>NC_046224.1:65634058-66303319 GCF_009819885.2 Catharus ustulatus
TTGGGACTGCAAAGAAGATAAATCAGCTTCAGGAACATGAAAAATTTCAATTATTTATGTTTTCTTAAATACTACCAAATGCGAGTATGCTAAAATACTTAATTCCAATAATTGTCATTTGTCCAGTTGTTATTGTCATGTAAAAGTACTGAAGCCGTGTGCTAACAGGTACCAAATGTGTTAACAGACCACTGAAAAATAAACACATGCCTCTTAATAATGAAATCTGTTTTACATCTGCTATTTTTATTGGCAACACTATCTACAAATAAGTCTGGGCTATAATTCAGCAAAGCTAGGAATCAAAGTCTGGAGGATTTTTCTCCCTTATTTTTGTAAACTGGATTAATGTTGACACTTAACAGCATGATTTTCCAAGATAAGATTAGTCTAAACTGGAATGAAAAGGTATCATGAAAAAAATTTAAATTTTACTACTCTAGTAAATTAACAATATTAATAAATTTTAGTCTTTGATGAAAGTATAATTTAGCCAAATTGTATATTGGCTGTTTCACACTTCGCAAACCCAACTTTTTTGACAAACTCAAACTACAGTCAACCTGAAAAGCAAAGGCATGGTTGGCTATCAAACCATTTTAAGTAGTAAAGAGGGTTTTCCCCTAGCTTCCTCTGATTCCTGCTTTCTGGCTTGTGGATCTTTTTCAGAGTTTACTCATACTTCCAATTATTTTGTCAGTCCCAGTGTACAAACAGTTTTGTTGCTGTCGGTTGCAGATTTGTAAAAGAGTGTAGAGTGTTACTTAATTACACTCAAAACAAGTATCCAGGTACACAGTGGTAAAAGTCAAGTACAAACAGAAACAACCAGTTGTGATGAAAACAGGGTGATCAGAAGGTCAAGATTGCATATAAGATGACAGGCATTGGTTTGAATAATTTATGCTAGATATGAATGCTTAAGTGTATCAGGATCATTCATTTTGCAACTGCCAGTGTATCATACTTTCCAAGAAAAAAAAAAAAAAACCTAACCAAAACTTAGACATAGTAAGATCCAGGGAAAATAAGTATTTGCAATGGGTACCTGTAAATTCATACTTTTTAAGAATTAGCAGGCAGTTATTGCTGTAAGTCAAATAGTACCACTGTTGTTGACCTGTGGCTCCACTGAGAGAACTGACATGCACAGGTTGAAAACCACTAGTGTCCCAAAAGCATCTGCTTGGAGCTATTCCCAAGGAGCTCTCAGCTAACTGTGAGAAAGGAGATGGCTTCATCAGAGTATTGTAATATCCATCAAGAATTTTTCTGGGTTAATTTTTGGGTTTCGTTAATTTTGTTTGGTATTTTCTTTTTTTTTTCCTAGAAAGTTTCCATACCCATCCTAAAGCAAATGAGTTAAAAACACACCAACAAAAATAAATCCATCTCCATTCCTGAGACACCATCAGGTACTGGACATCCTGCTTCTGTCACACTTTTCCCACCACTGCTCTGCGTCTGGGACCAGTGACATTTATTTTACTGTCAGTTAAAATAAAGATCGGGAGTTAGTTTTGTTATTTCAAGAACAGCATATTCTGGAATGATTTGAAGCTATAATTACTTTTTAAAAAATTTTCACATGCACCTTATTTGCCCTGATTTGTTTAGAAGTTAAATTTCCCTTTTCTACTTAATTAGTTTTCTAGCACTCAGAAACTGAATTGATTGCATGTTACTGTAGTGGAAAATTTTGGCTGCTTCTTTATAGTTTTTCAAGATCAGCTGTTTCCATCCTGCAGCCCCAAGAATATTCATAATATTATTTGAAAAATGTCAATTTCTTTGAAAGTGACAAAAGTTGAGAAGTAGAAGCTGAGCAAGCCCCACCATTCTTGCACATAGCAGTGTCTGCCTATTGCTGGTAGTTCCTTGGAGGTAGCATCAATTTTTACCATGCAAAGGAAAAGAACACGCAGTAAAATATATCACCTTTACCATTTTATCCTCCTTTTCAAATTCCTATGGGCACTTCAGGGATTATCCATTAACTTTGAGAGCATAAGTAGTGTCAGTCCTATTCATCCCAACCTTTCTGATCAGCCCAAAGGTTCATCATTCAATCATCCACTTTACTGCACCGCCCAGTAACTCCAGTCATGCACACAGTTCCATTTCTCTAAGTGCTGTTGAACACAACAAAAAAGTCATTCATAGTCCACAGAATAACCATGCTTTAAAAGAGATATTTACTTGAACATACCAGTAAAACCACTAGGAATTGAGACTCCCTTTTCTTAGAAAGAGAAGAACACTACCCTATTCATTTCCAAGCTTAAGCCCAGCTTGCTCATTAGTTCAAGAAGGTTTAAATGGGTTTTGGGCTGTTACCTGACATATTTTACTTCAAGCCTTTTTAAAAGCAATATATTAGAGAATAAACCATCCTTGAACTAAATGGGGACAATATATTCAATGACCTGCCAAGTACCTTACAAGAGGTTTAAAGATATTCCTCACAATCTTTATGAAGTTGGTTGGACGGTAAACAGAGTACTTTAACGTTTTCCTTATACCTAGGAAAAGAAAATGAAATTGTTAGAAAAACTGTTAGAAAAATGTTAAGTGCCAGAGATGGTAGAACTGAATAGCTACAATAGAATGGAAAGCTATTATTACATTCATATTATACAGTATTCTTTTCAAATATTGAATTTAAAAGATCTAATTCAGAATAAATTGGATGTACAATAAAATTTAAAGAAAGAGTCAGTTTTAAAAAGTGGTCAGTTTTGACAATAGGCCAAACTAACTAGTGTTCCTAAAAACTGTCTGCTGCCTCACAGATTTAATGTCAGGGAGACAGAACAGGAATTAACAGAATTAACAGAGCAATTTGAAAAAAATTACTGATGAGTGAATGAAGTATCTATAAGGAAATCTTTTGTTAAAACCATTACTTTTTTCATATCCCTTTATTTTCTGCTTGCAGGACTTTCACGTTGGAAAAAAAATTTAAAATTTTCAGATACAGAATTTTTACCTAATTCTTTAATTTTACACTAATTTTGTCTTGCTTTGCTAGTAATTACTAAGGGTAAAGCCAAATAGTTGTTTGATATTCCATTGTTCTTTTTGTATGAAAAAAAGTCTTCCTTCATTATTGCTTTGCTTGATTCTACAGTGTTATTTCATGATATCTAAACAATAGATTAGTCAGCTGAAACTGAAATGGAAACCAGGCAGCAAAAAAGACTCTTCTCTTATTCAACAGTATTGAAAAATGAAATTGAGACATGCATATTGGAATATCCTGCTTTTACATACATATTTTTGCTTGCTACTTTGCCAAGTTTGCTTCCCAGTAGGGACAATGATCAGGGGAAAATATGATCATGAACTCATAAAAAAACCTTCTTGCAACAGGTTATGCTAAGAGGGGGAAAAGGGAATCAGGAAACTCAGGAATTACATGAGTTTTTCCTTTGGGTTTTACCTGGGCCCATACATTTGTGAATGAAACAAGCACTGTGTGTGTTCATAAAGCCACTACCACACAAGCAAACAATCATCCCTGTGCAACTGGCACTACTGTGCCCTAAGAGCCCAAAATCCACAATAAAACCTAACAAGCAAAACACCGGAGTTGCTTTACTCATGTTTCTGTTTAACTTTGTTTTGCACCTTGAAGTTTATGTTCTTCAGTTTCCTAGACTAAAATGTCCAAAACACTTTACTGAGACTCTGCTGTGAGCCTTCAAAGCAAGATCTATTCTTTTGAAACTACTCCTATTCAACATTTGCTTTCACGATGCTGGCTAATTACTCTTGTCCTTGGTACTCTCATCTGTCCTCCCTTTCCTTTGATCCCAGAGGTCTGAAAAGGGCTATTTTTGTATTATTGGGGTTTTCCCCCCTCTGGCTAGGACAGTACCCCATATACACTGGGCTGGGTATTTGGCTTTGAGTTGTCAATGCCCAGTATGCCAAGTCCCAACTGTTAATAAAATGACAGGTTCTGCCTGATGACCTGAGCCTCTGTGCTTCCTTTGTTCTGTGTTTTCTGGGTCAGGGTGGGGGAATAGAGACAGATTTTTTGAATAAATGAGAGTCTCATCATGCACTTGCAGGCAATGAAAAAACCCCACTGACTTTGTACTGTTTCTCCCCATAGCACAACTCTAAATTTAGCTTAAGAATCTCCCAAAAGGACAACAGCGCAATGATTTGTTCTGCAATTGTCAGTGCATGTCAAAACCCAGCATCGCAGTCCAAACCTCTCACCAAAGACAAAATACGGACAGACCTTTGCCTTTCCTCTTTCACACAGTCCTAGAAAGAACAGATACAACGTACTACCCAGATTCAGTCATGTTACCTTCCTGAGACCAACTTACTAACAAGTTACAACACACAGACAACTAAAAGACTTATGTCAATAGGGACTGGCTGTTCCATTGGTAACTTCACACTTCCAGGGAACAAACATCACAATTCTGGTCTCCACTATAAAAATGCAATTTATCCAAGAGCTTTCACCTCAACTACATCCATCAGTACTCCAAAGTTCAAGCACATCCAACCACAGGTCTTGGTTTTGTTCCCATGGCTTTTTACCTTTGGATAACCACTGTAGCACCCAGGTCATTCTTCAGTACTGCACAGAAGACACTTAACAAAAGAACCAGCAGCACTGACATCATTATAAGAATTTGCAGTGGCAAAGTGAACTCAGTTAATTGTGGATGATTCAGGACAGATCAATCTAACTTTCTTCATGGAAGTTATAGACATTACACCTTTGAAGAGCAAACCAAGTTTTCTAGAGATTACTTCCTGTCAAATTCCTGGTAGGCTGTTTGCAACCATTTCAGAGAAGTTTTATTCAGACTCTTCAGGTCATAGAGAAAGTAGACAACCATATAATCATGCTCTACATACTGATCCAGAGTATACTTTAAGTACCTGAGGAGAAAGATAATATTTTGGTTTTAATCAGTTTACTGGATGATATTTTCAAAGCAATAACTAGGAAAGAAAATGTGCTATTTTTGCACAGAACGCTAGTGACTACACTTTCATGTTTGTTTCAAAATATTTATCTAAGAAGTTCATATTGCTCTAATGGCAAATAATTTAATATCATTGCAACACCTGAAATTTTAAAGAAAATATTTAGTTACAAAAGCTATAGTGCTGATGAATCACTTAAAAATGAAGACAATATGGGACTGTGTTCACCAAGAAATTTTTGAAGAGATGCTTTTTACTAAAAAGAAAACTTTTATTTTGCTTTTCTCAGTCTTTGTAAAGCCCTTCCTTTCAGATAAACAAACAACATCATTTTGTGTTTTCAAAACAATTAAGAATATTTGGGGCTTTCCTCTCAATTTAAAAGCTTCTAAATCCTTGAAAAATCTATTAACCCTAATTAAACTGCTGTTCTTGAATATATCTATCTTTGCCTTGTTTGCATTGTGAGGTGAGTTAGTACATCATTTCCCTTAAACTTAATTTAAATCCTTTTAAATTTATTTAAAGAATTACACTACACATCCCATCTTGAAATAATACTGCATATTTTATAAGCAGATTGTTGTGTGTTCATTCTTTTACAGTATTGTTGAAGATGATTTTCATTCCCTTTCCTCCACAATTGAGAACACAGGATGGCCAATTACACAGCTCAATGACTCAAATAAAGCAATGATGAAGCAGTGCAATCTAGCCTCATTTCTTGCTGTGTCAGGTTTCAAATTTCTCATGTTATTCTCAATGCTATCTTCTTATTCTGCAACAGCCCCAACTATTGTTCTTAATTGTATGTAAGTGATTTTCATTCAATAAAACAGATAGTTCCATGTGCCATTTACCAGTCTGTGACTATCTGCAAGTACAAAGAACACTATGACTATCTCCCTTTGCATAGAAAAGTCCTTCACTTCTTACCCTGTACTCCCACAGTCATTTATCTTATTCCCTCAGCACACTGTAAATCTTAGACTGCAAGTATCTTGCAAAAAGGACTGTCATTGCAATTAATATAATGTTGTTTTGATCCCTGATTTAAGTATTAATGGTATTTTAATGGAAAAAGCAGTAGTGACAGTCAAGACTTTTTTTTAAGAGTTTGAAATGAAAATATACCTAAACAGATACTGCTACAAAGAGAGTGCCCTGTGGTTTATTTTGCAGCATGTAAATTCCTTGTTATACTGCATCCAGAAAACATGTATTTTTAAAAATAACAGTGTTTTGGGAACATATAATAACCAGTATTTTTCTACAGCCAATTATCTGTTCCAAGACTGTAACAGAATTGCAGGGACATTACAAAAGCTTTACCAAATCAATTCTTGTAAGTGACTTCATTACAAAACACCTAGCAATCAGGGTCTACTCTTTTCCTACAGCTTTTTCTCAGAATTCAACAATCTGATTACCTAAAACCAAATCACTCGATAGCTATATTGCTACTTTCACATTCAACACTTGCCTTCAGTTCTCTTTTAGGACAGATTTTCCAAGTGAACTAGATGTGGGCTCAGATACAGGAAAATGTGCTATGAAGAGCATAAAAAAAATGAAGCAACACACTCTCAAAATAATTTCTTACGTAACCTGTCTTTTAAACTCTCTCCACTTCTATGAAGTTGAAACAAAGGCATTTTTGTCCTTTCCAGTGATGGTATCTGAAAGGTACTCAAACATTTTGGCAATGGAGGCTATACAAGAATTTCCAATTAGGTCTAAAATGCTTAATAAGGACAGGACTCTCAGGACAGATCTCCCTGCAGTGACAAACTACAAGGCAGAAACATGTCCTGCTACCTTGCTGCAGCAAGTTTATAAGGAAGAATATTGTTAATTTACATATTGACAACTCTTTTTAACACAAAACCCCCAAAATTATACACATATAAAAATGTTAAGCATTATGTACTGAATGTAATGCAGGTAATTTTATAAAACAGAAAACCCACTAAGATGCAAATAACTAAACAACACCCTGAGTGATTTAGGTAAAGTACAGCAAATTAAAGTAAACACAGCTATTCATGAGAACATATGTGTACAGCACTAAATTACTAGAATTTCTCTTTTGTTGGTGCACATCATGAATTAGTTTTTTAAAATACAATAAGAATTTGTCAATAAAATCAAAACTGCAAGTACACATGAATTTCTTCTTCCAGTAGAGACTCCAGGTGAGTTAACTGGCAGTTTAATCCACATCTCATTCACTTAATATTAACACTAGTGGATCTTACATCCTTTTTCATTTCACTCCTTGCTTATTGCTTCTTCTCCCTGAAAGTGCACTGCCCTGGAAGCAAGCTAACAGAAGTTCTTATATGAAGTGTAAAGTAGTCCATGAAAAGCAACTTACTCAAGCAACCTTGTGTGATTGAGCTGGTAGGATGGGGACATGCAGCAGCTAGTGACCTTCCTTCCAGAGTTGTGATCACCTGTAAACAAGACAGTTAGTAAACACAATACCTAGTTACTTATGGGACCTCATGTGTCTGAAAGAATGACACGTATCTTCTGACAACTGGGGCTACCTTTATCTCCTATTATTACTCAGAACATCCTGTGAAACTTCATTGTCCAGTCACATGTTACCTGCAGAGAGCTGGGCAAATGATAAGGCAAAGCTCAGGAAGTCATACACAAATGGTGGTGGTGATGTGGTGATGTTGCTCAGCTCCTGACAAGGAACACTTATGTCCTCCTGGAGCATTCAGCTGTGGAAGAAAGCAGGCCTGATGACCCTAGAAGTCTTGGAAACAATTCATGCTTTGTTTTTGGAATTTATTAGAACACAAGCACTTAGGGCATCTACTTTCTCACACATGTAAGTTGGATATTTTTAACCAATTTAAGCTTTCTTAGATACTCTCTTTCAGAATCACTGCTACACTGATGCTGCCACGATGTACCCAGATAGAGAGTCCTGCAAAGAACAACTCTCCTAGCATCTCGGGCAGGTTCAGCTTGGCTGGCACAGAGAAATGAGACCAGGATGCACTGTATAGAAGTTCCTGCATGAGTTCTGTACTGTTCTCTTTTGTGGAGTCTAAGAACAGCAGAAATAGTGCTGAACAAGGATCAAACAGTGGTTCTTATAGGGTCAATGTGGCTTGGAAAAAGAACCAATCTCTTACAGTTTTGGGAAATAGGACCAATGGTTTCACAGGGAGATAAAGCAGGTGGCTTAATAGCAGGGATATATTTCTTAGATTAGTCACTCTAGCTAAGCAATTCTTATCTAAGGAATTTCTCTCCAAGGAGGTCTAGCTGGGGTTTCTGCTCCTTCCACTCAACACTAAGATCACATTAAAACACAACAAACAAGGCATATAAGAATTATTTGCCAAACCTAAAAATCTGTAGGTATACATCCCTTAGTCCCTCTGATAAAGCACATATTGCTGCACTCAGGGTCATTTGCTTTTACTCATGACAGCTTCACCCACACTGTCTGTACAGACAAGGCTGGTGTTTGTGCCATGCCCACCCCACAGCCAAGTTCCACTACATGGAAGGCCATACAGGTTAAATCATGCTCATACTAAAAACCACTCGGCACTGAAGACAGTGAACTGTTCAGATTTCAACTTATATCTATATGAATTATACCATTCCTTTTAAAAGAATACAGAAACATTCCTGAAAACAGACTGAATTTTTCACATTTAATACATTCTTGGTCCAATTTCCATGTTCCAACTAAAGGATATTTAATATCTTGCTTATATTACCACTGAAACATTGAAGTTTGATATCAGTAGGACTAAAAGAAATTCAAGAACTGGGGTTATTATTTATAATTCAGTTATTCCCCCTTCACCCCCAATTAAGTAGCTGCAATGAATAAATAAATAATGAGTAAAATGGGGGAAATTAAATTGCAACAGAATCAATTAATGAATACATAAAACCATATGAGGATTTTTATGACAACTGGGTAGAGCAACTTCAGACATGCTAAACCATGCTAATTTGTACTAGTGATCAAACTACTTGATCTGCATAAACAAAATGCTTTTCAGCATTGCAAACGCACATTTTCCATTTCCATTCAACTCAGGAAGAGGTAGCTGTGCTCACCTGACACATTTCACACAAAGAAAAAAAATCCTGTATTTGCCTTGTCCAGGTCAACAGCCATGACAGGACAGCATTTATTTAAACCCATTCCATTTTAGGTGCCAAAGGAGAAAAGAAAGGGAAGCTATGAGATTAGCAATTGCTTTTCACATATGGACATGGCCTAGGAGACATCTTCTGTATTATTAATTCCAGTTCTGTACCGTCACAAGGAAGTGTGCCAGATAATCCTTCCACTGATTTGTTAAGCTTTATCTTAAAAACCAGTTAGGTTTATTCTGTTTCATGCTCCACCTGCTCACTGATTTGACAACTAGCAACATATTTCCTCAATTCCAGTCTGAAAGCCATTTTCAATTTGTATAAGTTTGTTAGTGTGACAATATCTCTCAGCTGAAGCAGTGCTTCTTCTTCAGCACTATTATCATCCAAAAGGACTCCAGACAATAACCACATTTCCTCCCAGCCCATGCTCTACTGCTTGTAAACAGATCACACCTATCTCTCTCCTGACATTTGTGTTCTCTATTCTGCCCCACCCTGAACATGTCTATCCCAAGTGACAGGAATTACATGATAAATTTCAGATGAACATCACACAGGGGACTCAAAGAGCTTTCCTAATGACAGCCACATTATTGTCGATACTGAAAAAAATGAAGTAATAATTTAGCTTGACAGTGTGACATATGTTATGTTGTAATTCGTGTTTATGTGATATAAAATGGTTGTATGAAATAAAGAAAAAAAAATAAGGGAACTTTTTGCCAATGCCAGGAAAAAGTTGCTTTATCAGACTCCAGCACCTGAAGCCATGGACAAAGGCCTTGATTAACACGTTAGCAGACCTAGGGTAGACCTGAAACCACACAATGACCAAACAGGAAAAGATCAGCAATAAGCACATGTCAAGTATCACCCATCAGGACGAGCCAAGAAGCCCCTGGGAAAACCACATATCAATGCCAGTTCCCATAAATCCAATCATCTCCCCCGGGAAAAATTGCATTCCAAAAACCTCAGTTACCCAAGAGAAAATCAACACTCCCAAGGAAAATTACACCTCAATATGGAGCAGACCCAAACCTCATCAGGATTCATCGATGTGCAAGAAGAACCTTTGTCCTGAGCAACACCAAGAAAAGGAGTTCTCTGAATGTGAGAGTCCACAGCAGAAACACAGGGGACTCTCACCCCAGGCCAGAAAAACTGTATAAAAACGGGCTTCCCAGGACAGCATTTTGTGAACACAGGGGGATCTGGTGAGACAGAGGTCAGATCATCGTGACATGTTCACCCAACTCCGAACTCGGGCTCGGTGTTGTCCTTTTTGTTTGTGGCTTCCCAGGACCGTATTTTTGGTCGCAAAAATAAAAAATGTTGTTTTACTATTTTAATTCAGCCTAATTTGTTTATTATCTATAACAACAGCTACAGCTAAGTTATCTCTGATAGCCACCCCTCTCTTTTTCACAGAAAATCACTTCTTTCTTATTTTTTCAATTAAAAAAACTAAGAACCTTTTCCTATTTGCTCTAACATCCTCTTCAGTCCTATAGTTTTAGACAAAACATCGATTTCTCTGCTGGTTGACTCTTTTCTCCTGTTCTTATTTTGGCTGGTTACTTATTTTTAGTATCTTCCTCAAAAGGTTTTTTTTTCCATATCACAAGGCCTGATGTCCCTTCCCATGTTCAAAATAAATTCTGACTCCTGGGTTAAGGAGCTTGAGCACCACTAAAGAGCACACACCACCACAATTATACGTACCCAGATATGCCAGCATATTGCTCTTAAACAGACCATAATTTATTTCCTGACACTATCTCAGTGTCTTGTTTTATAGTCTCAGAGTACTCATAAAGGCATTATAATGTGACATACATTAATAGGAATGATATATTAGAATTAAAACAAATATGATTGCTTTCTAAATCATGGCTTATTTGCGAAAAAGTTGTGTTACAATGCACTCCAGATATTTTATCTGTTAGAAATAACAATTTTTATGAGCACAGTAAAGCTCCCTCAGGAGGACAGTGACCTTGGAAAATGCCTATTGCATGTGACAGAACATTTGCCTTCCAGTCCACTGCAGTCTGCATTCTATGGATAGAATTTTTACCCAAAGACATGGAAGCTTGAAAAGTAAAATGGGGAGTGGCAAGCACAAAGAGTGTAACTGGAAGTATGTTAATTTCAAACCTGCACAGAGCATATTTTGCTACTGGAAACCCATATTTCCCTCAATTTAAAACTGAAAGGTGCCTAATTTTCTACCAGGAACAAAGGAAGAATGAACTGCAATTTCGCTTTACTCCTTGATGTTTCATCTTCAAATGTGTAGTTTTGTGTTAACCTACTTTATTACCCAGTTTAATGTCACCAGACATCTTCAGATCAAAACTTGTTTTATCTTCCATGGAAAATGTGCTCTGCCCTTGATCTCTCTGTGTTGGTTTCAGGCTCCAGATATTCAGGACACATTCCCAGAGACAGAGGGCACTCACACTCCTCCAGCCGACTACCTACACCTTTCTGGATACGCCTTATGCGTTGGGAAAGATTCCCCCCTGCACTATCCTTTCAGCCTAGCTCTCCACACAGTAAGATATAGCTCAGGGCAAGAGATGAAGAAGATAGTACTGTTTTTTAATAAAGAATTTGGGTGGCACAGCACTTCCTAACTGCTTCTTGCTAATGGAAAGATTTTTTTTTTCTAATGAAAGATCTCATTCCAATTCACAAATGAGATATTTCAAATGCTGTAACATTTACATTACCAAGAAATTTTGTTCTGATGATATTAAACATTATTATTTTACAAGTGAAAAGTGAAATATTTTACTTTACTGAAGCTTATTATGATCATTTGCAACAAAACAAAATCCTTCAGTCAGTAGAAGTTATCTGATGGCTTTCAATGGAAAAAGAAGTATGGTCAAAATCCAGGGGACTTGCCGCACCAGTGAAAATCCTTGATCTCATATTTTTTACTTTAAGAGAATTTAAGCTAGGGAAAATGAAATTAAACCTCTTCACACTTGGTTAAATGGTAAGACAAACTGTGCTTTTAAGCTTCCTACTCTCTACAATTCACAGAAATATAAAGTCATCAAGAAGTCATTGTGAAACACCTCTGTTTTGCCTAGACTGAGTAATGGACAGTAAATACACCCACAATTATTCCATTGCGGGTCTCTGTTCATCCAAAATGGCCAACTTCTTAGCCAGTTAAGAAAAAACAGCCAAGACAACACAGCTGAGTCTCAATATTAACAGGAGAAGTTTATAACTAGCTGTAGAGATGAGGCCTCCTTCCCTGGCATTGGTCACCTCAGCTGATGATATGAAAATGTAATGCATTACATGTTATCCAGCTTAAGGACAAAGTATTAAAACAACCACTGTAATGTTTATTCTTTGGGACAGAGACCAGAACCACCATGAAAACATGGAGAATGACACCAAATTTCTAAATTTCATGAGTTAACTCATTTTGATTTCACAAAGTTTCCTCTTTGCACTCATTCCTCTGGATTCTACCCATGTCCATGTGTACTTAGAAACCAGCTTTCTTTGAGGGGATTGCACCTGTACTGCACCTGGCTAATTCTGGAAAGTGCTAAAACTGCAATTCAAATCAAGTACATGCTTAGGTGTCTTCCTAAACAAAAACAACTATAAGCCAGCTTTCAGGAAGACTTCCTACATGAGGAACCTGCTTATTGCTCTCAGAAAGCCAAGATTCCTCCTCAAAAATTTCTGTGAGCAGTTTTTCTCTTAAAATTTGTATAAGGAAAATATTTTGCAATAAGATACTTTCCCCAGATTAAATGAAAGCAAAGAGCTTGGTTTCTGATGTAATTAATTATTTACATTTCATCTGTTCTCTTCTTAAGGTATGTAAAGTAAGTTGAAACGAGGATGAGTTAAAGCTATTCCTGAAGTCAGCCTCTCTTATGTCCACATGGCTGTGTCTGCCTGACATTCTGGACTAGTTTGAAAAGGGGGGCTGAACATCAAAACCACTTTCAGTGACGCAAACCCAACTATTTTGATAATTCACAGAAAGCATAAAATAAAATTTAAGGAAAGCAAAGAAACAACAGAATAGTCAAATAGAAATTGAAAATAAATTATATTGATTTGGTAAAGGGGAAACAGTCCAGGTTTTTCTTTTACATGAGGTCTATTTGGGTGCAGAATGATCTGTGTTGAACTAAAATGAGTTCACATTCACATCTGAATTTGGCACTTTAAGTCATCATTTATTTTAGCAAGCCTTTTTGCCCAAGAAATGATGTTTAAAGAAAATGCACATTTTTTCAATTTCAGCAAGAAAGCATGTCCATATATTTTGATATCATTAACTAAGTTTTGCCATTAAAAAAGGATCTATAACTTACAGTCTGATATTCAAAGAGAGAAATGCAGTAAATAAGAATTTATTTTCTTTCACATTCTGAGAAAAACACATGCAGAACCTGGAAAATCCAAATTTAACTTCTGCCTGAAGGATTTGAACCAAAGTTTCTATCATTCAGACAAGTTTCCTCTTCACTAGAGCAGGAAATGTTTTCTATAGATAGCAGCCTTTAGCTTTGAACTTCTCTTGTAGCTACTAAGAGGAAAATATGACAACACCCAAATGATTTGGACATGCTTTGTAAAGTGCAAAGCCCACATTAAAATCTGCTCTTGTGATACAAACAGGTCAGGAATCAGAGCCCTCAGCTTTCTTAGCGAGCTGTGCCCAGGTCTTGGGTATCTCCAGTAGATTTGTTGCTTTCCCCAAAAGGGTACTCATGGAACAAAGTCAGAAATACTGGTTTCAGGAATACACTTTCGAAATTCAAAACCACAGTTCTTTCCTGTGACACTGCAATCGACAGATCACAGATGTGCTCCTGAAGGTATTGCAAGAAGAAGCAAAGCAGTCTCTGATATGACTGAAAATTATTTGAACTTGTGCCTTAGGGTAATTAGATAAGTGACTACAATTTCTCCTTACATGTTGAAAAACCTAAATTACAAATTTACCTTTCACAGTCTGATCCACATCCTATTCTAATCAGTTTCTAATGCACTGGTTCAAAATCAAGAACGGGCATGAAATCAACTAGACCTTAGAAACAAATATGGATAGTCTCTACAAAGACCTGATACCTGAAATCTTCAAATTTAAATAGAAAAGCAAGAAAAGGCTAAGGAGGAAAATAAAGATTTAAAATAATGGTCGACTTGGATTCTATTAAAATTTCTGTTTAATGCATAAAACAATGTCACTGACAGTTTGTAAAAGCACAAGCAGCAAAAACAGAAGCACATATTCAAAACAAGGTACTGCAAAAAGTTTTCCACAATCATACTATAGAAGTCAAGCACAGGAAATAGGGAAGTTTGATGAATCTGGTATGCTTATATGTCCTCTCCTTTTTGCCACAAAGAAAAATAATCCTGAGTTTGCTTTCAGGCAAAGAGATTGAAACTTCTCTCTCAAAACAGAAATAAAAAGAAGGAGCACAAAAGCCCTGTTCCATTTATACATGCTTCAAATTGTCAGCTGCTCATTCGGATTTGTGACATAACTAAGTATAACAAAGTCTGTATATTGTTGTAATGTTCTCTTTTTAAAAAAAATTATATTTTCACACTGTTTGAATACAATTCAAATTCTCTCCTTTGCATATAGTCAAAACTATTGTTATGAAAATAAGGTATAAGTAATTCTAATTTATGAAAAGCAAGAAGCAATTCTAGTGTGGGTTTAGTCATTTTTTTAAGTAACTGTTGGAAACTAGATGACTGTAACAGATGGATAAATTACTGCAAATATTTTCGCCTAAAATCTTTTTTTCCCAGTCACTTCAAGCAATACATTTCATTGTCTTTAAATCAATGAAGAATGAATGAACAACTTTCTGAATTGCTTCAACACAGCAATGATTTCAAACACTGAACTCATACTTTTCTTACTAGACTATATGAAAGCTATTACAAACTAGGTACAAATAATTTTAAAACTATTTCTTTCCATAGGGACTGTCATCTTCCAAGGAGGGAAGGAATTCTGAAGAATTCACCTTCTCCATACTTGAATCTAAGTCCAGAAAACATTCAGCTCTGACTCCACAGCAGTTAACACTGAGATAGGGAGGTCTTGTTTTGTGGAGGTGAAGTACGTCCTTGGGTATGATTCACAGTTCCTGCATTCTACATTGCACACCTCTGCCTTCTCCTCTTGTATCCCACCTTGGAGCTACTTTGGAGGCTGCAGCCACAGGAGTCTGAAATACAGCAGTGGTTTGTGCTTTGCATTTAAATCGTCCAGCTGACTAGCAAACCCCCATCAAATGTTTCTGGTTGAAATTTCAGGCAAGGTCACTCTTTTTCCTCTCGAAAATATTGCAGTGCTAAGGACAAAACCATCAGAGGTAATCCAACATTTCAGGCAAAATTTGCACCAGTGAAATTACACCAGTACACCAAAGGTTTGGACATTATTCCAAGCAAACACCATATGAAGCAAGTTCCAAGTTAAACTATGGAAGCTACAGGTAGGTCTCTTGAAAAAACGCTTTCATCCCACTATACTGGAGCACATTCCCATTGTCTAATTGCCTAAGATGAAGCCAGGCAGGGCTGCTCAGGAAAGGGCAGGGAATGCCTCCTTTGTCAGTCGAGGTTGGAAGATTCCCAAGTTGTTTCCTTTTCACTCAGTTTGTTGGGATGGAGAAAGGGTGCTTTATCTAAGCAGAGACTCAGAGGGTTCAGCTCATCACCAGGCAGCTCTGCCCACGCCTACAATAGTCACAATCATTCCCACAAGGACCGTTTAGAATCAACACCAGCTAAACCAGACAGATACCAAGTGCTTATGGCTTCCAGGGCAGCTTTATGCGAATGAAGAACGAGGAGCAACAACAAACATTTACTAAATAGCTGAACTGAATATGCATAACTGAAGTTGCGGCAATAAATACATAGTGCAACACAATTTGATGAGAAAAAGGCTTGAAGATCTCTTTTGAAGTGTTATCATGCAGTACTGCCTAATAGAGCATATGGAATAGGTTCTTAGGTAGATAGTTAGAGTGACTCTGGTACATCTAGTTAACACACCTGTCCCACACTTTCTCAGTTTGATTTCACTGGTTTCACTAATAACTTGAATATCTTGGTATTTCCCCCATTCCAAAACAGGGGCTTGAGCGAGAAACATCCTCATGAGTTAGCAAGATTTTGAATCACAAGAATGTAAATCTGTTATTCCCCTGCTTATGGTATTGAATCTTATGTTGGGGGCCTAGTTTCAAAGAATGTAAAAGGTGATTATTGCCCTGTGTATAACTATATTCAAGAAGAGAAGTTATTATGGGTAAAATCCTCTTTCCATTCTCAGTCGGAAGTCAAATTACCATAGATTTCACTGCCTTACAGCACTGGTTTTGCTAAAGCTGATATTTACCTGAGTCATTCTGTTTATGGCTCAATTTCAGGAGGGTATCTATGTGTTATAACCTGGGTTCATAATTTTCCTGAAAAATGGTAACCTAGGCTTATGTACCTAAAGTATAAAATACAAAAGGTGTATACAATATAACACAATCTTAAACATAATTAGGATTAAGATTAAATATCACTATTTGTTCCTTATTGTTAATTTCTTATTAATTTCTTTCATTTAGGATTGTGATTATTAATGCTATTTTATCAAGCACATTTAAAATAAACCAAAAGGAAAAAAATACAGGCAATGCACACTTTAAAGAGGTGCTTTTATATAATTAATATGGATGCCTGTCTTATATGTTTCCAGAATATTTTAAAAAAAAGTAATTGTAAATAATAAAGGATCCAGTATTGAAATACACTAAGTTTCCATAACTTTTCTCCAAATCACAACAGAAATCCAGGTGATAAATGCAGTTAAAATTCATGTCAAATGTTAGTTTTTATATATTTAACCCATGTCTCTTTGGTTGCACACCATTTGCAGGGCAGACAACAAAAACTATTAAATGTGGTTGCACAACTCTTCAGATGATGTAGCAAACAAAACATCACAAATGAAATACAGAGGTGTTACAGTCACAGTCAGGCCTTAGATCATAAGCTATTGCTACAGTTATATTTTAATTCAAGTTTAATTTCAAATATTTGGCTCATAATTCATCTACAGATGAGTGCACAAAGCTATTTTTGGGCTGAAAGCTCAAAGCATCAACATGATTCCTATGTATCACCTTGAGTACAGTAAGAAAAAGGTGATAATGTGTACGGTAAGGTAAAACTATAGGAGTTTCCAAACAGTCAATGGATGATGTCTCACATCATCATGGTAGGGGTGATTGATATTCAGCTCAAGATCCTCAGGTGGGGGATGCAGAAATGTTTCTTCTTGTTCCAAATGTGTATCATCCATTTCATTTTTCTGCAGTGCTAAAGGAGCAAGGAAGCACACAGAAGTGCTTATGAACAGAGAAAAACTTCTGCATCTGATACATTATTGAATGATTGAATATTAGCTCAGTTTGACAAAACCACAGGCCTTTATCACTATTCACTGCAGTTACAAATCAGTTTCTTGTTTCTTTACGCTTTCTCTTGAGTGGGAAAAGAAACTCTTCAATACCCCATTTCTACCTTCACACACTCCTTAAGTGAACATCTCCTGTGATGCTCACAAAAATCTCTATGACTGGATAGCTGGCATGCTGAGACTTTGCTATTCATGACTGCTGGTGTTGTCTCACCATTTTTTACAATCCCTTAATCTGTGTGGATCCATCTACAACTTCCTGCCTTTTATTTCAAGGTTGCCCAAACACGGAAGGCGAAATTTCAGCATGGTGCCACATGCATTGGCACCTACTCCACATTAACACCTCACGTGAACACTCTCCAAAGCAGATTCACAGCTTGCATAAAGGCAGCAAATTGCAAACAAATCTCTATCTCATCTCCCCCAAAATCCACTGTCCCCTTTAAATGTTTTAACCTTACAAACCTGCAACAGGCAAGGCAGCCAAATGTCCATCCAGTACATACTCCAGCTAGAGGCCAAGCAAGGGTGTAAATTTCTGCTCAAAAGCCCAGTAAAATCCCAATAAAATGGGCAGCCTTCTCCCAGTTTCAGGATATTCTGGACTGGATACTAGAATTAAAATCTAGTCAATACTGAAAAGAGCAGCAATGTTAATCGATCTTGTTTCAGGATTTTTCAGGTTTGTTTGATTGGTTTGTTTTCACACTCAAGTTTTCTTCCAGACTGTTTTAAGGCTCAAAAAAAGTTCATACTAAGTACATATTCAACTGAACAGAATAAGGGATAATTAATATTAACTAATATACAAGTGTCTTGGTGGCTTAAGAGAAGACACAGGTAAAGAGAAAAATGAATGTTTTATGATGTACCACCTGCTGTATATCATCCACATCTTTTTATCCTGTGGGTTTTAATAAGGTAGAATTAACATTTTTATCTATCAGTTTGCACACTTGAAAGAGTCAGCTGGACCTGGTGCTGGGCCATTTTGTCTTAACTGTGCCTTTGCTAAGAAAAGTTGGACCATCTTGTTTTTAATGTCCCCTTCTAATCTGGTATTTCACTCTCTTATGATCTATAACATTATCAGTATCACATTAAAAAGTACTCAAACACTTTGTCTTTTCATCATCTGCATATTTCATGTTCCTTGACCAACATGCATGGCACACTAGGGCAGAGAAAATAAATATTGATTTCAGCCAGATTTATGTGCCAGTAGCTAGTAAGTGTTAGAGAATAGGTCGTACTAAATATTTTGGAATGTTTTCCACTCACAATTTCTTGGTATCTTTCTATCCTGCAAACAGCTATATGAAGGCTTTATTGTCTCATTTTTAATGTGATTTATACCAATAAAGCATTTCAGAAGGATGAAAAATGCCTGTAGTGGCTGGGTTTCTCCAAAACACAAAGGAGTCAGTAACGTGTGTACTACTTTTAAATTTCCTTATGTCTGAATTCACATAAAAACCTTTCAGAAAAGAAATCAACAGTTCTACAGGAAAAAAAAATCTGCCTTTAGATAGACACCATTAGAGTCCTCTTCGTATACACAAAAATGTTTAAACCCTTATTATCTCCGAAATGTGTATTTTTCTACCTTTTAAAAGCTTATAATATATAAAAAGCTATGCTAACCTCAACCAGGAAAGTATTCTTTCACTTTACTGCATGTTTTTTTCCCAAGAGGTGGAAAGAATAATAATACGAACATAAAGCAGTAGATAAATTCCACCATTTTTTCTTCGTAAGAATATTTAAGTCTTATTAAAGCTCGGAACAAATAAAGCATTTTGTTTATTAGGGGTTTTGGTTTTTGTGGGTTTTTTTTTCCCTTCATGTCTAGGCACCACAACCACCTAAGGCAAGAAAGTTTCAAAGAGAAAAGAGAAAAAGAAATAGTAGCTGCTCATCTGTGGGGATGTGAAATGGGAGCTGTGTTATTAAAAGTGGAGGGTATGTTCGAAAATATAAAAGAAACAACTATTCTGACTTTGAGATGTTCCAAAGACTGAGAGAAACAAAGTAAATATGCACACTTATTTGTACTCCACTTATTCACATGATCTACAGAAATCCCAATATTAACCATACCTGCTGAAAAGCTAGACAGCCCTAACTTAGTAAAATAATTGGTTTTATATTATTTTTCCTTTCTTTTCTTTTTCTGTTTGAATAACGGGAGTGGAGCTCAAAAAGACTTTTCATAATAAACATCAATAAGAAAGAAGATTCAATGTTTCAAACTGAGGCAGACCTCTACTTTTCTCCTGTAAATGACAGAAGAGTTCATTGCTCCAAGGGCTGTAGCTGAGAACCCTCTGTAACTACTCACACCATTAATGCTGTTGAACCCAGCCTAGGAGACAGTGTGAGCAGCCTGAGCCAGAGTTTGGCAAGTTTGAGGATGAAAATTGCATTCCATGGATTTTGTATCAGTCCCTAGAAGAACAAATGTCAGCTAGATGCTCCTGGAAGTGGTGAAATCAGAGCAAAGGGAAGGGATGGGGAAAGGGAGACTGAGGCAGGCTGGGCAAGATCTGGCAGACCCTTACTCTGGGTTTCAGCCTGCTGTCTTCAAATAATCAAGGGTAAAAAAAAGGTAATGCAGATCTTTCCAAATGATGAGCCCTTAATGCCTTGGTTCACATTGCTACACTCAATTAACACCTCTGGAAGTAACATGCAATGCTGTGTACCCATTCCATACTTGTCTGCTTGGAGTAATGGCTCCCATTTGTGCCACAACATGTGATGATGGTGATGTTCCAATAGCCTAAACTTGCGCTAGGAACATCTAGCAGTAATTCACAAAAGCTGCAGGTATTAAACTAACCTTCAACCCTAATGGCTTTGACAGGGTACACATCAGTACAGAAGCTGTAACTAATACTGGATTGCTCAATAAAACATTACAGAATGTGGGTGAAGCCTCTCACTTGCTGAAGATACTCTATTAAATCACTTGTGACTCTACACAGATGCAATTTGAAATATTATAAAAATATTTACCTATTTCAGTTGATTTCTTACAGTCATCCTCAGACATGTTTCCCCTAGAAAAAGCCCTATGCAAACCTTGCAAACAGATTCTTAAAAGGATAAAATGATCCTTCGATCAGCCCTACAAAAATTAACAAAGGAAGCTATCATCACAACGTGGGACATTTAATGCACTACACAAATAGCAAAAGAAAACAAAAAACCCACCCCAGAAACCCTACTGCCCAGTTGTTGTAGAAGAAAAACCTCACTGACATTTGGCTAGCATTTTCTTACCACAAGAGTGCTATAAAACTACTTAAAAATTGCAATCCAAAAAACAAAAAAAAGCACTATGAATTAATAATAAAGAGTTTGAATAAACTGACTTATTTCAATGGAGTTGTTCCTCAAAGTACTTAGGTACTGCACACCTTTAACGACAAATATCAGAATTTCCGACTAATTCACATTATAATCAGGACCAAAAAACACGATTTAGAGGATCTGTTTCCCCAAGCAGTCGCTCCAAAAAGCACGTCCCTCCAAATGCGTACTTCCATTACATTAAAAACCGAGACACAGGTATAGAGGTGATAAAGAGATTGAACTTTTAGGCCCGTCCTTTGAATTTAGTCTACCTCCCTGGTTTTACATTAGTTTGGTATTATGTGAACATGTTAAATAAAAACAAAACAGGCAAATTCATAGCCTGGTGGTTGAAAAAAGGCATACACAACCATGTTTTCCTCTGTCAAGAAATCAGATTTTGTATTGCTCCTTCAAATCACTCAAACTGGGAAGTTATATTAGACCAAAAAAAATCCAGACAGTTTGCCTACTTACTGCAGTTTCTACCACTTAGAAAATTTTCATAAACTCATCAATTATTTTGTAACAATCTTACTTGTTCCTCGTTGAAAATAATTAGCTCCACTTATAGGAAAATCAATTTAAAAGGCCATACACACAGGAGAAAGCCCCATTAAGTTAAAAAACAAACATTATTCCATTTTTCATTGACTAATGATATTCTTTTTTTAAAAGTAATACTGGGTCAGATTTGTATTACTATTGAAAATGCCTAGTGATTGATATTCCAATGAGTACTTAATTTTTATTATTGATAGATATTGATATTTAGATGTTTCTAAGACTAACAGTTAACAACTGGTGTGATAATGTATTTTTTAGCAACTAATCTGTAGCAGGTATTGTAGGTGATTTAGTAAGTGAAATGGTTTGCTTATAAGTACTTGGTATATTAACTGTTTATCTGCACCTGTGATGGTCAGGAATAAATGGCACATAAACATCTACTTTGAATGAAAAAAGTTTAAAAGTATTTATGAAGCCAAGCTACAAAATGAGGAAATAAGGATAAAACAAGGAAATATTTTTCTATCTTATCTGAACATTTTCTCATTACGTTTTTTCCTAAACAAGATATTTAGATTTGGCAGGAATTTAAGGACTTTGAGAAGTTTTCCAGGACCTGTGAATTTGTACTTTCTGAACAAACAAAACCAATGTACAATATATCTGAGCTTCACAGACTTCATCCCAACCAAGTATTAATAAAGCTCTTACAAGGCAATGGGGCTTTACCTTCCTTCTGAAACACCTATTTACACCAGGGCTTTCCAGTCTATTGAATTTAAACCATAAACCATAAATGAAATAATAAGTCATAAAAATTAGGCAATATCTTTCATACTAGAATGCGTGTTAGATGACGTGAGTAACGAAGACCTCAATGAATTGTATTGCAGAAACCTGGAAAAAAAACCAAACTGAGTCCACTGCTTCTTCCAGCAGGATCCATCTTTATTACACACACTCCAGTATTGATGTGTTTCTACTATGGTAAAGTTTAAAGAAAGTCTTGGGAGCATGCAGGAGGAAAGACAAAACAGCCACATGACCAAGCACTCATTAGAGCAGATGTTTCTGCCCTTATCAGCTGTTCACTCAAACATGCTGCCTCCCAGCTTTCATACATGATGTTTATGGCTGTAGTCATTCCTCTGGTATGCACCTTTCCCAAGAAAACAGAAAGCCTGATCAAAGTCAAGATAAACAGTGAGTCATGATTTTACACGGGTAACAAGGCCCTTCTTTTGTAAGGCTTTACCTATACACAAGAAATTTATTGAAGTAGGAAAAAAGCCATCTCATTCAGCCACTGCCTGAAAAAAAAAAATAAATGCAATCCTTCAATACATAGCATGGGACAAATTAGAGTTTCTCCTTCATACTAATTGCTAATGCTATAGTTAGACGTAGTTTCTCAGTCTAGAGAGGGCAGATTTAAATCTCCTGAGACCTGCTGAAAAACAACTGGCTTTTGCGCAGCAATGATACTATACAAGTGAAAGCAACCATGATAGCGTTAAAACATTTACAAATGTTTAACACAAAAATGTATTGTGAAGCTAGAAATTATTTACATGGAATCAAAGAATAGGGGAAGTGGGGAAGAAGCCATTTGCCTGGTTTTCAGCTTACTGTTCCGTCGGGGCAGCAATTAGAAAGTTTCCAGTTAGGAAACAAACAGCATTCTCTGTTTCTGGGAGATAACAAAATCTCCTTAACAGTGTTCCATACCACGTATGACTGTTTCTAGTAAAGTGACTTAGTGCCTTCCCCAACCCCACCCCACCAGAAAGGTAATTGGAAAAAAAAAAAAAAAAAAAAAAAGAAGTCCTGAAAAGACTCAACTACAAGGCTTTTATTAATCATATGAATTTGGAAGTATTTTACAAAATATCGCACACTGTTCCACCAGAGGCAAGGTCATTACTTACTGACATCCCTAAAGGATTATTACTTCAGCGGAAATGAAGGCAGTCGCACACAGAACTGCCTGGTAATGAACTCCCATCGACAGAGAGTCCAAACAAAGGCAAGACATTCTTCCAACATTTGTCAAGGCACAGGCACCCTTAATGCCTATTCTTTTTGTTCGCTCAGCTGTCAGATATGTTCTTCTTCAAATGTAAATAGTGTGGTTTCTCTTCATTTTTCCCCCCAATGTTCTTGCCTTTCACAGATATTCTTTGTTACTTTTAAACGGCTTGACACAGCTCACCGTGTAACATCAATCTGCAATTTACATTTTGATAGGATGAGAATTCTGTGTAAAGTCAGTATCTGCTAAGGGGTATCAGATACAAAACCAGGTAAAGGGTTTTCAGGAGATTATTTTATTATTGATAATACTGCAGGAATTTGCTACGGAATCTATAAACACAGCAATACATGAGCTGAGTGCATAATGCCCTCGTGAAAAATGTTTTGAAAACATTCTCCTTGTCTTCCCCTAGGTTGCCCACCCTAAACTGTATTTTTTCCTCAGTGTATTTCCTACACAATATCTATCAAACCCCAAGTCAGTATTTCTCAACATGAGCTCATTTCAGCTATTTATCATAGTTTTCTTTTCTTATTCTTTACTGACCTGACATCCTTTTCAGGAAATATATTGATGAAAATCAGCAAACTGATGCTGAGACTGACAGCAAATGCACACACAGGGCTCTGGTTCTTTGGGCCTCTCTCTGCTGAAATAATTTGACAACCTGAAAAAAAACCCCAAATAATTTTATTGCTGACGTCACACAGGTTGGTAGGTTAATATTTAAAATTAAAGGGTTATTACTGTTAAAAGTTCAATACAAGTTTACTGTTGGGATTTAGGATTCCTCCTTATATTTCTTTCTCTCGGGGAATTTTCCCCCATAGGTGTTGCTAAGAGACAATAACCAGATACTTAAGAGAGACAAAAGAGTTGCCACAGTTCAGGGGAGGGGTGCAGCTGGCTACTCTCTCCTCTAACCTGGGGGTTTCTCTGGGAAGGGCAGAAATACCTCTGCATTTCAAACCAAGATATTTATGAAAGTTTATACTATGCATGGATATTTAAATCAAATTTAAAATCACGATAGCTATTCTTCACTGGAACTATACAAATTGAGACCTTATAATTGAGCACAAAAAATTGTCATGCTAATATTTAGAGTAAAATAGTAGAAATATTACTGCAACTGTTTAGCAGTTATTATGTGCATAAAATTTAACACTGTTTG
The DNA here is from genome assembly GCF_009819885.2 of Catharus ustulatus. Classification (NCBI taxonomy): domain Eukaryota; kingdom Metazoa; phylum Chordata; class Aves; order Passeriformes; family Turdidae; genus Catharus; species Catharus ustulatus. Next base: position 65,658,743 of record NC_046224.1, read on the forward strand.
GGTTCTTACCTGTTATATTGACACTTTTTTTCTTTCAGAATTAATAAAATCAGTCAAAAATTCATAATGGTTAAAATTCACAGTTTGCCATACAAAATAACACTGTGCTATGTAGTATCACTATTGTTTTTCAGAAATAATACAAGAACTTTCCTGGTCATAAGGGTAGCGTGAAAAAATTATGTTAAAATGTAAGAGGAAAAGGTAAGAACTAAATTCATATGTCAATTGGCATTCATTCATATATCAATTTGCATTTACTATAATTTCACAACTATAAGGTGCACCGGACTATAAAGTGCACTTCCAAGTGTCGGCAAATTTCGCAACTTTGTCCATATATAAGGCACACCGGACTATAAGGTGCACTTTTTTTTTTTTCAGTGGAGATCCATGCACAACAAAGTAATGAATTAGTAATGGCTCGGCTGGTGGCTCGGCAGGCAGCTTGCACTTGCGGGTTGGCAAATTTCTGAACTTTGTGCATATATAAGACGCACTGGATTATAAGGCACACTTCTGGGTTTCGATCAAAATTTAGTCAAAAGGGTGCACCTTATAGTCGTGAAATTATTGTAGTTAAATCCAGATACTTTATTCTTTCTATATCATATTAGTTTAGGAGTTTTTAAACTTCTTTACGTAGAATGATCAGTGAAGGAGCTCACAGAAAGGTTAACTCCTCAATGGATTGAGACACAACCTTAAAAATCAGAAAGAAAGGAAGAGCTTCTGTACTCTAGCCTACCAAATTCTACACCGATCAAACAGTGCTGATTTTTCTGAAAGAAATTTTGTACTGGGTTTCTCCATTCCATTTCAACTTGGAAAACAGGCAAGCAGTGTTTACTCAGTGATGGTACATATTGCCCTACTCTTAAGAAGCCCAAGTCCATGCAGTTGCGTTTATTCCAGGATCATAGAATCAGATTGGTATCGGTTGGAAGGGATCTTAAAGATCATCTCTTCGCACATCATGACATGAGCAAGGGACACCCTCCACTAGACTAGGTTGCTCCAATCCCCATTCAGCCTGGCCTTAGACACTTGCCAGGGATGGGGCAGCCACAGTTTCTCTTTGCGAGAGCCTCACCACCCTCATAGAGAAGAATTTCTCACTGATTTTTACCCTAATTTCCTTCTCACATACCATCTACTTCTGCCTTCTGTCAGTTTGCCATCATGACACTCACCTGATGAAACATTTTTCTATAGTTATACCATATGTGCAACCTCAAAGTACATTGCACCTTGCCTGGCTTTGTAATGCTTGTTGTCACAGTTGCAGAACTGGAGCACATAAGGAAACCTTAAACCTCAACTCCCCATCACCAGTTTACCTCTACTGGAAAACCTGTAACACACCATCATTTCACTGACCACAAAATATGTGAGCATAATCTCTTCTCCACACCCCCGTCACACCTTTTCTGCTAGAAGGAGTCAAAAACCTATTTATGGGAAAGAATTAAGCATGTCACACTGAAATAAAGTGTTTCCCTACTGCATATAAATACCTGTATGTATCAGCCACACCCAGTTCTGAAAGCACTGAAGTAAAGGGACTATTTCTAGCCATTACTAGCAAAGAGGTTTTGGAAATACTTTTTTGTTGTTTGAAACAGTGTAGATACTTTCTTGTCATATACACTTGTTCATCTGGGACAGTACAAGCACATGAGGTAAAAAAAAAAGTGCCTAATGTATAACCAGTTGACAGAAAGCCTTATGAAACCTTGCTCTATCATTAGGACAACACTATCAGAATGTAGATAGTTAAGTGATTATAATAAATACACTACACCATTTTTTTTATTCAGTAAGACTGGTTATTGACTAAACAAAAATTGCTATAACATAATCATAATAAACTCTAATGATCAGTCATCTATGGAACTTGCTCTCCAAATTAGTATACTGTAGTATGCACTAATGTGGCAGAATTATGTTGGGCTGAACTGTTTAACTAGCTTCCATCTCAAGAGATTACATACTTTCAGTTGCAGGCAAGTATATTTTTGAGAATGTGGGTTTTAATTAAATTCCTCCGACAAGTTATTGGACAAAGGTTTGGTGTATTGTGATAAAAAAGATTCTTTTAATTACATAATTATTCACTGAGGATTCTTTTGGGTGGAATAATTTGGGCTTTTAAAATAAATTCCTGTTCTTATATTTATGCAACACAGATCAAGGTTTCTAGTTCTTGCAAGAATACCCAGGCTTACCATCATTCCTTCTACCTCTGAGCTGCACAAAACAAAACAGTACTGTAAAGTACTGGAGTTCCAAAAGCTATTTTATATGGTGATCATACAGCCCATGTTTAGCTATAAATCTCAATTCAAAATCAACTTAAATGATGATAACAACACCTGCCATCCCCACTGTTTCTTCATTTGCACTAGACTGTTTCTTAAACAGCGCACTGAAGACCCAGCTAGCTGTTGGTTTGCCCAAACCAATTGTTTCTCAATTAACTCACAAATATTAAGATTAAATATTTGCTAGCTGGATAGTTTGTTACATTATGACAACTTACTATGCTGTGAACCATGGAAGTTTTACCACAAGAGTTTCATGCACAGGGTCCACTGAGCCAGCAAGGCAGTCACTGTTTCAGATAACTCAGTGATTGCTCTGCTGGTGTCAAGGAGCCAAGAACTGGCAAAGCACTTTATGTCTTTGATACCAGCCATATAAACCACTAGCACCAACAGCCACCTCACCTTTAACCCTGAAACCAAATCTTCCCATAATGCAGTCCACTTCAATTTTCCCCTATATTCACGTCAGTTCATCCCATCCTCAGAATCTTGATATTTCAAATCATATCCCCCATTTGATTTTTATAGATGCTTTGAAATTACAACCAAAGAAAAATTCATAAACAATTTTACATTTCACAGAATCCCAGAATGGCTTGGGTTGGAAAGGACATTAAAACTCATCTCATCCCATCCCCTGCCATGGGCAGGGACACCTTCCACTATCCCAGGTTGCTCCAAGCCCCATTCAACACCTGAACACTTCAACACTTCTAGGGGTGGGGCAGCCACTGATTCTCTGGGCAACCTGTGCCAGGGCCTCACCACTCTCACAGGAAAGAACCCCTTCTTAAGATACAATCTAAACCTACGCTCTGTCTGATTGAACACGTTCTCCCCTTGTCCTGTCACTCCAGGCCCTTCTAAATAGTCTGTCTTTCTTGTTGCCTCCTTCAGGTACTGGAAGGCCACAATTAGATCATCCCAAAACTTCTTTTCTCCAGGCTGAACAAACCTAATTCCCTCAGGCTTTCCTCATGGGAGAGCTGCTCCATCCCTTGGATCATCTTGGTGCCCCCTCTGGACTCACTCCAGCAGCTCCATGTCCCTTCTGTGCTGGGACCCCCAGGCTGGAGGCAGCTCTGCAGGTGGGATCTCACAAGCAAGTGGCTTCCACAGTTTGGGACAACTAAAAGTGGAAGCTCACCTGTGTGGGTTTATCTCTTTCCTCCGGTCCCTCTGGCTAGGCTCTGGACCAGAAGAGAGTGTGGAACTCACATGCACAAAGGTAAAAGATAAGGAAGCTCCTCTTCCTGGGATAGAGTCCAGCAGTTTATTACCAAACAGATTCCAAGAGAAGAGAGAGACAGAGAGAATATGGTGGGGGAATTTAAACCAGGGAGAGGGGAGGAACCGAACCACAGCCAATGAGATCCTGCTGGTGGGGAGGGGCCAGGGAGGGCTGAACCAACACCACAAACCCCAGGGGGAATACAGTGCAATACAAACCACAGCTTAGTGCAATATAACACACCCGACATTACAGACTTTCATCAGTAACATTGTCCAAAAGACAATAAGATTGACCTAAAGAATACCATGAAACTTCTGACTTTTCTCATTGCTTCAATTATTCTATATATTTAGTATGTGCAAACACATGAAAGATAACTTATATAGCAAACATAATAATTTTGTGCTTTTCTTCCACCTCATGTGACAGATTTAAATACTGAACAATAGTAGGAAAGACACGTGTAGACTCTGTGAACAAAACCGCTTTAGTCTTGCCTATTTCTTTTATAGCTGGAAATATATTCTTTCATAATAATTCAATGCCTTCTTAAAATTAAGAACAGACTCTTTAGATTTATATTCTGAATCTTCTCTAGTTCTTCTTAGCGATGTCTTAAAAGACACCATGGAATATTTCAAGATGGAACATCCAATACATTGGATTCTCAGCATGCACATTATTGTTCATTTATAGATCTTACATTCAGTGGTATAACAAATAATATGTAATCAGTTTTCTTTAACATTGATATAGAAGTGGAGCTACAGCTTTTTAGCTGGTAGGCATCTCTGGAAAAATTTTAGTAAACATATGTGTGAGAGGGCAACATCAGAAAAAACAGTACAGTACAGTAATTTCACATGTATAAGGCGCACCCTTTTGACTCAAATTTTGGTCCGAACCTGGAAGTGCGCCTTATACCCTGGAGCGCCTTATATATGGAAAAAGTTCGAAAATTTGCCAACCCAGAAGTGCAAGCCCATAGCAGCCCCGAGCTGAGCCAAACCCGCCTGGCCCCGAGCAGGGCCGGGGACACCCCCTGCGGCAGCCCCAATCGGGGCTGAGCCTGCCCAGCCCCAAGCCGAGCCAGTAAACCCCCCAATCATGCGATTCCATTACTAATTCATTACTTTGCTGCACGCGGATCCTCGCTGCAAAATAAAAGTGCACCTTATACGCCAGTGCGCCTTATATATGGACAAAGTTCGGAAATTTGCCGACACCCGGAAGTGTGCCTTATATTCTGGTGCGCCTTATACTCATGAAATTACTGTACCTATTTCCTTGTAAATAACCTTTAAACTTTCTCCTGTGCATCCCTTTTCATACCTAGTCCAAGCCTCCATACTCATCAGTGTGAGCCTGGGATGGCCAGAAAAACCCCACGGATAATTCCATAAGAAGCTTATGGTTTAGTTTAAATTTTGGGGGTGGTTTTAAAGTGTCTGTCTGCTGAGTCTTGGAATATGATGTAGATTGTTACATGTTGTCTTCAGTGGGCTATGCTGTCACCATGTCTCACTTTGTCAGGGAATGGTCACCCTAGGCCACAGATCAGCTAAGTCTTTCTTAAAGCACTGATACTCAGCTTTATCACCATGATCCTGCAGCATCATGCCAAGTATTCCCTGATGTTTTTGTGACTCACATGGAAGAGGAAGCCCAAAGTCTTCTACAGAGTTAATTTCAAAATTGTAAAAAAAAGTGAAATACAATCACTACACAGCAGACAAGATCAGCTATAGCCTTTGCTAAGAACTTACATTTAAAAGAAACACTCCCAGAATATATTAAAGTAAAAGAAGTATGAAAGATACCTTCAAAATGAACAAAGTGTAGAAAAAGCCCTTAAGACCATCATTGCTGAAGGGCAATGAAGTTACACTGCAGGGAATTTTCTGTACTACAGAAAGGACTGGTATCACAGCCTAGTCAGTATCACCTGAATTTCCAAAATTGAAATTGTATTTTTAGTCCTTCACAACTTTACTTGTGGGTTGAAGTTTTCCAACCTCAGAAGCAGCATGGAAAGGAAATTTGTTCAGGAAAGATTACAAGAAGGCTAAGTGAAAGAAATAGGAATTGAACACAATAAGAAGACAAGAGGTAATATATGAGAGAAGCTGAATGAATCCCAGCTGGGGATAATAAGCAGAAAATCAGTGTCCACTAATGCAGCTAGAAGTGAAAACTAAGATTGTTCTGGCTCACCATTCTTTTTCTATCACCACATCAGCTGTTACATTCTCTCACACTGCTTGGCCTCAGAAATAGTAACCTACAATCACTATCTGTTATTCCATCACGTTGAGGGGCAGGAGTCCTTACAGCTAATACTGAGAGCTTTGGGATTCAGTCAGCGATAGCCTGCACAGCTATCAATGTGCTATCCTACAACAGAAGTACAATGTTCAGTGTTTTTATTAGAAATTTATTTATTAATCTAAAGCCACAGAGTTTGTTACAGGAATATCAATGCACTTCCTAAGCCCAGCATGGAAGTCTTCAGGAATGCCAGAGATGAGTTTGACTTGACAAGGGAAATTTTAGGTCCTTGTTCATGTGTTCAAAGATATATTTTTAATTACAGACTCAGAATGGGTTGGGGTTTTTTTCCATGCAATGCCTACTTCAGCTTCTGCACAGGAGACCATGATCTGAAAAAGAACTGTTCACCTCTACTGACATGGTTATTTTTCCCTCTAGTCAAGTGACACAGTGACTGTAGTCATAGTGACAAGCCTTGAACAAAAAGAACAGCAGATGATCTGGAATCCATTTTTATTTCAGTCAACTATTTCCAACTAGAGACTTTGCAAGTAATTTTAAAAAATTCTTCTTTTAGATGATTTGAACACTACCTGTAAGTTTGCCAAGAGACAAATCCAGGTAGTATGAACACAGCAACTCCCCACAAGAGAGCTGATCCTGGGCTTGCTCCCCTTGAATGACAGTGATGCAATGGTGAAAACAGAAATATAATCCTTATTCTTGGAATAGTTTGAAAACATGAAAAAACAGCTTAAAGGATTGCCTATATATATTTGCTTTACCCCAAAACCACTTATATGTACAGAGAGAGAAGGGCTTTGGTCTTCAGAAACACTTAGGCTGGGAGACTAGCCTGACGTAAAGGATTGACTGATGGAATCTGGTGCTGAGTGTTTGGCATTGGACATACAGTTCCTGGTTTTCAGAGGCACCTGCAGCCCCTGTCAATGGCAGCACTCAAAATTTCTTGACCCATCACATCCCATGTTTGCGTGATTAGAGGACTGTTATGTCTCACGTTTGTCAGCTCATACTACTGACTCCTCATCTACAGTCACTGGCTCTATATGTTGTGAAAATTATTGTCATCATAGTCAAGGATTTTGTCTTCAAAAAGCAGTGTGCTGGAGGAGGAGAAAAACTCCCAAGGAATATGGATTGCATCAATATCAAATAAAGTGAATTCAGTAATAAAGAATGAAAGATTTGGTAAGTATGAACAGAGTAAGTTTTCCAGCAGAAGCGGAGAAGAAATAATAATTTCTTCTTTAGTTTTTCTTTCCTAGAATGTTCTTTTTTCTTAATATTATAAGTCAGTGATTACATTCTCTCTTTTTTCATTCTCTTTAAAAAACGCCTTTCATTTTATAACAAAAGAGCTTATTTTAGTTCAGGTCAGGGAAAATTTGATGGTTCAACTAAACTGCTCTTTATTATACTGGTAATATAAACTGCCAGGCTTATCTGATGCAAAGAAAGCTTTTTTAGTAATTGTCTCCTTGAAAAGGCACCAACCAAGTTGTCAGTTTTTAAGCTGTCAAGTCTGAACAGTGTATACACACAACTGATTTTGTGCCTTGTTACAGTAATATCCAGCAGTATTGCTAAAAAAAAGGTCTTCTGGTATTACTTTTACAACTACTCCACACTTTCACTCCTTTTCATCTTTAGAAACTTGCTGATACAAGCTTCCCACCATCAGTGCTTTTACCTACATATTCTAAAGGTTTGGTTTGTTGTTTGTTTGGATTTTTTTTTGTGGGGCTATCAACTAAAACCAGTAAGATTTTACATTTTCCAAATGGCCATTTTTTTCTGTATTTATTTTGTCATTAAAATTTTGATACTATAGCCTGCATTTCCATGAAAAAAATATGTGGTGTTTTTTTGTTTGTTAGTATTGTATAAATAATACTCAGACCTTTTAATTCCTGGATACAAAACAGCTGCTGCTTTTCTCCAGCTCCACTGAGTCCTTAAGAAGGGACATACAGGAAAGTTGCCAGATACAAATGTAATTTCTTTTTTTCTTCCAAAGGGAAGAGGGGGTGAACCTGTGTGACTCCAGCCTTACATACCACTCAGGCAGGTCACACGTAGTTCCTAGTCTGCATCATTTGCTTGGCAATGGGTTATGCTGGTGTGGAGGCTGACAGGAATTCTGAAACCACAGCTGTGGACATGGTGAGCAGCAAGAGCTAATCTAATCAATGTCGAGGAGACACTCTCAAGTGACCTTGGCTGCACAACCCATTCCTGAGCTCAGCCCACTTGGATTCCCAATTTCCGTGTCTGAGAGCTGCATGCTATTTCTCCAGCCACAGGAAGATCCAGAGGAAAACCAGACCTTTCCACGTTATCACTGGACCTTTCAGAGGAAAACTGCACCTTCTACAGGACCATTGCTTCAACTGAACCACATCTGTCACTCCAGGAGGATGCAGCCATCATTTAATCAGACTGTTACAAACACAACACCCTGACTGACAGGGTGTCAGGTTGCATTTTGACTCTGTCAGTGGTTTGGGTTAGGGTTTTTTTTGTATTACTGTATTTTTTTTCTAGTAAAGAAATGTTATTCCTATTTCCATATCTTTGCCTGAGAGCTCCTTAATTTCACAAAAAACAAATAAACAACAACAACAAAAACAAGCACCAAGCACAAGCAATTTTAATATAGTATAGTCTGTAATCTCTTTTAAACTGTGTTTGATATAGTATAATTTTTCAGCCTTTTATGGTTAATACCCCAATCCCTGTGTAGATTGTATATTTTAGTGTGACAAATATATATTATAATTTAGGCTTTTGCAAAATATTAAAATAAAAGATATGTGCTCTGTATTATTAACTTTTGCAGAAGTAATTGTAGTTGTGAAGTAATAACTGATGCAATTTTTTTTGTAACTGACAGTAGTGAAATAGCTAATGTTGATTGAAAGTACTTGTAGAAATGGCCAGAACATCTGTATGGTAAGGTAACATTGAAAAAAACCAGGCAAATAACATCAAAAGAGCAAAAAGGTATCTACCAACTGACCCTTCAGCTATCAATAACTGTTAAACCACAGAGAAGGTCTTGTGAGCAAATAAAATACAAGACTCTAAATCACATCTGCATTGTGGCATGTACTCTAAGAAAATGAGGTCAGGGGTTGAACTAAGATAAAGAATTCCTGGGACATGCAAACTCAAAGGAATGCTTGACTACGCATAATCTTCATTAATATGCATTTGACCAATGCAATGATAAAGTACATAAGAAGAGTTGTTATAGCAGTTGTTATATTTGCCAGGCACCCAGTGCTGGATACTGTCCCTTTTATCCCTTATGAAAACTTAAAAAATTTTAAAGAGTTCTTTCTCACAGCAATGATGAAAGTGTCCTGCAGAAGGAACACAGCCTGGCTGTGCCACTGCTGGGTGAGCTCAGTGTAGATGCCGCCCGATGGGGCAAAATGTGGGTCAGCTGCCACACCATCCAAATGGTTGATTCCCCTTAGAGAGGGCACTTCACATCCAAAAAAATGGTGCATTAGGGTAAAAGGGCAGCCCTGTAGGTTGCCAAAACCGAGAAGTATAAAATGCTTGCTTTGACACATCCCTGCATAGATCCATGTATCTGTACATGTCTCCAAAGTGCTCTCTGGAGCAACCCCTAGGATCCCACTACCCCCATGCCGCTCCTGGTCCCTCTCCCTCTAGAAAGCTTTTGCCTTTTGCCATTTGCCTTTTGCCATTTGCCTTTTGCCAGAGGTGCAGTCTGTGGACCAGAGCCCGGCCTGGCCTTTTGGTTTCACTCCTGGGGCCATGACGGAAGGTGATGGAGTCTAGCTGGGCCACTGGTTTAGGATGGGCACGAGGCCTGTCCTCCATGCTGCTCCAGTCAGGAAACCTGAGAGGAGGGTGTGGGATTAATCTCCTCTTCCTGCCTCTCAGTTGTTCAGGGGGAAATAAATCCCTTATCACTTTTTGCAGCATTGCCACCTGACTGCAGTGATACAGAGTCCTGGGGGACCCACCATGGGTCACTCATCCCAGGAGGGCACTCAGTGCTGCAGTGCTAGGTGGCATCACCCTGTCAGCCCAAAGAGTGAGCAGGCACTGCCTGCCCACCGTTAGTTGCCAGCCTGTGCAAGGAAAGCTGACATTTACCCTTTTCCATGTATCATTCTACATAGGTGTGTGACACCAGTAGCTCCTCCAGGTCTACTTGTGCCCCCACATAGTTAGGACAGGTCCAAAGCACCATCATTGTCTTGACAAAAGACTCCAAGTTTTCCTTCTGTCCCACAGTTTCATCAGTATGATTCTGTTTTCTTTACACTCCCTGGAACTCACTTTGATACGCATAAATTGCCAGTAAAAGAATAGGAAATATGTTGAGATAAATCAATGGTAAGAGAAAAACCCCAGGCACCAGGCCACTGCACCACCAAGTCAGAAATTGTCAGATACTTCCACTGCTCCAAGAAAATCCTGCCAGACTCACCTCCCCTGGCTTCTGCTAGTGGCAGCCATCTGAAAAGGGGGCTGTGGCTGCAGGGTATGACCACCCAGACAGTTCCATGTGTCCGTGACAGAACTGGCACTGCAGATTGAGCAATTAGTTTGCGCAATGCTTTTTCTTTTTCTTCTGTCCATCCACCTCACTTTACTAAAATTAAAAGGACTTTCTGCTAAGGGCACAACTTTGCATTTCTTCTATTAAATTGCATGTAGTTTCTCTTTCTGCAGACTCATCCGATTATTTCCATGAGGTATTCCAATCCTTCCCTGTTGTAACAGCAAGTCTTAGTTTTATGCTGTGAATAAATTTCATTAGCACACAAATGTTTTTTGCCAAGGTCACTTACACAATTTTAACCAAGATTAGTTCTGAGACTGGTTACCATAGAACCACGTTAGTAACCTCCTTCGACCAAGACTCTTCCTTTCAGCACATGGTATTGTCCTCACTTTTAATTTCTTACGTTCATCCACATCTTTCCATCTGAATTAATATTTTCTCACATGGCAACCTCTCAAAGGTTTTACTGAAGTCCAGATACATTTCATCTACTGTATTTACATTGTCTAAGAGAATGATTTATCAGACTTTATCATACTGGCTTAGTCTGGTATGTTCTATCTTCGTGGATGTACTGCTGCATTTTAACTTGGTTTTCATGTATTTCCACATCTTTAATTAGTTTTCCTTCAGCGTTTATTCTAAAGCTTTGTGTACTAATGAGGCCAGCTAAAGAGCCTGTAGCTGCTTGGATCAGTCCATTTTCTCACTACATACAAGTCCCACACAAAGTCTCCATATTTTTCAGTGTTTCTTGGGCTGCTGTGGCCACCAGGTCTGACCTGAAATTAAGGCCCAGCATGCCTGTGGTTTATTTTAGACAAAGCCCTCAGGCCCAAAAAGCCAAATGTGTAGTTTTTATTTCAAAGTATACCTCACAGGTTTCTTCTGCGAAACTACACAGGCTGCCTGGTTCCCAGATTCTCTTGCAATATACCTTTGAGATATATTGCAACCTGAATGAGCTGGCCTTGCTTTGCATAGACCTTTTCCATTTTAAATGCATTTCTTCATGCTTTCATTTTTATTGTATTAACATTTTGCAACTTAAAAAGACCAATTGAAGAATACTGCTTCTTCTTTCCTCTTCATGAACATGTCTAGTGAATGGACTTAAAATAAATCTTATTGATTTAAGACAAAACCATTTTGCTTATATTCAGTTGCAGCCATCTGCCACCTCAAAACAAAATGTAGATGTGAAGTTCATGGCTGAATAAAGTGTTGAAGTTCATGCTACATAACCCAGAGAGAACTTTTTTCTCTAGCATTAGTTTGGTCTTCAAAGAGATTTCTTTCCACGGATTTTGCCACTTCCTTAATTAGCTCCCAAATGATATGAGATTGCAAACTGCTTACTTTCAGATGGAGAAGACCATGGTGAGATCCTTGCTGAGAGTGACATTCAATTCCTTAGAGCAGTAGCACAAATGAGAGGACTGGGGAGGCAAGTCTGGATTTTTTGCTGGGCTGATGTACTTCTATAATCTTGGCACCTCACCCCCTCTGCATCCATTCGTGTGTCTGAGTAAACAGCTTCAGTTTTTATCTAGGCAAGAAAGGCTTGGCTCTCTCCCCTGGCTGGAGCAACTTCCAATGGGATGCAGTAATTTTATCAGTCCCACAGTGGGACTCAATGGCCATTAGCAGAAAATGACTCGCTGGAGGAAGGATGGGTTGTGAAAAGATAAAGAACAATGCCCTGCCTGGTTTCAGTGGATGGCCCATTAGCAGAATATCTCCCACAGAGTTAAAGATCACTGCCCCACCTGATCACAACAGATAGTGATAAAAAAGATACTTTGTTCACATTCTGTATTGTAACCCAAGACACTTTGTTAGTATTTGGGGTTTGTTTCTTTGTAGCGGCTCGCAGCTCACACTTCTGGGTTGGCAAATTTCTGAACTTTGCCCATATATAAGGTGCTCCGGAGTATAAGGAGCACTTCCAGGTTCGGACCAAAATTTTGGTCAAAAGGGTGTGCCTTATAGTCGTGAAATTACTGTACTGTAGCTTCTTTCTATCTCATCTTTACCAGAATTACATGTAAGGCGCTGACTTAAACTGTGCTTTCTGACCTGAGTTCATTAATGAGAATTCATTCCCATGTTGTGAATGGAGAACTGCCCTGTTTCAGGTTCAACCTGAATTTCTACCAAAGTTTTGCATCAGTTTGTCTCAAGAGCTCCCTCTCAATAAGGACAATTTAGAAGCATGGCCATGAATGCAGTTTCTATAGGAAATAGCCTATGAGAAATGAATACCAGTGGGTGAAAGTGAAAAAAACCCCTAACTGTTTACAAACAAAGAAAAAAAAAACCCAAATAAAAGCAAAAGGGAGCCCACAAGGTGCAGAAAGGGATTGAATAAATGCTAGATACAGAAATTTCAAAACCCTAACCCCCCACCAGACCACATGGCCAGGAGACAATGATGATGACTGCCCTCTTTGTCTCAGGAAGGGGAGGAACTTGAGGGTTTTAGTGTTCTCTCTTGTGTTGGTTCAGCTTCTCTGAGGTCTCTGGTTCAGCCACCCACCAACTCCCCACACAGACCAAAAAAATCAAAGCCAAAAAAGTTCAAGGAAAAAACCAAACCAAACCAAACCAAACCAAACCAAACCAAACCAAACCAAACCAAACCAAACCAAACCAAACCCCTGCCAAGAGGATTTCAGATACAGTCTCCAAGCTAGGAGTAGGGAAAAAAGCCCTTCTTGCTTAAAGGTAACAGAAAACTAATTCAACAAAAGGAACAAAGTAAAGTCCTGGTCCATGCTGCAGCCCAAGCACCCAGAGAGAAAGTTTTAACCAAATCTTAGGAGCCCAAGGCTCCCCGTCTTACAGGTCCATCTTAAAGCTACAGCAGCACTTCTGGGCCTAAAGCAGACTATTAGGTAATAAAGTATCTTCATAAAATCACCCCAAGACAGAAAGGACATTATTAGTATCAGAACAAAAGAAAAAAAAAGTCCCAGATCAGTTTCCAATGCAAATACAACAGCAAACGGCACAATCAGCACATATGGCAGTAGATTTTCATTAATTGGTTAACAGCTCCAATAACATAGTTGCCTACACATAAAAGTTATGTAAATAGAGCTCAATCACCATATGGAATTTGAACAAGATGATAATGGGCAACAAAGTGAGACAATCCCATTCATTTTCCATATGGCTTCAGCTGACTTCTATCTATTATGCTGAAACTTCTCTGTACACTATTATGGAATAATGTGTTTTGTTTTTCAAAACAATGTATTTAATTAGGAATCCAAGTTTACACCAATGTCCCAGAAGGTATATAAAGAGAACTTAAACTGGATTTTCTTAATGTGTTTTTTTATTTCTATATCAGTGTTATGCTTGCTTGACTTCATTTTTTTCAGTTTGATAAAGATGGTTAAGCTAAACTTTATTCCACTAACAGGAAAACCCTTCCACTCTAATGAAACAGGTCCTCTTGTTACAACACAACTCTTGCAGTATTGCATGTTTTATTGCACAAAGACTGATGGCAGCAAATGCAAGCATATTTATGTACACATTTCTCTATCAGCACTATTGCAATTGTATATACAACATTTATTATTTTCCTGTCTAGCAAGACAAATGGTATTAGATTCTTATTCTACAGTGAAAGGGATAGAAAGAAATAGATACTTTGAGGAACTCACTTCAGAGAAACAAATCATTATTGAGAAAAGCCTGATAGTTTTCTTGCTTTTGGTTTTAACATAATTATCATTTGGAGCCAATAATTAACAGTTTGGATTTTTCAGACAGATGTGTTAAGCACACCTTCAGAAAATCAGACAGAAGATGATCCTTGCAGAGTAAATTGTTGATGCAATGCAAGTGCTTTTCCAAGTGATATGAGGATGCAATCAAAGCACAGTGGCTTTCAGGTGCCAGACTCAGTGAGGTGGGGAAAGAGATGAGCAAAGAGAATGAAGAGCCTTCCACCTAGTGGAAGTTGATTTTTTAACAGCTGATTCAGGACTGTCTGCAGTTTTAACAGCAAGCTCTGTCTCTCGTCAGCACCACTGACAGAGCTCTTCTGTGCACCTCAGTATAGAAATACAAAATGGGATGCTGCACTGAGACATGCTTCAGCATCAAACCACTTTCTCACCTTCCCTGCCATGCTCAAAACTCCTGTTAAATAGTCAGTCTTCAAGTCTAAATTATTTCAGAAATAAGGTGTGGGGAGCATAGCATTGCCTTTGTATTTCAACCTAAAATAGGAAAGTGATTGGAACTGCAACGCCTCTTTGAACTGGGAGCCTCCCATAAGAATATGAGAAGAGCCTAGGGGCTGGCTATTGAACCACATCTTCATACACTATCAGAGACCCCTCATGATTGGTTTAATGCTGTTGCCCACTATTTTTTTTCATTTTGATTGGAGTGTTACTGACTTTTTAGCTAGACCAAAGCCATTTTGATGTCTGATATGCAAAGTTTGGGAAAGCAATAGAAAATAGGGCAGCAATATATTCTGGAATTCACTATCTAGCAAATGGGTTTTACATCCTCCTACTGCTGAAAAATTAAGAGAGACAGCAAAATCTTTTGCAGGAGGAATTGCCTGCAATAGAGAATGAAGGAGGCATGGCAGCTAGCACTGAATCCCATAACTAATTTCTAACCTGAATAATTAATATTAGTGCCCTACAGAGAATTCATTTTCACTCAGATCTATTGCCCCACTTATGGTCATACCAAAAGAAGCTGGGGGTGCTCCTCTCCTTGGTGATCTTGTAACCTAAATTGTGTGCCTGCCAAGGACCATCTCCACCTGGAGAGGCAGGAAAAACAAACCTGATCTACATAAATCACACATCACTGGGCCTTTTCCTCTCTCCCATCAATGACAGTCTTCTGAACAAGACAGCAGAGGACTTGAATGCTTCATCTCCCTAAACAGATACGTAAACAACAGCAGCATCCTATCAGGTGATGAGGTTTGAAGTCTCCCATTTGTCTTTTTTTTTCCCTTGAGTAGAGGTAGTTGGTGAACTCCAGGGAAATTGCAAACTTTTAAAGAAAGGGCTTATTCCACCATCCGAAATTCACAGAAACATTAAGTCATTATTCAAATGAGAAGCTGCTCTTAGCCATTAACATGTTTTTGTTAACAACAAAAAAAGTGAGATACTGATATGAAGGAAGATATGCCCATTCTTATTTATATGGTAATTGAATGGTCAGGGAGCTTGCCTAAGATGTGGTCTGCATGAATTAAACTGTGGTGTGACACTAGAAATCTTTTCCTCTTCCTAAGATGTTATGGGGAAAGAGGCATTGAAAGTCAACCAATTTATGCAATCTACTTTGTAACATGATGGCTGACTTTTTCCTTTCTCAAGAAAAACAAAATAATTACTTCTCTGTAACAAGTGACAAGAGAATTATTTCTATCAAACTCATCCTAAACAGGAGTAAGAATATTACTTCCCCTCCTATAAATTTACATATTTAGACTGTTCTTAGCAAAATGAAGCATGTTATAATTCAATGCCTCATATTCTATATCAATCAGGTTTTTCTCAAGAGTGAAAATATTTTTAAAAGCCAGTGTACAAATAAAACTGTATTTCATCCAAGCAGCATGTGTTGATAAATCACAGTGCAAAAAACTTTGCCTTCATTGAGATGGGAAGAGTTCAGCTGATACTGGTGGTGGCCTGAGCTGGATCCAGTAAGTCCAGCAAGCTCCTCTGCAAACACTTCATTAACACAGGTAATTGTCAGTGCTGATGAAGAACCCTGAGAAGGCATCTCTTACTGTTGTATAATTTTAATACACTCAAGCTGGGGTTGCTGCCTAGTGATCAAGCCTAGGGAGCCATTCATCACCATTTTATGCCTGCCTGTCTCTGGATTTGTACAGATTCCTCAGGGTCTCACCAAAGACAAACCAAAAAGACAAATCATCATCAGCAGTGTGGAATTATTAGCATTTTTTGCTGAACATGATTACAATGTGGTAGTTTCCCTACCTACTCAGTCTCATCCTGAAAAGGCACACTTCAAAGCACAGAAGGGTAAATAGTGCTATCACAAATTGCAGAGGTCAAAACCATCATTTAGAAAGGGATTTGAGAGGTCATTGTTGAAAAAATGCAAACAGATTGTCAGAAATTTCTAAAAGGTCAATTGCCCAAATCTCTAGGTCGCATGCCCTGGTAACAGAGATCATACAAAAGGCCAGAGCTCAGACACATGGGCTTTCAAGCACATCTCTGCTCTAGATGAGTTTCCAGCATCCCACACAGAGGACAGTCAGACCATGACTGTGGAAGACAAACAGCATAAAGAAGCACTTGGCATGTTATACACAAGACCAATCCCTAAACAGAGACTTTATAATCCTGATGGGGACAGTCATCTGTATTCACAAATAGACTTATGTTGTGTGTGTATTATGCCTTTATCCTATCACATGTTTTGGCCATGGAACATCCTTCTGCAAATCTAATTTGGAGAAGATTTTAGATGTGGGAATAATTGAGGTAGCGTAGGAATTCTGTTTTTCTGGTATGTGTGAAAAATAATGCAGTATTCACAAAAAGTAGTGATGCGGTCATACAGGTTCTCAAATATGGATCCCACCTAGAGTGCCCTAAAAAATATTTATTTTTTATTTAAAAAAAAAAAGAGAAGGGCATTCAGAAGACAAGATGCATTCTTAAACCAGTGGAATAGTGGGATATATGAGTTTAAAGCTAAATAACATGAGTTGGTTAAAGCAATGTGAGACAGCCTAGTGATCCTCTAACTGTGCAACTGAGATAATGGAGAACCTTAGAGTGTGCCTGATAAGAAGCCAAACTAGTATGGACAGTAATGGAAATACACCAGGAAAGAAAAAAGAGGCCAAAAAATAGCTATGCTGGATGCTGTGGTTTTGTAGGTTGAGAAGGTACAGCAGAGGAAGTCCAGGTATTTGCAAGTTGATTTAAAGTGTTCAGAGTGGTTAAAGAACTCATGACAAATGGATTTAGGACTTATCATGGGGATGGAATAAACAGCCGATTAACAAGTGAATATAGAAGATGGTGGCATCACTACTGCTCTTTATACTAGCAAGAGTAAGTATACAGTAGACGCTGCAGCATCAAAAGCTTCTGTGGTTTGATGCTTTTTATACATATACAGTAATTTCACGACTATAAGGCACACCAGATTATAAGGCGCACTCCCGGGTGTCGGCAAATTTCGCAACTTTGTCCATATATAAGGCACACCAGACTATGAAGTGCACTATTTTTTTGCAGCGAGGATCCGCAAGCAACAAAGTAACGAATTAGTAACGGAATCATGTGATTGCAGGGTTTGCTGGCAGGTGCTCAATTTGCAAACATTTTTCACAGATTGGCGTAGCCTTTAAATGCAGCCCCAGGCGCTCTCCCCGTGCCATGGGCCCCGGCACTCCTGCCCGCCCCCAGCGCTGGCTGGCATGCCTCACGCGGCTCTTGCGGTTCGCACTTCCAGGGTGGCAAATTTTGGAACTTTATCCGTATGTAAGGCACACCTGATTATAAGGTGCACTTTCGGGTTTTGATAAAAATTTTAGTCAAAAGAGTGCGCCTTATAGCCGTGAAATTACTGTAATTTATTCCAAGAAAATGACGCATAACATCTTTCTAACACTAAAAATGGAACCGCTTTATCTCTATTGATATATTTTTTGCAGGACAGCTACCTATAAAAAGGGATGTTGATAGAAATAGGAGTAAGGTGTTCTGTCCATATACTGCCCTTTTCATCAAAGACAAGGTTTTCCATGAAAGTTTAGCTTACCTCTTAGGAAGAAATTCTTCCCTGTGAGGGTTGTGATGCCCCAGCACAGGTTGTCCAGAGAAGCTGTGGCTGCCCCATCCCTGGCAGGGGGTGGAACTGGGTGATCTTTAAGGATCCTTCCAATTCAAACCATTTTGTGATTCTATAATTTGATGATTTATGTATTGTATGTATTCAAGAACCCTTCTAGTTCTTCTATGCTTCACATGTAGCAAAAGGAGAATATGCAAATTTAAGCTAGGCAAGTAAGAAAAATTAAAAGAGGAAAAATAAAAGATAAAAGATGTTATTCCATTGCTAAGGGAAATACATTTGTTAGGTACCTCCTCAAATAGGTGGAGGACATAAGCAAAGAAAAGGTTGGGGCTTAGAGCAGAGCTGAGTGTGGAAGACGACATTCCGGAAATAAGCCTGCTGATGGCAAGTGCTCTTTGTTGTCTGCAGGTAGGGTACAGAGATGGGAGGAATATAGGGATAGAGATTCTATGGCTGAAAATCATCTTGTATAACCAAAGAGCTCATGAGGAAAAAGCAGCTTTTGGAGCAGCAAAATAATTGCAGATACAGAGCCTGGCAGAGGGATGGTGTGAGTATGGGGTTGTTACATTTTATTCATAGGAAGGATTGAGAAATCAGTGGAAAATAACAGGGAATCAGGGAAGATAATGTCATAAAGGAAGTGAACACTGGGAAGGAGGAGTTCATGCTTTTTCATGAAGTTTTGCGTTTTGCCTGCACATTATCCCTCTAAGCCTTTGCAAGCAGTCCCAGGCATTTGCCAAGAGAGAAGAAAATGAAAACAATCCTACTTTTCCACCTCATCCACATGAGAGAGACTGTTTTTTGCCCCTCCTGATTTTACTCCAGGCTTTTCTAATGACTTACTTTTCTCATTCATCACGTATACCCTGCTGCCTGCCTCTTATTCGTTTGTTCATTTCATTGCTCTGCACACCTTTCACCACACAGAGGTTACCAAAGTGATGATGAATATTTCAAGGGTGACAAAAGAAGTCATTCATTTAAATAACACATGAAAGCTTGTGCTATATATTCCCAAGCACATCACTTCTTGGCAGATAATCATTCTTCTCCAGTCTCTTTGTAAGGAAGTACCAAGCGAAAATTATTCAAAATAGGCTGTAAATGCAGAGTTGTGACTGAAAACCAGCAAAATCAAGGCAGATGGATAATGTATAGTTTGGAGTTCCTGTGGTTATAAGACCCTGTGGATCAATTTTTTGAATCCCAGGTTCCATTATAAATTTCACAAACAGCATTCTGTTTCTGGATGTTAACATGCTGAGTGTAGCAAGGAATCAGCTTACAGAAGTCCCTATGGAGAGGGCAATGATATTACAAGCATCTGTTATACTTTGAGAAATTTTAAGCTGCCTTTTCTTTTAGGGGTTATTACTATGAGCAACCCCACACATGAAAAACCCAGAAGTCATTGCAAATAAAGCTGGAAGAATGAAAAGAAAGGTGCATAGTGTTTAGAATTTCTTTGAAAATCTCTGTACTTATGTAGAAACTTTCTGAAGAAAGTCCCAAAACTACAAGAGAAATTCTACATATTCTGTAGATGGCATTACTCAATCTCTGGGCTATAGCCTTTTATTTCTCTACATGCATTGGAGGAACTCAAGCCTTCAGCTTTTCTCTGCTGGGGTCTTCACAAATGCAGAAGAGAAGGAAACCAGGAACCCAAGAAAGCACAATCCAAGAAACATGCAGAAATAAAGCAGCATGGCAGGGGCAGCAATAAGTTAGGTTATCTTACTAGAGAGTCTTCCAGAGAGCACAGGTCAAGTACTATTTTCTAGTTCATCCTACCAAAAATCTCCAATTCAATAGTTATGATCAAGTAACTTATAAAAATATTTTTGGCTTAAAGGAAGGCTCATCTGTTTGTCATTAATACTCCTTATCCTGTATGTATGCCTACATGTTTCTCTAGGATAGCATTTTTTTTCCCTAGAGTTGATTCTAGCATTAAATATACCTGGAGTTTCCAGTAAAGATAGCTGGAATTGACAATGATAGCAGATAACAACAAAAAGCGTTGTAGTTAGTATACTACAAAGTAGTCGAATGGTACAAGTGATCAATACCTTTGCACAGAACAGAAAAGATTTTACACGGACCTCTTTGCCTGCTCCAAAGAATATTGTCTATTGTACCAAACCAAGTCTTTTTATATTCTAAATTTGAACAAAACTTAACTGAAACTTAACCAAAATAAGCACACATTGGCTGCATACCACTGCAATGTCTCTGTTCACACATTTCTTTACCCAATCTGCTCGCTCATGATGTGGTGTCCATGAGTTTCCCCTACCAATCATTGCCTCATGCACAAGGCGACCATCAACCCACCCTCCAGCCATCCAACCTGCAGCTGAACCCTTCCCAGTGTGCTTTTTGGTGAACAAAAGCAAACAGAAGAGAAGAGGATTTAACAAAAGTGAAAAAGGTCCTTATTCTGTAAGGCTTTTCTTATTTCCCACACCCTTATACAATATCCTTACAAACTGTAAATTATATAAATTCCTCAGCATCCAGGAATAAAAGCCAAAACAGAAATCAAGTGTCCTAACTTGTGCAAATAAACCTTCCACTTGGCACGAAAGTGCCTAATCAATGGTGAATTTCAATCAGCTTTTCATTCAAGATTTGCCTTGTAGGCTTTGATATTTTTCCTTGTATGACTTTACATTTGTTCCATCCTTGCCAAGACCTTCTGTTGGTATTTTGTGTGCTACCAATTGGGTATTGCTGCTAAATAATACATGCATATTAAGTTCTCTGCTTGGGAAAATCATTATATCTGAGATGTCCAAAAATCCGCACTTCTAGAAATAGTGCTACAGCAGCTCCTGCCCAGGAGCTTTATCAAAAGGAGAGTATTGATACATTGGTTATCTTGCCATCTCAAAGTGAAGAGCCCGTGCTGGGTATGCTTTCACCTAGCAGCTGAAATATTCAGAGAAGTGATTGACAACTTCCCCACTTGAAAACTTAGGTCAAAATCAATGGTGCTTCCAGCTTTCGAGGAATTGTTGCTACTCCTGTAAATTAACATCAGTCACCTTGAGAAAAGCACTGAAAATTGAAGAACAGACCTAAAGCCTATTTAAGTAGCTCATCATCAATTATATTTAGACAGAGCTCCCTGTACTGAATTCACCCATCTTTCAAGTAATTTAAGTAACTATGAACAGAAAGGGGTCGGTAATTATTTAAACCTGAAGTGTATCTATTCTTCATAGGTCCTTGTGAAATACTGCATTTGTCCCATTAATTTATGCTAACGCTTTGTCTCTCACTAATGGTTTAAAAAGACCAGTCTGCATCTCTGCAGACTGATTCAGTCTGAATCTCTTTTTCCTTGCTTAAGATGAAATGTGACTTGCTGAGGACTCCATAGCTTGTGGGAGAGGGCATTTGGAGCTAGGAAAGAGCATTTAGCAAGTGAAGAGAGTGCTGTCATTTGCATACTATCAATTTAATTTAGCTTTGTTATTTTTTGGTAAGACATGGGTAGACTTGAAATTACTTGCCCTACTATGCAAAACATTAATTTCTGTTCACATGTTGCTGTTCTAGGAATATTTGTTGCTGCAAAATAATTTTAATGCCATGAAAAGTAGCATTATTCTGAAATCTGTCTAAGAAAACTAAATTTCTTTGCTGGAACTCATAGTGCATCATCAGGGTGATCAAAAATTAGAGTTGGCTTTTTAATAACATTGCAAATGCCTCAGGCAAATGTGAGCAGTTGTACAAAGATGTTGCATAAAGTGTTGTTACACGAGTAAAGTGATTCTTAAACATTGGGGACTATTGACTGCGTCAAGTGAAGTAAGCCCAGCTACACCAATTAGTGCTAACAACTACATCTTCAGCTGACGTAAAGTTTTCAATGAACATTAGGATAGAGGTGTCTAAAAAGCACTCAGGGACAGATCCTTGCTGTGCAAAGTACTTGACAGAGCACATTTACAACCTAAATAACCTGTGGGCTAAAGACAAGGTGATAGCAAATATCGACAACATGATTTCTCTTTCTCTCATGGATTTACTCTGGAGAAATAAGTCTGAAGAGACTAGGAGCTAGGAGATACAGTTTGAGCAGCAACCAGAAAGACAGAATACTGAGCGAGAACTGTGGACTGCTGCCTTTTGTCTGGAGAAATGAAGGTTGTGTGGAGATCTCACAATATCTGAAGAGGTAATCTACTTCAGGAACTGAAGTGACAGGATGAGGGGGAATAACTTCAAACAGACGGAGAATAGGTTTGCATTATATATTAGGAAGAATTTCTTTCCTGTGAAGGTCTTGAGACTGGCACAGGTTGCCCAGAGAAGCTGTGTCTGCCCCACCCCTGAAAGGGCAGGTTGGACAGGGCTTGGAGCAATCTGCTCTAATGGCAGTGGGTGGGACAAGATGATCTTTAAGATCTCTTCTAACACACAACAGTCTGTGATTCTGATTCTGTCACTCTTTCCCTATTTCTGTTGAGTGCAGGCTCTGCTTGGCTCTCCCCTCTACCATTTCATCATCACCACATAATTGAAGGAGAGACTGTTGCCTCTGAATTGCCACTGAGCACTGCAGGGAAGGGAATCCCCTTTCTCCACTGCTGGCACCCTTGTGGCAGGTTTACCCCTCTTCTTTCAGAGTGGCTGCAGAACACAGAAACAGTGGGAGTGCTGTAATGCTGCTGAAGTCCTGTCCCAATACTGGTGAGACAAGCTCTGAAAATAGGTTCTGTCACATCACCAAGACCGCCCTTGTTCCTTTCAGCATGAAGCTGGTGGCCTCAGGGTTAAATTAAACAACCTTCCCTGGCAGGGGATGGCCAAAATGGAACAGCCTTCACTGGCATCTCACTGGACTGAGTTAAATTTTGCTTTGTACCAAACAAAGCCAGATGAGGGTGAAAAGTCAAGCAGACCTTGGCCTCCAGGGTAATCAAATAAAATGGATTGCACACAACTCATGCTACAATGGGCCAGTGAAAACCAGGGTCTATCAGCTGTTAAGGTAATACATGAGGAAGCAACGTCCAAAACTGAATTAAGAAGCTAATGTAATGAACGTATTTCCAGGAAGGGAAATAAAAGGTCCTGAACTTCTAGGTAAGTCCTAGAATTCAACGAGATCTCCATTTTCTAACTACATTTCCCATAAAACATTATCGTGTCAGTAAAAATTAAAGATGTAATAACATTTGTACGGCACCTTACATTTCAAGATTTAAAAATGAGCATTTAGAATCCTAAAATTATAATGTCTCAAAAGTGCAGCTTGTTTCCTGTCATTACTATCTATTTCAGAATCAAAATTTGTACATTAATTGAAGATTCTTTTTGTCAATTCATATGTATCAAATTATATTTTCTCTGGGATGGTTTCAATACACAAAATTTTGCTATAATATTTCGAGACAGATTTTTTTTTTTTTGTCTTCAGTAAAAATGTCTGTGCAAGATCCACTCAGTGAATGTAAAGTGAGCTGCTAGCAAGCAATATCACACAGAGATCATCTTTATGGCTGGAAATGTCACACAAAAATCCAAGATACAAATTAAAAAACATCACACAATTCTGTCCATGTTAGATGTCAAAGCAGCAATATGGAACTCCAGAGCCAGATACATATTAAGGGCCTGTACTCTGGGGTTTTTTTTGTGTGTGTGGATGAACTGTAATCACAGCTGCTTGCTTTGAGAAGAGCAAAAAATAATCTGCTGCTGTCAGCATTGAAGCTCATTGAATTTCTTCTCACGCACATGCATTCACATACCCCAACCTGACAAAGCAGAATTTACACTGTATTAAACAAAAAGATAAGGACAATTGAACTGATCTCAGTGTTTAAATACACTGTAGCATTTTGATGTCCATAAATCTTGTAAAACAAAGCTGAAAAAAAATTAAGAGCACTAAATTTGGCTATATACACGGGGCTAAAATAGGCTCAGCTGGTACTTCCTGAATGCAAGGTCACTGGTACTGTGGCTTTGGAGAAGGAAAAAACTTGAAGGAGTGGGAAGGAAGCATCACTTATTTGTAAGACAAGAACATATAGGAAAATCTCTCAAGTGGTAAAAAAACATTTAAATTAAACTAATAATACCTATCTAGCTCATAAATATGTAACTCTGGATCTTTCTGTCTTAATTTTCTTCCCATTTTTTTGCTGTTGCATTTTTAGCTTTCCTGTCTGTAGTCAGGTCCCAAAACTGCAGTGAAATATCCTGCAAAGTATATATTTGTCTTTGTGCTTCCCATAAACTGACCACAGGTATTTTACCTCATCTCTTTCAGAGGGTTTACCCATTTCTTTTCATGAGACAGAGAGGTTACTAAGGGCACAGATCAGCCAACAAAATTCTGAACACACTGGACACAATGGTAAATAAATTTGTTGTTTCCATAAGCAAGAGTCACTACCTCGCCTCCAAAGGTCAAGTCAGCTGTAGCATCCAACACCTTTGGCTAATGGGCTATGTAGGGAAACAGTACAAAATCAACTGGATAATGAAAACAGATTTAATACAATCTCTTTTGCATCAATCCAGTTCTAGAAGACTGCAATTTGTACCAGAAGAATGACAACCAACAGTGACTGGAGCCTCATCAGTGTGAAGGCCAAAGGAAATACAAGCCCCTTGCATCATGTTAGACCAAATATAATTTCGGTAATTGCTGTTCTGCTCTTCTTCTCTGGATAGTAATGTTATTTGCTCCTTCCTCCCAGTTCTCCCTGAGAAAAAACCCAACACAAATCCTCTAAGTAATGAGTTGTCAGCAAGTTCTCTGAGGTTGTTACTTGACATACTCTGTAATACTGACAGAAAATAATTTCCCCTTCCCTGTCGTTGTCAAAAGGCACTAAGACATTTTTACTATGTTTTCTATCAATTCAAAAGAGCCTGTACAGAAAAATGGCCTTACAGAAGGATAATCCCAACACATAGTACTTTGCAACCAAAGCTTTAAAGGGCTGGAGGAAGGGCTGTTTAGCATATCACAGGGGAGAATCTAAAAGGGCATCAAGCACTGATCTCTCTCCCTTTGTGCAGTCTGTCTACAACACTGTCTCTCCTGGACAGTGCTGTATTATCTCTACACACTTATCTTTATTTTGCACAGGAGAATTGACATGGACAAGCACCAGGGTGCTCAGTGTGGTAGGCACAAGGCATCATCATACAAACTAGAAACATCGTGGCATTGATCTGCAGCTAAAATCAGGGAGTCAGCACAGAGCTGTGGCAGTGAGCATCTGTGCAGCCAGAGCCCAGGAACAACGGGAAGCTCTCTGTCCAGTAAGCATGGTGTGCATGGATGCTTTGCATTGCTCACCACATAGAGCATGAGGCACAGCCCTTGATAAATAACATAAATGTGGGTAAGTGTCTGAGGCCTAGGAAAAATCGAGCCAGTATTTTTCCCAGGCTGCTATCACTTCTGACTCTCTTTCCCAGGAAAAAGGATTCAGAGAATTCAATAACATAGACCGTTTTGCTTGGCAGTGAGACCAGGAATTCTGCAAGCAGCACTAGGTGGAGGCTGTGTCCACCAAGGCACCTGGGCACTGCAAATATGTGGAGCTGGCAAAAGTATTTTCTGGCACTGTCTTTGTGCAGCCTTGATGTGAGCATCCACTACAGCAAGAGAACAGGGCTTCTAAAATATTAGAGGATCAGGATCTGTTTTTCTAGGAATAAGCCTCTCTCCACTGATGAGATCTCCTTAAAAGTGTCCTCTAGCTTTCACCTCTCACTTGCATCTCCCAGGTCTCTGCTTCACACCTGAGCCTGGAGGACTGGGTGTTAACTGGACTATAAAATTATCTGCTCAGTCACAAATTTAGATAAGTTCTTTTTATAGCCTTGGACAAGTCCTTCAACTTCTGAATCATTTTTGCCGGATGCTTTAGAGGAATAATAAAGACTCCCAAAGGAAATTATTAATATTATAGTGTGCCTGGGCTGCAAGAATGCTACCCCAGGTTACCTCTACATACTGTAAAATGGGAGCAAAGACCTACACCTGTCCTTGCCTTTACCTATATCTACTTCTCCTCATACCTAAAGGCTTTTTTAAAAAAGAGCACAATGTTCGCTTCCACAGCATATAAGATTTATTGATCCAACAACATGAGCAAGTTAACTGTAGCATTGTTTTTTAAGCTAGGTGAGCAAAACAAAACTGGCTACTATGCACTTCAGTATACTACCACACTAATGCCACATAGATAATAGCACAAATCCTGTTATCTCATGCTTTAAGATAGATATTAAATTCAGTCATTCCTGAGACAAGTATTGTAGGCTTTGCTTTATATCATAGCCAGGAGTAGCAGCATGAAACTTCTATCAACAACAAACTGTTAAACATTCCTCCAAGTCTAATTGAATCCTCTCAAACTTCTCTGCAAACACAGTTATATTAGATAGTCTCAAACAATCAAAGATATTTGGCAACTTGCAAAGCTAGGTTACTTGTTGACTACATTGAGGGTATATTTTTAAGATACAGATTGTTTTTAAACTCAGCATTTCTCAAGGGCACTACAATTCAACAATGACTGCAAACCTTTACTTTCATGTTTGCACAATATCTGGTTTTCTGTGAAATAAATACACATTCTACCATTATTTCTTAAAAAATAATGCAGGAGGATCCTGTACAGACTCTTGGAGTCTCTATGTACAAGTAATCCACTCACTTCCACTTCAGCGAAGTTTTTTTGATTTAGTAAAACTCACAGGGCACAGTGATAAAGCAATTACTATGTCTTGCTAGACATGAGCTAGGCATCTCAGTCTGAATTTGTTTTGAAGTCTGCCTTGCCTTAAGACCAGCTCTACATGAGATAAATAACTGTATGTAACACAAATCAATTCCCTTTGGATGCCCTGAGAATGCTGTCCCTTGGCTGTGCTGGACGATTGCACCACCTGAAGCAAAGCAAAGCAAAGCTCTTCTGGTGCTTTCAGCGCCACGTCTTTTGCTACTCCCACAGCTGTACTGATCCTGCACAAGTAGCCTTGCATCCTCCTTATGTCTTAGAAACAACAAGGTGGTTCAGAGCTGTTAAGGTTGGAAAAGACCTTTAAGATTATCCAACCATTTACCCCGCACTGACAAGTCCACCGGTAAAACCATGTCCGCAAGGGCCACATCTTCACGTCCCTTAAACACCTCCAGATATGGTAACCCAACCACCTCCCTGGGCAGCCTATTCCAGTGCTTGACTACCTTTCCTGTAAAGGAATTTTTTCCTCATCATTATGGTTTTGCTCAGCATAACAAGAATCTTTGATAGTAATTTCATTGTCAAAAAGGTCCACAAAGTTAATAAGTTTTAAACATTAGTAATCAACTAAATATCCACGACAGGAGCAGTATAAGCAGATGAAAATAGGTAATATTCTGTGCTGAGCTCTGGGGTATAAACAGGGCTGAGGTGAGATGGGAAGATGAAAAAATCCCAGCCTCAGCATCCAGAAGCACAGAGGTCACAGTGCTGGCACAGGCACAAGAATGCAAGAGGAGGATTAAGGCATTGGCTGAAATGCTGTACCAGACAAAGCACAAGACCACTAGTCTCACATAGACAATAAGCAGATACAGAACTGTGTGTTTCAAGTAAAGATGCTCCTCAACCACCTCATGGCTGAAGGGCAAACTTACCGTTTTCCTTTACCACTTAGAAGAAAAACATGCCATCTGAACCTGGAGAGACTGGGGGAGGCTTCCTCTCACTGGGGAGAAGCCTGTCATCTTATTGAAGCATTTTGCATGAAAATCACACATGGGAAAGATGGGCTGTGTCACCCCCTCGCTGTGGAGCTTTCCGGGGTGAAGGCTCCCACAGCTGGGCTCCTCTGCACAGCGGAAATGGGCAGTCACTGCACCTCTGACCAGAGGCCTTTCCAAGGCCTTTTCCCCCCACTCCCAGGTGCAAGGGCCTGTTCAGGCCTGGCTGCTGATAGCTCTGGGGCTGTGGTCTCCATCCTGAAGGTGTTAGGCTTGTGATTGCGAATGTGCCCAGCCCTGAGTCCTTACTTAATCTTATCTTCATCAGTGAAAGGTCTAGGGCCTCTCAGAGCCCCATTCAGGGTCTGGTGGAGTTCTCTGCAACTTTTGTAATACAGTTTTAAAAGTCCTTCATGAAAATGTGTAAGTCATAAACTATAATATTTCAGTCTCTGACAGACCTCAGAGGTGACTGGCGGACCTGAACACTCATTATAGAGTCCATGCCGTGCTCATGGCCTGAGGCAGAGAAGATGTTTGTGGGAGCCCTGGTCCAAATCTTTAGGAGGGTCATCTGATCTGTCTGTAGAAATGAATCTTTCAGTTACTGAGCTTCAGCAACCCTACAGCAGTGCCCATGCCTCAGCTGCTGGTTCCTGAATGGGGGAACAGGGAAGGCATCAGCAACTCCAGGCACATCTGGGATTAGAGAGGTGGTGCGTGGGGTGGGAGCACGACAACTATCACAAGAACTATTTGCTCCAGTTCATTAAAAGGACCTTCCACATCTCCACTTCCAACACCTCAGGAGATGGCCCTGCTGCGATAGATATGCTGGGCAGCCAGGACTCTGCCTTTCAGTACTGCGTGTCCGTGTTTTTTCCTCTCATCAGGATCTTTCAAAAGACCAATTAATGCCTCAGGAACCAGGGCCTGATGAAATCAAAGGGTGCTAAGGTGGTTGTGTTTCATGTCTCCATCGGCCTACAAATGTAGACACAAGCTTGACCAGAGACTGATTTTCTTGCAGCAGGCTCAGCACGTTGCTGCAGTTCATCAGAGGGACTTTGGAAAGCAATACAAAGGCATTTTACGTAAAGAGCTGGTTCCTCCACTCTCAGGCACTTCATTGCTTATAGATGCATTATTTGGAGCAATGGTGCAATCCAGTGGCTGGTTTGGATAGTAACACAGTGATACTGTACAAACTAACCCACTGCAAGACCAGGAAGCACTGAAATGGAGCTGCAATACCACAGTCTACAGAGAAGCAGTGTCATCTATCAGTGAGTGATCTGAAAGAGATGCGTAGAAGATCCATGAGTTTTTTGATTAGAGAGACTCAGGACTGGATTATTGGAATCAATTAATTCTTTATGTGCGACAGCTCCTCACAGAACAGTACAACCTTCACCAATATTTTTCTGACTGTGATTTCTCTGTGGTGCTGAGCACACTGGCACCAAGTCCAGCACCACATTGCTCTGGAGCAGAAAACATGTCCCAGAAGAGAACCACCAGGGAGCACACTACTTCCACAGCAGCCCTCCAGCGAGGAAGGGATCCACCCTCTAAAAGACATTAGCATTGCCACCATCAGTAATAAATCAATATTTTTATTTTCTGAGGGCTAGCTTCTGAAGGCTGGAATGTGGATGTATTAAATTGGCTACTATGGGCATTTTGACCTGGAGAACACATGGAGAGATGCAAGGCGGACCTGCAGGATTCTCATCCCACTAGGAAATGGTATAGGCTTGCTACCACGGCTCACACAAGGAATCACAGAGGTGAGACCATAGAAATCTCACAGAAACAGAATGTTGAAAATCCTATTCTGAAGCCTGACTTATCCAGTGAAGGATGAAGAAGGATCTCAAAGCCCTGATAATTACCTTTGGGCTCCCATTCTGGGAAAGTATCATCTCGTGGGAGTGACTTAAGCAAACCTTGCATGGTGCTCCTGAAAACCTCTGGTGGGAGGGGAAGCATTTAGGAGTCTACCTTACTCTGTAGAGTTTTTCCATGTGATTCAGTCTGGAGAAAAGGGAGACAAGACATTACTGAAGGAAGTTGATCACCACTTTTGACTGTATGAGATGGGAAATTGTCTTCTCCAAAACAGGCTGCAACATGAATATATCCAAGGAAATGCTCACTCTTGGATCATCTCCTTCCTATCTTCACCTCCCATAATTCTTGGCCATGCAAAAAGGAGCCCAAGAAACAGATCCCAAACCCCAAAAAGGTTATGGTGGGGGTCTTTCTTTGTAGCTTGTAGAGTCAACAATCTGTAGGAGAATAGATTGTGGGAAGTTAGGAATAAGGCTATGGCTGAGCTTCACCTGCAATGGGGTGCAGCAGTATAAGACAGGTGAACAGCATTGAAGGTGAAGAAATGTGGAATGCTGATGTGTATTGACCAATCACAAAAAAGAGCACACAGGTGTTATACATGTGAGAAAGAAAGGTATAAAGTGTTAGGAGGAGAGAGAAGGTTTGGTTTGGTGGCTGTGCTGCAAGGAGGAAGGGTCAGGCAATTGTGTAAGGGACAAGAAGGAGTTAGCTGGTCATGCAGAGGGAAGAAGGAGGAGGTAGAAGAAGCAACAGAGCAGGAATAAGGAGTCAGTGTTGCATGATATTGTCTGGGGGAAGTTTACAGAGAAAAGATATGAAGGTTTTCACCACAGGATAATGAACTGATGGTGCCAGCCAGTTTGAGACTACGGTCCAGAGGTGCCAAGCACTGACACTGACAACAAGCTTGGTTAAAAAGGTGACAGCAGCTAGATTAATGAGGGAAAAAAGAAATTCCAGTGGAAAGACCAAAGTGCCTAGCCCCTTTGAGTCAGCCCTGTGTCTCACTTCTTAAGCATGCAGCCTGACACTGACACACTTCTAAAGGAGCAACTCCTTACATAAAGCTAGCTTGTGTCATAGAGTGTCCCAATGAGATGGCTAGCAGGGTTACTGTACAGCAGAAGAAATAAAAACAGTACAGTCATCTGTATTAGAAACAGGAGGAATTAGAGGAATGCACCCCGGTGCATACCAAGGGAAGAGAAGAAAGAATACAGGTTTGATTTAAAGTATCATCTGTGAAAAAATTAAGTAAAAAAAACCCCCCACCCACTACAAAATTCCTGAACTCCATTTAGCAAGTAGGAGGAAAATATATGACAGTTTCAAGGATAAGGAAAAAAAAACCTTATCTTCCTGTCTACGCAACCGTTTAGCAGTGACTTGGGGCTATATCTGAATACTCCTACAACCCAAACTAAGACTGATACATCTGCTACATTTGTAACAATACACTAAAATTGCAGCATTACCACCCAAGAACCCCTGCCCACACACAAAGCTTAAGAAACAACTTTTGAAAGATGCTAAAGAGGTGATATCAAATTTGTACTTCAGTGCAAGCAAGTCATTAAGTGATTCTTGCTGATAAAAAGTTGGGTTTGTCCAAGTCTGCACAGTAACTTCATGCAAGTCTTTTTGAAAGTGCACGTGTAAAAAGGAGGTATCAAAGTGCAGTTTCTTCTCCTGATAGGTGTGGCACCAGTTTTATTTTGTTTCAACGTGATTTGCCAATCCCAGACTAACAGGGCCAAATCCTGAGCTGTGCCAGATGCTGCAGTTTCTGATGGCAGAAGGTTCTCTGATGGTCTATGCATGAGCTTAGTGGAATGATCTGGATGTATCCATACATTGTGGATGCATCTGTAGTACCTTCTAGGGCTTGATCCAAGCAAGACCAATTTCCAAATAATAGAGCTTTCTGTCAATAATCAGTGATTACTTGTTTATAGGAAGTCAAAGAGGGACTAGTGCCACCACAAATATGTTTGGCTGCATCCAGATCCGACAGTAAAGCCTGGCACCTAAATGCCACTTTGGGCAGGAACAGAGTCTTCGGTGCTTGATCCAAGTGAGGGAGAAATTAATCTGGAAAATAATCCACACCCCAAGCTTGCTTTTCTAATCAATATTCATCATATCCTGGAGAGTGCAGCTGATCTCCTTCCCCCTCAATGTGCACGGCAGAGGCTGGGGAGCTGCAGGAATGTTTGTGCAACAAAGGCCTTTCTTCATCCCTTCAGTCAACATGCCCTGGGGAGCTTTCTTCAGAAAGCTTTTATCCACTTGACCACTGCCCGGTTTGTTAGCTGTAATGTGTACTTGGTTGCCAACACTCCTCACTTCTGAAGTGGATGACACAAAAAACTGTTAAAAATAATTTTAAAAGCCAGTTTTACCAAAGATTGAGAACATTTGAATGATAAATCAGGTTTTAAATTGAACCAGTGAAACTGAAAATGTTTTCCTCCCTTACCTTGACATATTCTTCCCCTCACAAGTCTTATAAAATTCTCCACTCAAGAGCTATATACAATTTTTTCTTCAGATTAATTTCTGTTCACCATCCTTCCCCAAGGAGGTTTGAACAAGATTTAAGAATAGGGTCAATTACGAAGCTGCTGGTACAGATGTGGAGTGAGACCTTAGAATCACAGAATAGCCTGGATTGGAAGGGACATTAAAGACCATCCAAGTTCCAACCCTCTGCCATGGACAGGGACACCTTCCACTAGACCAGGTTGCTCCAACCCACATCCAACTTGGCATCCACTTCCAGGGATGGGGCAGCCACAGCTTCTCTGGGTAACCTGTGCCAGGGCCTCACCACCATCACAGAGAAGATATTTTTCTAATATCTAATCTAAAGTGCATTTGAAGTCATTTAAGTTTTTCCCTTAAATGGTTTACATCTTCTGTCTGCTCTAGCACCCACATGCCATCCTGCTTCCAATTTTTAGGCGCAGCATTTCCATTTCAACTTTTTCCACTGTATTTTACTGTGTAAAAGGATTGTCTGTAGACGCCCCAAGAGTTACCAACTTCTCCAGCTTCCTGTTGTGTGTTACCTCCCACATGACTGTACCTATAAGGATTAAGAATGGCTTAATACTTCACAGCCAGTGCAGTTTTTCTGACAGACAGACATT
Source organism: Catharus ustulatus (assembly GCF_009819885.2). Taxonomy (NCBI): domain Eukaryota; kingdom Metazoa; phylum Chordata; class Aves; order Passeriformes; family Turdidae; genus Catharus; species Catharus ustulatus. The sequence goes on from NC_046224.1 coordinate 65,691,747, forward strand.
GCTGTAAAGAACTAGACAGCACAAATACCATATCTGTATTTTAACATATGACTAAGGGTGAGATCCAGATGCTCACAAACTAGCAACCTTTACATCTGTATCTGAAAACAACCCAGTTTGTGATCATAAAAACCAGAACATTATAAACTCAGATTTCCACAGAACTACTGAAAGTGAGAAGATAATTTTCCTCTTAGGAAATCAAGCCCAATGTCTTCCAGGTTTTTGATTGGAAGAGATGAATGAAGCATGAAGCAGAGATACTTGCTCTTGGGTGTTACTGAGCATATTCAGGCCTGACTGAACACCACAAATTTCAGGGAAGATCTAAATTATCCACAGTAATGGGCAATAAAAAGCTCAAAGCTGTTAAGAAGAGCACATGGACTGGAGGAAAACAAAGTCATGGAAGTGCTCAGAGCTCATAAGGTATTAAAGAGGTAACATCAGCTAAAGAAAGCAAACCTAGTGACACTGTACACCGGTCAGTGATGATTGCACTGGAGGAGGAAAACCAAACAAGACATGTAGACAGATAGGGAAGGGATGATACATCAATTAGCATGTATGGACCTAAATCAGTGGTACAGCTGCATTAAAAGAATGTGATCACCCCACAATTAAAAAAACAAGTGTTAGGGATGCATTGCCAATTGACATTCAATCAATCATCCTCCAACACACTGTCTCCTCTCCTCTTGCTGTGCACATCAAACCTTCAACCAACAGACAATCCACTCAGTGATTCAAAATGTAAGAAAGACTGGTAAGACCATTATTCCTGTGTTCTTAAGAGGTATAGAGATATTAAGTGACTTAAATCTATGCAAAATCTCCACAGAAGACATGGAATTAAGTCACCTCTGTCTCTGAGTTCCAGCCTATCAATCTGATCCTGAGTTATCTTCACTGCAATGACAAGAGTGCCCTAAGAATTTTCTTCAAATCCTCATCTCCTAACCCAAAGTTCAGAGGGTTAGGATTTTTAAATATAGCTAAAACTCTGCCTAAGACAACTCAATTTAGCAAGTGAAAAAAAAAAATATAATCCTAAAATAAATAAGAAATAAATATATTCTGGAAGAGTTTGCAACCTTAAACTGAAAATGCTGACAGAGACCCTCAGTAAGAGAAATACATACTTAACCTCCAATCTCTCATCTTACAAAGGCAAGCAAGTAACAGCAGACTTCTGGCAGGTTTATTCGCACAGCCGCTCCATGGCTGTTCAAACACTCAGTTTTCTCTTCCCCTCTGCTGTGGCTGTGGCAGAGCATCCTGGTAGCTCTTCTCTCAGGTAGGTAATCCTGCTATGGGCAGGCAAGCAGCCATCTTGTTACTCCAATGATGCAACACAACACCAGAAAAGGCATAATTTCGAAAAGAATATGATGTTCTCATTTAATTAGTAGTCAAGTTACCTGCTTGGAGAATATTAAAATTAAGTATAATTACATGTCTTGGTTTCAAAGAGAGGTGTCTGCTAAGGAAGGCAAGAGCCTCCCTTGGAATGGAAAATGTAAAACCCCTTGCCCCAAACTATTATAATTTTGAAATTAAGGGGCTTTCAGGCAAAGATATGAGAATAGGAATAACAGCTCTTTACTAGTATGTATAATAAGGCAAACAAACAATAGCATAATAATAACTACAGCATTAACATTGACAGCATTAACAACAAACAGGAACTCAGTCCCAGCCTCTCACTTTCCCCTTGGTGCAGTTCTGCTCACAGCCAGCAGGGGCGTTGCTGGCTCCCAGCCGGGCAGGGCAGGTGTGGTGACTCCCCCACGCCTGCAGGGGGCGCTGTGGCGCAGGCTCAGGCACCACACGGTAATGGTGGCTCGGCCCAGATGGGAAGGGATGAAGGAGGGACTTTGCTTCACATACCCCGATCCCAGTGCCCCTCCAGGACTCTTGGAAGCACCAAGCTGGAACAGCAGGAATGAGCTAAAGATCCTGCCTGGTGGACGAGATGTCTCAGAGAACTCCGTGGCTGTAGCTGGAGCTGCTGCATGTCCCAGCAGGGCAGGGGTGCAGGGCTACAGTGCAGAGAAACAGAGAGCAGTGCCAAGAGCGGCAGGGGTGGGACAGACACAGTGGGCTTGCAATTCCCAGGAGCTCGAGCACATGGGGATAGGTCCCTCCTTTAGTGAGGTAGGTGATAATAAGTTCCAGAGTCAGGGGCTGCTCTCACGAGCAGAGGCTCACCCCACAGAAGAAGAAGAAGCAGCTCCGCGCTGGGTTATGGTGGCAGCAGCGAATTCCTTCCCCTGAGCAACAGCTCCAACCATCCTCCTCTGAGGCTGAGACAGAGAGACAGACAGAGACAGAGAGTCCCAAATCTCGTTGTATCTCTGCCATAAACAGGAAACCCCAGGTAAAGAGAGAGTAGCCAGCTGTACCCCTCTCCCTGAGGTGACGACTTCTTATTTCTTCTGTTAAGTATCTAGTTGTTATTATCTCCTAGCAACATGTATGGGGGAAAATTACTTAAGCAGGGGGAAAAAAACCCCAAAAACCCAAAAGGAGAACTCCTAAAATCCCAACATTATGACATTGAGATAGCAGCTCCTTTCTGCTCATCACCCCAAGAGTACCTTCTGAGGGCAATACAGAGGAGTAAGCAGAACCTTTAAGCAAGGTAGGGGAGGTCCAAAGAGATGACTCATTAGCATGATTGATGAAGCCAAGTTTAACCACTTGTTTTTTATGGAGCAACTAGGCCAACAGCACAGCACCTGGGGGAGTTCACATCCACCTGTTTGTGATATTCTGGGACCACAAGAAACATTTGAACCACTCTCTGGGACTTCTTTCAATAGCTAGGGGAGTTCAACTTCTTGGTATAATCTCAACCCCTCAGAGGTCCCAGAGGTAATGTCAGAGTGATTGGGATCCACCTTAGATACCTTCAGTGCTCTTCAGCACAAAATTTATTTGTTTTCCTTTTAAAAGTGTACTTTTGACTTTGTGGAAAGGTGCAACAAGAGTATGACTGCAAACCAAGCATTTCGTTCTCCTGAAGAGCACGATGGCAAGGATTTATGTATTATTAAAATGACTACATATGTTCTTTGCAGCACTGCTGGCTCAATTGATATCTGGGTTTCTGCTTCCTTCCTCCAAATTTCGGTACTTTTCTCAAAGTTCTGGAATGACAGTTACACCTCTGTAGACCACAGCTCAAAAACAACACTAAAGAATTTCTGACACTTTCATTTTCAAGATGTTCTTACAGCACATTATCCTAGTAAAGGGGCAATCCATACATTTCTAAGCAGAACTGTAGAGGTATCAGTTACTTTCACACATTCACGTTTCTGTATAATGGCCTTAGGAGAAGATGGCTCTTCTGTTACCACACCTCAGAGCTTAGAGTTTAGTCAGATTTAGTCAAAAGCACCATCAAAACCAGTGTGCCAGGAGCTAACTGAATAATGAAAGTGATTTTCTCCATTCCTGTGACAGAAAAGCCCTCTATTTGGACAGCATTATTTGCAGCCAATTATTCTGCTACTTCCAGCAGCGCTCCAGGAGCTGTATTACTTCTCCACAGAGCTCAGGAGCTGTTCATTAGGTTAAACTCTTTTAGTCTCCCAGTTCCTTTTGCTTGCATAGTGCTCACTCTGCAGTGCCAGATGACAGGAGCTTTGTTGCTCTGTATTAACCTTCATAGGACTTTGGAACCTGTGCCAGCCAGGGAAAGAACAGCTTTGGATTCTTGGATTAGGACATACCACAGTTTATTGTAACAGTGGAAGGGTGAAGAGGAGTTAACTGGTATACTCAGAACGCCATTTCAAGGCTAAGCTCAAGTCACGCTGCCCTGTAGCAGGATTTGAAAAGTTCAAAGTCCATCAGTTCATAAATATATTTTGGCAAGAACCTGCACTTTCTCTTTGACACATATTTCTCCTTTGTAATGACTCTGTAGTTTGTCTCTAAGACTCCCATATTCCTGACCTGCTTGTACTGGGATTACTAGTAAATTCTACCTGTCATACAACAGATGCTTCAGGAATTGACAGATTTCTCAGAAGTGCCACATTCAGAGCAAATTAATACAGCCTTGGAAGCCCAGACACAAGGAAACTGTGTCTGAGCTGAGAAAACAGTAAAACAGAAAATGAGACACCAGGCATTGTGTGACATCAGGAAGCATATTTCTGTTTATTTGCCTTTCTTCAAGAACTCTAACTCACCATTAGGCAAAGGAGTGCATACAGGATGTACAAGAAAAAGATTAAAAGAAACTTCTTTATCGTATTCTGTGGCATGAAAGACCACAGTCTTTTGTATTTGTTTGTTTGTTTTTAAAAGGATATGTTTCTACTCTGGCTGAGGTGTTACAGCTCAGAGAACAACCCATCATCTGCAGGAAATCTCTTTAGAAAATTAGAAGTGAGTACAGCTGTTTGCTGAGCTGTTTTCCTGAACAAACACTGTGAGCTGGACTAATAGCGTCTTACCAGACACTTGTGAATTTGTGAACCCCAAAGTTTATAAAGAAATAGGAACTCCATCTGCAGGGATAGGGAAAAGTGGTTGGAGTTGCTTTCCCCTCAGCAGATTCCCACCTGATATAAACTTGTATTTGTTCAGTACAGCTATGATGGCCTGGCCAAGGTTCTGCCCAGGCATCGACAGCTTGCTCATAGTCCAACTCACTTCCTTAGTAACTTTCATATATAATACTAAACCCCACAGTTTGTCTCCTAATATCCTTCATACAATGCTCTGTCTGTTCACATCCACATCGTATGCTGATGAATTGGAACAGCCTCGGCCAAAATCAATGAAAATGCCTTCAGAATCAGAGTCGATCGACTCCAAAATCTGATCCACTATGTTCTCAGGACTGGAAGAGGGAACTGGAAGTAAGGAAGTGTCTCTGTCTAGCTCAAAAGACCTGTGTGGGTTGCCAACTGAGTGGAAGAGTCCTTTCTGTTGCTCAGCTGTGCTGAGCTTGCTGGAGCACTGCACTGACCCAGTGCTGGGCCTCTCCTGGTCCCCTGGCAGTGAGCTTTTCATTGTTGTCATGGAGCTTTTGGAACCGCTGTCCATGATGGTGGTGAGGTTGGAGTACCCCTGGAGCTCCAGGCAGGAGGTCATTTCTGAGACAGAGTGCCTTCGGATGCCGGTTCCGTTGGCAGCTATGCTCTCAGTTTCATACTCAGCCACTGGTGTCAGTAGTGGATTGTTGTAGCTCTTTGATCTCACCACAGGATTCTTGGCAAGGATGTCACCCGACTTGGAACGTCTGAAGAACCGCTTCTCTGCAAACAAAGATCCAGAGTAATATCTGCAAAGCCTCCTGTTATGGTACTAATAATTAGAGTGTTCAAAAGAAATGTGAAGTCCTGAATATTCATAAGCTTTTCTTGAATGAAACTTTTCGAGAAGAAGACATTTTGCTGGTTTTGTAGATTCACAGGCTTCAGATTTGCTATATTTCTTTAGCATCCTGAAGACCCAAAATCTATCTTTACAAATAATAACTGAGATACCCTTATATTCACACAATTTCAGCAGCTGAAGTAAAACAGTAAATACAGTGGGAGAGGTGATATACAGTTCTAAATACTTCCTTTAGACAAGAACAGAAAGTGCAATTCTGTTCTTTTTCAAGCTATAAAAGTAATTACTCATTTCTAGTAGCTGAAATTTAACTTTTCCACCCATCCTGGGAAAATAAAGTCTCTTCAAATTTGGAGCATGAGGATTAAGACAGGCAGTTTTTCTACTAATTTTAGAAAACTTTCCAAGTATTGTTCAGAGACCACACAGGGGAGAGCACCAAGAGTGTTTGAAAATGTTGGTTAGAGGGCAGTGCCCACAGAAACCTCTTTTCAGAGGAGCAAATCTGCACTCAATCCAGCAGTGACTGCCCGAATGTTGTTAACCAAGCGGGATTTTCACAAAAAATAAGCAGCAGATGGCACCAAGTGAGCATGGAGCTCCCTCTCTGGCAGTAGTTTAGCACTGGAGTGCACTGGCAGTGTGGATAAAATGACCATAATGAACAAAAACACCACCACTCAAACTCTGTGCAGGTGTTCAGATTCACTCACGCTATAAGAAAAAAAAAAAGTGGTGTGAATAATAGGTCTCACTTTTGAAGCTTTCTTTTTACTACCCTCACTTTGCCATCCCATGAAAGAAGCACAACTGGATCAGGGGATCAAATTATCCTCTGGAAGTCAACCACAGCCACTGCAAATAAACTCTCTGCTTTAAATCAGGGTGCTGGCATATGTCCTCTGCAAACTCTGCAATTTCCTTTACGTATTCCAATCTCTTAAAATTATGCTATTGTGTAATTATGTGCTTACCTGGACACAAATTCTAATCATATGCTGTACTACTAAAAAAGCCAATTTCTATATTTAAGATTGTATTTTGCAGTTGTGTCTGCCTCAGCAGTGAAATCATCTGATCCAAGTTAATTTTTGGACTTTTTCTTTGTTAGGAGTTTGAGCTGGCAAACAGAAAAGGTTCCTGGGGCTATGAACTCTGGTCACAACATTCAGCATGCTAGCAAAATAGTTGAAGAGAATTAGATGCATCAGTTTAAAAGAAACAGCCACTTATAGAGTGAGCTCACTTGGATCCAGGTTCATTGATTACAGTGAGACACATTTCAGGAGTACTGCTGTATCTACAACCCAGACCGCAGCAAGAGGAAGTGCTCAGCCCACCAAAACCTTCCTGTTGTCTGCAGTCATGTAATTAAGACATTTATTTACTAACAATTCATTTCACTGGTGTTTTATTCTCTTTGGGTGCATTTTTTTCTATATTGACATACAATAATTTGTATGTCAAGTGACTGACAAATAGAAAATATCAGTTTGGGGCTCCATTTAAATGCTTCTGGTCTTTTAATGGCAAGCAATGAATACAAAGTAGCAATCCTGAACCATTTTCCATAAATAACTAGCCTCTATCTATTCACATAAAACTAATTTTTTTCTTAAAACACCTGCTGCAACACAACCATTTTGCCATTCAGCTTCAAGGGAGAATCAACTACTTTATTGACCATTTCTGATATGCAAACAGATTGAATTGACTGTAGAGAAAATGCGCAATTGAACTTACTTTCCCTTCTGTCTGCTCTATTCAATCAGGCCATCCCAGTATTTACAAAAAAATACTCAGGTACTACCACATTTCCTTTTTCATTTATGCTGGTAGCATCCATCCCCCTTGTATTTTCAACAGATTGCATTGCTATGTAGGCTATTCCACCTTTATCCTGGCTAAATCTTGCCATCACAGAAGTCACCAAAGACTTCACAGCTCCAAGAATCAGAAATTAAGCTGAAGGGAACTCAACCTGCCACCAGGTCAGCCCACATTTCCTCTTTGCTCCTTATGAACATGATGGGTAAAAAATGTCTCAGCAGTGAAGATTCAATAACCTCCAGAGGAAATGCATGTGAAATGAGAGATTTTTCTTTCCTGTAAAATAAGTTCTCCCTGCTATGCAACGCCCACTTTGTATTTCTTATCTCCATTGGAATGGAGAACAGCAATCTTCTACTTTGCAGAAAGCTTTTACATACTTGAAGGAGGTTATGTGTTAGTCTTCTCTAAGACAAATTCCTACTCTCTTCACTAATGTTAACAGCCTTGTACAATCTTTGTGTACTAATGAACACTAATGAAAATGAACTACTGAATATTTTAGAAGTGGCTTCTTGCTTCTTCCTTTCACTATCCATAAAGCATCCTGTGTTAAAGCTCCCTTGTTAAAAGGTAGAATGGAAATGCTAAACACATTCCAGATTAATTTTACTGATTTTATTACTGAGCACTCTTATGATGATCTGTTTTTATCTTTTGCCATTGCAAGTTTCATTGTGACTCTGCACCTTGCAAAGAGCATGGTCTTAGAAAAGAAGCCTGATATACTCATGTAAGCATGGGCAGTCACCTCTTGTGCAGGCCCTGGACCTGCATGGAACAAGGGAACAAGGTTTTGGGAAGTCCTCTGTGCTGTGCCAAATGGAGTCTGCGTTGTGCTTACCCAAAATACAGGCAGAGTGCGTGAAGGGTCCGTCACTGGAATACAAACCATACGTGCCCAAGTAAGGAGAAACAACTTTCTGGATCAGGGATTCCAGTTTCAAATAGTCTTCAGTCACACCTTTTGACTCATGAACCCCCTGAAAAAGAGGAAACACCCAAGATGAGCACTGCCCCCTCCAATCACAAGCTCTCCTGGCTCACCAGGGCAACCAGAGAAGAACAAGCATTTTCACCAAGTGAAAGCAAAGGTGCCCTGCAATGTGATCCTGGTCTGCTGGTACAGCTGATTCCTCTTCTGTAAAGCCAAGAGATGTGAATCAGATCAGAGCTACTTCCAGGATATTTAAATCCAGGAAAGTACATCCTGCTTAGTGCACAGCACTCAGGGAGGGATAGAGGACATGACCTGTGAAGAGCAATTAAAAACACCCCTGGACTTTTTGGTATTGAAATCTTACAGTGACTTCCTGAATGGTAGCATCTGATACCACACAGTGTCACTGCCATCTCGGCAATACTGACAGCATTAAGAAAAAGGTGAAACCGAGACCCTCAGAAATATTTCTTCCGGGATATTTTAAACAACCAGTATTTACAGTAAAGAAGTTTGTTCTCTTTCCTCATCCCTCCCTGGCACCTATAATTTTCCAGGCAAAAGTCACATTATAATTAGTATGGTAAGAGTCATCCACAGGCAAAATGTTTAGCCTTTAGTTGTTAACTCTGCACTTCCGCCCACAAGCACACTTGTTGGGCTGCAGAGGTGAAAGAAAAACCTTGCAGAGTTGTATTCTCCCTTCAGTTTACAGCAGCAGAGCGTGTGCTCCTGTGTTATCTGAGCAGAGCTCTGCATACTCAAAAATAGGATACCTCTTGCAATATGGAGCAAATACACATTTTCCACATGCTCAACACATCATGTTGCAGAATTAAGATCCTAAATACCATACTCAGCAAGAACTCTGCCAGAATTTAGGAGATTTCATTATGTGTTCCTGAGTTATTGTAAAAAAAACGACTCATTGAGATAAAAGTCTCTGAAGAGCAATATAAAGATCAGATGACTAAAACTGCAACACTTCCTCCAGCACATTAAAGGATCCTGACATTCAGAATGTGTTCACAGTTCAGTACAACTCACCAACCAGAGTCTAGGGTGATTCTCAGATGTGTTTCTGAATGGCTGATCCACCCCCTGGTTGCTGTGCTGCCTCAGTGCTGCATTGTCACTTGATAAAAGTTTATGAATGGAAAATGAATAATGGTCAACAGAGAATTCAAATTTGTACAGAATTGGAATTTGGCCAGAATTTGAATTCCAGTTCAGCAGTTTTTAAATATCAAACAACAATCTTCAATGTTGTGCCATGTCCTGATAAAATTTGGGACATCCACAAATACAAACTTGAACACAAAGGCATATCCAGTGGATCTGAAAGCTTACAAACATCAAAGGAACAGCAGAATGAGCCCACAGCTATACTGCCAGGCAAAAATAACATTGGAATAATTCAGAAGACTTAATGAAGGTGCACATATTATTTCCAAATCATTACTGGTCTATTGAGATCTGTTCCAGGGTTTTTTGCTGGGATTTACTCAAGCCCTCAGAAAGGCAACATGCCTGCTACCTTACTACATATTCACAATCTCATAATGATCACATCGAGCAAAGGGCAGGGCTTAGGACATCCTGCATCAGGCTTCCACACTAAATACCTCTGTAACTGGTGTCTTAAACATGACATATATGAGTGCAGAAGCCAGTGATATTTAGCATAGCTCATGCACAGGCTTTGCTGTAGATCTTTATTTACTTTTCTAGCATTTTAGTATTTTTTATACTTGTGAAAGACAAGTAGCTAAGTATCAGCTGTGGAGAAAGAGCCCAGTAGTGTTCCACTGTGGGGAACTGCAAGTTCTTTTAAAAATAGATGATCTAGAACTAAATTAAGTCAACCAAGACTGTTGCAGTTGTTGGAGACAGGCACACAACTGAATACACCAAAGTTCATGTGACAACAGCCCACATTTATTAATGGGAGCCCCTTTTATAGTGGCTTCAAATTTTCTGTGCTTACACACCTGATGGGTTGGGGTCTTAGCACCACCCACCTCACTGACAAATTAGATGTCTGCAGCCTTGATTGAATGGGATTGGCTGGGGTCCCCTGTTTGAGTTTGAATCTAACCTATCATTGCCTCATCCGAGATTTGTTATTTCTATTCTCTAAGGAGCTATGCTGGTTGAGTTGGGGTCTGTTAGGGCCAATCCATCTGTGCAGCTTACAGTACAGCTGTAGCTCTCATATGAGACAACCTTGTATCCGAGAACTGTTTTTGGTAACCAAAAACAACAACAACAAAAAAAGCAGCCCCACTGAAAAGGGCTAGAAAAGACAGAGGAGGAGGAAGGAAAATGCAGAAGGAATGGGGGCAGAGAAAGAGTGAGACAGAGAGGGGAGGCAGGGAGGGAAAGCGGGCATTACCAGCAGCAGGATGGATGCTGTCGGTGTCCCCGTGATGGGGATGTGCCACACGCTGCAGGGCAGCTCTGGCAGAGGCTCAGCCCCACAGCACAGCTCCACGGCCACGGACGGCCACACACCAGGGCAGGGCAGGGCGCTCGGGCAGGAGCTGCAGAACCTGGGCAGGGTCACGGCGGGGATCGCGGCACTGGGCTGGATCGGAGGAGATGGGCTTGGACACACATGGCTCAGGTAGGGACACAGGGGCAGGGTGGCAGTCAGGGACACGAGGAGGCAGGACAGGCAGGAACTGGGATGGGCGAGTGGGCAGGGCAGGACAAAGGCCACACACGAGGCACAGAGGTCAGCTGTGTCCTGCCAAGCACCCAGATGGAGGGAAGGCAAGTATGGAAGAGCGAGCAAGGGTCAGCAGGGGCAGGAGAGCCAAAAGGCAGGCTGGAGCCAGGGTAAAAAGAAAAAAAGGCAGGCTAGGGCCAGGACAAAAAAGCCCCTGCAGGCTGGTCCCAAGCGAAAACACAAGCCTCAAAAGGCCCCCAAACTCAAAAAGCCCCAACTCAAAAAACCTCAGAGTCACCCAACCAAGAGAAAGGAAGTCTGGAAAAGTCCCCAGAGCTTGTGATGCAGCTCCTCTCATAGCCCTGGCCCCTCCACAAGTCTGCCTGCTGGCAGGAGACCACTGGCCTGGTCCAACCTTCCACTGCAGCCCATGGTGGAGACCTTTGCCATCAGACTGAAGAAGACTCTCTGGGGGGGCAGGGACTCTGCTGTCTCATGTAAGCTGTGAAATGGCTGCCAGGAAAAGTCTCCCCAGAGACAAGGCCTACTCCCATCTTCTTCTAGTTGTCTCCTGCCCATGGCACGTGTGCAACCCCTCGCCCACATGGCTCTGGCAATCAGTGTTGATACAAATGGAACTAAATTGGCTCCTCACAAACCTCAGTAACTCACTAGTGCCACACTGCCCACAAAGCTACTCCTACCACCAGCAGAACCGTGTGAGTAACAGAAGTGTCTGTGCCTAGTGGCACCTTAACAGTGTCTGATTTCCTACCAGCCTTCAGGTCTGAAGAGTTCTTTAGGTGACTCTTTTTCTGATGAACTCCTCCAAAGCCAGAGCTATATTCTGCATGGACTGCTGCTCTTGCAGGGACACAAGGAGACTTCCAGCAGCTCTGCTGGGCTGGGCTGGGCTCCTGTGGTAAGCTGAGAGGATGGAGACTCGACGCCCAAGCTACAGCCACTGGGATAACTCTCCATCATAGGGCCAGGGAGCTGTGGAGGGCATAGACTCACCTCATCCCCCCACTGCTGTCCTCCAGCCAGCTTCTTCTTCAGTCTTGCCTTCAACCTTCATTTCTGCTCTCTCAAAGCAGTGTTAATCTCCACCTCTTTTTCATTTCAGTGTCTCTTAGTTGCCACCTTTGAATTTACCATTACATCATAAACCACTCAGTACTGACACAGCCTGCTGTAAGTTTTAATCCTTAGCTCTGCATTCCAAGGGATTCTTTTAAAAACATACTAAAAACTCATAAAATATGTACTGTTCCCTGGAGCCAGTGCTGACTTCTGCCTTGGCACAAACATGCTCTATCACTTAGGACATCCTTCCTGCATTACCCATTGTTCAAAGCTTTCCTGAAGGGACCCGATGGTTCAATCCCCTTAAACTTTTTACTTGCTGTGGAGCTTCTGTCACAGCAGGAGCGTAACAAAGTGCAGATTCTGTCCTGACTCTGAAAAACAGTGTTTTTCCTGCATTCCTTTCTGCTGTCCTACTCAATGACAAGCATCCTCTGGGCCTCTATTTTACCAAATACAAGTACATCCCAAAGTTCACCAAGGACAATTTCAGCTTTCCCAATCTAAACTTTCCATATGATCTAATGACACTGTCACTTATTTATAAATCGCCCCACCTCAGGTAGCCTAGAAAAGTGTCTGCAGACTCAGAGTAAGCTTTAGGAGCCTGGAAGAAGCTTGTTTTGATTTAGATGCCAGGCCCAAGGGTGCATTTAAACTCCCATCTCCCCACCAGTGGTTTCTAACCCATCCCCTGTGCCACATGTGCAATGACCTGTTTGTGCAACACTTCTGGTAGAAGTTTAGGAATAGAGGAAAATACAGTTACTATAAATGTTTCATATAACTGTATGTAAAGATAGATAAATAGATATGTTGTATGTATAGACATCTGTGCACCTATCTACATCAGTATCTATATTAAGTCCCTTTTAGACCCTTCCCCAAATTTGTGATTTGTGATTATAAAGGCAAACAAAATGAGCTTTAGAGTTAAGCCAACTTGGATGGTGATTTGTGTCACAACAGTCTCTGAAAAAATGATGATAGGACTTAAAAGTCACCAATAAAATAGTAATAGTAATAATAATAATAATTATTATTATCATTATTATTATAGTATTTTCCTGTTGTTTTGGGAGTTTTTGCTTCTTGTTGTACTTACTGCTCAATGCCTTACTAGTTCAGTATGTCACTATGAAGCAATAAAGCAAAAAGTCATAAGGCTGGCTGCTTAGCTTAAAGAAGCTCTAGCACAATTTGGAGCATTATCAGTAAAACAGAGATTCTACCCGTACCTTTAATGCAATATTTGCTCTGCAGACCTACAAAAACTTACTTAAAAAGATAACTGTGACCTTTCATTAAACCAATCTCATTTTACTAGGAGAGTTTCATGCATTTCTGTGAGTGTGAGATGTATCTATTAAATTCTTCAAAGGCCTTGCCTGACCTATTTATTTCACAACTGAGGGCTGAAATAGTTCAATATCAAATATCTGCAAGCACCTTAGTACTTTTGGAAGAGTGGAACTGCTGAATCAAATCCTCACATTGGTCACACTGTTTCAAAATGCAACCAGAGTCACCTCATTACGTCTCCATTTGGAAAGGATTATAATGTAATATTATGGCAAGAGTCTACCCTACTCTGAAGGCATTGGGATAATAAGGATTTGAGTCCAGAATACAGAACTATGGAAGACATCTATCAAGAACAGAGACATGCATTACTGCATTAAATATAGTACCCAAGTCCCAAACTTCATTAACCTTAATTAAATGGTTTTGAAACCAAAAATTTTCTATAGTATTTCAAATGCATTAAAAGGGCCCTATGCATGACTGGTTTTGATATGTAAACATGCAAGGACTCCCAGAAGGGCCACATCCTTAAAGACTTCAGGTTATTTATGTATCTACTTTATGAAGACACTGTCCCATCTGCTAAACCAGCCAGGTGCATGGACCCCATTGCTACACTTGAGTGTGGCATTGGAATAACACTTTTCTTATATTTAGGAACAAAACCCTGTAAGTCAAATGCACAATCATTCCAGCAAGTACGGATGCACCAAACTGCTCAGGTTTCCATCTCAGTTAATTCTGTTAACTAACCATGATACTGATTTTTTGAAGGGCACAAGGGCTTCTTGTGAAAGCACGATGGAAGGAATACATGAGTAAACAGGTATGTTCAGAAGAATAGATGAAGAAATTGTACCTAAGCACATAAGGCTACAGCCTCCTTTTTGAATACTTACAATCATAGAATCAGAGAATGGTTTGGGTTGGAAGGAACCTTAAAGCTTATCTCATCCCATACCCTGTAGGGACACTTTCCACTAGACCAGGCTGTTACAAATCCCGTCCAACCTGGCCTTGGACAATTCCAGGGATGGGGCAGCCACAGCTTCTCTGGGCAACCTGTGTCTCACCACTGCCACAAGAAGAATTTCTTCTGTATATAGGATTTTTCTAAGCTTTGAAGTCCTAAAGTGGAGCCATCTCAGGCAGGCATTCAAGGATGTAAAGAGTTGTTCTTAAAGATAACCTTAAAACATGTTCAGTGTTCATTACTTTAACCTTTTATATGCCCTTCACCATATATGGAATGCTTTGAAGATTTTTTCAATAAACATAAATTTTAACAAAAAATACTGCTAAGCCATTATTAACAATGTATCTAGGCACAGGCTACCTGACTTGTAAAGCTGCCAAAAACATAAACTCTATTTTGATAACATTTGCCACAATTTTTCTTTAAATAAATCAATTTTTAAAAATCATCAAATGTCCTTGCTTTGTTTTACCACAGCAACGAAATAAGCACAATCACAAGTCATTACTTCTGTTTCCTATAATTTTTCCCACCTTATTCTTTTCTCGAAGCAGTGAACATGCAGGTAAGTAATCCTGCCATCACTCCAGTTTGGTAGAGGATACAAACCTGCCTGCAGCCTCTGTCCCTCTGCAACTAGGTGGCCATTGCTGCACCCAGGATCTTTAATCACCATTATAACAGAAATACTTTGGTTTTTTTGTTTTAAAAAAGACACCTAACGTTTCACCAGATAGCATCAGCACTTCCAAGTGACTGTAAACCAGGCTGCCTGAGTCCAGCCCATTGGGGAGGCGCTCTGACTATGAATCGCAAAGGAATCCAGAAATGAATCACCTGCCTTATACCATTTCTCACCTGATCTTGGCTACTTCCTTTCCTCAGGCTCTGCCAGACATGAAGCAATCCCCATAGATAATGACAGCCATGAAAAACAATTTAAACCGCTGTTAGTTTGGCACATATTAGACAGCCTGACTAAATTAGGATACAGAATTTCAGGCCTCCCACACTTTTGTGAGCAGAGGTAGGGTGTGTTACGTTCTCGTCTCATGGAAACCTGGCACATGGCAGAATGGAAGTTGGGTTTGTGCATCCTTTGCTGCTTATTCCCCTCTCTTCTTACCCTAAAAATTGAAGGTGAAGCTGCAGATCTCCTTTTTACCTGTATTATGGAGCAAAGAGGTAGCAAATCTCCACCATTAATAGCCTGTGCAGACAGTCCAATAATGAAATACAACTTTATTGGGTTTGCACGGCAAAGCTTTGGTACCAGGGTGGGGGGTACAGGGGTGGCTTCTGCAAGAAGCTGCTGGAAGCTCCCTCCATGTCTGGCAGAGCCAATCCCAGATGTGCTTCAGGACAAGGCTGAGACAATAGAAACGGTGGTAACACCTCTGTGACAACATATTTCAGAAAAAAAGAAAAAATAAATTTTGTCATTGCAGCCAGGGAAGAGCGGGGTGAAAATGTGTGAGAGAACCAACTCTCCAGACAGCAAGGTCACTGAAGAAGGAGGAGTAGGAGATGTTCCAGGCACTGGAGCTGGGATTCCTCTGCCCATGGCACAGACCATGGTGAGGCAGCTGTGCCCCTGCAGCCCGTGGAGATCCATGGGGGATGCAGAGATCCACCTGCAGCCTGTGGAGGAGAGCCATGCCAGAGCAGGGGGATGCCTGAGAGGGGCTGTGATCCTGTGGGAGGCTGTGGAAGGAGGAGCCTGTGGTGGAGCAGCCTGTCCCTGAAAGACTGTACCCATGGTAGGGTGACCCACACTGCAGCAGTTTGATGGGGACTTTCACCATAGGAGGGACTCAGCAGTTTGCAGGGATCTGTTGCCTGTGAGATGGACTCAGGTTGGAGAAGTTCATGGAAAACTGTCTCCCATGGGAGGGACCCCTGGGTACAGCAGGGTAACAGCTCCTTTCCCTGACTAGCAGGAGAAACAGTGGGTGACGCACTGACCATAGGCCCCATTCCCTGTCTCCCTTCACCACTGGGGTAGGAGGTGGAGCTGGGAAGGAGAGGGATGGGAGGAAGGTGTTTTTGAGGTTTTATGTTATTTCTCATTATCCTGCTCTCATTTTGTTAGCCATAAATTCAATTAATATCTCTAATTAGACTCTTTTGCCTGTGACAGTACTTGATGAGTGATCTCTCCTGGTCCTTATCTCAACTCTTTAATATATTTTCTTTCCCCTGTCCAGCTGTGGAGGCAAGTGATAAGAGAGGCTTTGGTGGGTGTCTGGCATCCAACCCACTACATGGGAGCTTGCTCCTGGATCACAGAGCAGCTTCAGCCTCATTGTCCTGGGAATTACAGCCTGTTCACAAGTACTTGCTAGCACAGCACTATGAAGAGCAAAGATGAAATTTTCTTTTTAGGTATTTCTGGTAGCCACCAGCAGAAGAATGATATATTCACCATCCCATCCAACTGCCTTGAAATCTTGACAATAAATGGGTTACACGGATGGAAAAATGATTTCACCTAAAAATCCTGCAATGCACCAGACCAGAGAACTAAGCACAGAACTCACAAGAGCTGGAGACAGAAGAGCTACACCTAAAGCTATCACATACTCTGGCCATCAGGCACACCTCAAAGGGATCTCTCATGTATGGCAAGAGACCAGAAACAAGCCTGGTTGGTGGCTGTTCTTGCTACCCAGCTGCTTTTCATGGATGTTTGATTTACGTAATTCCACTTCAGGGCCTTAGCTGGATCCCCATCTGGCCATCACTCTTTCATGCCTGATTCCTTTCATTTTTACCCTTTGCTTCATCCCTTTGGCATCTGCTGTTCCATATTACCCCACATCCATCCCGAGCTCCTCTTTCAGTCCATGGGCAAGACCCCTGTCAGCTGCTGAGCTCCTCTGCTACATAAGCCTCTCTGCATTCACCTTTACCAGAGGCTGCTTCAGCTCTGCCTGGACAGCTGCCCATACATTGCCTCAAGTAACTCCTCACTCAACTGTGTATGAAAATCATCATAAAGAACTATTAAATGCCCAAACTGCTTGTGATTGACCAGCAGTAGCTCAGTGTTTCACTGACTACCTATAAAAGATCACAGGTTCTGTGTTTTCCAGTTCTGACTAATATTACCCACCACCTGTAACATCTAGAGATAAATGGCAATTACTTTTCACTTCCCTCTTCAGCACAGACTATTAAAAGACCATTTACCTAGCAGATTTGAAAGGTACATTGAGAAGTATTTCTAATGTCTAAAGGCACCCTAAAAACTGGAAGCAATGGAGGAACTACATGACCACCTGAAACTTGTGGATGTGCTAAATCAATGACTGGTCATTGATTAAAGGCTGGAGCACTCACCTTGTACTTTAACACTTCAGCTGATCAGCATGTGTACATGAGTAAGTATTGGTGCAAAGGATTGTCTTCTGCTTCAACTGACAAACTGCTGGATAGCTTTTAAATGAAAAATAAAAAAGAATAAAATACAACATAAATAAAATCTGTGTTCCTCCAGACCCAGGGGAACAAACAAACAAACCAGACCTTCTGGACCCAAGCCCCAGGCCCTGCCAGTAGCAGACAGAGCACTAAGGGATGCACAGCATGTCTTGGTGCTTAGGTTACCAACTTCTGAACTCAGGAAAGAAAGGAGAAAAAGGCAGACTTCTGTATTATTTAACAAAGTAATTTCAGCAATGATCACTCTTAGTCACTTAATGGACCAGAAGAACAAAGTCCTCTGCCCACGGATAAGAAGTGACTGTATGGTTCAGCTCATGGCCACATAACACACTCTGGACCTCAGTCTGCTCGACCATCCTCCAGATGGGGACACCAGGGGCACCCTTGGTGGCTGGACTCACACCTTTTTGCCTGCCAACAAAATGCTGAAACAGTCTTGACCTGATGCTGTGTGAAAGGAAACACTGCCAGAAGCATTTACAGGGTCAGTTCTGAAAGCAAAATGAGGTCCTGGCCTCATGTACTGCCCTGTCTTAACCACACAGGCAAACAGGTAAGAAGTGTAACTATTTTCTGCTTAAAAGCAGCAGAAAAGGAAAACTCAGTTTGACAGAAAGAAACACTCAGGCAACGGTGACATACTGGGTAAGAATCGTTGCCCAACCACTCCTAGAGAAAACTGAAAAGTCACAAGGCAGAGAGAATAATATCTGTTATGAAAGCACATTATTCAGCCAACACTGCTGGTGGAGAATTGATAGGGATTTGCAGACTGCACTGCACACCCTGGTGACCACATAAACAGCAAGATGTGCCACTTGGCATGGTCAAAGAGAGAGCAGCAGCCTTGCTTGTCACGCTTTGGAATCCAGTCCCCTTACAGGTCAGGACTACTTGTTATCCCACTTTCACAGCCTTCTGGAACCTGAGTAACACAGACCAACCCTGCCTCAGGGCAGGCAAGAAATCACCATGGGGAGGAGCTGGAGACAAATGGGTCACTAGTCCTTGCCACATGCATCACCAATGGCACACTACATGCTCCCAGTTACACTGTGGGTCACATTCTGGATGGAGGTCTGCAGTCCTCCATCTTCCTTAGAAGAGACATATGCACATACTTTACAGCCAAACATCCAATTCACACTCATCTTCCAGACAAAATCACAGACCACTCACAGACAAAACAATGGCAGCAAAGTCACGTTAGGGTTTACTTCCTTGAGAAGAGGCCTCAGGAGTTGTTGCCAGATACGTACAACTTTTGTTTGCTCTACAGCACTATTTCATTGTCTAAATCCACCTAGCATATGCTCTGGAGGAGACCACAGTGGTTCTTGGAGCAGCAAGTGTTGCCCAACAGCTGAAGCCTTCCTCTAGTGCACAGCTGTTCAGGACCTGCTGCTCTTACTGCACCACACAGCATTGTCTTGGAAGTCTCCTGTTCACACGCCCTCCATCTTCAGTGGCCATGCACAGCACTCTAAGGAAAAGCTCAAAGATCTCGTTCTTATACCCACTGCAGGAATTCACAGGTAGGAGGACATACTGGGCTGTCTCACCTCCAATGCCCACCCTGTTCCCAGGATGCCAGTCCTGCAGAGCAAATCTTGCAGTATTATACAAATTTTTATATCAGTATTGTACAACATTTGTGTAGCAACATCCAGCCTCTATTTACACATGCAGTCAATGCAAACTGGTGAGTAAACTCATGGAAGTATTAGATGTGATAATGGATTCTACTCAGCTTTTGCTAACTTAACACCAAGGGTAATGAAATGCATAGAATCAGCCATGCACACAAAGAAAGGAAATAGGGCATGCTCAGTGCAGGCTTTCTTGGAGGATATGCTGGTGCTTCTAGCAAACAGGGATGTAAAAACTTGCTGCATGTGACTTTGTAGTAGCCCTTAAGCTTAAACAATCTGTGCTAGAAATCATTTAACAGTCAAGATGAAGATTGTCAATAACTGATACAGTAACTAGTTTCCAGAAATAAAGAACTAGCTTAGCTACTGAGTCCTCAGAACAGAGGGGAGGATGCATCTCTGGTACTTTTGCGAAGTATTTTTCTTGCGTGGTAGCAGCTTTCCTATTTAGGAGTTGGGTGAATGCAATGCTGAATCCTTCTGCTCAGTCACCCTCAAAGACGATGTTTCCAGACGTTCAGAGAGCCTCTCTGTGCCTCAGTCTGCGCTCACTGACACTGAGAACTACTGAGAAGAGTTTGGTTTCATCTTCTTTACATTCTCTCTTCAGGTATTTGTAACAATTGATAAGATGCCCCTGAGACATCTCTTCTCTAGGCTGAACAGCCCCAGCTCTCTCACTCTTTCCTCACAGTCTTTCCTCCTGTCCCTTTACCACCTGCTTTGTTGGACTCTCTCAAGGAGGTCCATGTCTCTCCCACCCTGAGGAGCCCAGACTGCACACAGCACTCCAGCTGTGGCCTCACAAGTGCAGAGCAGAGGGGCAAGATATCTCCCTGACCTGCTGACAATTCTTTGTCTGATGCAGCCCAGGATACCACTGGCCTTCTCTGCAGCCAGGGCACACTGATGGCACACATTCTACCAGTTCCAACAGGGCTCAGCATTTCTGGAGGACTCTACATCTGAGAGCTTCAAGTCCCATAAAAATGCTGAGTAAACTCACTGTGAGGGATTACAAGATCAACTGATCCATTTTGGAGAGACATCTCAGTAATGAAATTCCTTGCATCCAAGTAACTGGGAGCAAGGGACAAGGACTGAGACTTTACTGTACCTGCTCCTGTTTCTAGCCCACTTGTCCATGTGTGCTAGGCTAGAAAACTTCAAGTACTTCCTCCTGGGTTTCCCTGCCTTATGCTACTTTCATCCCCAGCAAACAACTCTGACATTTGTTATCCTTTAGAAAATAGATTCAAAACAGAATCAAAACTGCTTCAAGCAAGGACCAAATTTTGCTTTCTTGAAGCCTGTGTTGACTAAGCTGATGTGATCTGCTGGAGGTCTGTGTGCCCCCTTCCCCACAGGGCTCCCTCTGCCACAGCCCAAAGGCAAAACAAGAAAATGTTCCTGGGCTAGGAAGAAACAGAAGTCACACCTTTGCAGACTGGAACAAGCTGGAATAATGTAGTTTGCCCTCTGAGAGGGCTCTTTGAGTTCTCAGTGGAGGGCTCCCCCCAGTGGAGGGGGCTGAGAATTCACAATGGATTAACTTCCATTAAACCCCTCAAACTATATTATGTGTGTTTGCTAACAGATATATTACCTCATGGCAGAAGGAAGTGGGAAAAGCAGGACTTGTACATAACACATTCTTATATGCTCTAAGTCAGAAAAACCCCCGGTAGCTTAATAATTTTATACCAGTTTACAGCCACAGGAAGCTGTGCCCTATTTTCATTCCTAGGCATTGGTATCCTTTTCGCACATGCTGGACAGATGCAACTGCATAATTCATGGTTGTATTGTTATGAACCCTTGATAGTGTGGCCTCACATTATTTTTTCCTCTCCATTTTATCCTAAAGCATTGGCATATTTGTAAAAGCCTGCACCTCTTGCTTTTCTCATGACAACAGCAGTCACAGAAGGGAGAAGCAGAGGAGTCTGCCATTGCCATATTGACAGAAGTCAGCACTTCAGATCCCTGTTACTGCCTCAGCAAGAAAGATCTTGTCATATTTACTTTAATCTCCAGCAAGTGCCAAATTTTGTCAATGTCAGTGTGAGAAGCTGCTCTGTCTCTTCCTTCGCATTATTGGTGGCACTGAGGCACAGACAAAAGATAAGGAAGACAAAACACCCAGCCATGGTTTGAGTTTAGCTGGTGAGTTTTTCAAATGGCTTGGCTGCACAAGAATAGGCAGCAATAGGATTTTTCTTTCCAGAAGGAATCAAACACTAAAAGCAGGCTAGTCTTTGCTTGACCTACAGATATCCAATGTCTTATGTTTCTTTAAACTGTCATTACAAATTTTATATGGGACTGCAAAAGAAAAAGCAGATGATAAGGACCAGTAAAAGATACTAAATTATTGAAAGTGAGGAAGTTAATTTGAGGCTTTAAATACTGTGCTTAAGATTCTGCAGGAGCTGAGTAGCCAGTTCATTAAGTAAGACCAAACAAAAATAATGGTATGCATTTCTTCCTTTTATAGCTTTAGGGCTGGAGATTGTCTGATTCTCACCTAAGTGACCCCCCTGGGCACAGGCCAGAGCAGTCAAATAAGCTCCTGTGACTTTTCAACAACTGAACAAATGAATCAATACAAAGATGAGTGTATCTGAAAAGCTGTTTATGGAATACATTTGAGCTGGACTTAGTTTATCTGCATTAACAAATGCTTTAGGACTGTCACATTACACTCACGGGCAAATATGCACACGCATGGAAATGCACATGCAGCCCTATGCAGAGATCACCTGAGTTGCCAAATAATAAGATGTGATGTTTAATGCTGCAGAGAATAAATCTTCTCACTTTTTTAGCTCCCTCCTGGAAGTTTTTGCTGATCTATACACTTTAGGCTCATCTGACATTGCTGGGGAATTGATGACTTTTAAGTCTGAGCATTCAAGACTTTTACTCAGTCTTGGGTGTTTCTCATTTATTTTAAGAAAATCCATCTTACATTTATTTTCAGGTAGCTACTCAAAGAGAAAAAAGGATGGCACAGCCCTCCCTCAGTGCATCCAGACTGTTTTGAAGAGACATCCAAGTAAAGGTTTTGAAGAGCCACAAACATTAACTTGACTGCTGTTACCCACTTGTGAGGATTTCTGACATTGCCTTTCAGTCACACTCCCCTTTTAAATCATTAATGAGCATCCTCCAAAGTGCTTCACCCTTCGAAGGTGACTGAATCTACTCCAAGAATTTTCTTCTTTTCTGAAATACACTTGAATAGACTGAGCAGACAGGTCAGTTGCACCTTCTGGATTCAAAAAAAAAAAAATTCTATTTCTGGTGGCAACACAATTTTCATCACCAGTACTCATCCCTGTAAGCCAGAAAGCAGCAGATCACCTGTCTGTCCTGACACTTTGCAGTTCCTCTTGAGGAGGCTGAGCTTCCATCAATCCCAGAACACATAAGTTCAGGAGTCCAGGAGCCTGGTCCTGAGGCAGCCCTCTGGGCTTGTCACAAAAGCTTTGCTGAAAGCAACACATTCCTACATAACAGTTCAAGTTCAGTTTAAAAGTCTTTGCCAATTCAAAATACCTGAAAAGTAACTGATTGGGTCTAGAGCCAATACCCTTTCTCAGCAACCCAATGTGTGGAAAAAGCAAATACCAGCATACAAAATCTGAGTTCACAGCCAGTGCACTCCCCAAACACAAACAGTCTGTGGATTAGGAAGAGCCATCAGGACAGGCTCCGAAGGGCTGAGTTTCCCTTGTCCAACACCTGCCAAGGACATGCAACTCCACACTCTGGCAAAATTCACTAATATTCAGAATTCTTACAATAACCATAGAGAGCTACGTACAATGGAAACCAAAAGATGCCCTGACTTACCTCTTGGCAATATGAATACTACTGAAACAAAATTTGTTTTCTTCCCTCAGTTCTGGCTAGTGCTTTAATTTAACCCACATAACATCACATAGCCGCCTCCAAGGAGCAAGTCTTCTCCTTGCTTCTGTTTTAAACATTATTAATATGGCTATATGTACAACCATATTCTAGAGCTTTTTAGGCAACTACTGCCCAATTCCACCTCTACTACACAAGGGCTTTAGCAGAGCTGCATTAACTTCATACTGCCTAGACATCTGTTCTCACATGTTCAGAGAACAAACAATAGAAATATCCCACTGTTTGTTCCAAGGTTTCGTTCTCTTCAAAGAAACAAAGCTCATGAGTGATACAGGAGGAATGAAAGATGTATTTTTTCTTGGAGCCCAAGAGTCAACCTATAAGAAGAGGACAAGGAGGCCTCTAGGGGACTTCTGACCACTGAGGTCAGTGATAATAGTCATAAAATCACTTTTTAAGATATTTGTGTCCTTGTTTCCTTCCATGATGTAATTCACTGTCCTAGATGTATTGAAAATGGTTTAACCCTTGACCCCTGTGGTATTCTGTGGTCTGACCCCTTTCCTTCCCCTCTCCCCTCTGACATGACCTGGTTGGCTGGTATCCAATTCCCTCCACTCCCATTCTGAGCCTTGAAAATCCCTGTGTCCCCGGTACTCACTCTCTTTCTCTCCTGGAAGCCCTCCAGAAATAAACCTCGGAATTTCTTCAGGAGGAGAGAGCTTCTTTTGTTATTTTTTATTCTGTCTATGCAGGGACCTGAGGCTTCCTCCTGGAACTGAGCTAGCCTAGGAGCAGGGAGAAGTCTCTGCTACCCTTGCACTTCCATTCCCTTTTTGTCCATCCATATACATCTACTCTCTCATGTATCAGGCTGCACAATCTGTAGTGCAGAGACCATATTTTCATTGTGTTTATACAGTGCCCAGTGCATGAAGACTCTTGTCTATCAAAAAAGGAGGCTTGGAGATAGCTGGGGTCCAGTAACAGAAGCAGATGACAGCTCTTAGCTCAGAAGAAATTTAATTGGTTTTATGCAACAGCCACTCCAAGTACAACTGTATTTTGCAAAGCACTTTTCAGACAGATTTCAGCCAGATTTCTTGTCTGAGGAAGTATTGGTTTTTGTTTGGCATTTGGATCAGAAAGCACAAAATCACAAGGCTCTTCCTAATGACTTCAAACCAGAGGCCTCTGGATCCACTCTCGTGAGCACGTTCCCTCTCTGCGTACCTGCCTTGTCCCACCACAGCTTCTACCCTCTGCCTGATGGATGGTCATCCTCAGCCAAACCATACCCATGGCCAGCCACTTTGCTCATGCCAAAGCCATAACTGGGGGCACTGGGCAGGGCTGTCCACGTAGCTGGCATGATCTGTCACATCACTGTAACCTTGTGCTACAGAAGTTTTGCTGCCACTGCCATGTAGCTCACTGGTATCAGAACAATATTTGCAACAGAGAATGGTTTAAATCTAATAATGTAATTTGAGTCCTGCTCTCTTACATGATTATCTGTTTACCTTTTAATTGCTTGCAATACCTAGGTAGTGGTAAGTTAATGAATTTCACAGTACATGTCGCATCTCACCCTATCACATAGCTGTTTCTTCTGCAGCTGCAACAAAACTAAGGATAAGACTGTGGAATTACTGATAGAAGGCAATTAACAGTGTCTACTCACCATGGGAAACAAGATGCCTCCAAGAGTCTCATTCCATCATTCCCCTATCTTTAGCAAATCACAACAAATTAGCCTTTTTATTTTTGGAAGAAATACACCACAAAGCAGTTGCTCTTTGCAGAAGTCCCTATGTCACCATTCTGTTTGCATGGGCTGCTGATTCTGGCACTGGCAACCACACACCAGGAGAGGAAAAGCTTGGGGATGGGGGTTTGGTGATATGCCAGAGAAGGCAGTTCCATACCTTTCACAATTCTTTCCCTTCTCAGTGTACCTTCTGCAGAGAAGGCCAAAATTAAGACATTTTATATACAGTAATTTCACAACTATAACGCGCACCCTTTTGACGAAAATTTTGATCGAGACCCGGAAGTGCGCCTTATAATTGGGTGCGTCTTAAATATGGACAAAGTTTGGAAATTTGTCAACCCAGAAGTGCGAGCCGGGAGCTGCGAGGGGCGGCCCCCCAGGAGTGCCGAGCCACACCAGCACCACGAGCCAAGTTGCGCCAGCCATGCCAGCCGGCACTGGGGGTGGGCGGGAGTGCCAGGGCCTGTGGCATGGGGAGGGTGCCTGGAGCTGCATTTAAAGGCTACGCCAGTCCGTGAAAAATGTTTGCAAATTGAGCACCTGCCAGTAAACCCCGTGATCGCGCGATTCCGTTACTAATTCGTTACTTTGTTGTGCGCGGATCCTCGCTGCAAAAAAAAAAAGTGCGCCTTATAGTCCGGTGCGCCTTATATATGGACAAAGTTCAGAAATTTGCCGACACTCGGGAGTGCACCTTATAATCCGGTGTGCCTTATAGTCGTGAAATTACTGTAATTTGTTTTATCACCCTGTTAGCTTAAGTGGAAACAAGTCTTCCCATAATAACAAACGTCTATAGCATACAGAGAGAAATGGGCAAGCATCAAAACCCCAGGAATCACTCCCATGGGAAAATAAAATTCAGTTAGGGAGGAAAAGAGACAGAAGGCAACATATGGGAAGGTAAAAGGTGACAATGCAGCCAGCAAGATGATGGGAGAGCAAGTATCAGTGCTCAAAATGCAGGGAGCTCTGTGCAACCCTTTCTCTGCCACAGGAAAGGCTCATGGAGCAGAAGAATGAGCACATGGGCTGCCTCTCAATCTCCTGGCAGGAAGCTTCTCCACTCACCTTGTGCCTGCACAGAAAGCTTTGGGCATTAGGAAGGTAGAGGTATGGTGAAACCTGTTCAGAGACCAGCCAAGCTACTGCACACCCTGCCCCAGTTCAGTGCTAGGAACCGAGAGCGACCTGGCTCCAAAAACCACAGGAAAGACCGTGTTCGCAACACTAGGAAATGACCCCATGCAGTTTTTCTGTTAGAAATCTCTTTTGACATTCTTCTTGTGAACTGTGCCTGGTGAATCCCAGCAGAGCAGAATGGTGAGGTGCTGCAGCAGCAACCCTGACCACAGGCTTGGCAGCCCCTGAAACCTGCACGGACACAGCTCAGTCACAGAGACAAACCCTTTTGTGCCAGGTACTGGTAAACACCGCTCAGGGTGCTCAGAGTGGGATGGCTCAAAGCTCTGTGATAACAGTCAAAAAGTTTGTGCCACCTCCTGAGGACCCCACTTGTAGTGCCCTGGGCAATTCAAAAGCTACTATTCCCCTGTGCCTTTGTCTGCCTGGGGTCATTCAGGGAAATGAAATTATACTAACTAAATTAAGAACAGAAATCTGTTAAGATAAATTTTGCTTAGGCCTCTGATGAAGAATTGAAGCATCATTAATTGCCTCCCTTCCTTTAATTCTCAGAATGAGCGTCCATACAGACTTCTAATGAGATTTAATTGATTTTCCTTAAAAGTTGGCTTAGTTTAACTTTCTTCTGTTCCTCCTGTAGACAACTCATGAATTACAGTATTAAATCACTCTGACTCAAAGGATTCTTGCACCGTGGGAATACTTCCTGCTCAGAGTTTTTCAACTCAAAATTCATATTCTATTATTTATTTCTATTACTATCTTTTATGTCAGATTTAATCTACTAGCCCAAATGGGTCCACAAAAGACATCTGCACAGATGAACGTAATTAGTTAAAACCTTCTCCCTCTCTTACTCAACAAAGTTACAGGTCTGCAATGACATGCTAATTCAAGTTAAGAATGGTTTTACTGATTTCACTCTATTTTGCTAAGGATTAAGGATTTGCCTAGCAATATACTTGTACTGGTTTTAATAGACTGGTTTAATTACTAGAGGCAAACTCCAGGAGAAATTATTTTAGTTTAACCAACCCTACCTGAACACATACCTTTGGTTACGTAACTGGTATCCTTCACAGAACTGACACTTTCCCTAATGTAAGGTACTCTTAAAATGCACCATGAGTGTAACTCCCAAAGGGAATCTGCACAATACAAACTGCTTTCAAAAATAATTGTGTTTAATTGGTATGGGCAAAGTTACGGCGTGTTCTGAAAGACCATCCTTCTGCTAAAGATGAGGGACAAGATGCACATTTAAGTTACTATGACATGGTGTTCATGAGACAGGTTCACATATAACGAAGGAAAACGATATCATTTTAGGTTGCTTTCCTGATTTTCCACTGCTTAAGTTTACGAAACTGGTAACACATGGTGTTGTCAAATATACTAAGAGCTAGTTTCGGAGAGTAGTTGATTTGAAAAGAAAATCTCTTTTCAGGTGGCAATTGACTTCCATTGTCCTTCCATTGTTACAAAGAGGGTCCACATGAGTGCAGAACTATTGAGGTCTATGGTGCACAAGCATGGGCTATGTTGGAGTTACTACTGAACAAGCCCCTGCCTGTCAGGAATGGCTAGGAGTAACCACCACTGCTCCCCAACCTCTGCCCCTAGGGACATAAAAATAGGAAGAAACTCAAAATCAAATATGACAAGTACTCTTCATCAGATGCTATGCCTTAAAAATCCCAGCAATACAAATTCATTCCAGGACAACAAACCTGTGTCAATTCAACTACTGCAAACTGCACTTGCTGAGACACAATAAATAAAGTAGAAAAAGAGAGAACATTGCACAGAAACAAATGAATCTACAAAATATTCTGAAATGCAAATCTTGAGGGCCAGATTCTCAGTTTTGCATATGTGAACACAAGGCAACAGAGGGCTCTGCTCTTTGTGTCCTGGCTGCAAGACTTCTTGCCTGACTCTTTATGGGGCTGGTGCAAACAACACAAGCAAACCACCCTTTTACTAGGAAGGAAGAAAACATCCAAATTTATGCACAACCCAGAGAAAGCATAGGTTTTTGACATGGCGATTTGTATTTAAATAAGGTATACAATATATTTATTTATTGGTTTCCTCTTTTTATGTCTTCTAAACCAGGAACTCAGACAAAGGTAAAGAGAAATTGAAAGCATGTGGAAACCTCACACCCACACCACTTTGTTCAACCTATGCTTCAGGTCTAAGAGACTTAGTAAGAAAACCTCCCAAAAGCAACCAGCACTTGTGAAAACCTATGGCAACAAAGAATTGACTGCAACTGGCATCACAGTGTTACAGCACCTCTATACCCGCAGCTTTCTGATAGCAAAGGGTATTTTGTTTTTAACCATTATGCTGTCCTTTGTTTGGTGTGTTGCTGCTGAGATGAATAAAACAACTCTCTGTATTTCACTTTCAGATCCTGCAATGTACTTTTCTGCTCCTTTAAAATGGTAGGAATTTTGTAGAAATAACAAAAAGATCATACTGGGCAGCTTTATGCATTTATTTTGTCTTCCTTAACAGAGACAACAGGCGAGGGAGTTCAAAGGAGGCACAGAGAGTCAAAGAGGAAACCACAGGTTTTATTTTTTTCTTCAGAGCTTATGTTAAGTGAGGCCTCATCCCCCAACATGAGATACTGTGTTCTGTTTTGTGAGACCTCATCCTTCAGCACAAGAGATACTGTGTTATGCTCTTCTCATTTTTTTCAAATGTGTCAGGTCACCCTGAGAGATTCTGTGAATTCAAATAACCCTGATGTTAACTGAGAGATGCAGATGAACACTCTTTAATTCTTCTCTTTCAGCTTTCTCAGACCTCAGGAGAGACACCTGGAAATAAGATGTTCCAGTTTCAGCAGCCAGGGTAGTCTTTGACAACATACTTTGGGAAGCAAGTCAGATAGTGATAGTTTTGCTCTTTGTTTCAGAAAGTTCTTTTGTTTACCTGTCTCCCTCCAGTACCCTCATTTTACCCAAACTGAGCTCCTGTGCATCATTCTGTGCTGAAAAGCAGTTTTAGTTCTTTTACTTCCTTCATCCCGAACTCTGCTCTTGAACTTCTTGCAACTTAAAGAGAAGCATCCTGGAGGCACTTCAGCTTGTTCTGCCTGTGAGCAGTCATGAAGGATTAACATTTCAGTTTGTGCTTTGTAACTGAGTCAGACTATGCTGGCAAACAGCAATTTGAGTGATACAAGGCCCTTCTTCCGAGCTGTGATGAAACTACCACTGACTGACAGAACAGGAATATCATTCCTCCCAGAGCTCTCTCTTTCCTCCAAGATTGCTGGCTTGTAATTACACCAGGTTATAGCACTGGTGAGAAGTAACTCTATTGAACTGAAGAACCTAAGTCTAACAATTAACCTGTGGACTGATCTCTGCTCCTTTCAATGGAGCAGCTCCATTTCCTCTTTCAAATATTACCCTTTCTGTCCAATAACTTGTCTCCTGACAAGTATCAGAATTTCTCCCCTACACCATGAGAAGTTAAAATATAATACCAGATACACCCTGCATTAGTTCCCAAAGCTCTGCCACTTAATCAGTCTAACAGAGTGGTGCATTTCAACCTCTGACATTACAACTGCTGTCTTACAGAACATGAGCTATTCCTTAACTACATCACACAGTTGCATGAGGTTGTCAAGGACAGAAACAGGAAATCTCAGCACTAAGTTCAACACTTAGTCCAGAGCCAACATCACTGGCATCACCTTCTACCTCTGGGAGTCTGCTCCAGTCACCAAGTTTCTTACAGAAGAGGTATTCACAGTGGACACAAATCAGGATTAGACAACATCCCCATCAAGACATCATGTCTCAGCCCAGGAAATCAAAGCCTGCAAGACTACCATGTGCTCATTGGACAGCTGGATTGCTCTCTTCCAGCCCCATTAACAAATGGAGTTCAACTAAATGGAGAAAATTCCATTATGTCACTAATGTATAAAATTTGCTTTTGTTTAACACGACATTTGAGTTCAGAAAAAACTCTTTGCTCTGAATTCCAACTATTGACTAACACCGCTAAGTATGTAAATAGCTAATTCCCAGATTTTCTTCTGACCTTTTCCCACAATTCCCATTAGGTCTTAAACCACAAGATTAGCAGAGCTATTGCCAAGAAAAGACTTTCACCATCCCCACTACCCAACCATAGGCAAAGTATGCAGAAATAAACACCCAGGGGCAAATTCCCTCTCACTTGGTTATTGATTTCCGTGACCAGCTTTGCAACAAGAATGGATTTGACCCTTTGCCCTAAACGGGGCATTCACAGTGCTAACACTTCGAGTTACTGAGGAAAGCAGATTTGCAAAGGAAAAATCAGGATGGTACTCAGCTGCCAGCTCTGAATCCATTGAAAGCCAGATCCTGCCCACAGGTAACACAGACTTCCTAAGGTAATCACAAAAAGCTTGCAGACCTGTTAGCAACATTGCTGCTGAAGCCTGATTTAGAATGGGCAGTTGACCTCACACCTGGGAAGAGCTGAGGCCTAAGAACATTCCTGTGAAGAAGGTTTTTGCAATGGTACTATCTGGTGTGGAGTCTCTGGCATCTGCTAACGCAGCTGGGGTCATGGTTCAAGCACTGTGAATTCCTTGATGCCTCATTACACATTTCATGCTCCATGCACCAGCTTTTCCCTGAGGCTCCTCTCCTTTCTCCAGACACTAGTTTCCACGAGACTTCCATACTGCTGTCACTGTGTCACAATCAGCCAGCAGCTTCAAGAAGCTTCTGGAAGGTGGGGGGGTTATGAGAAGAGAGACAAGACCAAGTAGACATTCCTATATGATAAGTATCTTTTTCTGAGACACAGGTTAAACACTCCAAAAAATGGAGACTGAGATACCACTGATTTCAGTGAGAAGTGAAATCCCATTTCTTGACCCAGGAGAGAGAATCTTACTCCTTTCCTCAATTTTCAAAACTGGCCTCATTAGATTATCATCTAATCTAGATGCTCTTCAAACAATTTCAGATACAGAACTAATTCATACTGTGATAAAGAGCAAAAAAAAAACATTTATTAAAACAATCAGAAGCCACAAAAATCTCAATTTCCTCACCCTTTAAAAGTCCATTCCTGGTTCTCTCCCTTCTGCCTCATTTCTTTTCTCTACATCATACCTCATGCTTTTCTTTAATTAAGCAAATAAAAATATCTTAAAATTGCCTTTTGCCTGGAATTCCTCATTTTGTTTCTCCTACTACTACACACACAGAAAATATCTAACACTGAAGGCAAATACCAGTATCTGGTCCTAATGTTTTTATATCACCTATTTTGTAGAATTTGGTTCCAGTGACCAAATGTGAGCATGATTCAACCACTGTTGTATGAATTGTATGTTGACTTTGATGCCTACTCTATCAAATGAAACTTCATATCCTGAACTGTTAATGCAGCAACACACAGCATCTAATGGCAATCATATCATCATCACAAACTTGCCAGCTTACAAAACTTCATGTTTCAAGGTCTAGTTGCAAAACAAGTCTGTACTCTCAAATATCTGGATCTTATGGCATCTCTACAGTCCCTACTTTTAGATATTAGGATGTTTAGAAATTAGATAGTTTAATTATTATATTACAATTATTTGTATTATACCATTATATGTCACATTATTATTACTATATTATATTATTATTCTATGCTATATGACATAAGTATATTATTATCCTGTTGGATAATTTAGATGCTAGCCATTAGGATATTAAGATACCAGAATATCAGGATTATGACCACAGGAGAGCAGAAGCTCTGACAGTCTGGGTAAGAAGTTTTCAATGAATGAGCAAAGTCAGAGACCGTTTAAGAAGACTTCAGCAACACAAAACAGAAAGACAGGCTGAGAAAAGTAACCAATTTACCTGAAGTATTAACAGCATCTGAATAATAGATGGTGGAACTCTGGCTCTGGAACGGGATAATGCATCTTCCAATTTTATATTGAGGGTAATTATATTCCTAAAATGCAGAAGAGCCAATTGCCGAACCGAGGGTTCCTTTCCCTTACAAACACAAAGAAAGCAAGACAGATTATGAGCAGTATGAAAATGAGTTTCAAAATCCTCTGTTCTAATTTCTTCCTCCACTCCTGAGGGATTGCAAGAAGGGTAAACCTAAACGAAACACAAAGGAAACATAACAAAGGACAGAGCAGCCCCCTAAGTCTGCACAGTAAATTTGATTTGGCAAGTCTGCACAGTAAATTTGATTTGGCAGTAATTAACTCTACAGATGCTGACTGACCCTGACTGCAAGTGGAGAGGATGAAGGTTAGGGTGGGATGAGAGCTGGATGATATATGAATACTCTATATTTTAACAGTACATCACAAATTAGATGCATCATAAGTTCACAAAAACTTATGGTTGAATTTCCATTATTTTGTAAGATTTTGAGTACTCCCTGTTTACTGTCTTCCAATTCGGCAGGAATCCTGACTCACCCCACCTGTGGATCCTCTTTACAGTTTGAGAGACTTCACAATAAGGCAGGAGCAAAGCTGAAGTTTCATATTGTATTTTCAAAACCATCTGTTTTCAGTTCAAGAATACCTTCTCACTGAGGAAAACTCACAGCTGAAGAATGTAACTGCAGCTCTATCTGCAGAAATTAATGTAGATCTTATGTAGATCTGCAAAACTGTTTTTCTTTCTGCCATTAGGAGTTTTTCCTTGGGTATACATATAGAAGGTACATATAGAAGGTTTGGTATTCAACTAGTGTTGACTTAGGTCTGAAATAAAGAAGCCTGATCCAACCCATTCCTTTTCACTTTCTAAATTATTTAAACTGAAGTAAAGAAGGCCCCAAATCTGCTCCAGCTGCCAATTAATAGAATTTACCAGAGCACATAAGCACCAATTGGGTTTTTGGAAGAAACCTCAGAACACGAGCAACGAGATCTATATGAATTTACATGGGACTTAGGACTATTAAACCCTCAAGGTTCCTTTGGAAATTCAAGTAACTATTTCCATCTGATAGGAGATTAGACTTACGTTGCTCAAATATTTTCAAAGGCCTCAGAAACTCAACAGAGAATAGGGCTGTTTGGTGCAATTTTCAAAACAACTTAATGAGTTCTAATGCTGTCAAGTGCTTCATAAAAAAAGGCTTAGAGCCTACCTATATCTCTGTGTCCAAATATCTTGGATTTAAATTACAGGGCACTTAGAAATATCTCCCATTGTGTTCTAGTATGTTTTTAATAACATCTTATTTCTATTGCTTTAGAGTTTCTAGTGGCAGCAAAAGTCATTGGGTGAAGCAGCCCTGTATGTTTTCTGAGTTCTTCCCTTTCAGAATTAAATTCAACATGAAATAGCAGCTTTTCCTCTAAATTCATACCTGTAACTGTCTGAAAATGCAAATGGTAATACTGTTAGCACTTGGGCAATCACTTTAGGAATAAAGTCCACTTGAAAAAATAGGAGAAGGTTTCAGAAGTTTCCCCAAATATATTCAGGTACCAAGTTTCCACTAAAATCTGTAGGTATCTATGAGAAACTGCAAAGATCATTTGCACTTATCTGGTACAGATTTCCTTGAGACTTCAGTGATAAATACTCTCTGGCTATCACTACATTAGAAGATCAAGTATCTATTGTGTATCTAAAATTACTAGAGTCAAAATCTGTTCTCATTTGAACCGGTCAAACTCCATTGACTTTGCTGTTCACTTACCATAGCATAGAATTTGATCTCAGAAATGCGATTCCTTTTCAAAAGCAGAGATACTTCAAAGACAAAATTCACATTGCAGAGAAGGAAATGCATATATTTAAATCAACACAACTCCACTTATTTCACTGTGCAACACTTCAGTTTATCATTCATAATCTTTTTTGACTTTTAGTGTGATTGACAGATGGACTAACCAGCTCCTTGCACTTCACTTTTGTTTTTAAAGTTCCCCTTCATCTTTTCCATCCAAGCACTGCAAACCATTTGTGTAAGTAACTTATTTGCTTGACATGACTAAACAGAACAGCTGCACTGGGAGGTTGGCCCAAGGAGAGAAAATCAAGGATTGTATCAATCTGCTGATGAACCTGTAAAGTAGCTTTTTCCAGTTTTTCAAGATTCTATGATAGTAGAGTAATTTTTTCACCTGCACAGGATAGAAAATAGCTTGCAGCATGGGCAGGACATCACTGAAGAAAAAATCCCAGGTTTCAGCTAAGGTATCCAGTAGTTTCTGCCCTGCAAAAACACAAAACAAACTAGTGAAGAGTTTTGGTTGTAATCAGCTAGCTGCAAAAATTAAAACAAGCAGGAAACAATGTGAATCTGCTACTATATGCTAAGATGAATCATGTAGCAGCTACTATTAATAATATGGAATTAGTTATCCATAGTGTTATGTATCAGATCCTTCCATATTTGTGTCTTTTTAGGTGACTCATCTAATGTTCTTAATCAACTCAGAGAGTCTGAGGTTACTCAGGAAAACCCTGTGAAGAATGAAGAGTAATAGCCCAGATTACATCCTCCTCTTGCAGTAATATTTGCTGGACAGGATTGTGGAGGACAGCAAGGGGAGGACACTGCTGGTTAAATACAGAAGCATTCCTGTAGAGGAATTTACCCCACTGTGCTCCCTCCTGCCTTTCAAGCTGCAGGGCAGTAGAACAAACCACACTCTGTGGAGATGCTCTGTAAAGCATCCTCTCAAACTGATCCCTGGCAGCTTTTCCACTGTCCCCTTTTCCTCTTACACAGAAAAACTCACCCAAGATCCATGGAAAAGAACAATCATGTTAGGGCTCTAATTTTTACTCTAACTTTCAAGCAATGCAGTTAGAATTTGCTATGGGGTAGTCCTCACAACAAGGCCACCTTCATGTCCACTCCTTCCCAAGCTGCAGTCCCCTGGAATCCTCCCCAGTGGAATCTAGAGACCTCTGGCCAGGTTGTACAACCAAGCTGGACATTGAGTTCCTCACAAAACATTTAACGCACACAGAGGCAAATGCAAGAGCCAAGATCCACAGAGGAAATCTGGTTCAATAAGTGGGTTCTGGCTTCAGATTCCGGTTCCCCAAAATGGCCCACGTGACCTTGGACAAGCTCTTTACCATCCTTATGCCCCCAACCCAACTGTGAGAGGAGAGCAATGCCCCTGCACCTCCACCAGCAAGTGTTATGGAGATAAAGACATCAGAGATTCTGACCTAGTCGGACAAGACAAAATGACTTACCAGAGGCAAATTCAGTAGCAATCAATCAATCAATCAATATTACTATTGGTGCCAGAATGTGATACTATTCTTAATTTTTGTATTAGAGCATTACTTTTAGCCTCAGCCAGGAAGTATTTTGCCCAGAATTACACACACATCACAAAGCAATAATGCAGGAAAGCATTGACACTGCTAACCACACTCAAAGTTAACCAACTGCCAGTCTTTGCTATGGAATACCTGATCCCCTTGCCTTTTTAAGCACATGATGAATAACATCAGCTCTGGTGAACCTGAATTATTTCCAGGTTGATGACTTTAAGTTCTTTCAGTGACAGATGTAGATCACTACGCTATACTGCAGCTGCTGGCCTGTGGAACACACCAAGGTCTTATGTTCAGCAGGAGTTCTCTCTGTCCTGTACAATCATGTGAAAGACTGAAAAGGGTGTTCTCTGTTTCCATTTTTGAAACCTTTTAAAATAGATTTAGTTCCAATAAAATACAGCAGGGAACCAAATAAAAAATCTAGCAGCTGTAGCAGTAATAGTAGTAATAATAATAACAATGTGATAATAGTAATAGTAATAGTAATAGCAAACATGTGTTGGTTTTGGCTGGGATAAGTTTAATTTTCTTCCCAGTAGCTGCTAGTGGCTGGAACAGTGCTGATAACCCAGGGATGTTTTAGTTACTGCTGAGCAGGGCATGCACAGAGCCAGGGACTTTTCTGCTCCTCTCCCAGCCCACCAGGGAGGGCCTGGGGGGCACAAGGAACTGGGAGTGGACATGGGTGGGACAGCTTTTCCCAACTGGCCACAGGGACATCACAGACCATATGGTGTCATGGTCAGCATACAGAGCTGGGGAGAGAAGAGCAAGGCAGGACACTTGGAGTGATTGTGTTTCTCTTCTCAAGTCACCATGGTGCATCGTGGAGCCAACTTTCCTGGGATGGTTGAACATCTGCCTGCCCATGAAAAGTGGGAAAAGAAGGCTATTTTGTTTTGCTTGTGTGCATAATGTTTGCTTTACCTATTAACTTGTCATTATTTCAACACACCAGTT
This sequence comes from Catharus ustulatus, assembly GCF_009819885.2. Classification (NCBI taxonomy): domain Eukaryota; kingdom Metazoa; phylum Chordata; class Aves; order Passeriformes; family Turdidae; genus Catharus; species Catharus ustulatus. Next base: position 65,728,094 of record NC_046224.1, read on the forward strand.
CATTCACTTTTACCCTTCCAACTCTCCCCGCCATTCCACAGAGGGAAGTAAGTGAGTGGCTCCATGAGGCAGAGCTGGTGGCTGGGGTTAAATCAAAAAAATAACCTTGCATTTTAATATCCAATATTAGCGCCTGAAATACCAACATTCTTCCAAAATAAATCAGATAACTTAGGAGAAGCCCAACCACTACACCCTGAAGGCAGAGTTTTAAAGAGTTAAATTTAGTTCAAGTTAAATTTAGTTCTAGTTCCCACAAGGTGAGGTTAAAAGCCCTTATAAATCTGGTCCTTTACAAATCGTGTTGCTAGAGTAGTATGAAGTAAATTACTCTGTTGAGGTAAACATGCCTTTACCGTCACGCACTTATTCCATCTTGTGGGAAGCTTGTTTTGAAATGTAATGGATTTCTGCACAGCAACTCAGAAAGGCTGCAGAGTTGAATGACTTAGGTGAGAAGGTCTTTTATTGAGGGCTGTGGAAGAATTCCCATGATTTGTTGATCATGAGCATCTTTTACACGAAGGAATGTGACTTACATGTGCTATCAGGGATAGATCCTTTTCTTACTGTCAGGCAAAGATCTCTACATTTAGCATAAGCATTTGCTGGATTCCTGGAAAGTGGGTTACTCTAAATGCTGATTTTTATGAAGCACAATATAGTCAATTTTGTATGGCATAAAAATGCATTTGGTACTTTTCATAGGGTTTCTAAAAGTTAATTGAAACTCATTAAAGAAATGTAAGAAGAAAATTCTTCCCTTTGAGGGTGGTGAGGCCCCGCCTCAGACAAGCTGTGGCTGCCCCACTCTTGGAAGTGTCCAAGGATGGGTTGGACAGGTCTTGGATTAACCTGGTCTTGTGGAAGGTACCCCTACCCATGGCAGGGGGTAGATAAGGATGATCTTTAAGGTCCCTTCTGACCCAAACCATTCTGTGATTCTGTGATTTTCAAAATCTTCTGCAGCACAAAGCCCCTCTCCAAAGTGTGGGTTTTTTTCTCTTATGAAAACTTCAACACCAAGTGGAGAGAGAAACTCAAACCACGGGATGGGAACAGACCCAGGAAGCAAGCCCTGCTCAGAATGGGAGCTCCAAGACTTCCATGCATCCAACTCTGTCTTGGCTGTTTTGAGAGCCATGGAACCACTGACTACAGGATGGACACTGGGGCATTTGCTGCCAATAAATGGAAATTCCAGCCTTGGAAACTCAAGTCCACCAGCAACTCCCCAGGAAAGTTGTGTGTCAGAAACACCTCTGCCTCTGAATCAGATACCTGAATTACTGATACCCTCCTGTAACTTGCCAGTTTTAGAGAGATAACGTTTCTGGTCACAGACTTGAAAAACAACATGACCAGTTTAATTCCCACGTTACCAGAATTTCTGGCCATATCTTAATGGGCAACCACAAAATGATACACTAAACCAAAAACCAAAATAAGTTTAAAATTAACAGCTTATTGAAATTTGGTATTTCCTAAACATGGTCCTATATTTGAAAGCCCTTTAGTGGTCTCACATTTTAGGTTTTCATCTAAGCTTTGATCTCAAACATCAGATACAGTATTTTTGATTTTCAAGCTGGTAATACTAGGAAAAAAAAAGGATTGGACTTCGATAGGTTTCATAGTATCTCATTTGCTGATTTGATACTTACAAAACTAATTCCTTTGTTATTTACAAAGCAGCTACAAAGGCCTTGCAATCCCTACAGCTCCCCTTGTGCTCTACAAGCTTTTATTTTATATAATCAGGGAATTCGGTGTTCAGCTTATGGACTTTCACTACTTTTTTGTGGGTTTTGGGGTTTTAAATGTGATATTGGTTTTCTTTTTGTGGTGTTCAGGGCTATTGTCTGTTTGTCAGAAAAGACTGATTCCATAACACTACCTTTATCTGATCAGTTGTACTGTCAGTAATGAAAAGTCACATCCAGGATTTATAGATAGCTGAGACTAATGGAAACAGACGTCTCCAAGCCCCTGCTTAAGTTGTATATTTAGACTAAGTGACATTATGACTACATCTTTGGAAAAGGAAAGATGCATTTCTTTAAAACTGCATTCTCTACCCAAAGATCTTTAAGATGTTTACATGGGCAATGACTCTTAGAAGTTATTATGAAACCTTTTCACCATCAGATGTATAGAATCACAGAATCGTTTAGGTTGGAAAAGACTGTCAAGATCATCAAACCCAACTATGAACCCAGCACTGCTAAGGCCACTCTAAACCATGTCCCCAAGTGCCACACCTACATGGCTTTTAAATACCTCCAGGGTTAGAGACTCCACCACTGCACTGGGTAGCCAGTTCCAATGCCTGAACAACTCTGTTGGTGAAGAAATTGTTTTCTAATATGCAATCTAAACCTCTTCTGGCACAACCTGGATGTCAAATCTAGGACAAGATGGCATATTTAACAACACATCTAAACACCACACAATAGCATAAGACAAAATATTGGCGACTTTAAGCCAACACACCAGGTGGAGGTTTATCCTTGATTTTACTTCCAGAGGTGGCACCTCCAGAAGTTGTAGACAGTCAAATGGAGCCTTGCCTTTAAAACAAGAGAACAGTGCCTGACCTCATTTATATCAGCATGACTCCAGAATAACTCTTAAAACAAGCTACAGCATTATTTTGGACTCAGATATTTTAACTGGGATGTTTGTGCTTAGTTTTTTGTTTATTACACATCTCAATCTATTTTCACTTTTCCTGAGCAGGATACAGCTGAAGGAGAATGACGTGTCCTTGCTGGAGGCAACCCTTCCCTGACTCCCTCAATGCTGCTCTAGGCAGCCACCTCCCCTTATGAAGGTTAATGACCCAAGAACAGACTGTGGGAATGGATTGAGACACTCATAGTCCCAGGAAGATAGTGGAAAGCATACCAGTGCCTCCACATTTGTGAAAACACCTATGTCATACATAGCCATGCTAAAATCCAAGTTACCTTCATAAAACCGGATCTTGTCCCTTAGGATCACCATGCCTTTTGTGAGCAGTTGATTCTGTAAATAAAATATAGACTACATTTACTCCCTTCCGTACTTCCCTACAGCCACCATATTTCACATTTTGTTCATTCTTAACTTTAGACAGTGAAAAATTTTTATTTTAAAAATTGATCATTAATTATTGCTGTGTCCATCTTATTTACAGGATAAATAAGACACTTGGGACACTTGTGAAATGATGTTACAATCACCTGCTATTTTCAGGACAAGGGATGTATTTTGTGCAGTAAAAAGTGCTTGTTCAAATGACTGACCTACAAAACATGTACTTAGAGAAGTAGGAAGAATATTACTTCAGCAGACAGTGGTACTTACTTCTAAAAGTCTTTTCTAGTAACTCTACTGCAATGAACTTCAGTGGTTTACTCAAGGACTTCAATTTTAAGCTAAAAAACTGTCTCAAACCTCAAGAAAAACAGCAATGATCTACAGAAAACACAGTGACAGGTTAGGCTTTCACTATGTAACTATATGAATGCATATAAAATCCAAATCTCATTAATCCATTCATTTCAAAACCACAGAGAAGTCAGTGGACATCTCTGAATGGTTACAAGGGTCTCCAGGTCATAATTTAGAGTGGGCAAAAATTATTTTTCTCAGTAACATGAAACAGAATTGGATTCAAATAAAGAAAACACAGGCCTACCTGCAGATACTCAGTGAAAAATGATCCCAGTTCTGTTTTCAGTAATTGCCTGTATTAAAAAGAGCAAGAAAAGAATTTGTGTAATCAGCAAATCACATTGGTTGTGCACTGCATGAATGAGGGGAAGTCACTAATAGCAAATCATTTTGTAGCAAACACACTTTTTGTGTGTGAGCAGAGACTGCCATTAATGACTAACTACAAAGACAACAAACAGGGTCAACAATACCAAGACTCAAAATGGCATTTTTTGCGTGTTGAAAAATATTTCCTATCATTTTAGATGCCTCAATTGCACATCTGGAAGGAAAATAAGATTTGATGAGAAGAGGATGCTTTCCAACCTACGTGCATTCAGGAGACTACAGACAGCTGAAGTTTCATATAGTTTCAATAAAATGAGGCAGGAATTTAACAGTTTAGCTCTGCCTTTCATGGTTCCTCTACGCTAAAACCTACAAAGCAACTTCAGAGAGCAATTGAGATTCCCATGCAAAACAAAATCCCACAAACTCTAAAATTCAGAAACTGAATTCAACTCAGTCCATATAAGCCTGTTTGTATCCAGATAAAATTTGCCACATGCTAAAAAGATTTGTTATTTAAATCTCACATGCTGGATGATAGATAATACTTCTCTTCAGTCAGGTCACTATTTAGATGCATAAACAACAGCTTGGACCTTATAGAACTGTAGCCCCAGTTGGGTTTTCTGAACACATCTAAATCTCTTCTGAAAACCTGTCTGCATGACCATGTCAGGTCCCACGAAGTAGTGATGTCAAATGTGACTTAAAATCTAAACACTCACTTCAGTTAGGGTAATTATGTGAATTATACATTCAGTAGCATGTCATCTATCCATCTGTGTTACATCTTTAACTGACAACTGATTAATCAAATTATTTAACTAGTAAATAAAGAGACATCAAACCAAACCAAATCCAGCATATTCTGTGAAAGTCTACAGGACTTGATTCTGATGTTCTTACAACACATGTTTCCGCACAGCCTCTTGAGATCTCCTGAAAATTCAGGAAAGAGAGGAGCATGTCAGGAGGCTGAAATATGGTATCTTGGTTTATTTATCCTTAAGCACGTGTCCACATTGACCTCACAGCTCTGGAAGGTCTAGTCAGAAATTAAACAAAAAATAAACAGAAGGAAGGGCATTTTCAGACGCTCCTAAGCATCAAAGTCTTTTTCAGCTAGAAACTTGATTAATTTGGACAAACTATTCATGGACAAAAGTTCTGACAGCCAGCTGAAGCATTATCCATAGGTCTGCTGCTGTCATGAAGAGCTGTTATGTCACCAGCCCCTTCAGCATGTGGCTGCAATGTGTGGCAGGGGACAGTTCTGGCAGCACCCTGAGACTCTGCCCTCAAAAGCAGCACAGACAAGACCTTGACAGGGGTAAAACCCACCTCAGCTCAAAGGCTGCTCAAGTTCCAGTGCCTTTAGAGAAGTCAAAGAAAACCAGGTTGTGACAGCCAAATTGTAGCATGCTCACTCCAAGTGGAGATTTACTCTCCAGTGAGGTGACTTTTTTCTAGATGACAAGTGATGACACCAAAGGTTCATCTTACTTTGACCATGGATAGGCAGTTCGTTTTTAGGTTGAGCTAACAAGAAAGTTGCAGATTTTAATTCTCCCATGAGAGTGACTATTCATTCTCATGTATTTCTTCATGCCACTGTTTCAAGAAAATACTGGTATACTTGATGCTGACAGACTTTTCTTAATTTTCTACCCTCTCCTCAAGCTAGCAGCTCCAGATGGATTCCTCACAGTCTTCATGAGGTGATGTGCAACTACCTTCTCTTTTAGTATTTTTGGTTCTACTGATAAATTCTGGTAGTTAGGTCAGGAAATAAAAATATATGTTATATTTATCCAACAGCCAGCTCTCTGATAAAACAAGATCCCATCACATTTCCAGGTGAAATCAAACAACCAGTTTTTGGGTAATTATATGCACTGGACTGCACCACACCAGGCAGCCCCACACCTACATTAACATCTCTGTTTACAGGGAAGAAGAACTGACAGCACAATTCATGCACCTTGCTTTTTGAATCCCTAAAAATACAGATACTTCAAGCTACTTAATTAATTTCTAGTGAAACAGTGAGTCCCTTAGGCCAAACCAGAACACTGGTGTTTGATATTCTTTGTATATATTAATTTAAAAGCGATCCACAACAAGACTGGATCCAGGATATTGCCTGCAGTTTCTTTTTCATCCTTCCTAATTTCCTTTAGCAAACAACAGCTAGGCCATCAGATCCTGGATAATTTCAATTACTGACCAACCTTACCTAGACATGTGGAAATCATGATGGAATCCAGGTAAAAATCTGACTAAACCTGAAGGAGAACCCTGACCAGAGAGCAGATCCTATTTCAAGTACATCTGAATTTTAAAGCAGGTATTTTGCACTCCTAAAGCTTCTCTATCACTGACATCAGGTCTTCATTGCCTGTGTAAAGACTTAATAAATTAAGATGATAATATGAATTCCCTTAAAATGTGCTAAAATAGCTCCTGACTTTTTCTCTTCCCTGATGCTACTTCATAGGTTCATTTTTTAATTAACTCTTGCAACATGACTCAGAATGCAAAGTATAACACTGCATAATAGATGCTAAATAAAATTAAATGAAGCAAACAAGTGATTTTACTGCATTTGAACTCTGGTTGCAAAAGAGGAAATGCCACTAAAACGTGCTTTGCTTGCACCATATCAGTATCCTGAAACTCAGAAAAGAGGCAGCTATAAATATGCATTAGCTTTAATACAGGACATTTAGCTTCCACTGTTTCCCTTTGCTTCTTATTCTTCTTTGTCTTAAAAGTGGTCAAAATAAACACTTTGAAATTACATATGGTACGCTAAATTAAAAAGGAGAAAATGCTATTTGATTATTAATATTGCAGACATGGACTAAGAGAAAACAAAACATATGCATGGAGATTTTTATTACTAGACTTTTGACTCACTCTCTAATAAATCACCCAGTAAGGGCCCAGAAGAAGGAATGCACATATTAGTGATACTCCAGTTGCTGGGACTTTACTGGGCTTCATCAGCTTTACCAGAAGAATTCAGGAGTCCCAGCAGTGTGAGAGAAACTCAACTCCCACGCTGGTTTTATTGCAATAGGGATTCTGAGGGCTGTGTATGTAATTTTGTATTTAAGGCCACTTTTTAATTCCACAGGAATGGTGTGAAAAGGCATTGGTGTAAACAAGTGGCAGCTCTTACGGGCCAAACTTAAAAGAAAAGTAAATGGTACTGTACAGATTTGTACCCATTGATGTTTCCTTAAATGATCAGGGTTAAAAACCTGGAAATGTGTGTTCAGAAGTTTTACATATTTACTTGCATGTATGTGACACATGGTCGTCGAATATGTGACATTCCTGAATCAAAACAAGGGTGTGCAAGTTTTGTTCAAATATTTACACTTGATCTGTGAGTCAACTTGGATATTCAGGGTTTATTATGAAAAATATTCCAGAATCTGTTCTAATTCAAGTGGTAAAGTAAGGTAACTTCTTCTACTGTCCTGTAACTATTCAAGAAAGTAACAAACTAATGTTAACCATTTACCTGAATGGTTCCACACTTGAATTCTGCCCAGTAGAAATAACAGATTTGCTTCTCAACTTGTACTTGTGGGGAAATGCATCTAAAACAATTGTAAGGCAAGTGTACACTTGTTTCACTTCTGAGGTCATGTTTATGTATCAGGTATTTTTGCACTCAATAATAACATTAACCCAAAGAAAGTTATTTTGAAATAAATAATAAAAGCAAGAAGACAAGTACTTTTAGCATGTGTCAAATCAGAAATTTCATAATCAGCTCGGGTTTGAGGCACCAGGCATTCTCCCTGAAGTGAGCTATCAGCTGAGATATCAACAAAGCAGTATTATCCCTACCCGAACAAAAAGAAGTGGGCCTATCAAGTATCAGCAAAGCTGTTCATAAAATGAAAAAAAAAAAGAAAAAAATCTTGCCTCTTCAGCCACATGAGATGCTGCAATAAATTCAACTCAACTATGTTACCAAGAATCATTGTGGTGCAGGGTTTATAGGCAAGTAAATTAAAGCAAAATTTGGGCACATTTCTATCTATTTGTTGGTTCATAAAAGGTTATACTTGTCTGACACATCAGCAGAAAATTTTTCCTCTTCTGTCCCTCACCAGCAGATGAGCACATTATGAGAAATGCATTGGGGCAAGAAATCTTAGTCCAGAAGTACAATTTTTTGTCATTTAGCTTTAGCTGAAGAATCCTAACAGGACCTACAATAATAATGATTAACCACTATTCCAGTAAATAACTCAAGGTGATTGATGGATCTCATGCTGACAGACATCCTAGGAAAGCTATTTTTTGTATGTAATTTTCGCACTAGCAAAGTAAGAAATAACGGAAGAGTAAGTTTATTTTAATTTCAAAAAGAGCAAACAGGCCAAATATCATCTGGCTGGACTTTTCTGAAGATATTTTCACAATTAAAGGAACCAGACTGGGCCAACTATCCCAGACTGGGAATCTCACAGGGGCAGGTAAACCCAGAATATCTAGGTATTCTGGGGAATATACTAGAGAGTCAGACTCCAGTGTCCAGCCAGAGGAGAAATAAGCAGTAGGGAAAAGGGAATAACTAAAGATCATATCTGAAGACAGCTAGGGAATGTAATAAGCTATCTGTCTTTTGTAGCTGCAGATTCTTTTCCACCATTTATTTTATGGAGTATTGGACAAATTTCTATAAGGAAATCTGCTACCTTGCCCTTGCCAGTGAGAGAGTTTGGTAAGTAATAATAAGTGCTGAAAAAGTAGTAAAATGTGAATGTAAATCCAGGTATCAGTTTATACCTTGTAAATTTTCTTTTCAACTGTAACTTAACTCAATGGTAGGGTTTTGTCTTTTTTTTTAAGGGAAGAAAGTTCCCATTATACATCCCACTGGTCTACAGTTAGGCTGTTGCAGACAGTATCATCAGAATATGGGGAAAAAAGTTTGAAGCATAAACAGTGTTACTCAGGCCATGGTGTTTGACGGGACAGCTTTGTCACTTCACATACATTCATGCTGTGCAGAAGGAGCAGTAGATCTAAGGGACCACCAGCCAGGACATCTTTCCTTGCCATGTCTCATTGAGTGCTTGGAGGCTTTACCTCCTCCACAGATGCAAGGGAAGCACCCCAGAGTGGCACCTCTGGAAACTGGCAGTGTCACTGCTGTGCAGTAGGGCTGAATCACTAGAGGGGTCCAGGTTTTCCCTTCCTTAGTTTTAAACCAGCACATCAAGAGAGACTCTGAAATAAGCACTATTGGTCAGGGCTGAATTCCTCCCACAGAAGGAAAGATGGATCAGCTCTTCCCCATAGTGAGACGCAGACACACATCTGTAGCAATGATTACTGAGACAAAATGGACTGTGCTGGTCAAAACTGCCACTGGGAGAAAACCTTAATGCTCTGTAGAAGCTGTGGAGTGCGAGGGCTGGCAAACAGTGCTGAGCATCTGGCTGAGAACACCTTGTGTGGTCAAGTCTCTTACCTGACTCCTTCATTGAGGTTGTAAAGTTCATGGTCTGGGAGACCCTTACGCTGGAATACCGCTATCACTCCATTGTGGATACTGAAAGAGGACATGATGAGTCATTAGTGCCCAGTAAGACTTGAGTTGGGTATCACCTCCACAACTATCCTAGCATTTCTGTCTAGACAATTCAGGACCTTTTAGAAGTCATAGATGACTTCCAGTACTCCACCCAAAAGGAAATTGCTGCCCAGAAAACAGATAAATCATCTTTGAAAATCAATTTTGATTTGTTCAAAATCAAAGTTTGTTCACTGTTTGAACTCAGTGATTTCAACACCTGCACATCTGAAATCAGTAATTTCAAAAACTTAGGCCAATATTTTTAAGTACTTTAAGTATGTCAACTATAGCTTTTAATACATTCACAGTTTAAGCATATTTGAATTATTTGAAAATATCATTTTTATCTCTATGGCTCACTGCAGAGACAGCTAACAGCTTCCACTGCACTGGAGCCTGTGCAAGGCAACAGCAATCAGCTTTAGAGCTCTGGAAAGCAGGACAAGGACCAGATTGCCCATCCTGGAAGTACAAGGGTGTGGGGTTGCTGTGTGTTGTCAAGAAGAGCTAAAGGTGGTTGGTATCTGTTCAAAAAGTCTCCAGGGGGAGTAAGCTTCATTCCTGCAGGTGGAAGAGCTTATCATGGAATCACAGGATGTCCTGGGTTGGACAGGACCTAAAGATTATCCTGTTCCACCCCCTGCCATGGGCAGAGACACCTTCCATTAGAGCAGATTGCTCCAAGTCCCATCCAATCTGGCTCTGAATCCATCCAGGGATCCAGGGGCAGCCACAGCTTCTCTGGGCAGCCTGATCCAGGGCCAGATCCAGCTGCATGGGGCTGATCCCACTGCAAGGGGATGTCACTGCAGGAGCTATGCCGGGCAGCAGCAGAGTGCTGTGGGAATGCCAGTGTCCACGTTAAATTTTCCCAGGCCCATAATAAGACAGCTCCTTTCAATGCCAGCTGGGAGCAGAGGATTGGCTGGAAGGTAAATTCAAAACTGTTTACTGAGAGGTTCAAAATGCAGGCACACAATAGCAAAGAGATGCACTACCAGAAAAGCTCAGCCACCTTCATCTAAGGACAAAAGAAACCAAAAGTGGCAAGTGAAGGGTCTGACCCACTGTGAAGAAATACAGATGCAGACAGAAATAAGAACCATTATCCTCTTCTCTCCTGTGTTCCTCTGAAGATGTTTCTGAGGCCTTACATATGACTGCTTCCACAGCAGTCCCTCTTTCCCCCTATATCTGCAACTACAGACACACATTCACAATCTAACCCAGATATATTTTGGTTGGTTCATGCAGACACACTCAATTTATGATTATTTGAAAATTGGCAGATAAATGTCTCTGGTATACAGTGAAGTGACTCGGGTATTTTAATATTATGAGTAATATGGGAAGTAAGATTAATGTAGTGAATAAAATGAGCAGTCTTTTCACACTCTTCTGATTCAGAAATGAACTTTGCAAAGTTCCCTGCCAAACTTCCGCAGAGAAGAATGACTAAATATCTTTCCTAAAAGGCAACGTGCTTTATCTCTTTCTGGCACCCCTTTCTAAACAAGGGAGAGGTCTTCTCTCTCCAGATTAACAGGTCCATCATTGTACCTCAAAAAAGTAAGGGAGAGCAAGCTTTTTTATCCAGAATTAAAGGGGACAGGTTGTGAGCATTGAACTTATTGTCTATATAGCAGAACAGCATCTACATAAAACATCCTAGCAGAGAACTTTTAATCTGCCTGGAATCCCTCTTGTAGTGAGGGACAATATCCTTGTCTCCAAAACAAGTCTTGGGCTCATTAAGTTGACCTTTCCTTCCATCACAGACAGCTTGTATGGAGGGTGCAGGATACAGCTCCTGTCTGCAGGTTACATGTGAATGGCACTGGAACTGGCCCTCCACACTGGCTTAAGACACAGAGGAGTCGGAATAACTGGGATGCTGTTGGCGGCCTCAGCTGGTGTTAGGATACTGAAAAGTTTGCTTAAATCTTCTGTTACCTTAAGCTAATGAAAAAAGCAAACCTAGACCTTGCTTAAATCAATGGGTTTCTATAACAAGTGATTGTTTAAAAAGATTTGGTCTGAATGGTATAAAGAAAATCTGAGCTGCTGCTTACACACAGAAGTCCTGCAAGATATTTGAGGTGGGTGGATCACTTTACTTGTGCCTGCAACCAGCTTACATTGAGGCTCAAGTCAGTAATATACATAATTAAACTTATATTGCAATAGTTAACCTGAACTGAAAATGCCTTGTAAACTCCCTCCTGTACCTCTTTTACAACATGAAAGTTAATAATGGGTGCACTCATGCACTAATATTACTGTGAACACCTTCCCTGTAGTTGCTTTGTGTGTAAGTGTGTGCACAGGAACACAGTACTGCAGGAAACAAAAGAGTCCAACAGAGCCCAAAAAACTCTACAGAGGAAGGGAAATCAGGATGAAAAAAACTGAAGAGACCAGGGGTTTTGGGGGGATTGCCTTTAGAATGACAACAAAATGTTAAATAGCTCCAGCAGTGTATTGTACTTATCTACCCCACAGGAGCTACAGATTGCCAAAGAAAACTAGCTACAACCAAGGCAGCACTCACAGCCACAAAAATCAACTCAGCAGCCTAAGAAACTTTATGTCTTTTGAAAGACAACTCATTCCACATTTGACTGAACCTCCAATGGAGGAGGTGGTTCCAGCTGACCAAAACGTGGGGAAAGGCAGCTCCAGCACACACACCATAGACTCTCCCCACCATTAGCTTCACCATGAAGGCATTTGGAAGGTGTAAATCCCTGGAGCAGAGAGCTGGATGCTTGTTGATGGCACTCCCAACCAGCCCAACAGAGGCAGAGTCAAGGTGGGCAGGGTGGGGTGGATTATTCTGATTTTTGCACAGTATCAATCTATTATTTGCTACTGCCAATTTCTGGCAGAGAAATTTTTCTGGCAAATCAGCAGGACAACACTGACATTCCACAAACATCACACACATAATTTTAGTTCTCTAAAGCAGTCACTGCCTTGGTGTGCAAACAACATAGGTGAAAATATCATCGTGTTTTTACGTGGTGTTTGCAAATTCTCCCCTGCCCAGAGCTCCAGGTGAAGTCCAGAAGAAAAAACAGTGCTGTGTGAATAATCACACCCTCTGACTATCTACCAGGCAGTTAAAGACAATATTTTCATTTCAAAAGGGACAAAATTAGAGCAATGTTCATCTGCACAGTTACATGATCAGGTAATTAACAATAATTAACTTGATAAATTTCCATCAAAACCTTCTTGAAGACACCCTTGCTCCAGAGTAAAACATCATTTTTCTGAATTAGCTTAATCCAATTGGGAAGAGCCCATTTTCAACACAGCTTCAGTCCAGCTGCAACTCCACCAGCTTTCCATGAGGCCTTGCCCCTTCCAAAATAAGCTTGCAGATGCTAGTTCACTTATGTTCCTGGAATTTCTACCCAAGGTAAGGCAATCTGGAAAGAGGGATAGGCTGCAATTAAGCACTTGGTCGTACAAGTGAAAATAAGCTGGTCTGGAAAACTCCCTCCTCAAAGAGTTTGAGAGGCATTAGTTCGCTCACTTCATCAAGTATAATCACTGCTCTTACACACCAAGAAATGGAGACAGAGAGGTGAGGAGACTTCCTGGAGGTGTTGCTAAGAGTTACAGTAATTTCACGAATAGAAGCCGCAGCAATTTGACAAAAATTTTGGTGGAAACCCGGAAATGCGGCTAATGGTCGGGGGCGGCTAATATGTGAATAATTTTCTGACATTTACAACCCCAGACGTGCCAGCCAGAGTGCCGAGCCAAGCACCTGCCAGTAAAAGCCGGCATTTCGCAATTGTTACAGTGTTACCGTGTTGCCCTGGCTCCCTGCAGGCAGCACGGGGGGCGGGGAGAGAGGCGGGAGAGCTCTCTTCTTCCCTCCTCTGCCGCAGCCCAGGGGAGGAGGGGGGGGGGGGCGCCGCCATTGCCGCAGCTCGGGGAGCCGACGGGAGCCCTGCGCAGCCATTGCTGCGGCCCGGGGAGGGGCGGGAAGTGCGCGCCGCCATTGCCGCGGCTCGGGGAGGAGGCGGGGTGCTTTGTCCGCGCCCACCGCCGGCGCCACGGGCGCGGGAAAGCTCCGTCCCCGCCCGCCGCCGCTGCCGTAGGAGCGGGGGAAGCTCCGTCCCTGCCTGCCACCGTGGGGCAGCGCCGACCCGGGGTGACCGAGCCCAGTGGCAGCGGCGGCCGGCCCCGAGCGGCAGCACCGGGCTGGGCCATCTGGCCCCGTCAGCAGCCCCTAGCGGGCCGAGCCTGCACAGCCTTAGCTCAGCCAGTAAACCCCGCCCTCCCGCGGTTCTGTTACTAATTGCACGCGGGTCCTCGCTGCGAACGACAGAGCGGCTTATATTCGTGTGCGGCTTATCTATGGACAAAAACCGAAATATTTGCCAACACCCAGAGATGCGGCTTATACTCAGTGCAGCTTGTATTCGTGAATTTACTGTAATATCTCCATGGACTATAGGACAAAGAAGACTGGTTTCCTGCATTCAAGGAAGTGTAAGTTATTCTGGAGGGCTCTGGGGAGCAGCAATTCCCTACTGCCACCACCACCCCCTGTTACTGTAGTCATGGCTGGAAAATGCTCCATGGAGAGCAGTGGTGGCTGGGCCCATGGGAAGTCTCCTTCACCAGCCCCGTTCTCCCTCCCACCTCACAGTGAGGTTCTGTCTGCCCTCCATGCCCACAGAGTGCCAAACACTCCACAGTGGGCTTCAAATAAAGGGTCAGGGGGAAAAGAGTGATCCTCAGACATGCAGAAATATTCAAAAATATTTCTAAATAAAAACTGAATAACAGAAGAAAGAGGAAAACATGCTGGTCTGGAATATTTTCTCCACTGGAAAAGCCTTCCTGTGATCTGAAAAAACATTCATCTAAAAATAGGAGATGAAAGATGTTTTGCATAAAACTTACTTCACAGCAAGCTGTTGTGCTTTTTACAACCCTGGAAAAAATTAGTCCAGACCATAAAATCCTTTCAGATTTGACACGTCTCCTTGGATTTACTGCTGATCTCACTAATGTCACAAGCAACTTACCTGTTTTCTCCACCTTTTCTTTGCTATCTCCTACTCCTTCATGTCTCTATGAATGTTTTGTATTTTTCCTTGCATCAAAGAGGATCCAAGAGTTTTTGACTAGAGGCTTTCCCAGAGCACAACTGTGACAGTATCAGCTCCTGATTAGGCAGTCTGTGCTAGCTCTTTCAGAATGAAACCCTGCCATGGATTTTATTTGGCCTGAGTGGGCCCCCTGGTGTGTGAGCTCAAGATTAAAACCCCTGGGTTTCCCACTCCAATTGGTCTAGTCAGCATTCAGCCCTCATTTTTTGCCTGAAGCAGAAATGGGGGTCGGGGGCAGAACTAGAATTAAGACAGTGCTAGTGAAAAAATTGACACTATTTTAATCCAATGCAAGTTCTGTGAGCTGTAATGAAGTGTATTATTCCACTGTGTTGTTGTTGGTTTCTAGAACTGCACTGTGTTTTGCTGCACAGATGTGGGGTTCATGGGAAAGCAAGCTCTGAAAAAGCCATTATATAAAGTCTCATTTGCCTAATAGCAGACAGCAGCTGGGCACCAATTTCCCTTTGATGTAACAGTGCTGCGAAGTTTCACAGCATTTTAGTTCGGACATGAAGGGAAGTCACCAGGGAGGAAGTGACTTTCCTTGCTACCAGAGTGGAGCTCCCCCAGTAAGCTGAGTTAGGCTCCTTCAGGTTGTCCTCCCCTGGTGTCAAAATGGAGAAAGAACCCTCAGGTATGAACAGTCTGAGCTGAGACTGGTGTGAAGGGGGCAGAGGTGGCAGAGGGGACACCACTGGATCACAGTGGCCATGCACAGAACAAGTGCAGAAGGGCAGCCATGCATCCACCCCCTCCTCCAAAAACACCTGCAGTGACAGACCTGCTGTCCTGCAAAAGACCCCACCAGCAACACTTCAGCTTTTCAGTCCCTGGCATGGCCAGCAGTCTTGCTGTGCCCCAAAGATCTGCCTTTCGGCCAGTTTGTGCAGGGTTGAACCTGCTGTGTGCTGCGCTTCAACTCTCCCCACTTCAGCTCTCATGAACTGGATTCAAAGCTTCATTGAAAAGCAGATACACATATGCCACACCCGGCCACAGTTGCTAACATCAGGCAAGAAAACAGCAGACATTTAAATATAGAACAGCCAGGCTTGGTGAGAAAGGAGAGCCCTGCTGGTGCATCTTGACTTCCTTGATCAGCCAGCTCTCGTGCTTACACAGAATGAAACAAAACAAACAATCATTTCATTTGGAAGGAAAAATATTCCTGGAAACCAAAGTATGCAAAGTGTCCTATGTTGGGTTGCTTGTCCACAGCCCAAGATTTTAAAATCTCAGACCAGATTTCTGGCGAGTCAAACTTTAGATGTCCAGGAACATTACAGTCTCCCCAGGACAGATGAACAGATTCCCTCAAGACTAGACCATGCTATATATGTCAAGATGGGCATGCAGTGGTGATAGGCAACAGTAGATAATTTCTTAATCCATCCAATTAAGTATCATTTAAGACCTGACTTTCCTCAGGATAAAGACACAGTTTTACAGTAGAATATCCAAGTTTCTTAAAAGAAACAGATGATACAAGTCTTTCTGAGCCTGAAAGAACTACCCCCACTCACTCTTTCACCCAGGAGAAAGCCTTGCACTGCTAAATAAGAAATAAAGGCCTTCCCTTTCCCCATGCAGTGCAACCAGTTCATATCTGCAATGCCTGCCATAGCTCTAAGCTGTTAATGCAGGCACACGATGCACACTTGAATTGCACCCACACGACAACCCCACTATTGCTCTCAGGTACTTCAGGGGAACATGCCACCAAAAAGAACAGCCTGGCAATCCACGCACTTGGGAAAGGTAGCCCAGGGGTGGAAAGCACAGTTAGGTCTGAGTTCATGCAAAGCAGTGATAGGACGACTCATGGGCACCTATTCAACGAACAGGCAACGGGACAGTTGTGTAATTGTTCAGATGAAACGTGCAAATGTCCAGCTCATTGACTGGCAAGCACTTCTGGCCAGAACAGTACCTGTCCTGTCCAAACCAAAAGTAAAACACTCTTGCTTCATCTCAACTAGGAAAATCCTCTAGTCTGAATATCAGCGGCCCCAAGCCTGGAACTCTCTGCCTCCTAGCAAGCCGGGTGACTGATCTGCTCTCCATTTGCATCTGCCTCCACATCTCCCTCCCCACAAGCAAGACTTGGAAAAATTAATCCCTGCCAACAAAAGCTGTCAGCACACTATCACAAAAAGGCTCTGGAGACTCTATTCTGTCACCTTGATTCCCACCCAGGAGTCTCTTACTCTCTGTTGCTTTCCTTAGGGCTACTGGCCAAATTAAGTCCCAACTGGCACAACTCAAGATGGCCCAGTCTATCCTTGAACTACTATCACCATCCATCCATGCATCAGGTACAGCTCAAGGCCATACAAGCAGTATGATATTTGAGAAGAAACTCAGTCTCTGTTGTTATCAGCACAGTTTCAGAGTTTAGTGCACTCTTGGCATTCAACAACTACTTCTTAATACAGACGTGAAACCAAAAATCAAGTGGTGAGAAGGACAGAAGATATGGTATTTTATATTTTTCTCAGAATTTTAGCAAATGTGTCTGTAGTTCACTGGTATTTTTCTTCCACGGTACAGTTTACAGTTCATGGTACAGTTGTACCACCATACAATTATAAAATACTACAGATGACACTTTCCAAGTTGTGATCCAGGAAGTGACATTTCATTTTCAAAAATGACCTAAGAATTTAATTCCTAACAGTTTAGAGACTTAGTTTCATCTTTTAAGATTGTCTCCAAAATGGACATTAAGATGCTTTCTGAATAGCTGAGCTAATTGATACATTCACAATATAATGTTTGCATAGGTTGTCTTGTAAAACAGCGGTAAAATTAAAATGTATAAACACAATAAAGAAAACAATCAGGACTTACTTTCCCTGTCCAAAGTGCAGGTGCTTGCATGTGTACATACACATATGCACTCATCTATTTGTACTAACATGAGTAAACTTAGCAGACTTTATCAACTACCAGCAACAGCCATGGATATGCAGATAATAGTATATATTTAATAGTTGTGCATATATAATTTTTAAAAAAAATAACCTAAGCTAAACAAACTTTGAATAAGAACATCTAGATAGACACAAAGATGTATTTGTTGCTAGATCCTGTGAAACAAGTAGCTGTCTGTCACAAAGGCTGAAGGGAAGGCAGGGACATCTCTTTGTTATCAGCCTTCAGAGAAAGACTAAGAGCAAAGGTAAAAAAGGCACTCCTGTGTTTATCTGAGTGGGAGCTCCAGTGCATGTACCAAGGCAGCCTGTGAGCCTGCCAAGACAGGAGCCAGGCAGCCCAGCCTGCAGCCCACAGAGCAGCTGTCAGTCCCACTGCAGGAGCACGGGGACAGTGCCAGGAGCCAGCACGCTGTGTGACCTTACCTGTTCCAGGTAGCGTTGGAGCAGGCCCGGCGCTGCTGGGTCCCCCGCTCATCCAAGGCTGCCTGCTCTCTCTTGCCCAGATCACTGAGGCTGGGCGAACTCATGAACTTCAACCTGCGAAGAGTCCTCATGGTCAAATGTGTGTTTGCGTGTGGCAGCTACAGATACACCATCCTGTTTACACACACACACACGCAGCTGGAGCAGCGGCAGCAGCAGCAGTGCGAGCAGTTCCCTCCGTTTGCTGTTCAAAAAAGAAACTTAAAAGAAAAAGAAGAGAGAACCAGTCTCTACGGAGCACACCTCTGCCAGCAAGAAAACAAACCTTTAATCAGATCAACTCTGACGTCATCAACTGTGGTTAATAATTTCTCCAGTCCTTTCAAAAAATAAGTCGAACTTCTGGCTGCTGCTACAGCACATTGAAGGGGCCCCTTGTAAGCACAGCTGCCCCAAGTGTGACGGTTTCCCTTCCCCGTGGCCCCAGGCACCACGTCCCAGGAATCTCACTCAGCACTGTGGTGCTCCACCTGTCATGGGAACCGCTTGGCTCCTCCAGCAGCCTGGAGGGGTCGTGCAGCATTTCCCAACCTCTCCCCTCTCTTCCTGCACTCATAAATGGAAATGAAACTGGAAGGCAACAGGCAGGAGAAAAAAAACAAAACAACCAAACCCAAGTAACCAATGCTGACGTGCTGAGGCTTTACTGGGAAGTTTCATAATCGCCTGTGCCCTGCCACCTTACGACACTGAACACTCTCAGTCATACATCCACACCCTCAGAGGCTGCTCTGGCTCAAAGCCTCACACAAAGGATTGGCAAGCAATATAACTGCAGAATGAAAAGCAATGGTCTGGGGTTTAGCATTTGGAGGAATTTGTGGTGGTGCACAGGAAAGCCAGATGCTTTGCCTTTCTCTGCCTTTTATTTGTTTTATTTTATTTTTAAATTACACAACTTGAGGCATACCAAGTTTCTACAAAAGCCCCAGGTGTCTTATCTTCAAAGGAAAAATCTTTCTTTCTGTGACTGCAGCAGTGGAGCTGAAGGATATGCTGCTACAAGACTCCACCCCATGCTTAACTTGCTGTCACTCACTTGCAGTTCTGTTTCAAATCCAGGACTGGATAATCTTCTGGGGTAGTTTGCAACAGACTGAGCCAGAATGTAAGAACTACAGCATTGATCTGCAAATAGTCTGGTAAAAGCCACAAAGGCTCGCACTCACTGCAAAGGGGTTTCAATAGAAGAACTTAACCTTTTTTCTTTTTTCTTTTTTTTTTTTTTCCTTCTCACTTTCTAATTTCTCTTTTCATCTCTGATAGCCTGTTGTCCAGATTCAGGCTATAACCAGATTTCTTGGTGTCCAAATAACATGACAAAGCTCACATTACAGGAAAACTCAATTTGTCACAGAGAGCTCTGCCCTATGTGCATCATATGCTGACATGTTTTAGTAAAAAAACAATTCCTCTCACTATTCAATCGCGGTCAGATAGGATTATTCCATATAAATATTTACTTCTAAAATTTGTATTTGGTGTTAGCTCCATGGGAACTAATTGCTACTTAGAGAAATAAATCTGTGTGCCAGTTTTAGCCATAGTGGTTTTACCAAGTTGCTTGAATTAGCATTGTATTAATTGCTCTTCCCACACCAAAATTCTCAAATATACGAAGAAACATCACAATAGATGGCATATAGCATTTCCCTTTGGAAGGGACCTGCAGCCCCACATTTAACCTATGGTCAAAGACATTACTATCCCCAGTCTCTTCCAGATGTTTAAATCCTTCAAACAAACAACAAGTTTGCTGCCAGTGTGTATATGGCAGCAAAAGGAAAACAACTACAACCATGTATATGTGTATCTATATCTATCTCAATGTTTTAAGGGATGAAATGTCTTCTGCAGCACACAGATGAGAGAGCAAACAAAGCTCCAGCAGAACACTGCGTTATCCAAATAGGATGAAGGGCATTCCATTTCTGTGGACAATATGGTTGGGGAGAGCAGCAGAACACAACTCAGCCCAAGCTTCTGCTAAGGGCTCAGATAAAATCTTTGTCTGCCTTGTTCAGTGAAACAACTAGTTAGATAAGCGGCAATGTAATTCCCTCTAATTTCATTTTCCACCTAGCTCAGTTGCTTTTCTGCTTCTCACTTTCTTGAATTTGATAAGTTTTGCAAAATGTTATTATACTGGATTAAATCCTTGGATTTTTTAATTCTTTGATTCCATCTGTATGGTGAAATACTACACCTGTAGAAGTCATCCTATTTATATGCCACCTCATTAATCCCAGTAACCAGTACTAGACTCAGAGTCAACGCATGCACCAAAACCACAGGTGAGCCAGCATTCCAATCTCCAGAAAAATTCTATAATTACACTTGACCAAATGTTGATTTATGATAAAATAAATAATTTTCAACAAGGGCCACGTCTACCCTTGTAGAGTAATAATACTTCACATTTATGCCATGCTGTGAGTCCACGGGAGTTAGGAGGAGACCTCCAGAAGGCTCAATAAGGAGCACTACAAGCTTCTTAAACAACTGTACTCAGCACAATCACAGAGCTGAGACTGTAAAGTGCTGGTAGGTTAATTCATTTAAACCCAGCATGCCGTACATGGTACTAATACCACTACTTAGCTCACACAAAACCTGCAGCTGAAAGGTTAAGTAGTTTAATCAGAACCACACAGCCACCTCAGTGAGGAAGGCACTGTCAGCCCTAGCTCCTTCTCTTCCCCTCCAATCTCTCTCCTTGTAAAAACAGGCCTGCCTCTACTAGAAAGAATTCTTTGATCTGTGGGGCCCACATCCTGTGAGTGACTGCACAGCAAGTCCCAGAGTCACCAGAGTCATAGCACAATTTCTGCTTATCTGGACTTAACTTCTATCTCAAGGCCTAAAACAATATATAGGTAGATAAATACAGGCTGGAAGTTGAAGAGGATTTATGCTTTCACCAGAAAACCATGCTAACATACAGATCCAGGAACTCATATCAAACACTGCTTTTAAAATCACAAGGGTTACTCCACGGTTACCTCCTGATACGTCAGTTATGTCTGCAACGTTCTTGCTGGGACCTGTGGTTTAAATACTGCATTGTTGTGCCTAGAAAATATTAGAAAAAAAATCCAGGCAGTCCTCCCCAAGCATACACTCAGTTTCAAAAAAATGAAGTTTGCTGGAGAAAAAAAAATATTTACCTAATGTTATGTAAATTTTCACAGTTTAATTGTACTGTCTACTTACAAGTTTTTTTTTGGCCATGACAAGAGGGGAAAAGAAGCAAAAAGTAATGTTCACAATGCAAAACATTAAGAAATTCTCAATATATGAAATTCATAATAAAGCTGTTACTGCTATAGGTCAACATGTCGTAGACAACACCACTCAGCTACTGCAATGACAGGTGAGCACTGCAGTGGTATCGGTACCAGTGGGACGATATAAACAGTAAGAATGTGCCATCTCAGCTTTATTTACTATTCAGAGCTTTGCCATGAAGCAAAATAACTCAATAAATAAAAATTCTAATTGCAAAAGAAAAAAAAGCAGCCCACTACTTCACTTTATCTCCCTATCTCGCTTGGAGAAGAGAGCAGAACTTCCTATAGTGACATTGAGTGGTGTACACTTGGCAAACAAAGAAGAGAATGGTAAAATGTCTCTGTGGCAGAAAGGAGTTAAAAATCTCCCTAGAAAAATGCACTTTACTTTTTCATAAACTACACCACAAAACGTAGGGCATGCCTTGACACATGCCAAAGCTCAGGAATTAGTCTTCTTAGAGAGCAGCACAGCCTTCTTAAAGGCACAGCACATCCTGCCACGCCAGCAGACAAGAGGCGAGACAGAGAGGAAGGAGATGCAACCATCAGGAAAAAATAAAAAGAGCCAGGAGGAAATGAAGTTGTAAACCTTATGACTCATCAATTCCTTTGCCACAGTATTTACAGAAAGTTCCTTTATCATCAGAAAACAAAGAATAACAATAATAAAGAAAGCATGAAGCTAAACAGGGTCTATTTACACCTTTCCTCCTCTATCCCACTGACTCTTTGCAACCTCTGGAGATAAAGGTATTCTTAAGGATGCCTTTTTTTTTTTTTAATTGAGATTAGTCCTTGCTAAACCCTTGGTTTTGCTGGTTCTTTATCTTATTTCTACCCTCACCACAGCCAAGCACTGATTTGCAAGAGAGGACTTGGCATTACTTATACATCTTCCCAACCTTTGGAACATCTCCTGTACTTCTGCATCCCACAACCAACCATGCCTGCATGACCACAGCTGCCTCCCTTTGGACAGCTGGGCTTTCTGCCCCTTCACCTCCATGTGGGATTCACACATGGCATTTGTCTTTTAGGTTGTGACAAAGAAATGCTCATTATCTTCCTGCAAAGCAGTCACAAGGTAACATCCAAGAAGAGCCCTTTGACCAGGGCTAGAAAGGGATGTTCTGCCCGTCACTACTTCTACAGTTAATAGTCCATCCTGCAAAGCTTCAGACCCGACCTTCAGGCAACCCATGGCTGCTGCATTTCGAGAGATACACTGGCTTCCACAAAACATGGCCATCCATGGCATGGCAACCTGCAGACAATCAGGGTTCTTTTCCTGGACCTTCCCTTACAGAAGCTTTTCATTGTGAGGCAGAACAGCATGAGTGTGCCCAAGAGATTTTCTCAGCAGAGAGGCCTGCATCTGAGCAAAAAACCATCCAGACTGCAGCAACCATCTAATTGTAGTTTCTTTTAACAGTCTGCTGATGAATGATATTTATTACTTGTATACTGAGCTTCTCAGCCTCCCCACCTTGGTCCCTTCCTGCTTCTCCTTCACCCTTTGCTTTTGTACTTTGTTTTTTGTCTTTCTTGGCTAGTTAATTCTTCCTCAGGAAGGTTTTTAAATATAAAGGGAAAGGAAAATAGTTGGTACTAACACAATATTTGCAAATCACTCTTCAGCTGGCTCTCAGGGAATCAAACTTCAGTTTGCCTGTTTGGACTGTGAGCTCTTCTTTACCCTTTTTACTTAGGGGATTTACTCTGGTTTTCAGCCAGCAAAATGGGGCCCTGAACTCAGATACAGACCCCAGTCTTCAGCATAATCTTACACAGGTTGTGAATTAAGCAATACTTGCTGAAAGCATCCATGAAATCCCACCCCCTTTGTCAGCAGTTTTTGGTCTTACAGTGCATAGCCATACAAGTAGTTCTTAAAATAGAGTAGACAGCTAAATATTTTTTTGTCTTGTTCTTCAGGATAAAGGCACTAGGAGAAAATTAGGACAGGAATATGCCTTTTACACCCCCATCCAAAACATTAAGTTTTCCATGATAAATCTACACTCCTAGCTTGTAGTATTGCTCCTAGTTATCTCTGTCAGGGTTCTGGGAATTAAAGACAGAGCAGTGGTCCAAAAAAAAAATGCATTGGCTCTGCTGGAGAAAGTGAGGACCAGTGCTCTGGATTATATGCACCCAGGAAAGGATGTGGGTTTCTGAGTGCCAAATGTACCTGTTTCAGGTATTACTGTTGCCCACTCAGTGAATTAACAGCCCATTGTAACAAGTATATACTCGAAGACAAGCTCACAACTTTGCTTTAAATGGAAGTCAAATTTTATACTTTGATTTAGAAAGTAAGGTCTCAAGAGTTCTGATCAATAAGTAAATCAAACATTTAAAATACTTTGTGCTCTTATTACAAGAACATGAAGCAGTGGAAAATTAATCTTAGAAAGTACAGTAATTTCACGATTACCAGCCGCACCTGATTATAAGCCGCACGTCCGGGTGTCAGCAACGTTTAGGTCTTTGTCCATATATGAGCCGCACTGGATTATAAGCCACACTTCCGTTCGCAGTGAACTTTCACAAAGTTGCCAATTAGTAACAGAATCGCAGAATTGCGGGGTTTACTGGGAGGTGCTGACCTTGGAAACATTATTTCCAAGCAAAAAAAGATACAGACAATAGCTGCGGCAGCGTACCCTGTAAGTTTTATCAACAAGCGGAAAAAGATACGAACAATAGTGTGGTCATTTTACAAGCCTTTCCAACGGATCTGCATTGCCTTTAAACAGCCACTCAGCCGAGCAGCTGCACGGGCAGTTGAGGAGCCAGGCAGCTGCGTGGGTGGCTGGGGAGCCAGGTGGGCAGGGAACTGGGTAGCTGCTTGGGTGGGCGGAGAGTCAGGTGGGTGGGGAGCTGGGTGGACAGCTGGGTGGATGGGGAGCCGGGCAGCCGTGGGGGCAGGTGGGGAGCCAGGTGGGCGGGGAGCCAGGCAGCCGCGTGGGCGGGGAGCCAGGCAGCTGCGCAGCCGCACAAGACTGAAAACACCGAAAAAATACAGAGAAATATCATGAGCTCGGATCAGAGGCGACGCCCCACCGCCGGGGCCGCGCAGGCTCCGGCTCGGGGCTGCTGTGGGCTCGCACTTCCGGGTTGGAAAATTTCTGAACATCATTCATATATTGGCCGCTCCGGAGTACAAGCCGCACTACCGGATACGAACCAAAACTTTAGTCAAAATGGTGCTGCTTATAATCGTGACATTACTGTAATTGAGCTCATAATACACATGATTGTTGGCCTTGCAGAGCTCTATGTCAATTCTTTCCTAAATTGCCATCTTGCATAATTTTAATTGGCTCCCAGAACACCACGACCTTGATGCAGCAGCTACAGTATCTCAGTGCTGTCTTCTACAGTTATATATGGCACTGTGCCCTCCAAATCTGTGAACCCTGAGAGAGGAGAAGCGTGTGCTGCACAGTGCTATTTTTCTTATATCCAAACATTTCTGATCCAAGGTCTTCCAAGAAGGCTCTGATTGCCTTGGAAGGTCACCAAGATAAAGAACCAACCCACTTCAGCAACTCACCGAGTTTCTAATGAACTGCACTGGCGGGCAGCCGTTACTTACAAGTAATATCCTGTCTTTCTCTCAAAGCCATGATATCACTTGCATAATGCTCTCTCTGAGCATGGCTAGAAGCATGAACTGTGCCTTGAGATTACTGTCCCCTCCTGTGCCTATGTCAGGGAGGTTACTTCAGATCCAAGCAATGCAAGAGCCAGCTCTGCAAACTTGGGGGATCTTTGACTCTGGTGGTATCACACTGCTGTTATTTGCGCTGTACTATAGCTCTCTGAAACAAATCCTGTAGTCCTGCAAGAATCAACAAAAGCCTGGTATTCAATACAAATTGATTATTTCAGAAAATTCACCATTCTCCCTTTGCCTCATAAGAATATCTTTCTGAATGGAAAAATTGCCAGAGAGACTTAAAAGACAATCCAAAATTGCAACATCTGTCTGTGCACTTGGACTCTGCAGCACTCAGCCTGATGGAACTTTCACAGGATGAAAAAATGGGGACTTTTTGCCATCCTTCATACACACATCCTTCACACTTTCTCATGCTGAGGCAGTCCCTGCAGACTCAGATACTGGGCAGTACAAACAGCCAGAGTATAAAAAGCCTTAATTGCACAAATTATTTTACACTTGTACCTTTAAATCTTCATTTCACCAGGTCAGCAGGTCCAGTACTATGACCTCTCACGTATGCATCACATTCTGAGTGTTTTCTCAGGATGTTCTGGGAAATAATTTATCTCAAAGAGCAGAGTGATGGGATTTTTTAGACTCCACAGCAAGGTTTGGACAGTCTTCACTGTCACTGCAGCTCACTAGTCAGTCTCAGTCTTCAATCAGACACAATACGGTATCAACATCTGAGTTATCACCTAGGAGGAATGTCTCATCATCAAGGAGGTAAAGCACATTCCATTACATTTCCTTATAGGAAACATTTTTTCCCCACAAGGTAGCAACAACTAGATACTTAATTGTACTCCTCCTTCTCTAAAGTCAGCTGTCTTAGGCTGCAATAAGGAATGTCATCAAAAGTGTGAGCTGGGGCTGTGTCACTTCAGGCGAGTAGGGAGGGAGCCCTGAAAACAGCCATGTAAAACACAAAAAACCCCAATAAAACATGTGCCTGTCTGTGAACACATGCTTCCTAGGATATTGTTTCTAACTACATTTTAACTCTGATGAGCTCCTCACAGGGCAAAACAGCTTAACTCCCACAAAGGTTTACAAATCAATGGCTATTTGTCACATGTGGGTTTTTTAATAAAAGATGCTCCTCTTTGAGTTTTCCAGCAGGCATGGAAGGGGCAGTGATGGCAGGGCAAACACAACAGGAATCCCTGCTACTTTCCTCCCCCAGGCAGCCTGAGGGAGCACCCAGTGCCATCCCCTCTTTAGAGGGGCCAAAAATCTGCACCCCTCCTTGGTGTGAGATGCTGCCCACAGGACAATCTGTGACCCTGGCAAACAAACAGAACCTTCCTGCCTTGCACTTTTGCTCAGTCCTCCACCCATGGAACACAAGGTTTCTCCACCCACACTCATACTTACCTGAACAGCAGTGGCACCACTGTGAGTCTTGTAGTTTTCCTGCATCTTTAAAGCTTTAGGCCCTGCTGTGATATTTTGGTGCTTTCAAATCATAGGGGTCATCAGTCAAGAGATAGAAAAGGGGGAAGTGATGTTTCTTTTTCTTCCCCCTCAGTCTCAGAATGGTCAGAATTTGAATTAATTTTATCCTGTGTTGGTTCATATTTTTTCCAAGCAAGTTCATGCATTTCTAGTTGCAGAAATAAAAGGTCATGAAACCAGTTAATTCTCTCTCTCTCTCTCCTAAAAGGGGTGAATCCCTTCTAAGGAGTGAATCACCAACATATGGAAAGAAAATAAAATAAAATGCAAAAATATCTTCTGTGGGACTGGAATCATAGCTGCATGCAAAATGGACAAATGGACAAAATGGACAAGGGGACTTTGGATGCCATTTGTTTGCATCAATTTTTAGGTCATCTGTTTAATTTGACTGATGAACATGGGGAAGAAATTAAACCAAAACTTTCATCTTCTTGCTAAAAATAAATAAAACAGTCTTGCTTTCTGCAGTGTTTGTCTATGCAGCACAAACCTTTGAGCACACTGGAGGAGTTAGGGAGGAGGACAGGGAAAGGACTCAAATCACTTTTTCATAAAATAAGGCTAAAATGATCCTGGCCCTCATCTAATCCTCCACATGTTCAAAAGGAGATATGTGCATGAATATATGTGCATGTCATTATGTTGGTTTTATTAGTCATCTGTTACAGAGATTAGTTCCAAGAGAAAGTTTTGGATCTGGATCTGAACTCCCTGAGCAAGAGTATCCAGAACTGAACTTTTGATTACAACTGGCATAAAGATAATTTGAATCCAGGCTTTTGATTAATTGACTGAATTTGGATTTCCTTGATTTGTTTTGTACAAGAATTTAGCATGTCAGTTGAAAAGTAAACACAACTTATTCTGCTGGAATAAAATAGAAAATTTCACTGTTTTTTACTGTAGTATATTGTTACTTATCTAATGCTTTCAACAAAACAAAATCTTGGTTCAAATGTTTTCAAGCATTCTTTTTAAAAAGATGAAAAGCATTCCAACTTATTGCTGGTACTCAATAGTATTAAAAAAACCCCAAAACAACAAACCAATAAACAGTATAGAAACCTTAATTTTAAAGGCTGAATTATTAATAGTATATAACTGTCCTTCCCTAGGAGAGGGACTAAACTTTTGTAGTCAAAACCAAAGGCATCCAAAACTATTAGATACTTTATGACTTAGTTGAGAGGTTTAATGAAAATATAATCTGGACTCACTTGCACTTCAGCTCAAATGAAGAACACAAGTTCTAAAGACATCATAAAAAACCCAATCAATTTTCAAACCCATATCATGATTTTTTTTTTAAGTCCTATTTCAGAAATCCTCATCATTTAACTTCTGGAGGATTATTCAGACCTCAGTGACATGACATGAAGAAAATGGAACAGGAATGAAAGGTACTACTTTTACCTTCCTTTACTTACCACAAAATTCAGTGTAATAAAAGTAAGCTGTTACACAGTAGAATTATTTCACATAGTATTAACTGGTAGATCTACAGATATTCATGCTTGTATCTGTACTTTACTACTGCCTGTACTTGTGAGATTGCAAATAATTAAAAGGATTGAAACTGGAAAGAGCATTTGAATTACTTTCTTCCTTTTGTTTAAATTCTCCATAAGAGCTATGAAAAGAGAGAAGACCATAGCAACAGCAGTATAGTGGCCTGGGAGGTCAGAACTGGAAGGTGCAGTTAAGACACTCTTAAGATAAAGTTCTGTCATTCCAGTTTGATCTTCCATTTTTTAAAGCTCATTCAGCTCTAGCTACTAGAAATGTGCAGAAAAATTTACATCTCATTCTGTAACTGCTGGAGAAAACTGGACACATTCAGGGTGCAATGCATTGCATCCTTTAAAGGATATTTCAGCCTGGGCAGGAAAGTCATGGTGCGTATGTGCCTGTTCTCTCCACTGGCTATAAAGAGATTATAATATGAGTTGTTCAGATATGGTATGGTATTCCAAGTGTAAATACCTAAAATCAGATTACATGAATGTCATCTCCAGCTTTTTTTTGCCTGATTGATAATAATACAAGTGTAAATAATCTGGCATCCAATTAACGAATGTTTAATTTCCTCAAGTACATGCTCTGACCCTGGATGAAGAAATCTGCGAGAACTATTACTGGTACAAGCTCAGCTGCTATTTCAAGGTGGGAGATATTAAATTAGTATTTCTAGGAGAATCTGCTGCTGACCAAAGGCATTGAGAGATTGAGAGAAAAAGGGCAAAGGCTTTCATGAGACAGCCTCAACAGAAAGACTGGCTAAGAACATCTTCTGGCTAGGGAATCAAATGAAATTTTAAGGGAGGCTTCAGCTCAGAGTTACACCCTCCAGCAGGTGAACAATAATTGAACAATAAATGAAAATACTGCCAGGTTCTCCTCCTTGTAGGAGGAGAGTAAAAAAGGGAGCAAATGAATAGTTACAATTTTGCCAGGAATTTCCCATAATTACTACAAAAGTGAGAGTTCCTCTGCTGTGACACAGTAAACCTTTCTAACCTCCTTTATTATCTCAACACTCTCCTACTGTCTCCTCATGAGCACAGCAAATGTGTCACTTTGCCATTTCTGACTAGTCCTGACATGCCAAGGCTTCTGCAAGTGCTGCATTTGAAACCCGTGACATTTCAATGAAATAACACAGGACACATCCAGAAAGTAACATACAAACCTATGTACAGTAATTTCACGATTATAAGCCACACCCTTTTGACTAAAATTTTGGTCCCAACCTGGAAGTGCGGCCTATACTCCGGAGCGGCCAATATATGAACAAAGTTCGGAAATTTCCCAACCTGGTAGTGCGAGTCGTGGGTCCAGTCGAGCTCGCAAATTGAGCATCTGCCAGTAAAACCCACAGTCGCACAATTGTTGCAAATTAGCTACTATGTTGTGTGGCAGGGAAAAGCGGGCTGGGCTCCCTCCCGCCAGCATCGCAGGGGAATGTGGGTTTCCTCCCTTCCGCCAGAACCACAGGTGAAAGCGGGTTCCGTCCCTGCCTCCTACTGGCACCGCGGGACATCGCCAGGCTGGTGCAAGCGAGCCTGGCAGCAGTGGTACAGGTGGTGGGCAGGGGCGAGCGAGCCCAGTAGCAGTGGCAGCGGTGGCCGGCTGGCCGGCCCCGCTAGCACCGCGGCAGCGGCCACCCCACTAAGCAGCGGCAGCTGGCCCCGAGTGGCCCCGCCGAGCGGCAGCATCGAGCTGGGCCACCTGGTCCCGAGCCGAGCCAGTAAACCTGGCAATCACGCAATTCTGTTACTAAATTGTTACTTTGTTGCACATGGGTCCTCCCTGCGAACGAAAGTGCAGCTTATACGCGGGTGCAGCTTATATATCGACAAAGAATGAAAAGTTGCTGACATCCGGAAGTGCAGCTTATAATCAGGTGTGGCTTGAAATTGTGAAATTACTGTACATATACTGCCTATGTACAAACATTGACCAAGGCTGTGGCCTGCAGATGTAAAGTAATGGTGGCCTGAAGCCTTCAATACCTGTTTTCTATGGCCCCGTTACAGTACGGCCAGACTCGTAAGATCTTTAAATTATGGCATACCAAATGAAGAGCAAGTAATACTTTCAACTATAAAAATACTTTCAAATATAAAATTTTAATACAATAAAACTGTAAGCATTGCTTAAAGTTTACTATATTGCCAGCCAAGTAATGCATTTTTGCAAAGAAAAAAACCCAAGTGGTTATAAAATACTGGGTTTGCAGTGGGAAGGCAGCCATTTTTCATAAGACATTGATATTTCCAGTCAGCAAACACTCTGTCAGGGTGGCAAGTTGCTCAAGATATAATGTCTAATAATGTCTTTTCACATGGTAGGAACTCTGATCTGACTGTCCAGCACAGTAAAGTTACAGATTACATAGCAATCTATAAACAGTTTATAATAGGAAAGTTTGTAAATGCTACACTAAGAACAGAGGGTTTACACATGTGTCTGTTTACTCTGAGTTATTTAGAATAAAAAGTTTAACAATGAATAAATCAAAGACAAATAGTACACAGTGAACATTTAAAATATTTCAGTGAACCATGAAAGCAGCTTCTAGTTCTGCTGGCTGTGGCTGAATCTTCCTGGGAGCTGTAGTTGGGAGTTGTGGCTGACAGAACTCATGTTTGGTAGCAGATTAGTTGGTAGACCAATTATTTAGCTAAGAGCAGATGTGGGCATTTGTTTTATAGAGAGTTGTAAAGTTCAGGAGCAGAAACTTTCTGGGTGCACTTGAAATAATGCAAGCAAAGGTAGCAGGGATTTCCTGCCTGAGTAATTGTTCCCTCACCTTTTCCAGAAGAATCACTTAAGAAGAGAAAAGCAATACCCATACTCCTCATGACTTGGGACTATCAAGTTCCCATTGTACAATATCCCCTCTGCTACTGACATCCTTAACTCATGTTAGGGAAGGGAATTCCCTCTGGAAGGGAATCCAGAGTGGCATTGCCTGAACAGCATTCTTGAAACATTAAGGGACGAAAAGTGCAGCATGAGGAAAAACACGTGATCTCATTTTTCTCTCCATCTGAAACGTCTCTGCACAGTTTAAAAGACAAGATAAATTCTGCTGCAGGTTTCAGCCTTGAATACATCCCTGGAAGTGTTTAAGGCTAGGTTGGACATAGTTTGGAGCAACCTGCTCTAGTGGAAGGTGTTCCTACCCATGGCAGGGGGATTGGAACAAGGTGATCCTCAAGGTCCCTTCCAACTCAACACTGTGACTGTGATTAGAGCCATGCACAGTTCTGGCTACAGGGGACCGTTTACTCCAACAGCCTGGGGTGAGATAAGCAACACTGTAGGAAAATGTAGCTACCACTGCAATAAAGTAGCACAGAACAGGATTTCCTACCATTCCCACACCACACAGATTGGGAAGAAAGTATGCATTACTAACAAGTAAGTCGAAATGGAAGTTTTCAAGAGTCAACACTTTAGAAAAGACCTCATTCCTTAAAAAGCAAAGGAAAAAAACCAAAGCCATGGAAAGGTTAGATTCTGCAGTTTAGTGATAAAGTAAATAAATCTCTATACATTCAGAAAGAAAATTCCTTCGCAGGAGGAAATTGACACTTGTTTTCTGGGAAAATTTCTAAGTTGTTTTGAAAAAAACAAAAGATCCTACATGAGATGATAATGTTAAAAGGAAAACAGAACAAAGAGTAAGCACATTTACTTTCCTTTCACATAAATGCACTTGCACACCACTGTACACACTCTTCTTTTGATGACTAGCATTTAACAAAAGTGATTTCAAGAAATCATTAAAAATGTTTTTCTTCCTAAAAACCTTGACTCCCAAACACAAATCCAATTCTAACAATGAATATTAAAGGTTTGGCCAGGCCTCCCTGCAGAAAAGCTGCAGCTGTCTAAGACATTCCTACAGCTCAGCTGTTCAGTGTCCCTTCTTGCCACACCCACACATATATCCTATATGGGTCATTTGAGAATCCCTTGGTGCTTTAGTGCACAGCCAGCCAGGGCAATTAAATCTTTCTCTGCAATACTGACTGTGATCTTGGTGAACAGTAGCTGAATGCTCTCATTCAGTTTGAGGGCACTGTGATGAGTGACACCCCAGCTTTTCCATCACCCAGTCTGGTTCTCCTCTTCAGGGCTTTTTTCCTCAAGTACACAAAGTTATGTAGAGGCTTCTCTCAGACAGCAACAATTCAAGCAATTTTCTATATTGCTTGCTCACAATCCTGATTCAGCTGTAAATGGATTACCAACTGAAAGTTCATGCATAGCATTTTCTGAGTTGCATTAAAGCTAGATGGATGCAGACTGACATGCACTGATGCTAAAGACTTCAAAGTACTGCACTATTATTCAGATATTTTCCTGTCACAGAAATTTTGGAGGAGAGATGTTAAACCTGCCAAGTCCAACAAAACAAACTCTCCAAGTGTCTGAATTCAGAAACATTTTCCAGCTGGAATTAGTATTGCAGAAACACGTGCTTACCTGCTAAAGGAAGAAGGAAACAGGACTGTTTAGTAAACAGGGAAGACTCTGCAGCAGGTTTCCAAGAGTCAACATGAAAATTCTTGACAGGCAATACAAGCTGGTTGAAAAAAGTCAGGCCTTGCATAAAAGTCACCTCTGCAACAAAAGATGAACAAAAGATCAGAACTGTAAATATTGGTAATCTACAAAATGTTTTGTGAGTGCACTAATAAACCCATAATGACACACAAGCACAATAATCAATGCTGTTCTACCTCATTGCTGACTCAAATATTTCTTCTTGCACTTTTCCCTTTTCTGTTTTTTTTTAATTCATGGGGAGCAATTCATTGGCACCAACATTAAAACCTATACTTATCTCTAAAGATGGCAAGAGAGCTTCCATGGGCACAGACAGTACAAGCAGTTCTGTGTCCCACCATTAAGGAGGTGACACAAAAAGGTCTGAAATATGCTGCATGATCTACTGCGATCAGCTTTGGAGAGCAGATGTCTGGGAAGGTCCAAGAAAGTCTTAAATATATCACTTAGAAATACTGGGAACTCTTTCTTTAGGGCTTCAAATGATGGGTACAATATCACTGTCTGCCCTGGGCTGGTCTTGAGGTGCCTCTCTGAGGTGACTATTAACACAGTTAACAACCCTAGAGTGGATAAACAGATGAAGCACAGAATGATGTGACTTCTAACCACAACATAAACATCTTTATAATTTAAAGATTATTTTTCCAAATAACTGGTCAATAAATATAGAACACTATTAGGAAAATCATATATGTATCTGTGGGTATAGACAAACACACGAATATATATATATACACACATACATACACCATGTACACACAGTTACATAGTGGTGTTCACATGCATCCACATTTTGAGTACAGTTCTTCATGCCTTGCACTTTGCACAGTCATTAGTAGTAACTCCAACACACTGCTAAATGTAACTAAAAATACATGTATGTTCTTTTTGGCTTAGTCCATCCTCGGTATAAACCATTCTTACTTTTGTTTGGTGACATTTCATACTCACTTTGCAAGGATGCGACTGCACGTGTTTAAAAATAGGTGTTTTAAAGTTAATCTTTGCTATGCTTAAGAGAACTAAATAATCCCCTTATACTCTCTCTTTTGTCTGTTCCACAGGTATGAGTTTCATTCTGTTACCACTTATTTTAGGCAAACTTAGTGGCGTTAGCTAATGTCAGAGCATGGGGCAAAGTCAGAGCGTTGGGCAAAGTCAGTGCATTTTGCCTGCAACGTGTTCAGGAGCACAAACACAAGCAGCTCAGCAGAGAGCTGCAGAACTGGAGAAATTACTCTCAGCTTCGAGGCTGCAGAGCCTTGAACTGGTGTCCTGAGCACTTGGGCCAAGGATAGGGAAACCAACCTGCCAGCATCCTGTGGGAGATAGCACATGAACAAAACCGACACGAGGGATGTAGTACAAAAACACAAAGTACAAACAGTCATGTCAGAGCAACAACAGCTGGACACTGCATGAGGATATGAAAAACTGCTCTAATTGTATGAGAAATTCCAATTATGTGCTTAGGCCTGAGTAGCAGGTGTCTTAGCCACAGCTGACTTACAAGATAGACCCTGGGCAATATGTGAATGACACCATCAGTATTATTTAGCTAAAAACAGATAATTGAGATGCTTATGCTATTTAACACCAAACCCAACTTTAGAAACTTTCACATGACCTTGTGTAATTATCTGCAGAAAAGGTAGCATTTTAAGAATGCTAACATGAACAGAGACTTGGTTGTAGGATATTTTAGGGGAAACCCTCCCACCTGAGGTCTGGGCTCTGGCCAAGCCCTGGCCCCTGCTGGCCAGGAAATGTGCCATCAGATCCAGGAGTTTCTGTGCTAAATTATAATCAAGCCACTTTGACTTGCTGATTGGGGCCTATAAAACCTGGACCCACTTTCAGAGTTAATTTGGAGATCTCACCTATGGTTTACACACTGTGTAGGATTTTCCCAATTGCTGGGAAGGGTTCTCCAGATCCTCACTGTGAAACGGGGTTCCCCACTAACTGCAGGTTCTGGATGATGGTAAAGTATTTTGGTAATTGGTCATGTATCATCTTTCTCAATCACTACCCTCTCTCTCTAACACTAATGATTAGGTGCATTACCTTGCTTATTTTTGCTTGTTGCTAAAGCCAAGTGTGTAGTTTTATTGCATGTATCATCTTACTTTTGTGTTGCCTTAATATTCATAGTAAAATAAGACCATTCTTTCCATTGGTGTCTGTGTCCTTTAAATGGCCCCATCAATTGGCAGAACACCTCCTGACTTCAGACAGATATTACAGACAGTACAATAATAGCTAACTAGGTCTCAAAAAATGAAGCACTTACAGGTATGAAACAAGCATTTTGCTTTGAGAACCTGCTTTGACATTTCTATGCTAGCAGATTAAAAAAAAAAATCCTACATTTTGCCTATAATCAGTGATAATTTGATCTGCCAGGATAGTAAACAGACATCATAGTGCTATTCTTTAGGATTTAGGGGGGTCATTTCAGAATAAAATTCCACTGCCTTTTTTACTTTACTTTGATGATTAAAGCTCAGGTATTTCATAAATGTAAGCATGAATTATAAATTATCTTTTTTTTTTTTTACTTTGTGAAATACATTTATCTTGTTTTTATCTAATATTCAGTATATCCTAAACTATGCATAGGTTCAGGAGAAAAAGAGAATGCCTAAAATAACCCAACCCATGATGCTGTTGGCACAGAAGTTCCAGGAGACTGTAATTAAATATTCCTTTTTCCAGCTGAGCAATCAGTGCATTCTTTGGCAGATAAAGCAAATGAAGAATTCATCTGTCATCAAGTATTGATGCCATCCCTTAAACCAAGCATTTCCCAGAAGCAGAATTTCAGAATTGCACGACAGTTTTCTCAGGCACATTCTGATGGCCTACCCCTCCATTTCATGCCAGGCATAGCAGCAACTGCAAGGCTCTCAGAAGAATCCCTGTTAATGACCCAAAATTACCTTCAGGCTGTAGCTTTAGAGATCTGGCCAGAATGGAAATAAACCTGACTCCAGAGGTTTTGGGACCCTAAAGCTGCCACAAAATCCAAAGCCACCTCAAACTGCTCTGAGTCACAGGGCAGTAAAATTTCTGCATAAATTCTATGTGTGAGGCAGAGGAGGAAAAGATGCAGTGTGGTTAGTGATGCTGTTTAGGACTTTGTTCAAAACCAAAATGTTACTCCTGGTTGAGATGATAGTTGTCCAGGTGTTATTGAACATACAATGCATGCAAAAATAAAGAGCAAACCACAGGATCACTCCTCACAAGTGCATTACAAATAATACAACTGTCCTCCCTTTCTAAGTGACTGCACTATGGAATTGACTTATTTGTGTGGGTGAAATTGATTTCTCATACAACATGAACTTGCTTAGTGAAGGCAGTATCTATTCCTCCTCAGTATAGACAACAAGAACTGCTGTAAATCAGTATTGCAGTGATGCCCCACTCATCATCTACTGCTCAGCCAGCTACAGCCTGAGAAATCAGTCACACAGACTCTAATTCCAGCTGTTACTGTAGATGTCTTTCAATTCAGTCATGAGTAGCCAGAAAATAATCCCTATGTCTCGGTTTGAAGTATAGGTGTCTGCCAAGGGAGGCGGGAACTTCCTTTGGAATGGAGAATTCTCCCTTCCCACAGAATTATTGTATCTTTAAAATTAGGGGGCTTTCAGGCAAAGATACAGGAAAAGGAGTAACAGTTCTTCCCTAGTATGTGTGTGTAACAAGGCAAACAAACAGAACCGAATCCCAGTCCCAGTCTCTCACTTTCTCCTTGGTGCAGTTCCGCTCACAGCCAGCAGGGGCGCTGCTGGCTCCCAGCCGGACAGGGCAGGTGCAATGAGTCCCCCACACCTGCAGGGGGCGCTGTGGCGCAGGCTCAGGCACCACACGATAATGGCGAGCGGGCAGAATGGTGAAAACGGGCTGGAACCCGAGCAGGAACCTCGGAGCAGGGGCCAGAACGGCAGGGTGGGCTCGCCCAGGGCAGAAAGCAAGAGGCAGCAGAAATTCCACAGCTGTAGCTGGAACCGCGGGAGCATCCCAGCTCTGAGCAGGGCAGAGGGTGCAGAGCTGCAGTGTAGCAAAAAACCAGAGCAGTAGCAGAAAAGAAATGGTGGGGGGCAAGCAGCAGCAGCCCAGCTTGGAGCAGGGCAGGGAACGGTTCCCTGGGAACGGGAGAGGGCTTGAGATCGTGGGGTTTTTTCCTGAGGCACCCCAGTAGATGGTTATAATAAGGTCAGTGGCTGCTCCCACAAGCAGAGGCTTGCCCCATGGCAGAAGAAGCAGTACCGAGATGGGCTTCAGCAGTGGCAGCAAATTCCTTCCCCAAGCTGCAGCTCTGACCGCCCTCCTCAGAAGCCAAGAGACAGAGCCAGTAGCTACCCCAGCCCCTTCTTTTTCCTGCCCAGTTCTCGTGGTATCTCTGCCCCTCCAAGAGAAACCCTCAGAAAAGAGAAGCTCAGCCAGATGCCCTCCTCCCCGAGCTTGGCAACATTTTTTGTCTCTCCTAAGTACCTGGTGGTTATTGTCCCTTAGCCACAAAATGGGACAAAATTCCCTGAGAGAAAGAAACAAAAGGAAGAATCTTACACCCCAACACCCTATCATTTCAGTGACTGCATTCGACAAAAGGTGCAAGTCAAGAATCAAAGCTCTGGCTGCACATGGTGATTGCAATTAAACTCTAATCAGCCTGGCAGGTTGATGTGATCAGGGTCTGTTCTGTTAAAACCCATTGTGGCTCTATTATGGACTTATCCCTACTGCAAAATTTTAATTTGGGGCTGCAATGACAGGGAAGTGTATCGATGGCTGGGGACTGAGAAGGCCTCGCTCACTACTTACAAAATTTTGCCAGCTCAGCTCAATCAACCAGAAGTGTGGAAAAAAGTGCATGGGAAGAGTGAAGTGAATATAAATATAAAATCATCAATATAAAATGCACCATTCATACTCTTGGCTTTATTCTTCAAGTTACACGCACAATGATTTTCCTTTTCTTTCCTTTATTTCAATGGTCTTATGTACTCCTAGCATTCCCCTTCCCTGCTACTTAACTAGTCATCCTACAACTGGTACCAACAAAAATCCACGTGGTTCAGCCTATACTCAGCTTCCCAAGCACCATGGTTCACTTTTCTTTCAAACCTGTGAACGGCTTTTTCTTTTCTTTTTTTTGCCATCAATAAAAAGATGACATTACGACAGTATGGCTTTACATCAATGATCTTTCTCCTTCAAAACAACACTTTGATGAAATAAAGTTCTTACTATAAATTCAAATTACAATTAAAGGATGAATTCTGAGGAGTTCTGGCTAAAGAAGGTAGAGATGAACTTTCCTGGGGCAACATGGTACCTCAGACAAATAATTAGATTGTTTTCAAGGCTGACATTTCATAGCAGATTTTTTTGCTGACAGCCTGTTTCTGTTGCATGTATTCTAACTTTGTTTTCTATTGCATTAGAGACACTTACCTGCTTTTGTATCTGTGAGGTCATAAACTAATGAAGATTGAAACCTAAAGGAAATAATTCTCCCAAAAATCTTAAAAGAAGCCAGATGAAAAAGTTACAGAAAGCTCTTCATTTAAAAGTGTCAAATCTAACTCTAGAGACAAAGAGAAAGCTACAATGTACTAAAAACAAAAATGAAAATTTAAGGGGCTGATTACAGCATTAACATGATCTAAAAGCATCAATATATCCCCCATCTTATCTCAGATTATGACTATTTCAATACTCAAGGCTCCTCCTTGAAAGCTCTCTTCACACTTAGAGCTCCAGTAGCTCATATTTAGGATCTCCCTCATTCTTCATTTCCTATGGACTGACTCCTAAACATTAAGGACTAATTGACTGCAGGAACAATTATGCAAAGATCCCTGCCAGCCACTTACACGGGTGAGAGTGGTGATGCTCCAGTTTGCAGAGAGCATCAAGTGAACTGCATTTCACAGCATCCCAAGTCTAATTCATATTCAGCTAAGTGAAAACACCTCGCAAGCAAAGCTTCCAAATGCAACTGCATCACTGCCAGCATTTTCACACTGCAAGCAGGCTGTGAATTTAATCCCAGAGATAGAAACATAGCATATTCTTCAAGGGGTGAACTACAATTTAACAAAAGAGATTATAAAAACATCATGATGGTAATGTTCCTCAAATTCACAAATGTCTTTAAAACTGAGATTTTTAAATCTTTCTGCACTGCCTTAATGAAAATAATAGAAAAGTATTGAACAATTTCAGCAGGAAAAGACTAGAAAATCCTATTCATAGTATGCATAATTTGAAGTTATTTGCCTTTGATGTATTAGTGCCTTGGTTTACAGGTTGCCCACTTACAAGTCTCACATTAAAATCAACATCCCATCGTGATTTTAATAAAACATTAAAGCTTCAGGTTAACTCAAGGAGAAGAGCTCTTGGATGGGTGGGCACAGCATAACTAGACACCAGAAATTCCCTTTGAACTCTCCATGAGCTCTTTCAGGACAAAACAGAAAGATTTCTCCTTTGCTTCCATTAAAGCACTTGAACTCATGAATTTTTGAAGCAGCATTTAGGGGGTTTTGCTGCTAGAGGATGCAGTGAGTGTAAACGAGGTCATTTTGTAAGAATTTCGCTTGAGAATCCGCTGGTTCTCCTTTACTGGTTCAGTCACTTTAGGAATCTCAGAAACAAAAACTATCAACTGTTTTCCCCCTGACTTAGAAAAGTGAAAAAATCCAGGTAGGATTTTTTTGTGCAGCAGCCTAGTACTACCTCTGCAGGAACACTTCTCTGCCCCCCCCAAAAAAACAAAATTAAAAAAATGAAATTTAAAAAAAAAAAGGCATTCCACTTCATCTTCCTTTGCTTTTGACTGAAATGCCAAATCCCAACATCAACATTTCTTACTGGCTTTCTTCCTCGTTCCCAAGAGCTGTAGGAGGCAGGAAAAGAAAAAGGGAACATGTCAATTTGTCCTCCTGTTTATAAGCAATTGCTGCATGGTGGGGAGATCCTGCCCAGAGACATCCTCACCCAATGAGCCCAGTGCTCAGCCTGTCTGCAGGGGTGTCAGACCCCATGTGGAAAACATCTTCAGGTATAGCAGCTTCCTATTAGGAATAACAGCAACCCGCTAAGGAAAAAAAGACAGTGATGGATGCTGGGCAACTTGGACTTACGGCCAGCTTAGAGAAACAAATCTCGCCCTTCTCATCCAAGCCACTGCTCCTGGCACAGCCAGCAGCAAGCAAGCTTTGAAAGGAGCATGAGGAGAGGGGGAAGAGAGGCATCTGACAGCAGAGCAGAGCCAAGAGTGACTTCCAGTGCAGCAGGAATTTATAGTCTGCATGGCAAAAAGGAATTACTAAGTCACAACACACAAACCCCTTTGACAATTTATCTGTCTCTTTTCACACTTCTGTAGGCTTTGCTGAATATGCTCTAAGGATCACCAAGGTTATCATTAACATGCCTACTCAAACCACCAGACTTCTGGCACACCACCTTTCAGGAATTCACCTCTCACATGGCTTTACTTTCAGAGCAGGGCTGGGCTTACTTATTCCCATGGTGGAGATTACAGAGCCTGATGATGCCAGCAACAGCACCAGATGGACATGTGCAGAATTTGTAGTGGAGTTTTACAAGAGATGCTCACAAGGCCCCAGTGGCAAACAAAACCTGTGAGTGGATGGCCGGACTTGGGCAAAAGGAATGGAAAACATTGTAATTCTCAATTTCTGGACTTACTATGACTACAGGGAAACTTTAAAAAAAAATAAATTTAAAAAAATTTAAAAAGGAAAAATAAAGAGTTCAATCTTTACATGGACAATACTCTACCGTCATGAATCCTGAAAACAGAAGTAACTCTCACTTGCATTTAATAGTATGAGGGAAATAGGAAACAAAAATGAATAAGAATATTAAGTAGGCAGTTCATCCTAAGTTCATTAGAGATGGCTTTCAAGTCTGCAAAGAGAAATTTAAGAAATTATGCCACTACTATCCCTTCTGCCTCTCCTCCCACCCTACCAAAGAAAGGATGGTCAAAGGGCTGTGTTCTACTGTTGCTGTGTAAATTCTGAGTGGCATCAGCTCTGCTGCCAAGGGAGGTGAAGCTTCACTGAAGGTGCCAGATGAAATAGTAA
The DNA here is from genome assembly GCF_009819885.2 of Catharus ustulatus. Taxonomy (NCBI): domain Eukaryota; kingdom Metazoa; phylum Chordata; class Aves; order Passeriformes; family Turdidae; genus Catharus; species Catharus ustulatus. The sequence continues at coordinate 65,768,730 of NC_046224.1, forward strand.
GATACTTTCTGCTCCAGCAGCCTTGCAGGTTTTGAAGAAAGCAGCAAATAGCTGGGGGCAGCAACTTCTTATATTTCCTCTGACATTTCTACCCCATTCTGAGACACAGATTCTGACTCTGCATGGCATGGCAGCTGCTTAGTCAAAAGCTTCCCCGGGAAACCCAGAAATATGAGAACACAGCCTGCATCTGCTGCCATTCTCAGAGCACACTACTGCCTGAACCCCTTGAGAATAACAGGAGAAAAGGACATAAAAGAATCTTTTGCCTCCTCTCCAGTGAGGATGGTATGCCTGGACATCAGAGAACAAACTACTGTGGGAGGAGACACAGCAAGTCTCTCATATCTTAGTTCACAAAGTCTGGGGTGGCGTGAGTATAGGGCTGGATTTACACAGAGGTTGGCAAGTTCATGGCTCCATTGATTCTCCACAACTGAAACCAGCCAGAGGCTGTATGAGCCATGCACCAAAGTTAGGGCTCAGTGTGCTGGAAGCAGTACGTAGGGAATGGTTCTGTGGGAAATAAATTAACAAAAAAAGAAGAGCTGAACAGAAGCAGCAGCAATTATGGGGCTATCACAGAAAGTATTTGGATTCAACTCAATTGGCTTTTTGTGCTCTCACCATCACTAATTTATAGCCCTACACTGCAAATATATGTGATGTAAAGACTGCCATCCCATCATGACCTCTCTGCACAGTTATGAGACACCTTGAGCCCCTAAACCATATTCAGATTTTCTGTAATGACTCACTTGCAGAGCTATTCTCAGGGATTAACAACTGCCTGAATGGTCCTTCAGACTCAAGAAGGGACACTTGCCAGTGACTCATTTCTGGAAAGTCTTTATCATCATTAACAACACCAGGAGAGGAGTATCCAAAATTGTGTTGTGTTGGATTTTTCTTTTTTTAGGTTGAGTACACAAACTATTCTTCTATGGATGTCAACAGTACTGGATCCGGACCCAGGGTGTCATGAGACCACATCAGAGGCTGTGGCTCTGGGAGAGAAGTAAACCCCACATTCCTTGCCCTGGGTGAATCCCTGAAATACCTCGAGTACCCAGTTGATATTTCAACAAAGGTATTTACAGCCATTCACAAGAGTACACTAGAACTTTGGAATTTTTGTTTAGTTTTGTGTCTGTTACCCTGCAGTTCATGCATGTTTTCCACAGTACTTGATGCAAAGCGCATTTTCTTCACAATTAAAAGGAGATCATCTTCCACATATCCCAGGAGCATTGGGACCCTCAAACTGTGCAGCCCTGGGTAGCAAATGGACCTGAGCTAATGAAGTATTTAAACAAATCCTTAACTAATTTTAAGCACAGTAGTACTACCACTGTAACTCCAAGTGGCCATTCTCCTTTGTTTCTAGATAACCTATCAATGTTCCACAACTGACTGTGCTGCAGACGCAGGATTTGGTCCAGAAAAAGCACGTGCACTGAAATGTTTGGCTCCCAAATTGTAAAAGTCTCTGAAGAGAAGAGTGAATTGAGAGAGAGAGAGAGAGGATTTGTAAGGTTTTCAAGCAGCTAGAGAATTTGCCTCAGGGTAGATTTTGGCTATTTAGCAGCACTAGTCTTCAGCTATTCATGTTCACCATACAAGTCGTTCGGCTGTCTGCACCGAGTGGAGAGACAGCAACCTGTCAATGGTAGAGCAGCTGCACCACTCCAAGCAGACAGATGGTGAGGATGCAGCTCAATTCTTTCCTCCCTTTATTTCCCTCCTATCATCTTATTTTATCCAACCCCCCTCTCTCGCTCAGTTCTTTTGGCAGGGGGAAGGAGATCTACTTGGACCTCAGTGTGCTTAAAGAGTAAATTATGTTTTCGATCCAATTACTTCCTGGGTCTCTGTAGCAGCAATCTGTCCTCACCCCAGACAGAAAGCAACTGCTGTTGCACAGCTGGTCTGGCACCAGCAGTGCTGGCAGATGAATGGCAGGCAGGTGTGATGTCACTTCAGCTCACAAGCTGAAAAGAAATCAAGGAAGAAATCCCTGCCTGTTGCAAGAGAGAGTGTGATTTGGAAGCTGTTCCTGCAGAGTGGCTGGTGGCTTAATCAGAGAAAAGCCTAATGGATGAGTCCACTAATTCTTGGATCGTGCCAGCTGGCACTGGGCATTTATTAGAGGACTGAAGGAGGCTCCCAGATCCTCACTTGCATCTAGCTGCCACGGCTGTGGGCACACAAATACGAATGCCTGGGATCATCGTGAGGGCAAGACTGGTATTAGATGAATTAAAGATAAATAAGCTTACCACAAGAAGAAGGTAATAAAAGGAACCCAAATTCATCAACATAAAGAACAACTTAAGACTTCTTCCCCATTCTACTTCACTTGACAAAGCAACAAGTTAACTTGGACCACCCAACAGCTTGGCAGCTTGGCTGAAGCTCTACACAACTTCAAGCTTTTTAAAGTACAGTAATTTCACCATTATAAGTTGCACCATTTTGACTAAAATTTTGGTCTGAACCTGGAAATGCGGCTTATAATCAGGTGCGGCTTATATATTGACAAAGAACGAAAAGTTGCTGTTTTAGTTTGGAGGACAGGTGTCTGCTGACAAAGGCAGGAGCTCCTCTTTGAAATGGAGAATGTAAACCCCCTCCCTCCAAATTACTATAATTTTGAAATCAAGGGGTTTTTAGGCAAAAATATGGGAATTAGGAATAACAGTTCTTTACTAGGGAAATTAAAATAGAAATACAGTACTACAAAGAAACAAACTCCAAACCCTGACAAAGTCAGAGTACAACCTGACACCCCATCAGGCAGGTTGTTGGTAGCAGTCCCATTAAATGGTGGCTGCATCCTCCTGCAGTGACAGATGTGGCTCAGTTGGAGCAGTGCTCCTGTACAAGGTGCAGTTTCCCTCTGGAGGTCCAGTGGTGATGTGGAGAAATCCAGTTTTCCTCTGGAGTCCAGTGGAGAAAGGGGCTCCCTTAGTGTCCCAAAACCTATGTTTTTATCTTGGTAAAAATGTTGGACTCTTCCCCCTGGCTGGAGCAATTTCCAATGGGATGCAGTAATTTTATCAGTCACACAGTGGGACTCAATGGGCCATTAGCAGAAAATGACTGGCTGGAGGAAGGATGGGTTGTGAAAAGATAAAGAACAATGCCCTGCCTGGTTTCAATGGATGGCCCATTAGCAGAATATCTCCCATGGAGATAAGGATCACTGCCCCCACCCTCAACAGATGGTGATAGAACAGATACCTTTTATCACACTCTGTATTGTAACCCAAGACAGTTGCTGACACCCGGGCATGCGGTTTATAATCAGGTGCGGCTTATAATTGTGTAATTACTGTAAAACCCTTTCCAGTCTGGGTGGTGGTGTCTTTTTCTTCTCCATTTTTGTTTGCCAGGTTGGCCTCAGAGGTTTTCCCTGTCATGTCGTCACACCTATCAAAATTTCCAAGAGCACTGAAATTTTCACACATGAATGGGTGGATGAGTTTGTCTCCAGCAAAGGAAGAGTTACGACCTCCTGAGAGAACACAGGCCTCCTGCTACTAACATGGAACTCTGTGAGCTTTGTGAGTCTGTATAAAAAGCATGTGGACAAAAAAAGACATTCAGCTTCGAGCATCAGTCTCTCACCAGGTAAAATAAAGCAAAAGAGCTGATAGAAAAACAATACAATTTGGATAGGAATGTAAAGGTGAACATTTTGCAGACTAACACATTATCAAAGCTCACAGGAACCCTCCAACTCTTCCAGAACGGCTAAATGAATTTATCTAAACCAGTCTCTAAGCTTGTGCTTGGACACTGTCACCCTGTGCAAACAGATCCCTTAGTGGGTGCAAGCAGGAGGGTTAAAGCAGTCACCAGCATGGGGATCCCTCCTGCCTGGCCAGAAGAGGAGCAGCCTCAGCAGAACTAAAGTGCCACCCTCACTGAAGCATCTCCTATCCACGGGTTAACCTGAGCTTTTTGATTTTACTTCACCTGGTTCTGTTCTGCTAAGCAGACACATGCAGGACGAACTGCTGGCAAAGGGGCACTGCCAAACAGCCAAGGCAAAAGGGCTGCTCCATATTTTAACTGGAAGCAGTAATTTGCAAAGTTGATGGCAGTGCAGCACCTCAATGCAATTTTCTGATGGGACAAGAAGAACCCAAACCCATGAGCTTTTTAAACACTAGTTCCACTGCCCTGTTGCAAGCATGTGACAACCCTGTGGGAATAGTAGAAGTCATTTAAAACCTGAACAAAACTGCTTCTTTAACAAAAGATGATACAGTTGAAGAGTTTTCAAGCTTCCATGAAAACAGAGGAAATGCTAGAGACCTGATATGACAAGTAACTGAAGAACAACACGTTTTAGACTTTAGATCCAGTGGCACAACCCAACCAGAAGATTTTGCTACATATGAAACGAAAACCTGGAAAATCTTACAAAATTACAATAGCAAAAATTAGGTGATAACTGAAGAGGAGGAAGAATCTGGGTATCAAGGCATACTGGGGAGCTCGTTGAATCTGTGATGGTGGAAAATACCAACCAGTAAGAGCTCTAACCTTCACAAAATGCTATTGTCCAACCTCTGTTGAATTAGAGAGCACTGTTTCTCCACTCCTTCCCAGCAGGTCAGCTTGAGAAGCTGCCAAGGGTCCAGGCAAAACAAACTAAGAGGGAAATCCCCCCCAAAACTAACCCCAAACCTGAAAGGTGCTCAAAAGCCTGCAGAAACCTAAGCACCATTTCTTAGACTTTTAATTCAGGGAAAACTCTCTCTCATCTCCAAGGGCAATCACACCTCAGTAAAAATAAACTGCAAGTCAGGTAACTTTTCCCCAGACTTTATGGAGCAAATACCAAAAAAGCAGTTGTATTGAAAGATTTAGAATTCTTATTTCTTGGGGTTTTTTGCACTATTCTCAAACTATAGAACCTCATTCATAGACTCACAGACCAAAATCTGACAGAGGCAGATGCTGTGGAAGGCAGAACAAAAAAAGATAATTAATCAAAAAGAGAAGTACATGTTCTCCCAGGATACATTCTAGGCACAATCATTTATGGGTAACTAAAGAACAGTGAAAGCATTTCCACAAAATCTCACAGCAGGAAGCCACATGACTCAAAAACAAACCTCAAAACTCCTATATCCCTTCATTTTCAAACAGTGAGGGAGAAAAAGGCATTGCAGGATGTCACAAAAGGCTGGTGGACACCATTTATGCCATGCTGAGTCAGCACCTCACTAAATACCAAAGATGTCACTGAGATAAGGCAGCAGTTCCCAAGGAAAGATGGGCCAGGTAGATCCTTGGTGCTACATTCTCCACACAGGGTCAGTGCAGCTTTTTAATTCCTCAGCAGCACTTTACTTAAAGGTAATTAAAAAATTACTTCCTTCCTCAAAACTAGTTCTGAAGCTTCAGAAGAAGCTGAAAGACTACTATGAATACTATGACTGCTATTAAATCCTGGGCATTCCTTCAAATTAGTTTACTCTATACACTCACCAGAAATATGCTGATTTTGCAGAAATATTGATGGGATGATGTATGGTAGCTCTCACCTGCTAATTAAAGGGCAGGAGAAGAGAGACAGCCTTTCTAAAAGGTTACATTTCTGCCATGACAGTGATGCTCAAGGAAATGAAAATAAACCCAGCCAAAAGGAGCCCTCAAAAGTGAAAGAGAAAATCAAAGTGAAGGGAACCACTCCCTCCCTACCAGCCCTCCAAGTCCATTTTCTGCAGGGATGGAGCAGTCTGTAGGCAGGCCTTCAAGGGCTGATTTAATATGCTGCCTATGTAAGGTGGTGGGATTTGACCACACATCTTAAAGTTTTGGTAAAAAAAATATAAATGCAAGACCCCCCTCTTGCCCTGCCTGTCCTACTACAGTAACAGAAACAGGTTGAGCTGGATCTAGCATGATATTAAAAAGAAATCCAACAGAATTAAAGAAGGGTGTAAGTGCTCCATATTTCCCTACATGGTCATCTTCAAGCCTTGAAAACTTATAAGTATTTGTTTCTAATCTTTACCAAATTTGACCTTCACTTTGAGACAAAGCTGAGAAAAAGGAGGCAGATAAAGGCTGGCAGAGAATGTGAAATCACCTGCAAAATGAGAGATTAACACAGATGCCTTTGTGCTCATGGAAAACATACAAAGAGAAGTGACAGGGGAGATGCTGCCAGGGAGCCATGAAAGCACAGCTAACAGCAGACTGCAGGAGGCAGTAGGCAAATACACCAGAGGGAGTCAAGGGGTTTTGATTCAGTAAAAAGCTCTGCTTATTTCTCTTTGAGCACAAATATTCTCTGTGTAACAAGAGGACCTCCAGGCTTGGTATTCCCATAAGAGAAGGCTCTTCCCCCAAGACAGCATTAGACAGACTGGCTTCAGGCCCAAACACAAAGGCATTTTGGTGGCTGAACCAGAAATAACTGACATGAAGGCCAGACTTCTGTTCTGCACTAAAGGTGGTGGGTTGAATCGGTGAGTTTTTAAACTGCTTTAGCTTCATGGTGACTTCAGAAGACCCAGGTTTTCTTGGGAATTCTTTCTGTCCTTGTTTTCCTGCTGCCACTGTCCCCTACTGCCTGACCTTGCTGGGACAAGGTACAAGGTCACAGTAAGATGCAGCCAGCTGTTCTGTGCCAGTATCCATCTTTCACTGAGGTACCAGAGAGCTGCAATGCACTTCACTTAGGTGAGGTACAGCAGGGCTGGCCAATCTGCACTCACTCTTCCCTAAGTTATTCTATGCATAAAGGATGTAGTACATATTTCCCTTGTATTTCTTCAGGTTTGTAATATTTCCTCTTATATTTAGTAGAAATTAAAAGCCTCCAACATGACCTAGTACCTTAATTCACATGATTTTATCTTTTAGGTTGTTGAAAATAAAATAAAATTAAATTTCATTAAATTTCATTAAAATAGTCAACAGACAAACATAACCCCAGAGAGTAATAGGTTTACTGTAGTAATTTACAGTTCTTACATGGAAGAAACTGAAACATAATCACAGAGACTGGGGAAGAAGGAGAGATGGGAAGCAGGACAGTGCCAAGACATGGTTGTCAGTGCTGCAGGATTCAGCTACAGCACAGGATAGCACTGTTGGCATGGAAAAGTTCCAAGGAAGAGGGCATACAGGGCTGTTGTACCTAAAAACTCAGTACTGAATAATCAGCACCTTTGGCTATTCTAAATGCACAGTCATCACTCAACTTCTCTGCACTCACTGACTTCTTACCCATGTGCTCCTCCAGAATTCATCCAAGTCTGCAAGAGGACCTCAGTCCATCACACCCCCTCAGCAGCTACAAAGCAAGACATGAACACTGAGATCTGTTTGCATCGAGGCTGGACTCACTGTTACCAGACATGTCCTGCCACAATCCATTTAACTTCCTCACGGTAAGCCAAAACCACCATAAATTAAGAACAAAACAATATTGGTCTGAGCAGGATCTGCAGCACTCACATGCTAAAGATTTCTGTTCCCAAGGTAGGAAGATAAGGGCTTTGTTGTAGTCAGCAAAAGAAAGTGTTTTTAAAGTATAATCAAAGCAAGTCTCTCTCTTACACAGTTGCAAATGTCCCCTATGACTTTGCAAATCCTGACCAAGGGCACTGTCTTGCAGCACTTTATTCCAGCACAGCACTCTGTGCTGCTCAGTGGTATGAACTGTGTTCAAATTCCACGAAGTCCACTTTTTTTTCCCCATTCTTTATCAGCTTAATAAATCTGCTCCACTGCTGCCTCATTCATAGAGGCAGGCAGGAGATTGTGCATCACAGCAGATGCAGGAGTTAAAAAAAACAAAGAAACAAACAAAACCCACCAATAAGGGGGAACCAAAGCGAAGGCTATTATTTGCTTATATCTGGGATCTTTGAATGCATGCACAGAGCTCTGCAGCCAGCCAAAGCAGTAGCAATGACTACCCAAGCTCCCTCACACTCCTCCAGGAGGTCTCCTAATCACTGGGGCTATCCCAAACCACAGCGTGCCTCCAGACTATATGGAATCCCATCCCAAAGGAGTTGGGGCATACCCAGAGATCAGATTATTGCCCCAAGTTATGTATATATTGTTCAGTAGGGCTTGTGGATAGAAACCCATTCTGAGCTCTTCAAGGTTCTACCAGATATGTCTCACCAGGTTTTGCAAAGCTCAGTTGAATCAAGCAGGAATCCCAATAGATGTGGCAGCTATTCCATTGGCCTTCAGGGCTATGCAGCATTCTCAGCATTCCCAGTAAGAGCATGAAGCAAGGAGCATCCAAGTGTATCTCCCAGAGTTTTAAGTTGCATCCAACCTTCCCAGCAGTTGATGGCCACCACAGAGAGGCCATCCAGGATCTGGCTGGACACACATTCTCCTGGTTGAAAACAATGGCAAGCCTCATATACATTTTTCACCAGCTGCGTCAGTACAAGAAATACATCATCTAGTCCATAATGTGTGCTTCTGGGAGTCATATTCAACTCAATTCCCCAAACAAGGTTACACAAGGTCCTAGGAAGGGCACACTGCACACACAGCACAGTGGTGGCCTCTGGTTTAAAAATAGTGGCTCAGCTATCATGCTCAATCTGTAAACACTGTGTGTCCATATGTTTATCCATGTACATCTGCATGGAAAACTAAAGGAAAAACAAGGAATGCTTAGGAAAGAGCCTAGCTCACGCCCTAACATCCACAAGCTCCATGCCTCTGAACCTCTGCTGCCCACAAAATCACACTCCAGGCTCAAGTCTTCAACGAGCTCGGAGCGCTCAACACACAGGAGTCTGTGTTCAGCAATGCAATGATTTGTAATTTCAGTGTGCTTTTATCATTCTTCATGCCATAACAGACTCTAAGACAATAAATGAACCTTTCTAGTTTAACCATCTCTGAGGGAAGCAGGACACCCTTCTACACAGGATTACACTACATTATTTTAAATTTTTAAATGTTTTTCTCCTGTTGTTTAAAACTGTGAATGGAGAAGCTGTTGGAAGAAGGCAAGCAAACAAGAAGGCTAATAGGAGGGACACTCAACTTCCAAGCATCTATCAAGCATTTGCTTGAATGAGAGGAAAAGGAGGGGAGAGGAAAAATTTTCCCTATGCATGCAGATGATAGGTAGTCTTTATAAACCTAAATTCTTGCACTTCCAACAAGCACGGGAATTTTTTTCAGCAATAATGGTGCTCATTTTTAACTATTATTTCCCTAAGCTGGAGATTTACTTTCTAAATGCTGCTGAAGTCTGTAGAGGTCTGAGCACAAGGCAGTTAAGAGGAATCTCTCTCATTTAGCCATAAAACAAAAGTGTTAATGTGCAAGACAGGGAATGCACTTTGCTTTGTGTTTATACTCAGCCTAGCTCAGGGTGGTCTTAGTGCCTCAACCCAAGGGTTTAAAGGGAGGAAAAGAAAAATCACCAATAAACAATAGATACTAAGGCAGATAAATGAGGAACTGGAATTATTTGTTAAATAAACATGACAAAGGCTAATAGAGTTAGCATCTGTGGGATGTTCCATATGCTACAAAATAATTAGGAAGGCCAGGATTATAGTGCGAATGATCAAGAAACCTTCCTGAGAATTCAGGGAAGATCTCGATGTATTCAGAAGGAAGTAATAGCTCTGCAATTCAGTTACATCTCTCATTAAGCATTGTTAAAAACTCCATGAAAGGGAAATGAAGTTAATTGAATTTAAATCAGCTAATAAATATTCTTTTGCATATTCTTTTCGCAGAAAAAATTTAAAAGAAATTATGCCAGGAGTGTATTACCAATATCGAAAACAGCAAAAGAAAGAATTTACTGTACATGAGTAAAATAAGCTAAGCATAAATCTTGTATCTTATTCTTGTCTGGGATAATTCTTCAAATCAAATATTCAGGTAAACTGGGAAATGGTGACTGAAACAGTATACATACTACATTGGAAAAAATTCACCTTTTAACCTGGATTAATATTTGCTGTCTGTGTAACTGCAGACAATTCTGGTAGTCATATAAGCACACACTTAAGCCTGAGTATCTCCAGGAAATAGCTTAATAATGATAAATGAACAGAAGTCAGGTAGAATAAAACAGAAAATCAACTCACACTGGAATTATACATGACAGAATTAATTTGGGAAGCATGCTGTAATGCCAAATTTGATTAATGGAAGCAAATCTCACTAATTCAAGCCAACATCTGGTTTCTTATCTGAACTTTCCAAGCTGCTTCTCAGTTACACAAAACTGGTTTGGATATTTTGTAAGAACAAAGTCTCTCAAATTTTCCAATATTTTCTGTCGTCAAGGATGCCAGAATTACCACAAGAATGTATTTTTCCTGGCACTGTGAACTGCATTTATTCAGACTTCACTGATAGGTGTCCTGTTTTGAAGGCCAGGTATCTGCCAAGGAAGGTGGACTACACTAGAGGATAATTTATACCACGAACTTTAGGAGTAGTGGTTTTGTTGTGCCAGTCCAAACAAATAATCTGTTACATCTGATGACCCACCGACAGCAGCCTTTGCCTAGCCCTCCACAGCAAATATGAAAATAAATTTTAAAAATACCAAAACAAAACACCACAAAAACCAGCAAAACAAACAAGCAAAACCATGCCAACAAAGTCTGGTAGCCAACAGTGCAGCAGTCAGGAATGTACTGACACTCTGCCCTGAAGTTCTTAGTGCCCATATTTTAAAAACTACAGTAATTTCATGATTATAAGGCACACCTGATTATAAGCCGCACTTCCAGGCGTTGGCAACTTTTTGTTCTTTGTCCATATATAAGCCGCACTTTCATTCACAGCGAGGACCCACATGCAACAAAGTCACGAATTAGTAACAACCATGCAATCGCGGGGTTTACTGGCAGGTGCTCAATTTGCAAACATTTTTCACGGATCGGGGTAGCCTTTAAACGCAGCCTAAAAACTAAAAAATACAGAGAAAAATCACTCACTTTTATTAAACCTGCTGGCTCTGCTCTCGCCCAGGCCCGCCGGTGTTGGGGGCTGCGAGCCCAGTGGAGCCGCCTGGAGGGGCCATGAGGGGTCAGGGAGCGTCGCCGCTGCCTTGCCACTGGGGCCAGGTGGGCTCCAGCTCGGCTCGGGGCTGCTGCGGGCTCGCACTTCCGGGCTGGGAAATTTCTGAACTACATCCATATATTGGCCGCTCTGGATTATAAGCCGCACTTCTGGGTTCGGACCAAAATTTTAGTCAAAATGGTGCGGTTTATAATAATGAAATTGCTGTAACTGTCATACCTATGCAGACAACAGTGGGTATTCCCTTTAAAGAGAAATTAGAAGTCGAAATTTATTTACCTGATAATTGCCAAATCAAATCAGTTTTCTGGTATTTCTCTAGATCAGCATATAGTAGTTTGAAAAAGAAGTGGTCCTCCACTCTTCCTGGAGAGAGTCTTAACACAGTATTTTACAGAAAGAAAAGTTAAAACAATGTTGAAAGGAAAACCAGCAGTACTGGTTTTCAGGGGGGTTGGATGAGTACATCCAAGCTGGGTTAAATTTCTGGAAGTCACTTAACTTCTCCCAGCTTTCTGATTTCCTTTGCAACCAAGACAACAAAATCTCAGAATTTCTTTTCTTCTAAATCTTCACTACAAATGGATGATGCAGGAAGTGAAAATCTTACTCCAAGTCACCAGATTAAGAACTTCTGTGACTCAAGTTACACTTAATTAAAAGAGGCTCATCCTCAAACCAGCATTGTAAATGCTTGTCCATGTGTTACCTGCCATCCTTCAATAAACCATTCATGCTGACAACAAACTGTCTCCAATTTTTAAAGCAGCCACTATGAATCAGAATAAACATAATCCTCCCTATCTCACAACAATATACCATCTTGGAGCCCTTATAACTCCACCAGTTCTGCAGGAAGAGCATTTATATAAACTCTTAGTTTATTGTGGGATACAAGAAATTTGGCGGAGGAAAGATTGCCTGTTACAACATCAAATCACCCAGGAGATGCAGGTTGCCACACATTGTACTCCTCAGTAGTCTAATCAGACTTTTCATGAACCGACCCACCCCGTATCTGAAGAGAGAAACAGAACAGTATCACACCTGTGCAGTAACACCATAAAACCCAGAGCTGCACAACCCTCCGAAATGGCTCTTCACACTTTAGCAACAAGTTGTGCCTATCACTGGGCTCAGCAAAGGAAGCTGCAACTGCTGTCCAATACTAGCCATTTTTGCCAGTAATGGCTGAAACTTAAAACAGGAAAACACCACAGGCCTGTTGCTTTTCAGCTTTTCTTTAAGAGGAGAATTCAGCATGGGTCCAAGAACACAAATTAACAAAGTCAATGCAAACCCAGTAATATTTCTAGTCCAGCCTGCTGTGCTCACCACTTCCATCACTTGCCTCCTCCCATATTCTCTCACCACATGATCAGAACAGAATTCAAGATGCTCCAGCATTTGTTTTAAAGAATAACAGCAGACATGCTAGCTGCCAGCAAATGCTCATGTATTTCCTGGATCAGAGGCTAAAGATGGAATGAGACCTATTAATTCATCCATACAAATCCAAGCTACCAGGTAGTAACTGCCCTTCCAGCAGACTACAGAGGGGGGCATAGCAGCCAACTTCCAACAGAGGACTTGTTTCCAAAACCTCCACCCTAAATTCCCAGGCACAGCCAGGGAAGATGTGACTCCGAATGACCAGCCCTGCAGAACATTTTTTCCTGTTCTATGTGAGTGTTACACAACACCAAACGTTACCACCATTTTTCATGGAAGATTATTTAGCATCATTGCAAGCAGCTTTTCTTGATGTTCAAGTTACCTTCTCTTTTGCAGCCCATTATATCTAATCACACCCTCTTGCAAAGGCTAAGAGATTATGTTTCTTGAGTAATCAGACCTGAAATCAATAGAGTCTTTACTTCTCAGATAATCTATATTATTTTTAATCATTCCTCAGAAACAAGTCACTGCTCTCCTAATCAGCTCCTTCCGTTCCCTCAGAAATTTCCCAAGGGCAAGTATTTACAGTTATTCCAGGGAGTCAAAAGCATCCACACTGCATATGTAAAGCCTTCTATTCATAACTGGGATATCATGGACTACTGTGCTGTCAGTACTACTGCTGCACTGCAGCAGCCACAGCCAAGCACAGGCCCTTGATTTGTTCCAGCCCTGTGACTGCAGGTGCTTTTCACACCGAATACACACATTGACCTATCAATCATTTTCTTCTCTCTTTCCAGCCTTCAGTCTCCTCAGATTGTTCTGCATCGTTGGTCTGTCTGCACAGGGACAGTTTATTGCCAATAACTGCAGGCACCTAAGTTTGACACATGAAAAGGTAAAACCCACCAATGTCTTCTGATGCCTTTCACATTCCTTCTCCAGTTGCCATCATCCTGGCTTATACATCTCACTACTCCTGAGAAGAAACATGTCTTACTCTCGTAGAGGAAATGCATCTCCACATTCTCGGAAGGAGCTGTTACTTTGTCTGCTCGCACAAGCAACATAAAGGTAACTCTGTGGTGATATCCAGCATCTTTGGGATCACAACTGTGCCCCTCTATCCACTCATCAGCCTCCCAAGCAGACTGAATTTCAGCTTAAGCAACACAAAGTATATTGTGGCTATCTAACGGGCAGAAAGGGATTTGGACATTCCAGTTTCTGTGAGTTTTCAAGCTGTTGCAGGGTAATGTGATGGAAAGTAAAGATCTTTCAAGTGAAAATATCTCAGAAAAATAAATTGGTGTCCCATTTGTTTTCAGAACCAGTCTTCATTTCAGATCCATAATCATTAAAAGAAACAATCTTCAACTCAATTGTCTGAGCAGAGGAATGCCCAGCATCACTGTGCCATTTTCAGTTAGCTGTCAGGTTTCATTTAGCATTCTGCACTGGTCCTACAGCTTGGTTCCCCTGGAAATTGTAAATGCAAATGTATTTCCAGGATGGCATGAGAGAACAGTATCAGAATTTTACCTCACACAACAGCTAGTTGCTCGGTTCCATTCAACTCCCTTTTCCTCATTCTCACATACAGAGATTTGCTGCTACTAAAAAAAAAAAAGGCATAAACAAGAAAATCCTACTATTTTTTCCTGTTGAAAGACTTTCCCTCACTCTTTTGTTTAAACAAACCTAAACCACAGCTAAATAATGCTTTAAAATTGCCTACAGCTCAAACATGAGACACAGAGCAGGCAACGAATTTCTTTAATAGCAGGGAATAACAGCACTTAATTCAAATCATCCCCATACATTATCTTCCATCTTCCAAGGGCTAAATACACACTAGCTGATTAATTACTCTTTTAGCAACACCTCAAACTCATTGGTCTTATCCTAGGAAATAGGAGAAAGCAAACACCTCTGAGAGGATGTGCTGCTGGACAAGCATTTGTCATTTTTTCTCTTCTTTGTGCTCAGTGTCAATGAGTCCTGGACCACAGATACAGGCAGATAATCACCAGCTCTCGTAAATCAACAGTTCCTTGAAAGACTGTGACAGGGCTATTGGAGAGGCAAATTTTTCACTGACTTTTTATGAAGGCATTTATTGAGCAGTGACATTGAAAGAATTCAAACAGTGTTAAACGATCAAAACCAGACCTAATAGTTCTCCCCTGGTGCAAAGATGTACTCAACCATATGTGAGACCAGCCACTCATGTAAATGGAGGCACAACCTCAACATAGCTCAGCAGTTTGTGCTGAGCTACATGAGATCAGAACACATTCTAGAAATTACAGCGCCTTCATAGTACAGCAAAACAAGCTCCAATTTTCACATTAAAGAACAGCTTTTTGATTTGCATTTGTGATTTATTATCAAACACATACACAAAAGTGATACTTTAAAGGAAAATTAAGAAATCGGCTAGGTCAGCAAGCACGAATGATCTGAGCCTCCAGCTCTGGACCAATCTATCTTGCTGCAGTTAATATCCATATTTAACTCTACTGTTAAAAGAGGAAATACTATTTTTAGGCATTACCTATTACTTTTGTTCAGAGATTAAGTGCCACATACAGTTCTATTACTGTATTTACAGAGCTATTCATCAATCATAACTGCTTCTACATTAAAAAAAAAATTGAAGTAATTTTACTGGCATGCCTTATTGTGGCTAGATTTTACAACTGTAATTCTATCTGTTGTAAAAATTAAATGGAAGTGCCTCTTGAATGGAAATGGTGGAGTTACGACCCTAGGATCAGATTTTTTTAAGTGCTCAGGATATGATTTTCTTATCTGTTGATGATTGAGAATTTGGCTTACAATAGACACATTTCCCTTACTGTCTCCCAAAGCACTCTGGATATAAAAGTTTGAATACTGAAAAGAAAGACCTGGAAATCTACCAATTAACTCTGGAGCCTAAATACAAGCTAGGAGTGTTCAAAAATCTGTCTCTGCCTTGGGTGATGAGTAAGTACTTCTGGAAATTCCTCTTACACTCTGTCTCCTCTGCAATGTCTTTTTTACTGAGTTCCACTGGGACTGTGTCTTAATTCCATATTCCTTCCAGAGTTTTCCCCTAATTAAATTGTTAATAAGAAACAGCAAGATGAAGCATTAAGTCACTCAATCAGTGATGTATATTATAGATATGAAATCCCTGTCAATACATTGTTTCACAACAAGCCACTTATCACTAGTATACCACAGAGGAACTAAATTTATACACTGTATTCACCTGACTCCTAGAATGAAGTTTCAGCTCTGCTTTGGTTACAGCAGACGCTACAAACAATGAACAGTTTTGCCAGGCAGTACCAAGCTCTACATTCAATTACATGCTAGATGGGTGCATTATTCTACAGCTAGCTGGTCTACAGTGAACAATTCCTTTAATTAAAGTTGTAAGAAAGCTGCCTAATCATCACCTAATAATCGTCTTTTCCTAAAAGCTAACAGGTGCAAGAGACAGAAGAGATGACAAGAATTTATTTGAAATGAAGCATCAAAATTTAGTTTTAGACCTACCTTCTATTATTTGTCAACCTGCTAGAAAATACAAAACCTGATTGTTTCCTGCAATTTAGTATGATTTGCTGACACGTATGCTAGCTGGAAATGATAAGCATTAGGAAAGCTAAACAATTTCCTTAAATCTTTTTTTAAAGGCTGTTCTCTCTTGTTGCTTCTGCAGTATTAAAACACAGGAACACATCCAGCCTAACACATTCCTGAAGAACACGAAGACACGCAACCTTTACCAACGATCACTTGTGCTTCAGTCTTACAGCTGCCGAAACTAACAGCGACCGCACACACACACTGAAAGGGACAAGCCCATCCCCTGTAGGAGCCCTCGGAGACAGTGCATTTCAGGGTGGAAACATGCAAAATCATTCTACAAAAAATATTTTGCTCACGCATGGAGGTCTTGCGTGAATAAAGCTTACAGCAGCCAGACCACAGCCAATTCTAGTCATCTGAGATCTCTATTCCAGACTGGAAGAGAAGGAGAGCAGTGTCTGCACAAAGACTGAACATTCATGCAGGGAGTTAAACCTGGGAGCTCCAGCATTCCCAGGGAGCTTCCGAAAGACGGCCAGGGCTGTGTCTCACCGCAGCTCACAGCCATAAACAAAGCCAGGAGCCCCCCGCGCCCGCTGCTCTCACCGAGAGCCCCCGACCTTCCGCCGTCCGGCCCGGGGGCGCTCGGAGCCGCTCCCGGAGCCCCCGGCACCGCAACCCGCAGAGCACAGAGCTGCTCCCCCTTAGCCCGGCCAGCCCCGCGTTGATGGACCCGGCGGCGGCATCACCCGCTTCCTCCGCACCGCACGACCCCCACTCACCTCGCCCGACCCCGCACGGCACCTCCGAGGGAAGAGCAGCAGGCGAGGCCCGGCCCGGCCCGGAGGGTCGCGGGTGCGGAGCGCCCAGGAGCGCTGCCGAGCTCCGCCCGGGGCAGCAGCAGCAGCAGCAGCCGCACAATGCGCGGCCGCGGCGGCCACGCCGGCGGGGCGGGGACGGGCGGGCCGGGGGCGGCCCCGCGGCGCCGGGAGGGGCGGCAGGAGGAACCTGGCTGCGAGCCAGAGCCTCCAGCCGCTGGATCGCCCAGCCCCAGCCCGGCACGGCGCCGGGGTGCCCCCAGCCCCGGAGTGGGTCGCGGCGGGTGCTGTGCCACGAAGAAATGATGCTGCTCCAGGTGCTCCAGTGCTGGAGGAGCCGGAAGGCCACTAGGAAGCATCACACCTTCTTCCACTGGTGCACAGATCCGGGTGTGCTGCGGCGAGGGTTTTGCTGGAGCACGCAGTGCCGCGTGGGACTAGCCGGAGTGTTCTTCATGGCCCCTGTATCATCCCAAACTGGTGGTAGTTTTGATCTGAGTTAAGGGATTTTAGGTACGTCTTGCAAGGGTTTAAACCAAAGGAAGATTTATAAAATCAATTCGACCTTGACTTTCAGCCACATCAAATCATAGCTTGGTGGTGATATCTGGCAGGCACTGGTTTCATACCTGCTTCAGTTGTCCTGCTTGAGGGAACGACAGTGCCAAGAAGCAAGTCCAAATGACAGGTGTGTTTGCATGTCAATACCCCTGTGTCACGTCACAGTACCGTAGGTTTCAACCTACATAGTCTTAGGGACTGTTTGTGCTTCACAGTCTTACAGTAGAAGCTGGACATCACCACTTACTGCAACAATTTGATGCAGTTTGCATTCCAACTCGAATGACTTCAAATGGTGACGGTATATGAAGGAATCTAATAGAGGAGAATGAAGGATCGTATTAAGGAGTCCTCCTTGGCAACGTTCAGGGCAAATTATTACACTTTTATTATGCTTTGTTGGCTATTTCTTGACTGCTAAGGAAACAGCAGCAGTGTATGAGTTGTTATTGGATCGTCATATATACCAGCCAAATTCTTGATGTCTTTCATGATTAAATGGTGAAACAACCAAGTTCATGACTAAGTAGTCCAAGAGTCATGTAAGCCATAAAGCCACAATCCAGCATAAAAATAAAACATGATTTTTTTTTATCAGTTTAAGTGACCCAGAAATCTGAGAAAGACAACTTTGCCCTTCCAAATCTTCAGTGGAAGGATGAGAGGAATTTCCCTGGTTGCCCTTGTCCCAGAATGCAAGGAAGGGTTAATCTTAGAAGCGAGGAGCAGTTTCTTCTCCAAATCTGGCTTTTTTTTTCAAACAGTAGGTCCCTAGGACAAACTGAAGCCTGTGGAAGAGACATTGTCATCGCTCTTTGTTTTAAGTTGTTTCTGTTTCATAAAATCTAAACTAAGTTATTAAAATGCAATTATGTATCATACAAAGGAATCTCAGTCTTTGATGGAAGTGTTACAGAATCACTACTGGATCATACTTTTTTGGTAGGAACAGCTATGTGAATTTGTCATCAGAAGTCCCAAATACATTCATTTGTTTATTTGACAAAGCAAAAAGGCACAGGTTACATTCTCTCTGGAAGTTTTCCAAAAGTTTTGCTTTAAAAACTACAAGTACACAAAAACCCAAGGGAAATTGGCACTTACAATGAACTTCAGTGTGGACTACAAGATCATAGCTAAAACTGAATGAGCTCTGTACTTCTCTGCAGCTCAGCTGGCTTCCATCAAAACTAGCATGAAGTTTAGCATAACTAAACTTCTGTTAGAAATCTCTTATAGGATCAGAGCCTCACTTTGCTGGATTAATTTGTGATTATGCTAGGTAGGTGAAATACCACCCCAATATGGTATCTTGGTGTGAGAAATACTTCGTTTTCACAGCAGGAAAAAGCACCAAATATTTCAAATAACTCTTGGTGCCAGATGGAGTCACATCAGTCTGAATATTTTGCTACCAGTCAACTGAATCCAGCTGCATTATAAAAAAACTCTTCACTAGCAATATTTTCCTGCTTGGGTCTAATCTGCATGCTTATGCTTCTTGCTAGTGTAAATGCAAGAGATGACAGGCAGAGTTTAGTACAGCAGAGCTAGACAGTTCTAGCATGGAGAAAATAGTTCAGAGAAAGCACCAACTGATTTTATTACTCCCTGTCAGTTCCACACTGATATAAGTGCATCAGGAAGCAAGACTAGGAGTGGTCATTCCCAGTTCCCAGGGCAGTAAAACTGGCTGATGTAGACTTATCTGTACATAGGAACCAAGCATTAATTCTTCCCCTGCCGACTGTGTTAATGACCAGGACAGCCAGAGTGGCAGCAGGAAAGTCCAAGGTGAGCAGTGAGAACATCTGTAGAAGTCATTCTGGGCAGGGCTGCTAAGCTTAAGGCAGGTCTTCAAAAAATATCATCGTTCATGCGTTGTTGGAGACCTTGGTGCTCATGTTCTCAGGCTGACAAAGAGACAGGTGATTGGTAAAGTTAATTTTAAGCAAACATTTCCTGATGCCTCATATGGTGCAGCGCATGTTTTTCAGATGTCTAGCTGTGGCAGCAGAAAGAATTTTAAGGGCTTTGGGAAATGAAGGGTAATAGCCTGTAGTGCATTTTTGTGTCCTCAGCAGGTCCCAATTATCAAAGCAAAGGTAAACCTCTTGCCTCCTGAAGTAAAACCTGCATAACAAAGCTATGGATGGAAGGAAATTCAGACCAGAACAAGCACAAGAAACCAGAGAGCTGCAGGAAGGACAAGTTAATGGAAAAAGGTTGATGTCCTGATACTGGGTAAAGGCTGTGGAAAAGGGCCATCTCACATTGTGGAAGAATATGACTGCCACAGTGGCCTTGGTTGAGTTGTAGCATGCCCACTCCAGGCAACTTCATTCCACAGGTATTACTGGAGGCAGATATTTCCCTCCATCTGCAAGAACAAAGACTCACAACTAGTCAGTTTTTTAAAGTCAAAGTAAGAGCAGAGACAGCTCAGTTTTCACTAGCTGGTTAAAATTAATATAAGGCCAGATATACTTTATTGGACACTGTTGCAGTTTTTTTGTGCACACCTGTTCTACATGTCCTTGTTGTTGCATCTAGGGATTGTTGTCAGGGAAATTGAAGATGTTAAGCTCAAGGAATGTCAAGACAAACTAGAAACACAACATTTTAAACAGGGCTTGTAGTGCAAAGGTGGTGGGAAAGGAAACCGACTGAGACAACCAAAGCAGAAGTAAGCGATTAAATAATTTTCTCAACAGAAGGACAAATGAGATAAAAACCTCTAACTTCTAGCTCTTAATGGAGCTATAGGCCTTTAGTTTCCTCCATAGCCTGAATAGCTTAGAAGCTGGATGCTTGTCTCAGGCTTCTTGCCTTCTCTAGCTGCAAAGTAATAACCACCTTAGCATGGAAGCCTCTCTATTGTTTCTTGGCTAGTGAAATTGTTCGCTACATAAGTCTCTTTTTCATCTGAAAAGGAAAAATCTCTAATTAGGGATGCCTTCAGGCAACTCTGTCTTGTTTTTTGCTATTAGCCAAAGATAAGTATTTGCTGTTCAGCCAAAGTATTTAGGAACAGAGTGAAATTTTGATTTGCAAAGGGATAATAATTTATTTTTCTGTAGTGTCTTTATCCAAGAATACCAAATGCTTCACTAATGTTAATTAATTGGCTCTGTCGTAGCATCTAGCTGACATGCTGATAACTATTTTGCAAAATAGCTGCAATAGCTAAAACATCAAAATACATGTAAGGTTACTTACAACAAAAGAGGTGATATGAGTTGCTTAGGGATATGTAGCAAATCAGTGATGTACTTCTGATGTGTATGAAACATCCCATATCATATCTCCCATTGCTTCTCAGAGGTCCAAGAATTTTCCGGCATCAAGGTATTTCTAAGTGTCCTGGTAAGTTAAGCATTAGTACAGCAATATATGTTTGCCACCATGGGTTCAGCACAAACACATCTGAACATTAGAACCACTTTTTATTTTGGAGTTGTTTTGGCCAGCATTGGAGCATATATGAAATAAGTCAGAAGTTTCAACTTGACAGTCAGCAGAAAAGGAAAAGAAACTGTGGTTCAGCTGGCATTTCAAAACCCAGCATCTTTGACGATGCAATTCAATGCAGTGTCAGCCTGAGCAAAACTCCTTGTAACAGCACTGTGGTACTCCGCAGAGATGCTGCCTGGGATCTCTGCTTTTTTTGCACACAGCACTGCTTCACCCACTCAGTGAAGTCTGGCAGGGGCCCACAGCCACGAATCCACCATCCCAGACAGGAGTTGACTGTGAGCCACAGTGGGGCGAGAGATGCTCCTGTGTTCAATCTTGTCTTGTAAACTAACAGTTACTAGGTAATTTTTGAGTGATGCATTCATTAGGAAGATCTGAAATTTTTTATCCCAGTCAGTCAGTCTGCTTTGAGAATATGCAGTGCACCTGAGGGCTGAAAATGCTTGTCCAGGATGCCAGGGACCCAAAATACTGCTTTGATTCAATGCTGAATTTGCAGGCAGGTCTCACACAACATCTGTAGGAACAAAACTACAACAGTGACTTGCTGCTTGAGGAAGGATCCATCTCGGTCTTTTCTTTGCAGCTATTAATTTTGGTGTGAATTGTTCACTATGAACTGGGCAAAGAAACAGGTTCTTGCTCCTTGAACTTCCTGTTGGACATGAGACAACTGCACAGTGACACTGTGAATCCTGTGAGTCCCTAGCACAAGATACACCAGCAAAAAGAATCTACCAAAGAAGCTATTGCTGCCCTCTCTCCCCATTCCCACCCATACTGGCAGGGCCTGTGAAGAGAGGGTCGCTTTTCCTCACCCTGCAGTAGGGCTGCACACACCTCTGCACCCCTGTCCTTTCATTTCCCAAACCTCCCTCGTGTTCCACCTAGGTGTGTGCTGTCCCTGCCTCTCCAATGTGAGCAGGTACTGGGACTCTGCCAGCCAGGACACTGTCTCATGATCTCCTCAAAAGCAGTTCTAATAAAATCAAACTAGCAGACCAAAACTGGCCAAACAAACAAACAAAAACCAACAAAAGAAACCAAATCAAAACAAACAAAAGAGATAATAATTTGAATTTTGAAGTGTTGCAGGAGGTAAAAGCTGTTTCTGCAGTGCTCTGCTGCACGTACTACAGGTAGTTTCTTGCTGTCATGCTCTTGCCCTTCCAAATCAGTCACTTACTCAGGTCCAGGGAATTGGTTAAAGGATTTCTCTAGGCATCTTTCTAAGATTTTAGGTGATTAATAAATTTGGACTGCTGCTGGCTGTGCTACTAAGGGGTTGCCACATTCCATGCCAGTGTTGGCTATATTTCCCTGATTACAAAAAAGGATCCTTACATCTCTTGTAATTAAAAGTTTAAGTGCTAGTGGTCTCTTTGACTAAAGAGCCCACATACATAATTCACAGAGATTTCAGTTTTCTACAAAAAAACCTTTAATTTTAGTATTTTTCAGTTTATATTTTTGGGGATTTTTTAAACAATTTTTATTGCTGCTGAGGCTCTTCTTTAAGGTAGTCTGTTTTCTTCTTTAAGTACTGTTTTTAATACCCCAAAGAGCAAACTTACAGTAGCCCTATGTAGTAGATTTTAAATATTAATTGCAGCACACTAGTAATAGTGTAGGGAATGACAATATCTTCTTTAAAATCCATTCACCAAAATTACCTTAATAAATAACATGAATCTGATGCTAGACTAAAAACAATGAAATCATAAATTTTTACATATCTGCTGTTTGTTGAAACAATTCTTTCAAAAAATTACCATAAAAGATCTGAAATTTCTGTAAGACTTCAACAGCATATCCTATTTGTCTTTAAACAACTACTACTTTTTCCAAATTAACAAAAAAAAATAGCGTTTGATCTCTCAATCTATCCAGATATATTGCTCCCATAATTACTGGCTGCCCAGAACTGTTCAGCTATGTTCTACCTCATTTATCCTTTGGCTAACACTTGTTTGCAGCAGCACCTGTAGCTGACCTTTCTCCAACAGCAAATACAAATCTTATATATTTGAAGGTTAGAAGTCTTTTGAGCTTAAGCTGCTAGCCTCTACTGGCTCCATAAAGCAGCAAGGCGTCAACACAGGCACCTTTGAACAGCTCATTGTGAAGGAGAGGAGCAATAATGGAAGATAGAGAATATTCCAGCTGTTCCTGAACATTACTTCATTCAGGAAGCAGATGAAGACTTTGGAAGATGTACAAAACAGAATGTCGGTAGGTAGCTTAACACTCCATCAAGATCCAAAGTATGTAGGTTTTATATTTTCAAAAGGCCCAGTTATATCTGTGCAGATAAGTACATACATAAATAGGAATGTAGCATTCGTGCCTAAAGGACAACTTTGCCATCATAAGCAACTCAGCTTCCTGGTCAAAACATCAGGACATTTGCAAAGAACAGCTCTCCGTGAAATATCCTTGATCATGGAGCAAGCTACAGTTATTAAGGCACTTTTTTGTGCTGATACCCTGAGGACAGATAGTTCAAAGAAATTTAAAAGAGAAAAATGCTTATCAGTACAGAAAAATGAACAACCCATCCAAATAACTGCAGGAAAGGCCTGTGTGTCATCAGAAATGCTGCCTGTGTAATTTGATTTCTTTGGAGAAGGTCTTTACTCCGTAATATGACCATTATCCAGCAGCCAAAACATATAAGATTACAAGTATAACCTTCCTGCTCTTATCTAAACTGGGTTTTTCAACCTCCTTTTACCTTTGCAATTGAAACATCTTCCAAGTGACTGACTCTGCAGCCTCTTACATGCTGAATGTAAACCAGCCTGCCAGGAAGATGGCTTTTGTGTTTGTACCTTTGGGTGGACCCCTGAAAATCAGAGACACTTGGGAGCCCCCAAGGAAAGAAGTGAAAGGTACTGATTTAAAAAACTGCCCTCAAGGAGCAGCTGGAATGTTGCTGCACGGAGCAACCAAGAAAAATGAGGCAAAAAGCATCCCAAGAGCAACAGCCAGAAATGAAGGCGGTGGGTGGGAGCAAATGTAGGGCATTTGCTGGCTCCTACCTGCTCCCTTGGTGGGAATCCTGCACACACACCTCAGGCATATTTTGTACGTGCCATTCACACAAAAGCAAGGTATGTTCTAAACACTCATTAGAGCTTCTTTCCTCTGCACTAGAGATGTTATGTATGCCACATGCTGCTGTAATAAATACCTTTGTTTAACAAATAATATGTAGGGGAAGATCCATGATGTAAAAGACTGGTTAGAACAGCTACAAATCCACTGAAGAGTTTCAACAGGATTTGTATAACATTTCTCAAGTTCAGCTATGTACTATTAATGTTTTTTGTTTTCTGGGGGAAGTACCTATTTTGCCTTTACTGTGGTTCTTTCTCACAGTGCAAGACAGTTCATGCCCCAAGAGATGCCAGTGGAACAGAGATGGAGAGGAGAAAAGCCAGGCACGGAGAATGGAAAAGCACCTTATCTTTATAGTGAGCTGATGATTCAGTGCCATGATTTTCAAAAATTTTGGTAACAGGAGAATAAAGTGTCGTTTACGACTAAAAATCATTGGCAATTTGGTAAGATTGCTAATTCATTTTATGAAAACCACTGGACTGTGTGATGGAATTCCAGACTAGACCTAGCTTTTATATAAATCTGTTGGCCTTTTCTTTCACAGGGAGTTCCTCAAAGACAAGTTAGAAGGTGTTCAAATGTAGTCTTCCCTACACCAAAAACCTGACTTGCTGACATTTTAGATCAGACGATGACAAATGTCTAGGAGTCAGTTGCACAGAAAAATAATTTAAGAGGTTTAGAAATACATCTCTCCCTGTTCATTGTGTGCTAGAAAAGCAGACCATTGCTCTCAAGCTGGCTTTTAGGGGTTTTGGTTCGTTGCAGCTATGCACACTCAGCTCTCTAAGATATTTTCTCTTACATAAGCAGGCTTGGAGTGTGGTTATAGCTTTACTCAGCAGAGTTTCATTTCCCCACTGTGCTGCAAATTGCTGCTTTGCTGCTGCTTCCTCTGGTTTACCCCAGGATCCAAATATCTCTCTTCCTTAGCCAGATTCAATTGCTCCCTAGGGGAAGGAGCATACTTTCTGTTTTCAGAGACCTCTTTACCCACCTGCTTTCCTCTTACAGGGAGATAATCTACAAAGCAAGGATAATCAAAATACATAGTGCCTGACACACAGAACTGTCACTCTTAGCAGATGACAATAATATTTGTTACTCTCTGATCACCATGTGATCCAGTGACATGACTTGACTCTAGCCTTTGCTCATGGCAGCTTCCAGGATGAGCACCAGGACCAAGAAACTCACTTTATAGCCTCATTAATACCCCTAGGCAGGCCAGAGGGGTGAGTGCAGAGGAGATCAGCCATCGAGGCCACAGGGCAGGAGCAACTGATATGCTACAGATGAAGATAAAAAGAGAGGACATCATCAGATCCTCCCACAAGCTAGACTTAATGCATCTGAAGAGGAATTTGCAGCATCATAAACTTGAAAAAAGGGCATTTCTAAAGAAAGGCACTTGCTCTGACAGTATTTTAGGGGTGGTGGGTGTTATATTCAGAGTGTTGAGACATTGAATTTGTCAAAAGATTGGGAAGATGCTTCAGCCAAGAAGCCCCAAATATCAGTTGGGAACAGATTTCTTTTTCAGATCTGATGGAAGTTATCAAAAGAGTCAACTTTAAAATGATATCACCATATCTGCTGCCAGTAAATGTTCTGGGAGTGTGTTATAAAACTAAAACTAGACTTACTCTATTAGATCTTATTTTCTGTCACAGTGGGCATCAGACAGGGCTGCAGAATCACACACCAGCACAATCCTCATTTTTTTCAGGAGTTTGCAAAAAACGTATGGTCAGTCATTGTGCGCACGGGTGTGTGTGTTTGTGCTATGCATGACAAAATAATTGTCAGCAAAAGCCTGATGACTGAAGAAGTAAAGAACAGTTTCTTCCTTGTTCTGCTAGCAGTTCAGGATTTCAGCACTTCAGAGCATATTTTTTTCCAGAAAGCACCTTTTTTAACTTATGCTGTATTTGTGCATGAGAAAATAATCGCCACATAGGCATCCACATCTCAATTATACCATGGCGATCTCTGGAGCACTACCATGATAACTGCAAAGTGGGTAGAAGCTGTTCCACTTGCACAAGCACTGTGTTGTCTCATCTGTTGTCCTCAGAAAAACATATTGTCCATAAAAAGACCTTTCTGCCCAGGGCAAAAGGTTCTTACTCAGCCCCAACAGTGCAATTTCTGCAAGGTGCCCTTGAAGGAGCAGGAAGATACCAGAACACATCAATGCCCCCTCAAAGTCAAGAGTCCTTCCACACTGAGGAGGCTCCTTCTGCAGTCCATGGAGAGAGTGTGTTAAAACCAGGTATAAGCCAGGCAAGGTCAGCAACATCTGGAAAGAAGCACCTGAAGCAGCCAGGCAAAAGCTGCCCAGTTTCCTGGGATGGTGTTTGATGACAAGGATAAAGGCCTATGGATTCTTACAGGAAAAGTCTTCACATCATAGTACTACCTCCACAAGCCATCACTTCTCAAAATTTATTGCTCCTGTGCAGGCACATTATTAATGCAGGTGATAAACTCCTGGGACTAGCAAAGTGCTGTTACCTTCTGCCTCTGTGCCTCCTGTGGGTGTGCAACTTTCCAGTAGGAAAGTAGTCCATCTTGCTAGCATTTTCCTTCAAAACCACTAAATTAATTAAGAAAGTATCTGCAAAAAGTCTCAGTGGCACACAACCTCACTGCAGAAAATTATTCCTCACTCAGCAAAAAAAGGAAAGTGACTAAAACAATGCAAGTTATTTATATCATCCCACTTCAAGAGCTTTTCAAACGGCTGTGTGGGCATGCTACAATTTTTCAGTTTTTAACTGTACCTCACTACTGTTATGGCTTCTGTCAACTACCAGGCTGAGGCACCGCTGGCCCCTGATATCCTCTCCAGCCCTGCAGAGACCCTTCACAAAATCTCATTACAACATGTACAGTTTTCATAGTAAAAGAAATTGCTTATCCACAATGGCATCACAGATAGAACAATGAGCTGGGAGAATCCTGTGTTCAGAAGCACTGACTCAGCTCTCACAACATCCAAATTCAGCATTTTGTAGCAGGTGGCCACAAAACATGGATACATAAGGTGAAGTTTGTACTCTCAGAACTTCCTCAACCTACCATACTTTGAGCATTCAAGGTATCAGTATTAGCCCCTACGACAGGGATAACACTGGGGGAGAACAAAACTTTTAAACTAAGAAGAAAATGGCCTTGAAAGCCTTTCTCTTAATCTTGCCATATATTCATTAAGTCACACAGGCACAATTAAGCACACGTGTGGGCAAACACGTGGACCCAGAGGATTTGGCTCTCAGTGAAACCAGCAGTAAAGAGCATGAACACCCTTTTGAGCCCATTTTCACTTCTGAAACAGTGTTAAATAGACCCCTGCAAACTAAAGTTCTCTTTTCCTGAACTACTTGGGCAGTAGATCACAACCTGTGTTATGTGAAGGGTAGCAAATATTTAATTTTCCTCCATACAGCAGTCTTGCATATCACTCACAAATGTTTCTGCTGCTTCATCTGGCTTTTGGGTAAGCACCCTCTAATGAACACCACTGCTAATGCTGTGCAATTGTCAGGCATACATGAAAGAGATGATCAAAATCTTAGATTTCTTCTTGAGCTTTAACTGATGTTTTCCTTAATTAGAGCATTCTTTTGTTTTTCAATTCTTTTTTCCAAACGTCAAAGCTGGTGGCTTCAAAGGATCGTTTCAGTCACCCTTACAAGAAGAGAGAAAATTGATTAGAAAGATTAAAGGGAGCATGAGAGAAGGAGGTGCAGACAGTCAGAGGAAAGAACAAATATTAACGTATGCCTGATCCTACTCTCACCACAGTGACTTTGCAGAGAAAATGGAGAGAACAAGTAATTTGCATCTAAGACACAGTCATGACAGTATACCAGAATAATAAATGCAACTTTTGTGACATTCAGGAGAGATTTTTTGCGAAGTTCCTCTACTCCAATAAGGCAGATCCTGGTAGTTCCCTACTCCAGGTAACATATTGCTGATACTCATTCCAGCCCAGAAGAGCTTCAGAAAAGCCAATTCTGATTCTTCATTCTTGATTCTTCTTTCTCACAGCAATTTAACTTAAGCAAGATAAGCCTTAAATCACAACACCTTATTTTCCAAACACACACCACATAATGTATTAAAGCTTTAGGATAGAAATGTCTTGTTTGACATATTTATAATATTTTGATGCTCTGCCGTCGCTCCAGTGAGTTTCTGTTGTAGAGCATATTGACAGAGAAATGTGTACATGTAGAAGAATTCAGAAGAAGGAAGTTCAGCTGCATTATTGTGCACATATAAGAAATATTAATCTTGTTTCAACCTAGCTATAGTAGATATCCATGTTTTTAACAGCCGAAGCTGTGGACCTGATGTTTTAAACAGTCTGTAAATACAAACCCACTGACTTCAGTGGGACTCTGCATTGAAATAAGAATATCTTTAAGCAGCACTGCCCCATTCCATGCAGCCATATCCAGAAAGGAAAATTCACATTAGCTTCCTCAAGCATTCAGCTTAAGCTTCTTCCCTATTTGGAGTAATGCTTATACTGCTTATGCAGCTAGTGAGTAACAGAGGTTGCATTTCCTGGTGGGGAATGGATGACTCAAAAAAACAACTTTTTGTGCCAAAAGCAGAAAATTTGATGAAACTTTCCTAAAAAACATTCAGCTACAGTGTTGTGAAGGACCAGGAAATTTTAGGGCACTAAATAGACCCAGACCAGCTCCTCAATCTTGTAGGAAAAACCTACCCACTTCTAAAAATCTCCTTAGAAAAACATACCTGCATTGTATGACACAAGTCTAAGAACCATGGATATTTCTAGTCTAAGTCTGATGTTTTTCAAATACACAAACTACAGGAAAAGACAAATTCAATATCAAAAATTAAAAGACTCAAAGATCATGGTCTCTCAGTTTTCCCATTTACAAGCCAGCAGTTTATCTGCCCATGACCACATTTCAAAGAAGCCAAAACAAGGTATAAGGATGTAATCTGTGACTTGAGGACTGGAAAGCCTGTCCTTATTCCAGCACAAAAGATAAGCACTTGAGCAGACATGATAGTGATCTAACAATCTCCAACACAGGAAAGCTGTGATATTAAATGGATAATTAACCTAGTAGCAAAAAGTTCTACAAAATGCATTGATTGGAAGTTGAAAAAGTTCATAGTTAGACGAAAGACATCTGTTTTTTTGAGGTATCACACCTTTGAAATGGTGACCAATGAGGGAACTATTACACAGCATCACTTCCTGGGTCCAGCTCTGCAGTGACCTAAACACACTCCAAGCCCAGACACATAACTCTTATGTTGGGTCTAGTTACCTTTCTAGATGCATTGTAGGCATAAACATATGTGTGCAGTCACATTGGTACATACCCAAAAATGGCACGTGAGCCTCGTAAGACTACTGCTTTTCCTGGCTCTAACCAAGAAATACACGGTCTAGACAAAGTTATAAATCCCATAGCCATCCTTTCCTCATTTCCTTCCTCTCTCTTGTTCTTAGTTGGGACCCAGGATCTCCTATTCAAATGTTTTCTTTTGACACTTTTTTCTTCTCTTTCAACTGAGTATTCAAGATCAGTGACAAAAGCCTTAACCCAGGGAATTTTTATTTTGTTCAATTTGTTGTCTATTGACACAAATTTCTGATCATTAATTGAGGTCAATAATTTGAGGCGAAAGAGTACAAATATTAGAGACCTTTTCATCCTTCTAAGGGTGGACATTGTAGCAATCTGAACATAAATTTACTACACATTCCACACCTTGCTCCTGTCAGCTGGTTCACTTAATGCTGTAACACTAGCTGCAGACTTTGCACCTTAGCCCTGTAAAACACACAAGCAAGAACATCATACCCATCTAAACTACTCATTAAACCTTAGCATTAAAAAATACAAACTTTGTTCCAAGATTAGTGTAACTACAAAAGATACTAATATGTCTGTATAAAAAATGCACTGAGGGGTGCCACTCTCCTGGATCTTCCTCCATGTACTGCAGCATTAACTGACATCTCACCTTGTCCCACGACTTGCAATTCCTTAACCCTCACCTCAGATTCTGTGGGGCTTTTTCTCTCACTTCATCAAACATTCTCCCTCTTCAGGAATCTACACAAGTCCCTACAAAATTGCTAGAAATGTAAAATATTTGCTTGCATTTACAATTCCAAGCAAAGAAGAAGTTGAAGAGAGTAGCTGTGGTGTTTCATTTAGTTTTTTTCAGGCAAATCTGGGCACAAGATGAAGTCTGGGATTCCTCACATATGTCTAATCTTTACATCTCTTTGGCCTCAGAAGGAGTTGGGTAGAATGTGCAGGATAGTCTATTAGTTTTTTTCCTTCTGCTAGTCTGAGGATATGGTGCTTATCATAAACTGAAAAAAAATTGCATGGGAGAAGCTGCTTAGATAATTGAAGTATTAGCTGTGGACATGAAAAAAAAAAGGCTTTTTGATCCATTCTCTTGCTGCTCTGCCAAAAATTAGACTATAAGACGTTAAGCCATCTGCAGCCAGGGTGGAAATTCTAATGATATCACAATGAAATAATAATTTCCTCCATGTTTACCTGCTTTTCTCTCTCTTAGAGAATGAGACAAGTAAACAGTGAGGGCAGTGGGCTTCAGAAATAATTTTCTAACACAAATAAATACATAAATAAATCTTCATGCTTGAAAACTCAAATGCAACAGAAGAGAAACCAATTAAGGTACTTGTCCTAAGCCTCCCTCACAGCAAAGAAGGCAGAAACACTTTGATGCATTTCTTTACTTGGTATGCCCATATGGCAAGTGACAATCCTAAATCTTTACCACACTTGCTAGTTCTTTACATGTGCCAGGTTTTGCTTTTCACTCTATTCACAGACATTCTCTGAGGCAGCCCTCTTTCAGATAGATTTGCAGATGAAAGAAACAGGATATATATTTTGAAGAGACTGTCATCACTTCATGCAGGGGTTCTCCAAACTCTCCTAAGTCAATGCATTCCTCATCTGAGCTATTTATCATTAGGTTATACAAAAAACACAAACTGAGAAAAGGAAGAAATACGACAATGAATGGGGATACTGATACTGATCTGCATGCAAAGTTAACTGTTCATGCCTTGAGGTGCAGATATATCCTGAGGACATGTTTCCTTACCTGAAGAGAGGCAAGTTTGAGATAAATGAAATCTAGATAGCAAGAAAAATACTGGCTGATACAAAACCTTCAAAAATTCCAAAAAGAAAGGATTGCTTTTTACAAAATTAAGGAAGCCTTATGTTCCCTGTTTGAAATTAAAATTAGGAAAGATACATACATACAATGAGTTTCATACAATGAGATCTCCAAGAGAAATGGCATATACTTTACACAATCTCTCCTTCTATTGTCTACTCATATCTTTGACTTGAACTTGCGTTCTGGAAAGCTTTGTTACAAGTAAGCAAATAATTACATTAGTCACTTGTAGTTATTTTTACGTATTCTAGTCTCCTGTTCAAGGATTTAGGAAAGTAGCAATGTTAAACCCAGGTGCAAATCTTTACATCAACACGCAGTAAAGACTAGGCTGAGAAAGCTGCAGAAGGGATTTGGTGAGCAGTTATGAACCAGAGAGATAGTGCTCTAAATTGAATTCAGTTTGTGAAATATTTGGAAACCAGAAGGGGAAAAAAAACTAAACAAAACAGAGACATGGAGGATTACTTTAGAATGCAATGCAGGTACTATGATTGTCAACCTATTTTCAATCATAAAT
This sequence comes from Catharus ustulatus, assembly GCF_009819885.2. Classification (NCBI taxonomy): domain Eukaryota; kingdom Metazoa; phylum Chordata; class Aves; order Passeriformes; family Turdidae; genus Catharus; species Catharus ustulatus. The sequence goes on from NC_046224.1 coordinate 65,800,515, forward strand.
TCCTTAAGACGTCTCATATTTTTTGTCCTATTTACAACAGGGCAGTGATCACGCTATTAGGTATCAATAATACCTAAATGATGAGCATGACATTAAAGCAATGAGTAAAGAGTGAAAACTGGAGTTACAACCATAATCACAAAGAAAAAATGAAATAACTGTAGGTAGGTTGTCAGGGACAACTCAAAGACAGGCATGTTTCCCATGAAAAATGCCAACATGTTTTAAAAGGGAGGAGTTTTAACACACTATGAAACAATTAAGCAGATTAAATATCAACAGTGATATGTAACTGCTGAGGAATAGCAACTCTGACGGGCCTTAATTTGTCAAGGGTGAATAGGGATGCCTTTATGCATATACTCACCAATACACATATTCTGAAAGTTTTTGAGCTGCAGTCTGTGATCCAAACCTGTACTCATTTGGCTGCCACACTGAGCTACAACACATCTAAAAAATACACCATTTGGCTGTGACTTATAATAAAACTATTAAATACCTTGATTTGGGTCACAGAAATACTGGTTATACCAAATCTGTATTATTGATGATAAATTCACATGTCATTAATTTATAAACTGAAATATATAATTACCGGTCCAGTGCATTTCAGAAAAGTTGCATTAAAAGTAAAGTGCTACATCTGTTTTATGAGAGACCTGTATGCAATATATATAGTTTTTCTTTTCTTTAAAGAAAACCAACTTTCTAGAAATGCCTTTTTTCACACTGATTTTTCTGTTCGTTACTGCTCACCAAGCACATGCTGAAAACTCCTATATAAAGCACAAAGGCGCCCTGACGATAGGCACCCATATGTACCTGATAAATTCCACATGATTATCTAGTTGTTAATTCCATTAATTATTGCTGATTTGCACTGAAGATTTCCAGCCATCCAAAGTTAGAGTGCTGAAGAAAGCAAAGAGATTTTACCCACTTTTCTTAAAAAAAAACCAAAAAAAACCCAAAAAAACCCCAGAAAACTTCCCCAAAAACACCAAAACATTCTGGTAACAGGCATTTATGAATAATTCAAGTTTATTGCCTTGGCTGAAATTCAGATGATTTCTGAATGGGTGGCCTGTCTCCATCCCACAAAATGATGATAGTTCATCATAAGTGATTGCTTCAACTACATCAGATTTCTTTCCTGTATTTTCCTTATCTGTACCTATGAGAAAGAATGAACACTAGCACTGTGAGAACCACCTAGCCAATATGAAAAGCCTGTAGATTATCTAAAAATATATTCTCCAAGGATACATCTATTTCATTGCATTTTGGCTGATGATAGGTGTCTGCGAGATTTCAAATTTTCATTTTTCCCTCAAACATTTTCCAATTTTTGAGTGCTCTGTGAGGACGATCAGGCTGTGGATGGAAGTTTTGGAGTCGGTTGGTGGAATTTGTTGAATTTGTGAATGGTACTTTACACTATGTAGAGGAACAGTGGACTAGAAATCATTTAGTCCACCTCTTCAATGGCAGAAAAAATGATGTCAGAACAACGGGTCTGGCCATAGGCTCAGTAAATTCCCCAAGACAAAAGCCAAATCAAATGCAACACTTGGGTGGTGAAGGGACTGTAAGTGATGAACACACTGCTTGACTCAACTCAGTGAGGAATAGAGACACTAAAAAGTTAAAAAAGTTTTCAGTTACAGCCCTACTGAGTGAGAATAAACTTCAGTCTACATCTGAGGGAGAACAAAACCTGGATTTGGTTGGTTTGAAATTTAGACTGCTTCAAACTAGGACAAGTGTGGATCTGCCTCACCCTTTTGCTCTTTTCAGTACATCATCATATGTCCCTTCTCTAACACTCCCTTCATTTCTATATTTACAGCAAGTAATGAAATATTCCCAGCATTCAGTTGAATGGATCATTCTGCCTTTCTGACAATGTCTCCAACAGTCATTGGCACTTCCTCCCAAAAAAACATCTGGAAAAACATTTGGCTATACACCAAGTTTAATGTCTGCCATCACTGAGACAGCACAGTGGCTGCTGCTTTCACTGCTCATCTTGACTCCCATGATTTCACATCATGCTGACCTCCACCACACACACGGGCCTGTTACTTGCAACACACAGATGGATTCACTTCATCTTCTAAAGTGTAAAAAGTTACTTGGAAGGCAAAAATGAACAGCAGTGGCATGAGAATAAGCTACGGTTTTGTGACTTGGTACAGAAATGTCATTTGTAGCAATAGCATTTGTTCTAACTGAACATATGGAGAATGGAGAGAGTATTTTTGCATTGCATCAACATTAATAACAACATTGGTACCCTAAAACATTAAGCCAGGATGAGTTCTTCTGAGTCACCCATGTAAGAGTTAGTCAGCAATACTCAGCAGAGCTGGCTTGAGTAGAAATAAGTGTGGGAAGTGTGCTATCGCAGTGACAACAGCTGACAAGTCCATCATTCAGGCAGTCATCTTTTTTGTAACAGGATAGGAAATGCAAGATGCTTTGAAGTTTCATGCCATGAACTAATGTTTACGGAAAACAAGCTTCACCATGATATACCATCTTCATATAAAGATCAGGAGTATCACATAGGGGTTGATTCTCCAGAGCCTCTCTGTAAGTAGGAATTGGTTGCAGAGAAGGAATGCAGGTTGTTTAGGCCACATTAAACATTATTGATGCTGGAGAGTTTAAAGGAGAAAAGTAGGGGCTGATAATGATCTACATAACCAGTTTGCACTTGCTTCATTGTTCATGAGGTGTTTGGCACCCAACTGCCTTTAACACCTCTGACCATTCTTTTCCAGACATATTGTTTAAAAGCTTGTCACAGTCACTGCAGAAAACCTTCCCTTGAAGGAAAGTTAATTGTAGAATAAGCTTTGTAAGCTTTGCTCTTAGCACACTCAACACAAGTTTTTGCCAGGTCTTCATTAGAGACAACAACTATAGATCAAGTTTTATAGCATCACTAACATAACAGTGGATCGAGTCTCACCCAGAGATCTGGAAAAGTTCAGCTGAACATTCCAGTTCTAATGATTTAATATATCACTCAAGTGCCAGATCCCATTGCCCCCAAGGAGATCAAACAGCTGGATGTACCTAATTCCTTGGGTAAGCATCCCACACTTCTCTGGAGAGACAGCTGCTGTGATCAGGCTGCTTCCTTTTCCCAACCTCACCTGTGGGAATTAGGTGCTCTGGGGCTATGAAGTGGTGCTTTGTATCAAGAGGCACTTCGTATCAAGACCTGATCCAATATCACACTGGTCTGGTGGCGTGAGCTATTTCTTCTGTGTTACTCACTCCTTATTCTGCTAGTCCATCTCTTACAGAAGCACCACCAGCTGTACATCCACAGAGACAAAGCAGGTCCCAGACCAGGCCAGGAATTCAGTTCATGGGCTGAGATCCAGATCAGGGGTGGCAGTAGCCGTAACTGTGGATCAGCTCTTCTCCAGTCTAATTCAGATGGGAACAAAGGTCTCAGAGCTGAGTTTAAATAACACCCAAGGGTGTGGGTGGAGGCCCCAGGGGAGACTGATCAGGGTGATTAGGGTCTATTTTTGTCTCCAGTGCCCTTACAGAAACCTTCTCCAATACAGTAAAATTTCAGCTTTTCCCAGCTTCCTCCAGCTATTCAATTTTGGGGAGATGAAGAGGACATCACTTCTCTTTTAGGCATTTGCTGAGGAATACTTATATTTTTGCCCATCCTACCATTCATTGATCTATGTTCATGTGATTTAGGAATGACTGGTATTGCTTAGCCATGGACTGGTAATTCTCATGGACAGAAGATGAAATTGAAAACATTCCCCATATGCTGACATGTAATTCCAAAACAACCAGCTCTAGGATACATTTATTTCTCCCCTGGAGTGCTGCAAAATGAGTGCTGCTGGACACGGAGCACAGGAGCAGCTGGACTGAGACCTAACTTTATCACCAGGACGAGTCAGAGAGCACAGCACCATCCAAAACATGACTGATGCGTTTTCATTTAGAGCATGAATCCCTTTGTCCCTTCCTAATGCAGCAAGACAATCCAATGTCCTTGGTGCATCCCTGTGAGAACACCTTAGTGATCCCCTTCATCTGCTCCAACCATAGCCTGTCCTTGGATGCAGTAATTCCCCTCTCCCCTGACTGCCTTTGTACCTAAAAAGCAGGAGTTTGGGCAGGAGTCCCTTTGGCCACAGAACTGCTGGTGCTGTCACCGGTGGGAAAACAGCACAGCAGGTGAAGGATGTGCACTCGCTGCTTCATGGCTTTTACATGTCCCTCAGCTGAAAGTGCTACCAACCCCTCATCTGCCTTCCCGACCACTGTGAATGGGGAAGAGTTTAATGCTGAGAAGAATGATAGAGTGCCCATAAGGCAGTGGTGGTGCTGGGAGGGACTAATACCATTAATTAATTACCATTAGTGTGCAAATTACTGGTTAAAGACCTTTTATAAAGAAGTAGTTTATCTCTTTTTCATCTCAATTTTCTGCCTTTTCTGTAGCAGGAGAGGAGACTAATGTGCAGTTTTTGTCATCGTTGCTTTCCTTTAAAAACCTGTTTTCTGTACCTTTTAAGTTTTTCTCCCTATATTTTTTCCCTTTGTTTAGCAGTGTGCTAAAATTGGGAAAGGATATATGGAGACATAAATAGCATATGAGAGAGGGAATACTAGACAGAAGACAAAAGACTGTTTCACATGAAAATTTTTTGCAAACTGTGACAGACATGCAAAATTACTTTATTTCAAAATCTGTAGACTCAAAAGGGCTTTAAAAATACCCCATTTTAAAAATATTGATTCTTTTCTACCAATTTTGTTATCAACGTTTGCAGGGATGCATTTGCGTGATAATGACTTTTCAAACGATAAAATTCTGTGAGAAGTAGCCTCATCTGATCACAGCTTCTGAGAAAGGTAGATAATATCTTCATTGTGCTCAGGTTCCTATGTCCCCAGCTGTCACTTTCAATAAACATGATCTCAGATCAAGTTTTACAGGGTGTAAAATACAGGAATAGTAAAGGAGGTGAAATAATCATTTGGTTACTTTTGAATATAACCAATCCACATGAAATATTGCATTGTGACAAGTAAAAAAGGGGTAACATGAAGGGAGTTACATTTTTTTAATAAACTGGCATTAAGGTACATGAAAGCAATATGAGTCATATATGCATGAAAAGCAATATTATCATGCGGAGTTACACCATGAATACCAGATGTGCATTTCTTCTCTTCACATCAAGGTATGTTCAAAAAAATTTTGACACATGAAGCTTGCTTAAAAGGCAGAGAGACTCAAGCAGCATAAATAGACACGTCTCCTTGCAATTAAGCTGTGTCAGATCTTATCACAGACTGTGTGACCTGTATTTTTTATGAGGCATGAATACAAGTTGAAATTTTCTGTCTGCAGTTCTAGCATGTTGATATATTTCTGCACAAAGAACTACGTTGTTGTCCCAGTTTGAAAAAACCGGTACGTGCTACGGAAAAGCAGGGCCTTCCCTCGAAATGGAGCTGATAAACCCCTCCCTCTGAATTAGTATAATGTTGGAAATAAGGGGATCTCAGACAAAGTTATGGGGATAGGAATAACAGTTCTTTACTGATATATCTAACAAGATAAACAAAACAACAACAACAGTGAAGTTGAAAACAAACAGAGCAGTAACCCAGTTCCAGTCCTTGGCTGCCGGCCCCCTTCCCTGCAGTTATCAGTGGTGGGGCAGGTCCTGCACAGCTGCAGGGGCTCTGGGGGTGATGGTGGCGGAGTCCCAGGCAGGAAAGGGATAGAGGAGAGACTTTTGCTCATGGTGTCGGTCCCGGTGCTCAGCAGGATGCTTGGAGATAGCAGGCTGCAGCAAGAAGGCAGCAGGGCGGGGATCCAATAGCAGAAAAAGTTGCTCCCTGTGTTGGGATGTTGGGGGAGTTCTCTGACTCCACGAGCAAACGGGGGCCAAGCCACTGCCTCCCCTCCCTTCACTTGCTGCTGATCTCGTGGTTCCCCCCCACCCTTCCCACCCCCTTTTTCCCCCACTTCTCCCTGTCACTAGCCATCAGTGTTCAGGCCTAGTCATCAGGGCTTTCTTAGCATGTCAATGGGAAAAATTCCATACAGAGGAAAGGGAAAAATGCAACCCCAAACAGCTGTGATTCAGGAGTCCCAAATCCTCTTAAGAGACAGGAAATAAAGCTCCTGTGGTTTGTGCTCCTTAGACATTCCTCAGGACATTTAGTAAGAAGTCAGGTGTGAACCAAACCACTGTGGCTCCTGTCACTTTACACAGAGTCTCCTCCTGTACTTGGACTCTGTTAAAGATGTATCTGATGACATTAATTAAAATCACATTTCTGCTGCACATATCATAGTCCTGCTGCTTTTCAGGCGAGGGTAAGGAATCGTGCACAGATGCACTTTTGGCATTATTTGTACCCCTACTGACTAAGTTGACACAGGATTACCTGCAGGTCTGAGCTCTGTGGTCAGTTGTGACAATCGTGCCTTCTGTGTGCTTCAGGATCTTTCAATACGAAAGATGTTAATTGTTATAAATAAATTGGTCCCTAAATTATTATGGGCTCCTGAGTAAAGACTCTTCCAGGGATAAAGGAATGAGAACTGGACTCTCCTGAGCTTGCAAATGAAAAAGATACCACCTGAAGAGGAGGAAAATCCATGCCAACTTGCTGAGGAGCTGCAGAGTAGGTTTGCCTGATGCTGTCATTGCAACGGAACTGCTACTGAACATCTGAAATTTAATGTGAGTGGCTGAGATTTTTTATCCTGGATTATTGCCATTCATATGGAATTGCATAAAATGTTTTGAAGCTAAAGGGAGCAGCAGAGTAAACAAATGTATTATATTCCTTACCGAAAGGATTGCTCTGGGGTTTTTTGTCTCATTTGAGTTCTAATTCAAAGTTTTGTTTAAATACAATTGCTATTTTTAAACCAATTTCAGACAGCGTTTTATCAGGCATTGAAATGTTGAGCATATTGTTTGTGTAGACACACGGCACGAGAAGCATCAAATTAATTCCTGCTGGTGAGGAAAGCAGCTTACATGCAAAGCAGCCAAGGACACTTGGCTGTGACAAAAATGGAAGCATATCATCAGACAACTTGAATTTGGATGGTTTTCCCAGTTGAATGCATGCAATTCCCTTTCCCTTTTCCCACAGCAGCTCCATGTTGATTCAACAGGTTTGATTTATGTGGAGTGGCATTTTCTACGCTTCTGCGTGTCCTAGGTCACAATGTAAAGATGTGCCCTAAAGTATGTATTCCATCACCAGGTGTTGAAACCAGGTGGGGCAGTGATCCTTATGTCTGTGGGAGATACCCTCTGCTAATGGGCCCTCTGTTAAAAACCAGGTGGGGCAGTGCTCTTTATCTTTTCCACAACCCATCTTTTCTCCAGGAAGATTTCTTCTGTTAATGGGCCATTGAGCCCCATTGCAGGACTGATAAAATTACATCATCCCATTGTGAGATGCTCCACCCAGAGGGAGGAGCCAAACATTTCCCACCTAGATAAATATTCAGCTTTGGAATACCAAGGCAGCCCTTACCCACTGGTTTCCAGAGAACAAGAGCTACCAGACCTTTCTACAGGATCACTACTTCAACAAGACTACAGTAATTTCACGACTATAAGGCGCACCCTTTTGACTAAAATCTCCCCCCAAAACCGGAAGTGCGCCTTATAGTCCGGTGCGCCTTATCTGATCTACAAAGTTGCAACATTTGCCACCCCGGAAGTGAGAGCCCGTCGGCATCGGGGCCGCCCCCGCGCGGGGCGGACCCGCCGATATCGGGGCCGCCCCCGCCGGCATCGGGGCCGCCCCCGCCGGCTTCGGGGCCGCCCCCGCGTGGGGCGGACCCGCCGGCTTCGGGGCCGCCCCCGCCGGCATCGGGGCCGCCCCCGCCGGCATCGGGGCCGCCCCCGCCGGCATCGGGGCCGCCCCCGCCGGCATCGGGGCCGCCCCCGCGCGGGGCGGACCCGCCGATATCGGGGCCTCCCCGCCGGCTTCAGGGCCGCCCCCGCGCGGGGCGGACCCGCCGGCTTCGGGGCCGCCCCCGCGCGGGGCGGTCCCGCCGGCTTCGGGGCCGCCCCCGCGCGGGGCGGTCCCGCCGGCTTCGGGGCCGCCCCCGCGCGGGGCGGACCCGCCGGTATCGGGGCCGCCCCCGCCGGCATCGGGGCCGCCCCCGCGCGGGGCGGACCCGCCGATATCGGGGCCTCCCCGCCGGCTTCGGGGCCGCCCCCGCGCGGGGCCGGCCCGCCGACATTGGGACGGCTCCCTTGCGGGGGGTGTTAAAGCCGCAGGAATCGGATCGGCTGCTGCGCGGGGGGGGCGAAAGCCGCAGGGATCGGATCGGCTGCTGCGCGGGGGGGGCGAAAGCCGCAGGGATCGGATCGGCTGCTGCGCGGGCGGGGCGAAAGCCCCCGGAAACACGGCGGTCGCCGCGCGGGTGGGGCGAAAGCCCCCGGAATCACGGCGGCCGCCGCGCGGGGTGGGCGAAAGCCCCCGGAAACACGGCGGTCGCCGCGCGGGTGGGGCGAAAACCCCCAGAAGCACGGCGGCCGCCGCGCGGGGGGGGGCGAAAGCCCCCGGAATCACGGCGGCCGCCGCGCGGGGGGGGCGAAAGCCCCCGGAATCACGGCGGCCGCCGCGCGGGCGGGGCGAAAGCCCCCGGAATCACGGCGGCCGCCGCGCGGGCGGGGCGAAAGCCCCCGGAATCACGGCGGCCGCCGCGCGGGCGGGGCGAAAGCCCCCGGAATCACGGCGGCCGCTGCGCGGGGGGGGGCGAAAGCCCCCGGAAACACGGCGGCCGCCGCGCGGGGGGGGGTGAAAGCCCCCGGAATCACGGCGGTCGCCGCGCGGGTGGGGCGAAAACCCCCAGAAGCACGGCGGCCGCTGCGCGGGGGGGGCGAAAGCCCCCGGAATCACGGCGGCCGCCGCGCGGGGGGGGCGAAAACCGCCAGAAGCACGGCGGCCGCCATGCGGAGAGGGGGAAAACCGCCAGAATCGGAGCGGCTGCCACGCGGGGAGGGGGCAAGCAGCTGGAATCGGGGCAGCGGCGGCACGGGGCAAGCCTGCCGGCATTGGGTCACCCGGAGCGCCAGGGAACTCCCGGAACAGCGGGGCCCTGGGGATGCTGCACGGAGCGGCGGTGGGCATAGCCCGGCCCTGCCGGGTACAGGCAGGCCCGGGAGCCAATGGCTGCCGGATTGAGGCGGGGCCTCGGCCAGCAAGCGTGCGGGAGGAGCTGGGGGCGGAGCCTCGCTGCAAAAAAAAACCCGGTGCGCCTTATAGACCGGTGCGCCTTATCTGATCTACAAAGTTGCAAAATGTGCCGGCTCCCGGGGGGTGCGCCTTATAGTCCGGTGCGCCTTATGGTCGTGAAATTACTGTACTTCATCTGGACTGCTACCACCACTCTAACTAGTGGGGTGTCAAGTTTTATTCTGGCTCTGTCAGTGGTTTTCTTTTGTACTATTGCATGTATTTTATGTTTATTTGCCTCTTCCCCCGCCCTCCCAATTAAATTGTATTTCTGACTTGGAGTCTTTCACTGGTTTTGCTTTCAAACCATTACAGTGTGCAACTTTTTAACTGCTGCCTTGGGTCCTAAAGATTAAGGAAGGTCTTTTATGCAAGATGTAGATGCACTCATCTTCAGCCAGATGTGATTTTGGTGCATTCAACTGATAAACTCAGGTATTTTTTTCTGTAATCTAGGCTTCATGGTTCTGTCAAAAAAACCCATATTTTTCCTATCTTGAGAAGGTATGATCTACCTCACCTTAGTTGCTGAGATCTAGATTTCTCAGCTGGTTTTCCTTCCAGGAGACAACAAAGCAGTGGATGCACAAGTGGACGCCTGTCCTTTCAGGAAAAGTGAAAGGATTAACGAAAGTGAGAAAAGGGAAGGAGAAAGACATCATAGTTGCCAAGTTATTTTTCCAGATTTTGTACGGACTGTATTTGATCGAAACAGGTACAGCCATCCTTGAATGTAAAAATAGGGCATAGAAATAAGAAGGTCAGTCTTTGGCCCAATCTGAAGTGTTTCTGCAAACAGGGCAAAGCAAATATATGAGAAAGATGTTGAAGAGAAGATATGATTTTCATCCTAGAAACATTAATCATGCTTTGAAAAGGATACCAGAAAGATAATGTCATAGAGCTCAAGCCATGCATTAAACAAACTCAGTAACACACTCTTCTGAAGAGAAGATAAAGATGATTTCCAGGGCAAGATGGATAATCTAGCCATGGGCACAGAAACGCTTTTTGTTCAGAAGTGAAAACATTAAAACAAAGATTTAGGAAGCAAGAGTCATTGTAGGCTTTAAAAGGCACACAGGAATGTTAAATTCTTTCTGGATTTTCCTTAAATTCCAAACAAGTGTCCAAATCATGTGTACACTTTTATATGTGATCAGTCTTATTAATTATGTTCTCACACAATGCCAAATTGAAATGACCAGAGACTTGAGCATAAGTGTGGGGAGCAGATTGGCTTTTGCCATGGCTCCTTTCTTTACTTTGATATGATGGCTTAGAGGGTTCAGAAATTGTGATCACAAAAAAATCATCCTTCCATTGTCTCACTGCTGTAGGACAAGTATTTGATATGTCTGCGTGTCTTCCTGGATTCTCCTTTTCTGGAAGCATTGCTGAATAGTTCAGGATTGTCTTAGCTGTATTTGCCTTGGGATAACTCACCTGCACAAGCTATTGCAATGTATATATAAGAAAAACAAGTGTTATTGCTGAGAAGAAAAATATGAGCTATTGTCATTGTCAGTTTACAGAGGTACCTTCTGCAATAGCCCAAATTCTTCCTTTGTCCCATGATGTGCAAGGTTCAAGCTCATGCCAGCCTATTCAGCTGAGAAAACCCTGCCTCTGTCAACAGGGGTGAAATAACTTCAGTATGAAATACTGGAAAAATAAGGCCAGTAGAGAAAAGCCTTACAGCTTTCTGGCAAGAGGCCTTGGACATTTTGAAATCCCTTCCAGAGTTATTGTGGAGTTATTCTAGAGAATAAACCCACAGCCACTGGGTGTGATAACTAATGCTGCTGAGCAAGAAAATCAGCAGGGAGCTAGAAGACACACTGCTTGCTGCAGAGGAGGAAAAAGAGGCATGAAAGGCACAGGCATTTGCTCACAGCTGAGCAAATGAGAGGCTATCCAACAGCAGCCAAAGGGAACTGGTCGCTACCAGACACAAACAAAGAGAGCAAAATAACACATTCTCATTCCATTTTCTCCAGGGATTGGAAGTGTTTTAAGTCCTATTACCTACACTGCCCCTAAACTTCAAACCAAATTTGGTTGATCAAATTGATTAATTCTTTACCAAAAAAATTAGTGTCACTGAGTTTCTTCATCTGTGCCAAGTGCTTATTTTCTTTTTCTAAGCCCATGGTCAGGCCTCTTTGTTATCTCCAAAGCATACCAGCATCCTACTCAGCTTGAGTTTTCACCTCTAAAGGAATACAAGGCACATACTATGCCATACTATGAGGCAGTTGCTGGGCTCTGGGGAAAACCAAGGCTGTATCTCATATCAGTTGCTACCCCAAGGTGAAAGTCATCATGGACACTTACCATTGGGGTTCTTCAGGCTCTTCCAAGTAACTCTAGGTTGTTATTGCCTTGCTCACCTCAGCCCTGCCTTTGGTTGGGGATCACCTTCCCTTGGCCCAACATGCATTACTGGCACTGCCTGTGGGACCTCCGGCACTACCAAGATCTGGGGCTTGAAACATTTGCCAGCCATGGCTGCAACAGGCCCATCTATCCTCATGTAGCCACCTGGCCTTATGGCCATACCAACTCTGAGACATCAAGTTTGAGCCCTGATGTTTACACAGAATGGTGAATGCATCTCCTTAGCACATCTGGCTGGCTGGGTTGCTTTCAGTTCCCTCCTGGGCCACCACCCACAATGCCAACAAAGAACAGGTAGCTTTGTCCTGCAAAGCAAAAGCACTGTGAGTATGACAGGTACAAGCCTCAGTGTAGATGCCTCGCTGCATCTGCATCCAGGAGTAGTACAAGTATTTGGAGGAAAAGAGGAGAGAGTGACAGAGAACCAGGCAAGGAAATGCTCTGAATGCCAAACACTTGTCTCAGCGTTAGCGCAGACAAAATGGAAAGTACTGCACACGTAGCCTGATGGAGGTATTGATGCTCTTTGCTTTACCAGACCTGCATAAAGACCCAGGAGCTGCAGTCCCTCTTTCTAAGTCCCAGTGTCATGGTACAGAAGGTCTTTTTTCAGATGAGTCCTTGGGCTATGTCACTAGGTTGAGAGCAGTGCTCATTGCTCCCGGACGCCCCTGCAGCAAATACAGAGGAGAATGCTTCTTACCTTCCTTGATACCCAGTTCCAGTGTAAAGCATCATGTTACTCCAGATCATCTCATTTTGTCATTTATGGCTGTGCTTTTGAATCTTACTCCTTCTCCCTCCTTATTGCCCCAGGTTTATTTCTCAGCATATGCAGAGACAAAGGCAGCCTGTCTTTTGCATTTGGGCTGCCTTTGGCAGGGACACAACACAGGGAGATGCAAGTTAGCAGGACCCCCTTGCTTTCCAGTCCCTTTGTCTGCTGGAACAAGAGACAAGAACTGGAACAGCTCAGTGCGGGACGGCTGCCACTCTGCATCACCATTCTCACCAGGGTGTAACATCTTTTCCCAGTAAAGGTAAAAAATAACTCACTGCTCAAGTCCTTTTCCCCATATCCTTCATTCTGAAGTGCTGCAATGAAGTGACCTCATATGACTGACTGTCTGGGGAAGCCCTCTCATTCCTGCAGCTTTGTTTTTACATGGTTTTAACTCAGACCAGGCGACCCATTATGAAGGCACTCTAATTCAAATTGGCCCAATGACTTTCACTGCATTTTTTATTTACTGAACACTGGAAGTAAATGCACATTTGTGTTATTCAGACCAGAATTGTATTAGAGAGTTGGGAAAGAAAGATCATAGCTCTAATGGGAATAAATTGAGCCTTTGTCACTATTAATACAAAGACATTATTATTACATATGATATTATTTTTCACTTATTAGCTTTTAGTGACAGAGCAATCCACAGTAAAATCTACTCTTGTGTTTGCAAACATCTGAGCAACTCTTCTGGAAACCTGGAAATTGCTTACAGTGCATGCAGTCCCACTCTTTTTTTCTCCATTCTTGTATATTCCTTATGATCTGGAAAAACAATTTCACACACAGTTTCACAATTCAGTCATTCTGGTTCCGAAAAGAATCCAGCTATACTTGCAGCCTTATTTATTCCATAAATATTCTGTTCATTTTCCTTTCATTCTAATGGTCTTAACTCTTCCTCAGGGGGAGATTTGTTCATAGCAAATTCCAGGACACAGTCTGGTTTGCTGGTACCAGAGTGAATGGGCTCTCAGAACACAAGTAATTATAAGCTAAGAATAATGCACACTGGTAGCCCTCTCTCACTACAGGCCCTGGTAAAAACTCTGGAAAAGGAGTGATACAGGCAGGCTGTGGGTGTGTCATGCCTGGCTTGGCTCCCCAACTCCAGGGAGATCCTCCTGAACTCTAACCCATGGGAACATGCTCAAGGCCAGTGGGTGCCCTTCACTGGAGTGGAGCCTGAGCCCAGCATTGGCTGTGCCCTACCCTCACCCCTGCAGTGTGCTTTTGGAACTGCCTAAAATACAGTAATTTCATGATTACAAGCCACACCTGATTATAAGCCACACTTCCAGCTGCACCTAATTACAAGCCGCAGGTTACAACACAGAGTGTGATAAAAGGTATCTATTCTATCACCATCTGTTGAGGGTGGGGGCAGTGATCCTTATCTCAATGGCAGATATTCTGCTAACGGGCCATTATGCTGAAATCATGAACTAGCTAGTTTTCTAGTCAAAAAACAAGTGAGAAACCCCCTATTCTGGGCCCAGTCAACAACCTTTAATTACAGTCCTGAAAAAATGGCTGTTGATGACTCTACCAGGAAATGAATGGAAGAATGACAAAATTCAGCAACTCAGAAGCACATGCACGTTTACCAAGTAAAATCATTAGCTGATGTTATTTAAAAATTAATTTCTTTAAAAACATAAAAAGAGGATTTTTCTGTCTCAAGAGGCTGTACGTGTTGGCACCAGCAGATATTGTCCACTTCATTGTCTTTACCACTGCTTTGGTGCTCAAAGGTCCCACCCAGCAATCAGAGAAAGGAAATCCACAACAAAAAAAAGTCTGTGCTTTGAAAAACCGCTGAGATCAAGTCCAACCTTTGGCTGATCAACACCTTGTCAACTGGACGGTGGCACTTGGTGCCACATTCTTTCTTCAGTTTTGATTAATTCCCCAGGAGCTTTTGTGGGAGAAGTACTGCTGTGACTGTGAATCTTCTGCAGCTTCCGATCCTCTTTTTCCCCATGTTTTTATACAAGAATGTAATAAATGATGATACTGATTCCTCTGAGACTTAGTATCATATCTTCCTGAAAACCCTGCTAGTCTTCTGTTGGCAATTGATCACTAAACAACAGTCTCAACCATCTGTCTCCTGAGCAGTGTCCAAATCTGATGATGTAACAGTACTTTTTCTTAAGTAACGCTTTGGCATGTTCTCCTGTCAATATGTCTGGGTCAGGCCAAGTTACGGTACTCCTCCAACTTTTGGAAAGAAGAAATGCTTTTTTCTGTTGAAAACTGTCCAGGTGTTCTCATTATTTTACTTTTCTTCTCAGATGTCTGTGAACCATGAGTCTGAGTGTCAATGACTATTACAGCAATCGGTCATTGTGGAAAGAGGAATGGCATCCTGACTGATGTCACCCCAACCAGAACAGTTCTACAGGACAGGGAGACGGCCTTTTGGTGGCAATTTCTAGGAAGTAGGAGCTAGGTCAAATTCTCACTTCTGCATGTTTTCAGCATCCACAACAGCTATGCAAGTTTCCTTGACATCTCAAAGATGTTAACCAAATAATTTCTCTGAGTATTTCTGGTGTATATCTAAACTTTAAGCCATTTGATGTATAGACAGCTGTGGTCTGCTATGCTAGGGCAAAAGGGTTGATTGGCAGGTATGTAAACAAGTCAAACTACTTTACCCAGCTTTCTTCTTGCTATGGACTTACTGTACACCTAAAGATTCTGATTTTGTTCTGCCAGTAAAGGCTTTATTCAATAAAATGGTTAAAATTAGGTCAAAATATGTATCCAGGTTTATACGCATATAGAACAATAAAAATGTTGCTGCTGGTGGTGATGATAAAACCTATTTTCACAGTCCTAAGTATGGCACCTCAATTGACTTCTTCCTGCTCATTCTTTTAAATACCATGAGATAATACAGCTTTTTCTATTTGTTGATAAAATCAAAAGGTTTGCAGAGCTCCTCAGGCTCCCTGTACTAACAGTGCTGTTTCTGGTCCCTTCCCTGCAAATGGCATAAAACCTCAAAGAAAATGACATCAAAGTACTGACTTCATAGGACTTCCCTGATTTCTGTCAAAATCACATTGTTTTTACAAAGAGAGGAATTTCATTACAGCTAATCCCACAGATGATCTACTTTCCATCTGTGGAGAAATACATACATTTTTATATATCACATCTGCAGTACAGGGGAGTGACAGATATCCTGCATGGCTTTAGATGACCCATTTGAGGTCAGTGAGCAGTGAGTGAAAACAACTACACAACCACTTTTGTAGATGTATAATTCAACTTGCATTATACATATAAATGAAGCCATATAATCTGAGAACTGCACTATTAGCCATATTGGTCCAACAAAATTAAACAAAAACAATGCAAAAGTCAAATGATAAATCAGAAGAAAGAATCGAAATTGTTAGATGGAGGTGGAAGATACCAGTTTTGTAACTTCTTATAAGAACACTGTGCTTCCAGGCTGAATAATTCATCTGTACAGTCTCAGTAGGAAAATCTTGATTTTGAATTATAGGAAAATGAAAGTACTATTTATAGACTGTCTAATACAAAAGACACTGTGATGTCATATCACAAAAGAGGAGAATTTGAAATGTCTTTAGTAAGAGGAAAATCAGTTAAGCTAGTGCTCTTTCTAAGCATTTGTCTGGTTTTTTTGAAGATTAAACCTTTGTTTTGTGTCTGGATGTCATTCATTGAGCTGAATAAAGGAGAAGAAACCCACAGATTACTGCAGGTTACAAATTTTGCATCAAATACCAAAACCTATACTTTTATTTCAGCATGTCAGAGAATTGCAGCTCACCAGAAATTCAGCTCCATTGAAATTTGGGGTCTGAAGCACTTCTCAAAGCTGTTTCCTTTTGGCGTGCTAGTTGGTGGCTGGTGCTCAGGCCCTATTTTTTTTTTCAAGTTGGTTAAAGAAATAGTTTTAAAATATGAATTCATTTTCCTCTCAAAAACTCAAATGTTCATGAAAAATATTTTCAAGGGGAAATTTAAAGTAATTTCGCTTCATTGATATTAAATCTGACTATTATTAGGCCTTCTCATCTTCTCTGGGAATCCATTCAAAGAAACTTTCATTCTGCTGCAGATCAAGAATGTATAGAGCTCCTCCAAATCCTAAAAATCTCATTACAAACAGCTTGTTAGCAAAATTTTCACTCATCAGGCAGCAACAGAAGTGTGTGTTACTGATTCATTTTTCACGTTTTTGGGAGTGTGCAAGTCCAGCTGTTTTGGAAAATGGATCAGCCTGTCAGAGGCCGTAGCACCATCAGCCTGAGTTGTTATTATCTCAGAACCCAGTGAGTTTCCCAAACTCTCAAGGTCCTTCAGACTCCCACCTAGACTTTCTACCATGTACCAGCAGGGAGACACCCTCCCAGCCCTGGGCTCCTTGGAAAAGAGTTCTCTTGTCCTTTGGCACATCTGCTGTGGAAAAAGCTTAGCCACTTCTTGGATTTTTCAATGTTTTGCTGCTTTCAGAAGGACTGAGTTTGGGATCAGAGGGCTAAAAGGAAGAAAGAATGTTACTACCTTCAGTATTCCTTTTTATAACCTTAAAAATGCACCAGGAAATATTTTACCTTTGCTCTTTTTCTAAGCTGGAGTTACAGCAACAAGGTTATTGTACTCCACTATCCACTCCAGAGAACAAATGCAATTCTACCCATTGTTTTCTCTCTTAATTTTGCATTTTCCTTTAAAGCAAAGTGCAAATTGAAGTATTCAAAGGTTGCATATAATCAGGGTTTATTCTCTGCTACATGAAGGACATAATTACCACTTCTTGAAAAGTCTTTCACTGACCAAGGTTTTGTTACTATGGTGACTTCTGTCACCATTTGCTTTGGTGTTTGCAATATGAGAGTGCATCAAAAGATTTGAAAAAAAAATAAATCCACCCATTCTGTCACTTTTCTAAAGGAGGTTTTCGTTCTCTTATCTCCTGTCTTAAGGACAACTTGCAAAGGTAGAAATGGTATTTTAAGTTTCATAATAATACATTTGTAGTGGAAAAAAAGATATTTCATGTCGACAAATCCCACTCCAACTATTTCTCTCTGGTATTTGCTTTGGCAGACACAACATTTTCCAGGGCACAGGGTGGCAAGTGGGACTCTGCAAATCCTGAAGGGCTGGTGCAGCAAAGACAGGACCAGCATTTGTACTCTAAAAAAATGAAAACAGAAGAGCAGAAAGATCTCCATTAGAAAAAAGGTTTGAGTAGTACAGACACAGACGCAGTGAGTCCATCTGTGTTGCAACAAGGAGACGTGGATCTGATGGCAGATTTGACAGAAGTATTGTGACAGGTCAGGTCAGGTTTTTGGTTATCCTGGCATACAGCTGTGACACCTCTTTTGGTGTAACAATTTTGATAACAGTGCAGGTTTTCCCTATAAAAATGTGATGCACAGGGTAGAAGCAGTTTTACTGGTATACTATAAATATCTAGTAGAAAATACTTTTGTTTTCTGATCTATGTAACTGATGTTTAATTATGAAATGTAGGAATAGTAGTATATTTTTATGGCAGAAAATAATCAGAAGGAAGGACATACCACTGAGCAGTCAGGATGTTTTCTTAGATGTGCCTCAGTCCTGGTCCTGTTTCAGCATGTCCCTGGAGATTCTGTCCAGGCTGTCCCAGCTGCAGGGTGGCTTGGCCACATTGTGACCCCTGCTGTCCCCAGCTATGCCATCTGCCTTAAACTGGGGATGGATCCCCTGTCACTCTCGTGTGGACTTGGGCTCTGCTGGTCCCTATGGTTGGTGGTGTCTCAGGAGCTCGAGACAACCACCTGTGTATGTTGAGAGTCTCTGTGTCCCAGCCTGAGCACCGGAGAAAGAGTCTGCAGACTTCTTCTGTGGTTTCCAGAAGTTGTTTATTTTATCTAATCTAAAAGTTCTTTCCCTGACTAGCTGAGGTCCTCTCAGCAGGTCAGCCCCAGGCACACCGCCTGCCTTCAGGGCGATATTATCTTTTTATACTATGAACTACGTAAACATTATTTACAATTATCTTCCAATACCTATCACTTATATTGTACAGTCTAGTTCTACTCTAAACCAATCTAAAAATGCCAACATCACCCAAAAGATGGATGCTAGGAAAAAAGAGAAAGAAGGACAGAACACACCCTGGTTCCTCCATCTTGACCCTAGACCCCTACTCTAAAAAATCTTAAGATTCTATTTTTTCGCCTTTTGATAAATTAACTTGTACTCTACTTATTTTTTGTGACTTGTGATTCTTCATGCAAAGGTGGTAATTTTTCCCAGGGGCTAAAATCAAACGCACAGAGGTCTTGGGCTCTGTGCCAAGGCTTCTGAGCCCCCTGCCAGGGTCTCAAGCCACCCAGGATATCCAGAGAGATGTCCTGGGCTCCCACAGGTCCCAACACAACCTGCTATCCCACAGAATGGAGCCACAGAGTCATCAGGGGTGGAAGAGACCTTCAAGATTGTGCAGTCCAACTGTCCACCCAGTACTGCACTGCAACCCCCTAAATCACTAAACCACATCACCCAGCATCAGGTCCAGGCACCTCCAGGGATGGTGACTCCAGCACCTCTAGCTCATGAAAGGGGCTTGTGGCCCCTCAAGATTGCCAGGGCACAGAAACTGCAATCACAAGTGCGTCTTGATTTTTGGTCATAACACCCAGCACACTTTATGGAGGTCAGAGATTTCTCTTCTTTAGATACTGAGATTGTTTTACTGGGAAACTGGGAATTTTTTGGATCATCCTGTACCAAACCAGAGAGCACTTCTGAGAGCAGAGGATCTTCCTAGCTACTCATGCTGCAGACAGGAAATTATCCATGTGGTACCTACTTGCACATGCTTTCATAGATTTACAAGTGACTGAAAAAGTAATAGGAAACAAAAGATTAAAAACCAGATTATTCTTCGAGTGGGGAGAGATTAATGGAGAGTTCAGACATCAGGGCACTTAGTATTGGATTATTTATTATTAACTTGATGGAGAAAATGGGGAGCAGGTTGGCAGACAGCAGTACAAACAGAAGCAAGTTTGTTTCACTTGAAAGGTCACAAAGGAGACACAGAAAATATTTGCAATTACTGTAGTTATGAATTTAATATTGTTGAGAAGTATGTTATATCATAATAGATATTAATATTCATATTAATATATTCACATTTAATCTATTGGGGAATATTCATCAATGAAAATTGAGGAATTCCACCATGTGAAGTGTGTTTAAAATCCTCGCTTTTGAAAGGGGCTGGATTATTTGCAATTGTGACTTTCAAATTAGGGTCCACGGATCAATCTGGAAATAACAGAGACCTGCAAAGTGCATCTGTAAAAATGGCTTATTTTTCACAGCACATTTGTCACACTGAACCAACTGTTGCACTTTTTAGGATTTCACAGATTAAAAAAAAAACAAAGAAAAAAAGAAAAGAAAAAAAATATTTTAGAGCAATGCTTTAACAAAAGAAAGTTAAACAGAAAACCAGAAAGATTTCCATATTTTCTCTAAAACATACACTCTCATGAGGGATTTAATCTACATTTTGCCAAAAGTACTTCTTAGGATCATATTTTGCAAATAAAATCACTACTTCAACAATAATATGACTGTAATTTCCCTTTAGGCAAATGCCATTGGAGAAATGTTATTAATGCTGAGGCAAAACCACACTCTTTAAATATCAGGAGACAGTCTCCAGAGCAGTTCCTTCTGTGTATTTGCACTTACAGCTGCCTCAGATCAGCTTGTTCCTCCTCCTTTGTTTTTCCCAAAAAGATTTTAGTCACAGTCCAAGAAACATGTGAGAAAAATCTGAGGGAAAAAGAAATTTGCTGTCTCAAGTGAAAATCATTAAGCTACACACTGTAGTAACAATAATTTTGGGAATTATTACAGCATGGGGCAGATGCAACAAAATAATTTATGCTTCTAATTAATATTAACCTATTACTTTTAAATTTATTAATTCAAAGGCTGCTCACATTCAGCCTCCTTCTTTGTCAGGTAAAACCAGGTTTGCTAGCACTTGTCATGGCTCAGTGCCCAAATCACAATTTTACAAGTTACAAGGAAACAAGGGAGGAGCTCCAGGGCCATACATCACCTCGGTGGCCAAGGCAGGAACATTAACAATGTCCTAGTAATAAAATAAGTAGAGCAACTCTTACCTGGTATCCCACCTCTTGCTGTCTTTGTACTGCAAAAGAAAGGGGGAGAAAAGACCCAGTTCTAGCACTGCCTATATTTCATCGTGGCATGTGCTTCTGATCTGCAAAGCCGGTGGGTTGAAGGGGTTACTCCTTTCCAAAGCAAAGCCCTGTATAGCAATCCTTGATTAGCACAGACCTCGTTTCTGAAAGCCAAGTGGTATCCTTTTTAAACTCAACCCGCTAAAGCAAACCTTCGAGTACAATAAGGAAATGCCGTTCCAAGATGAATAAAATAATGCTTGAAAATACCCACATCCTGCAAAGTGTCATGGAGTCATAGAAACCTCTAGGTTGGAAAAGCCTCATCTTGCTGTCTTAGTTCTGTGAAAATATGCCCCCTGGGCTTGTTCTCACTGGTTATTTTCATTAAAGTGCTGGCCTGAAGATCTTAAATAAAGATGGTTATTACTAAGTACAGTAAGTAGCATATACATTGTCAAATGAATATTTTGAATGTTGTACAAGGACAACGTATCCTGTTTTCTCTAATTGAAGATTTATGATTTTCAGGAAACTGCTGTTATTGTATAACCTAAACAAGCCTGACCTTCCACAGCAGTATCACTGAGTAAATGGTGTGAAACACTGTTTGACATCCTAATCTGACTCAAAGCTGTAAAATCATGCACCCATAACAGCAACTTTTTCTGTCAAAGCTGTACTGAAAAGTCCTGCTTTTCCCTCACAGCCATAGGACAGCCATGCATATTCCATCAAGGGAATGATACTTCTAAAAACACTACTAGGGGGATAACAGTCTTCGAAGTCTGCAAAATGTGATTTTATAAATTTAAAGCAAATATGAGAATTTGGTCTTAGGACATTTTCTTACTCCTGTAGAAATAAGGGTAAGTCAGGTCAGCACTTAGCTGGGAGCCAGATTCAGAGGAGGGGACGTTAGTTTTTAAGCAGTAAAATCAGAGTAATTTGGAAACTTTGTTAGTATCTTTTTAGGTTCTATCTTTTGCCTAGAGTATACTGCATATACTGCATTAACTGCATATAACTATATACCACATATAACTATATATAAAATACAATAATATATCTACATGATATGCAGAGTGGTACAAAATCCATATACTACATTAAAAATTAAAATAACCAGAGAATATAATTAAGAGAAGTGAAATAACACTTTGTGGCCCTGTGAATAGTTTGTGATAATAGATTCTGACACAGTATTTTGGCATCGGTATATTAAAATTGTTAAATAATCCTATTAATAATTCTATCTATCAACACACAGATAATAACAACAGTCCATAGACGACTAGTTCTCAAATGAATTTGAGTTTCAAAATCACACTCCAGATTTCTCCTCTCTTGCAGTTTTCCTGCTCTGAACAGCAGTAGTTTAATTACTGAAACCCACTCTGTTAAAAGGGGAGCTGCTTTCTTCACCACACTTTCCCTTGCTTTATGGACCCCTTCATGTCCTTCCCTTGTCCTTCCTACCACTCCATTGTTTTGTATTGATTTGCTCACCCATACACCACCTTGATATCCATAGCCAATTTTCTTGGCCTTGCTTACCTGCTCCTCCTATGACTCACATGGCCTTGCCTATTCCTCCTTCCCCTTGCCTTGCCATTCCTACATAACCTCACATTTCACTACTCTTCCTGACCATCCCTTGCTTTGCCTTGCTTTCCCACACTTTCACTTGCCTTAAAGCCCCCTGCATGTTCTTCCCTCACCAGGCAAGGTGAGGAAGGCAAGGCAAGGCAGGGCAGGGCAGGGCAAGGCTAGGCCAGGCAAAGCAAGACTAGGCTAGGTTAGACTAGGCTAGGCTAGGCTAGGCAAAGTAAAGTAAGGAAACAAAAGGAAAGACAAGGAAACACAAGATAAGGAAAGGAAACAAGGAAAGATAGGACAAAGAAAGGAAAGACAAGGAAAGACAAAACAAGGAAAGACAAGGTAGGGGATGGGAAGGCAAAGTCAGGCCAGGAAAGTGAAAGAAGGGTAGGACAGGGAAGTATCTCATATTACCCTACATGCCCATTCCCCACCTAGCCTTCCCTAACCCTTTCTTCTCTGTCCTTGCCTTGACTTTCTTTCTTCTTTCTGCAATTGACTTGTCTTGCCTACCCATCATTATACTTGCCTTCCTCTGCCCTGCCTTGCTTACAGTTTCTGGGCCTTCTGTTGCCTACTCTATTGCCTTTCTTTACCATTCCTCTCCATCCTTTGCCTTGTCATGCCTTGCTACCCGTGTCATGCTTTGCATTGTCATTCATACCCATCCCTCCCTTTTAACTGCCTAGGCCTCTCTTCCCACATCTTGCCTCTCCTTCTCTCCCTCTCCTTCCACTAGCCATGCCCTTCCTGTCTTTGCCTTGCCTTGCCTTTCCAATCCTCCTGCTCTGCCATTGTTTTGCCTTTCCTTTACCTTAATTTCCTTTATTTGCCTTGCCTACCCCTACCTTGCCTTGCATACTCCAGCCTAGCATTGCCTTACTGGTTGCTTCCCCATCTTGTCTTTCCCTTCCTACTCCTCACTTGCCTTGAATGATGTTGCATACCCATCGCTTGCCTTGACTTCCCCTTTCTTTTCTGTCCATGCCTTGCCTGTCCTGCTCTTGCTTCGACCTGCCTTCCTTGCGTACCACTCACTTTTCTTTCCTACCCTTTATTTGCCTCGCCATGAATGGCTACAGCTCCATTGCTGTGCCTTGCCATTCATTGCCTAGTACTCCATTACCTCCCCTTGCTCTCCGCTGCCTAGCTTTGTCTTCCTTTGCATCACCTTGTGTAGACATTCCCTCCCTTGCCTTGCTTCATCTCTCTGATTTAATTGCTTTATTAATTCCTCTGTGTTCTTTCCTTGCCCTTCCTACCACTTCATTGCCTTGCATTGCATTGCTCACCCAACTCCTACCTTGATGTCCCCTTTTCCCTGGTGTTGCCTTGCCTTGCCTGACCCTCTGATGACTCCCATTGTCTTGCCTATCTCTCACTTGACTCACTTGCAAACCCACCCTTTGATTTGCCTAGCCCTACCTAGTCTTCCCTTGCCTTTCATACACATCCCCTGCACTGATCTGTCTTGCAGAGCCTAGACCCTGCATTGCTTTACTGATATATCCATGTATTTCCCTTGTCCTTCCTACCTCTCCATTGCCTTGCATTGCCTTGCTCACCATGTCCCACTTTGACTTCCTTACCCCTTGCTTCCTGGCATTTTTTTGCCTGTTCCTCCTAGGACTCTTATTTTCTTTTCCTCCCACTTGCCTTACCTTGCAAAGTGAACGCTTGCCTTGCCCTGCTACCCCTCCTTTCTCTTACATGCCCATCCCACCACCTTCACTTGCCTATAGCTTTCTTCCCTGGCCCAGCCTAGCCACACCAGCCCACTTTTGACTTGCATTGCGTTGCCTTTTCCTACACCCTCCATTGCCTTGCCTTACTGACCCCTCTGCATTCTTGTCTTGCTTTACACTCCATTTCCCTTCCTTGGTCCTGCTACCCGTTCTTTGCCTTGCATAACCCTCACCCTCTTTGACGTTAATGCTGCTTTCCAACTTGGCCTTGCTCTCCTTTCCCTACTCCTCCCTATCCCTGTCTTGTCTACACATCACTGGACTTCCTCTGCTCTGCCTTCCCTTCCTACAGATTTCTGGCCTTCTCTTGCCTTGCACTGCCCTGCCTTGCCTTGCATGGCCATTCAAACCTAGCCCCTGCCTACTGCCTTCTTCCTTGGCCTTGCCATGCCATGCCATGTCATGCCTTCATCCCATTTGCCTTGCCTGGCCTTGCCTTTCCTATCCCTCCCTTGCTTTACCTTGCCCTACCAACCTTTCCATGTTCTTGCCTTGGCTTGCCTCCAGTCCCCTGCCTCACATTGCCTTGTACACCTATTCCCTGTCTTGACTTGCCTGCTCTTTTGTTACCTGGCCTTGCTTTGCCTAGCCCTTCCTGTCCCTACCTACCCTACCCATCACTGCACTTACCTTCCTATGCCCGGACCCACCTACAATTTCTGGGCCTTCTCTCGCCTATCACTCCACTTGCTTTCCCCTTACTGCTTGTGCCTCCTTTATCCTTCCCTTGACTTCCCTGGAATTGCCTGCACTCTGATTGCATTGATTTGCCTGCATGTAAGGCAAGACAAAGCAAGGCAAAGGGCAGTGAGCAAGGCAGGGGGTAGTAGGCAATGCAAAGTAAAGCAAAGAAGCTGTAGACAGGGTGGGGCAAGGGAGATGTAGGCAAGGGAAGGCAAAGCAAAGATAGACAGGAAAATCTAGGCAATGATATTGAAGGCGAGGTGACATCAAATGAATCAGAGTCATTTGATGATGAGGTCCCATTGGGAGTTAAAGTCCAGCAAGAGATATCTTGTAGAGATATCCTCACTTTGCCAAAGAAGCCAACTTTGGCTCCATACATTATATGGTCTTAGTAGGTTTCATGGCTTTTCCTAATAGGCAGTTCTATGGGCTAGAGCCATTGAACTGGTGCAGTGGGAAGGCAAAAGCCAAGCTGCTGAGTTTTTTGTCCTGGCACCCTTAGCGCATGAGCAGTCCCAGGTGCTGTTCCACTTGGATCCTCACTCACTGAGACTGATGGATTATGATGAGACACATAGAGCTGAGAAGGACAGGGCAGATGCCAGGAGGTGTGCTGCTAGGTCTTTGCATGCAGCTGAAGTTGTAAACAGCAAGAGCTTTCTCAGTTGGCACTTCTGTGGGCTCCATTTTTGCCAGGTGTTTTCAAGTCTGTAGCCAGACTCTGCGAGAGAGAAAAGATTTCCTAGGGCAAAGAAGCTCATGTTGTTGTTTGAGTGTGGTGCAAATAGGAGTTAGTCCATGGAAAGGGGAAGGTCAGTGAAATCTTTTTGTCCTGACACAGTGGATTGGAGAGCAGTGATATTTTCAGCTTGGCTCTCTGCACGTGGAGAGGCTGAGGGCAAGGTGAGTGCTTTTCCTTCTTTTACAAGCCGACAGCACCATTGTGTGGTTGTTTTGACGGTTGTTTACTTCTCAGTTGTATGTACCTTTACATTCAATCTCTCTTGAAATCTGACTAAATGGAAAGGTTTACATCTTGCACAATCAAATGCACCAAGACAAGGAGCTTAATCAAACCATGAACCTTAAGCATCTAATGCTCTTTCCTATTTTGTCATATGAACGGCACAGTCTCACCAGGCTCTGCAATTTTCTACTTGGCTTCAGGTAAGGTCATGCACTTTCAGATTTCCAGAGACCAAAGTGTCCTTGTCCTTTTGTACAGAAATGTGTTCTGCACAAGAAGTAGGTGGACACTTGGCACTCTGGAAGAATGAAAAGGTGTGATGATTCATAAGGCTGAGAATGAAGCCATGGACCACCGGCTTGTGTGCAAAGTGTACAGGCTGCAAGAGCAGCATGGTTACCACTTGCTTGCCTGCTGAATTCATGTTAGCAGTTGTAAGATTGAACATCCACAACAGCTACCTGTGCTTTTTCTTCTTCAGCCCTTTTTCTACAGGATCCCATTCCAGATGTTGGAAAAAGACCTGCAGGAGTGGAGAAATGTGACAGCACATATCTGTGAGAAGGAAGGTGCATAGTCCCAGTATGCTGTGCTCAATTTTGGGGTTGCTAGAAGAAGTGGGTAATTTAGGAACACCTTCTGTCCTCACACTTCCCCCTCTATGAGATACAGCTGCTGAGACTCGGAGACACTGAAGGTGTGTGAAAGTGATTGTGCTGTGACTATCCCTGTTTTCACAGGGACAGTCAGCAGATGCTTTCTGTCCTGGCACATCCCTCAGTCCAAACTGCAGCTGGAAATGCATAGTTTAAGCAGTGGACTCTGCCACTTTGAGAGACTGTGCTGTTGCTTATCTATATAGTTAGAAGAATCATTAAGTGTGTTTAGCCTAGTTTACAGCCTGCAAGGAGAGAATGAACTCCAGTACTGGCTTTTTGTTGTCGAATTTTTTCTTTGCAAGAAACTGCTGGATGTTTTGAAGGGGTTCAAGATCAACTGAGCTTGGGAGTGTGGGGTGGTACATAGAGCTTGCAGAAAAGTGCATATCTCCAGGGAGTAGGATGCAACTCAGTAGGTGTGAGTTACCTGTTGAGCAGCTTCTCCCACAGAAAAGGTTCTGGAAGAAAGAGGCTGTGGTGGAAATTGCCTTTTTCTTTTGCAGCCTACAAAGTGCACAGGCAGAAAGGCAACGATTCCTCTTCCTTCCTGGCTAGCTGCAGGTTACATTCTTCCACTCTCCAAGAGCCACTAACTGCTCCCGCACGAATGGTGCTGGGTCAGAAAAGTGGTTGGCTTTTTCCTGGACACTGACAGCGCTCATGAAAATAACCACACAATGGCGCTGTCGGCTTGTAAAAAAAGGAAAAGCACTCACCTTGCCCTCAGCCTCCCCACGTGCAGAGAGCCAAGCTGAAAATATCACTGCTCTCCAATCCACTGTGTCAGGACCAAAAGATTTCGCTGACCTTCCCCTTCCATGGGCTAACTCCTATTTGCACCACACTCAAACAACAACATGAGTTGCTTTGCCCTAGGAAATCTTTTCTCTCTCGCAGAGTCTGGCTACAGACTTGAAAACACCTGGCAAGAATGGAGCCCACAGAAGTGCCAGCTGAGAAAGCTCTTGCTGTTTGCAACTTCAGCTGCATGCAAAGACCTAGCAGCACACCCCCTGGCATCTGCCCTGTCCTTCTCAGCTCTATGTGTCTCATCATAATCCATCAGTCTCAGTGAGTGAGGACCCAAGTGGAACAGCACCTGGGACTGCTCGTGTGCTAAGGGTGCCAGGACAAAAAGCTCAACAGCTTGGCTTTTGCCTTCCCACTGCACCAGTTCAATGGCTCTAGCCCATAGAACTGCCTATTAGGAAAAACCTTTAAATTCACTGAGACCATCCAATGTGTGCATCCAAACTTACTTTCTTTGCCAAAGAGAGGAACTATAAGCCCATCCCTTCAAAACACAAAGCCTCCAGGGGCTGATCTCATACAAAGGTGCTGGAACACCGTTACTGGGCATTAGTTGCCCAGGGCAACTAAATCAGCTGCACACCAAGACTCAGTGTAGCTGCTTACTTTGTCCAGAAGAAGTCTACTGCCAGAATTTCAGACAGACACCTCTGAGAAGGGGAAGCCACATGCCAGATTGAATCTCTCAGGAGACCACCTTCCAAAGACAGATACCAACTCTCTAACTGTCCAGATTGAGGCAGTGCTTCCACACCAAATGTGGCAGGGCAGAACTGTACCCTTGACCTTCACTAGGCATCTTTTTAGCTCTAACTGCAGCACTGGGACTACCTGCTTTTCTTCACATTGCCATTCTTGTTCAGGGCCTAACCCAGCAAGAGTTGCATACCACCCTCAGTATCGAAAAATGTTGAAAAATTGCTCCCACACAGAAGGTGCCAGTACAGAAATGTCTTCATGGATTTTGCCTACCACTCTTTTGCTTTGCCTTGCTTTGTATTGCCACGCAGGCAAGGCAATACAGTTGAAGCAAAGACAATTCTAGGAAAGCCAATGGAGAGGTAGGGAGGGCAAGGCCAGCAAGTGGAAAGCAATTGGGTTGTTTGGTGAGAGAAGGCCCAGAAGTAGGCAAGGCTGTAAGAAGGTAAGCCCAGTGATGAGTGGGCCTGGAAGGGAAGCCAAGGCCAGGAAAGAAAGGGGCAGGCAAATCAAGGCAGGGAATGGGTTTGCAAGGCAATGCAATTCAAGTGATGGGTAGGCAAGGAAAGGCAAAAACATGGAAGGGTTGGTGAGACAGTGCAAAACAGGTGTATCTTGTTAGAGAGGGATCCCACCACATAGCCATGGAGATCAATCACTTGCCCCCAAGGAAGCAACCTCCCCTCTCCCCCCAACTCTCACAGGAAATTCTGGCTAGACTCTCACCCATCGAGGAGCCAGGGGCAGTGACCACCCCGGACACAAAACAAAAACAAAATAAAAACAGATATGGGATTAAAAAAAACATCCCAAAGACAGGGGCACTGGGAGGCATCAGTTCCAAGTACCCTGAAAGTATCCACTTGACAAAATTGCACTTCAGATATGGAGTACTCCCCCGAGTATTTCAGTACAGTTCACCAGTGGTGTTCATTAACAATAAATGCAAAGTACAGAGATAAACTGTGTCATAGGAGAAACTTCAGCTTCTATACATTTCCCTATAGAAAGTACATACTTGTTATACCATCCACCAGTGACAATAACCCACTGTCTTGCCCTGCAAGGAAGCTTTAATTATTTAATTATTTAATGCCTGGGAAATTAACCATTCTGATATAGTACAGACAGGTTTATTCAGTAGGGAAGGGATATCTGATCATTTTGCTGAGAAACGAAAACAGCTAACAGCAAAATTAATTAACTGCTATATTAATTGAACAAGTGGCACTAGAATTAAACTGAGGTCTAAACTGAAGTGTATCTGGATGGGTACTTAAATGAACATCAATTGTCAGGTTTAAGTCTCAAATGACATTGATGGTTCTTTAATCATCTGGGTCTGGGGAAACTTGCTTTTCTTTCACTGATGGGAAGATAATTGTCCTTCCCTTTGTATAAATCCAGTTTCCTGGGTCAGGTCCTTGTGTGAGGTGAATCAACCTTTCTGTGCACAGCATCCAGAGTGACCCCACTCAAATCAGCGAAATGAACTTACTAATACATCAAGAAAACAGTGAGCCAGAAGACAATCTGGTCCCACAGCCAAAAGGCAATCCAGCCCCAGACAGGAACACAGGCACACAGGGAATATGGACACATACACTGTAAAGGAATTTGGGGCATGCAAACTGAAGCACTCCCATGCTTCTCTCCCATACTGAATCCTTTAGACAAAAAACCAATCAAAACCCAGCTGGACAGGACCAGATCCAGCCATTGCCCTGTTGATAGTTGTATGGAGTATCACACATTTGTACAACTAAAGGTTTCTAGCCAGTTCCTTATATTTTGAGAAAGGTTGTGTCTGAAACCTGCCCATGTTGTACCAATACACAGCTGCTACAAATGAACAGAGAGAGTTTAAGGAGCCAGACATTCATCTTGAAAAGCTTGTGAGGTATCAAATCTGCTCTTTTCTCTTTGGGGCACAAGGTTTATATTTCTGTCCCATTCTTGTCAGTAATTGAAAACGACCAATTGAATCTTGTGCCAAAAGCATTGGTGTCACAATATCAAGCAGACGGGACTCCGTTTCTTCATGCGGGAAAAGCCAGTTCTTTATACACATCACTCATTTTTATACAGTTTTCACAGACCTCGTGTTGAACTCAATTGCCTAGTAGTTTTCTTGCTATTCAATTAATTGGTTAGAAACTGGTATTTTAACTGTCCATCACATCTCTCTATTCTTGGATTGTTGACATGTTTTCTTTACTGATTTTCATGGGACAGATTCATTGTTTATGCAGGTGCAAATTTATTTTCTTCTTTAAGAATAGGTAGTTGTATTAATTCTTATGACTTTTCCTTATTGGAGCTTACAAGCTACTGCTAGCTTAGCTAGAGTAGCAGGACCTAAACCATATTTTATAAAGCCTTTCTTTTATATCTTTACCTGTCTGCAACACATTGGTTGGATTTTTCCAGGAAGTTCTTGAGATTAGAGTTTTCTTTACCTCTCTGCAGGAACTCTCTCCCACACACTCTTGAACACTGCAGAAATTTGTGGCAGAAATAATGAAGAGAGTTGTTCTTATAGATTACTTGAATTTAAAAGGTTTTGATGGTTTGTTTGGTTTTTTCTGTAGAGCTTATCACACCAGAAGCAGGAACCAGACATATCTGTATCTCTGATTTTGTCACTGGGGAGCTTCCATGTTCAAAAATCAGTAATTACAGTGGTGTTTAGGAGTGGTTTTTGCATGTAGAGGCAAGGCTTTCTCAATAGAGACAGGAGAGGTGTGTACAGCCCAGAGAACTCTTCTGAAAATGGTGCAGATTTACTTTTCTTTACAAGCATCTGTGCCAGACTATTTCAATGGTTGAATATTGAAGACTGGGGAAGGTGTCTCCTTCTGAGGAAAATGTAACAGAGATAATTTTTTTCTGTTTTATACCAAGTTTATTGCAATGAGGAACTGGCTGAGTTTGCTTCAGTTTGCCTCGTTGCTGCTCTCTCCTATGTGAGCCTGGGAGTCAGCCTTTCCCACAGAACAGAGCAAGTAGGAAGGCTCACCTGAATATCCACAGAGATTGTGTCTCATCCACCAGAATCCCTGCAGGAGGTGCCAAACCCCCATGCTGCCTGCAAGGCTCACAGCAGCATCAGATGAGAGGGAAAGGACAGCCAGTGCTCCCCCATTCTGGCACAGTGTGTCCCAGAAACCTCTAAAGGAATCCCTGCTAATATTCCCTCCCACAGTCCCCTGTGATAGTGTGGAACAAAACTTTCCAAACTGTGGATTGTGATTTCCCCATAGGAAAGGAAGGTTGGGGACAAGGAAGAGAAGTGCGTGAGAAGAGACTCTTTCCCACCCCTTACAGTCCAGAAAAGATCTTTCTCAAAGTCCCCCAGAACAGGGAAGATCTGACATTTTATTTAGTATAAAGTCACCTGAATTGTTGCTGGCACCCAGCTCCTACCTCCGGTTGTGGGGCTGCACTGAGAGCACAGATGTGAGGGATCTAAGCTCAGAAATCAAACTTCCTGGGGAGAAACAAGTGATGCTTTCCCCAGGATCATTTCAGAGATGGCCTTGTGATGTCCCTGGACAGCTGGGATCAAGACAATCAGGACATCACCTGGGTAAGGAAAGTGGAGGGTGGGAGGAAGGGAGGGAGAAAGGGAGTGACCTCTTCTGGCAGCTTGTCCACCGATGGAAACCTAGACTCTGAAAGAAAAAAAGTGGGCAGCATTTCACCATCTGGCATTGCTCTCTCTTTACCTTTCTTAATTTATGTGGGTTTTAGCATTAGTCCTTAAAGCAACTGCACTGTACTTAGCAAGCTGTGGTTTCTATTTTGGTTAAAGAGTGCAATAGAGAGGCAACTGTAAAGAGCTGGAGTCCTCTGAAATGAAGAAGAAGGTAACTCCCCTGAAAGCAGCCTTTAGTAGGGCTTGCCCTCTCCTCACCCTCACTGACCACACCTGGGACTGCTTCATTCCTTCTCATCCTCACTGACCACACCTGGGACTGCTTCAATCCTCCTCATCCTCACTGACCACACCTGGGACTGCTTCAATCCTCCTCATCCTCACTGACCACACCTGGGACTGCCCCAAAAATTGATTTACACAGGAATTTCATTAAATCTTACTCTGAGTCTCACTCAATAAGCTGAGAAGACCTTGCTGCTTTTTACATTACATATGAGGCTGACTAATATGGAAAAATATTAAGATGAGGAAAAATAGAATTGATAGGGATTGCTATTACAAAGTTAGCCCGGATCGGGCCTGGAATATGGTATGGGGGGAAACCCAGACTGGATTTTCCCGGAATAGGGAATGGGGGAAAACCTGGACTGGAATTCACCAGAATACAGAATGCGGGGAAAACCCAGACTGGGTTGGAACTCATTCCTGGAGTGGGTGCAAAATGATGGGTTTTGATCCCGGTCTTTCATACTAGACGTGCAGCAGAAACTACACTTGTGTTACTAAGCCAAGAAAATCCAATTGCTTCAATCATGTGTGCTTTGAATCGCTGGACTGCTGGTGATTAATGACTCAAACACTCAACCACTTGCCGTAGCCACCCGGGTGCTGCCAGATGCTGGAGTGTTGTGTCTTACAGTTCATTTGTGCTAGGGACTCAAACAGTCGGTGCTTAGGTAATGATGTGCAGAGTGGCCTCCTAGGTGCAGAAGGCTAAGGCTAAAAACTGGATTTCCAGCTAAAGCAAGAGTCTGATAAGAGGAAAATCCTTCAAGGTGGTATAAATCCTTCTTGTCATGCCTCATGCTAACGTGGCTCAGCTGTGAAAATTCCACTCTGGAATACTGGAACATTCATACCTCAGAGGAAGGTGTGAATCTTGCCTGATGGGCCACAACACCTGGAGTTGCCCCACCCATTCCTCATCCTCAGTGGCCACACTTGGAGCTGTGATTTCATAACTTCCTGAAAGCTTTTAAAATCTTACCCTGACCATCAACAATATGATTTATTTTATTTGCAAGGATACTGAATAATCAAGAGTCCTGCTCTAGAAGTAGTCTATGCACTTTTTAGAGGTATTTGGACATTAGAAGTGGCATGGCAATTATCAGGAGCTAGAAGCTTTTGTCAAAGTGACACCACCACACCACGACACTCTTCAGGCAGTGTGTTTGGAGACCAAAAACCTTCACCTTTCAGTTTGAGCCATCCCTTCATCTGAACCCGTATTCTGGGTTCAGATTTCTGCCTGCTACCACCTTTGGAAGTGATGTGTCATGATTGACCTCCCCAGGCAAAGCTTAAAATATTCCTAAAAGGTTGGTCTCAGAACTAAGATTCAGGCTTTGCCAAGCACAGTTCTATCCCACATTTTGCCATTTTGGATCAAACTTGGCTTGTTGGAGAGGGCAGTTTCCTGTTCCCATCATATTAGTAGCTCAGATCTTTAGAGAAAGCATATCCTGAGTCTACTCTTCCATTGGTTTTGGAGGGATATATTTTACCAACCATAGGGTTGCCTGAGCCAGGAGTATGAGTAGGCACAGTCTCATATAAATGAATATAAATGACCTCCTAATTGTGAGCAGGTATAAAAGGCACACGTGTTCCTATACACACAAAAATACATTTTCATACTTCAGCCAGTGCCAGGAGTGTGGGAAGCAATTCTTTTCTTGCTAATACAGTTCAGAAGAAAACTACTACTTGCAAGCAAGGAGGAAGCAGGAGAGGATTTGTGACTCAGCACAGAGCCTGACTCAGATACTTCTGGGAACCACTCTGAAGTGGTAGACCCAAGATCTGCCCACAAATCACATTTATTTCTGACAATATACTGAGAGACTGCCACTACAGTTCTATTTCCAAAGCGCAAGCAATATTACCAATAATATTCACCAAAGTGGATGTTTATTACTTAATAAATGCAGACATTGGCTAAGAACATTTAAAAAAATTAAATATTCAGAAATATAAAATGTTTTAGAGAAAATTTAAAGGAAGCTTGGAAAACAACCCACAGTTTTAGCACAAAAAGGTCCACAGACATGGCAAGATACCCTGGGAAACTACATCTACAATGATTTGTGAGAAAAAACATTGAGGAATCTCTTCACCAGTGTTGCAAAGGGAATTCATATGACACAGTTCATTTCAGGGCAGCTGAACAATAGCAATTTGGGGAGGTAGTCCTTTTCTGTACCACTGGAGTCTCAAAAGATTAGTGGGAGATGGATAGATAAAGTAAATTCTGTGGGTGGAGTGCAGCATTCTTGGGGCTACAAATGCAATTTCTACTTCAAGAATAATAGGAAGGGTTTTGGAGTAGTAAGGAAAGATGTAACACAGGGTAGAAAATTAGTTGATGTAAAAAGAAATAGGGGCTTTTTTTTACTATTTTAATTAAGCAGCTGGAGTCATGCATCAATTTGTGTGTGTAATCTTGGAATTTATCCTAAATCTATTTTGTATGCATGAATAAATGTGGTATACACCATACTATCAATGGTAAGAGGCCCATTTAACAACTTTTAAGAAAGACAACCAATTAAAACTTAGCAGAAGACAAAATGCATGCAATTTTTAGGTAATTTCCATTAGCAGTATTTTATATTATAGGCAAAGAAAATGCCATGGAATCCTGCTGAAAAGAAAAGCTGTCATATAAAATGCCACATTATCCTTGCGCTTCATGCCTCCTAAACCTTGTGATTTTTGCACCATGCTGAGTACAATTTAATTAAGAATCTTCAGGCAGGCACTGTTATCAAAGAGGGTGCTTTTCTCTGCATGCCATTGCTAAAAGTAAAAAAAAAAAAAAATTACAACCGGATAAAAAGTGGAAAATCTGCAGCCAGATTCCTGCAAAGCCTCTGAGATGCCAATTAAAAGAGATTAAGCAAAACAGAATGTAATTTTGAGTTAGTTATTATTTTGGAAAGCACATCCATAAACTATAAAGCACCATTCCCACTAGGAAATTTTGTGAGTATAAGGGACTGTTGAGTCTGAAATAATATTGTTCTTGAAGAAAAAAAAGCTAATGAAAAGCACCACTATGTTTTAAGAGCAGAGTGAATTGAGCTGAGGGGTGCTGTGTTGAGAGTGTCCTGTTGTCCTGTAGCACAGGGACAAGGCTTGCCCTGTCTCCCAATCCATGGCCAAATCTGGCCGTTTTTCCTTTGCTCTGAGCCTCTCAAGCTTTCTAACAAGAAGGGTTTGAAAAATCAGCTTCTCACCTGTTGTCTTGGGTTACAATACAGAGTGTGATAAAAGGTATCTATTCTATCATCATCTGTTGAGGGTGGGGGCAGTGATCCTTATCTCAACGGCAGATATTCTGCTAATGGGCCATCCATTGAAACCAGGCAGGGCATTGTTCTTTATCTTTTCACAACCCATCCTTCCTCCAGCCAGTCATTTTCTGCTAATGGCCACTGAGTCCCACTGTGGGACTGATAAAATTACTGCATCCCATTGGAAGTTGCTCCAGCCAGGGGGAAGAGCCCAACATTTCTTACCAAGATAAAAACAGAGGTTTTGGGACACTAAGGGAGCCCCTTTCTCCACTGGACTCCAGAGGAAAACCGGATTTCTCCACATCACCACTGGACCTCCAGAGGGAGACTGCACCTTGTACAGGAGCACTGCTCCAACTGAATCACATCTGTCACTGCAGGAGGATGCAGCCACCATGGAATGGGACTGCTACCAACACCCTGCCTGACAGGGTGTCAGGTTGTACTCTGACTTTGTCAGGGTTTGGAGTTTGTTTCTTTGTAGTACTGTATTTCTATTTTAATTTCCCTAGAAAAGAACTGTTATTCCTAATTCCCATATCTTTGCCTGAAAGCCCCTTGATTTCAAAATTATAATAATTTGGAGGGAGTGGGTTTACATTCTCCATTTCAAAGAGAGGCTCCTGCCTTTCTTAGCAGACACCTGTCCTCCAAACTAGGACAACCTGTCCAAAACAGGGCTTAACCTTCTAAGTTATTCAGCCATACTGCTGAGAGAGAGCCAGAAGCCAGAAAGACTGTCAGCATCTGAATGCTATAATTTATGGTTTAAACACCTTCGTGAAGGACCTTTGCCTATTATAGTGAAACTGTATTACAAATGCTTCAGAGAAGACCACCAAAACCCTGACTGAACTGCTCGATGCCCGTCGATGAAGATGAGAATCCATTCAGGGTGGGATCAAGCTTAGCAGCTTTGAGGTGGAGACAGACCACAGTCTCGGGGCTATCAGCTGCCAGGTTTACACAGACACTCACACCAAAGGGTGGGGAGGAGGAGAAGTTTTGGGTGGGTAGTGAAAAAGCCTCTGGTCAGAGGCAGTTAACACCCATCCTCAGCTGTGCAGAGCAGCTCAGCTGTGAGACCCCTTCACCCTGGGCAAAGCTGCTTCCATGTGAAGGACAGCAGAGGGGCTGACACTGCCCATCAAAGGCCTCCCAAAGGGGTCCCCAGACCCTGCAGCAGAGCACTGAAGCACGATGCAACAGATGCACAGTGTTGCAAGGGACAGTGTCAAAATTGCCCTTTCCAGGGGAGGCACGAGGGTGTTTGAATACTCATTCTGTACCAGAACAATAAAGAACCAGATGTTTGGCTTCATTCCATGCTGACCTGGTTTGATATTTTTTCTATCTGGATATAATATAGACAACATAAAACCCACACATTCCGTTTAAAACAGAAGGAGCTGGGGCAGATTCTGGCTCCCTCTGAATGATCTGACTGGTGCTGGGGTGTTTAAATGTTGTATGTTGACTTTCTTACTCCTAAAGTCTTGATTACTTTAATTCTTACTCATCCCATCCAATTATCCTGGCTCTAAATCACTGGCATGTTCAGAGTATGAGAACCCAACCAAAGAACTGCATAGAAAACATGTGAGTTTGGCATTCTTCTTCTTGCACAGAGAGAAGTGGGGACACCTCTTTGAGGTACAGGATCTAGGGAGACACTTGATGCTCAGATGGGAATTGAAAAGGGATGAAAATATAAAGATAAAGGTCCCTGACCATCAGCTTGACTCCAGGGAAAGTAGATGGCTGCAACATCATCTGAGATTCACTTCAGGGATCTTCAACAGAGCAGCCTATTGCTCAGCAACTTCTTACCGAGCCCTTATCTCTCTGCTATTACTTTTATGCCTCTGTGCTTCTGGAGTATTAAAAATATACTTACCCTCCAAATCTGGGAAAGAAAGAAAGCACTGGCTTTGCAGATAGAGACAGAGTATACAAGTACATCTGACACCCAAAGCATCAGAGGAGTTTAGGTACCTGCAGTTTGGGAAATAGCACATGTGCCTAAATTTTAAGCAGAAGTTGCAGTGGAGACCTGGAAGGAGAGGGAGCAAGGGAGGACAGAGGAATGGCCCCACGTGATTGACCTAAGTTCTAGATGACCATACCCCAATTATTTACCCATTCTGGTGCTGTCTTCTTTATTCTAGCAAAAAAATTTCCTAGGAATGCCTGATCTCCTGTGCCAGCTCCATCGAAGTGCCTGGATAGCCCAATATGCCCTCTTAACAAGGAAGGCACGGCACTACCGTGCATTACCGGATTCTGGGAGTGGGTCATTTAGGATTGTGCAATGACTGTGTTTAATAGATGCCTGCAGAACTTTCTTGTATGCCTCTGTCTGGATCCTTTTATAAGCTGCTCCAGAATTTTGGCCTCCCAATATCCTGTAACAGGGAGGGCAGTAATTTAACTGCAGGATCTGTGAAAATTGTACTTAATTTGTTTTAAACTGGCAGCACCATAAGTTCGTTGGTTCACCCTTTTTCTTATAAAATAATAAAAAATGTGGCCAGGATTTCTCTGGCACTACATTTAATTTGGGACTTTTTTGTAATAACTAAAACATTCAGAATGCTTTAATCCTAATGATTATGGGAAAATAGGAAAAAAATTCAACTGGCAGTGGGGCTTTGCTTTTTTTTTTTTTTGATCATATAGTCAGAAATAGTTTGATGCAAAGTTATTAAAAACAACAGCATCTACAGAAAAACTACAATTTACACAGTGTACTTGGATTGTATAGTAAAGAAAATCCAAAAGTAGAATTTTTCTATATTTTTTTTCTAACACAGAAGGTCTCTGTTCTATATTAAATAAGCCTTATGCCATTTCCCTAAATTAAACAATATTCCTATTCTGCAGCCTTGCACAGAATTCTTAAATTGAAGCAAATATTCCTATTGAGAAAGCTCTTGGGCACATGGTTAATTAATTAAGTGGAAATGGCTCCTTATGGCAGTGAGGCCTGTGCTTGCTTTTACACTGACCATGGACCTTTCTAGTTTGGATTGTAATAAACATAACCCTGCTACCTCTTGCCAAGTTACTTGAGTTGGGATTTCAAATGAACCTACAGGGAATCCAACATCCAAGTCCTATTGAATTCCAGCATCCCATTCCTTTAGTGATCTTTCAAAGAAACACTAAGCAAGCAGTTGTCCCTATGCTTTTACAAAATGGACTAAAGAATGGACTAAAGCTTGGTAATGTGTTTTCCCTACCTAATATGCCCCTTGGATAAAGCATGATCCAAGTCAGATGCCACACAGTGGAACTTGTGGAAACTGTAGGAAATGCAGACATTAAATGGCAGCCATGCTAGAAACTAAGTTTCAGGCTAGTGAATAACAAGAAAAATGTTATTCCAGGGCATGGCAGGTCCATCAGTCATTGCAGCAGCTCTCAAATTACCCAAATGCTTCAGAAGAGAGTGTTGGCAGCTCTCTCACATTCTCTCATCCACAAGTCTCATATTGTATCCATCACATTAATAAAGTAATCCACAAGCTGGAAAAATAATCTTTCAGAACAACACCAAATGTATGTTCTTGACCTGTGCAGCTGAGATCCAGCGAAATCACAGCCTCCTTGTTCTCCTCACAAATCCAAGAAAACAGTCACAGGTTCCAAACAATTCCCAATACGAAGACATGGGGGCCATAAAGTCTGAGACCTCTTCAGAAGTGACTGAAAAAGAGCTTTCTCCCTGTCAGATTTATAACTTGGAAAGGCATTACAAAATTCCTTTCTCTCCAATAAATTCCACATCTTCTTTTAGCTTTCTCATTGATCCATGGGGAGAATCCATGTGGTCTAAATGCTATGCCTGAGCTCAAACACTGTTTTCCAAACACGACATGAAGCAGTTAAGTGGAGAGTTGTGGGAAATGCCCATTGAAAAACAAGTAAAATAGTGCATAGATGGGAAAGAGATCCACAGACTTCACTGAGAATTCACAGAGAATCACAGAATGGTTTGGGTTAGAAAAAACATTAAAGATCACCTCATTCCATTATCCCAGGTTGCTCAGAGTCCCATCCAACCTGGCCTTGGGCACTTCCAGGAATGGGGCAGCCACAGCTTCTCTGGGCAACCTCACAGGGAAGAATTTCATCCCCATACCCATTCTAAACCTATACTCTGTCAGTTTGAAGCCATTCTCCCTTGTCCTGTCACTCCAGACACTTGTAAATTGTCTCTCTCCATTTATCCTGCAGGATATCTTCAGGTACTGGAAGGCCATAATTAGGTCACCCCAGAGCTTCTCTTCTCAAGGTTGGTCCAGCATTGCTTGCTAGCAAATGCTTGAGAAAAAGGAAGATCTAGATAAATATTTATTGTTGTGACAATGCTCAGCATGGTTTTTGTCCAAAACCTAGTTTTTTATCAACATGTTTAATCCATTTGCTCATCATTTTAACTAAAGGGTTCAAGCAGAGGATATTTATTTTGTAGAGATTTAAACAGGATTCTGAGCAATGCTGGAGAATGGATGCCCAGAAGGCAAAATAATGATGCTCAGTATGGCCCTTAACTCAAACTCCAGAGTTTACAGTCTGAGGCACAGTCTCACTAACCTCCAATAAATATCTTGGGAGACTGCAACACATCCAGCTATTACAGAGCAACACCAAGAGGGATCCTAGTTTCAGCTGGGATGGATCCTAGGAGCTGGGACAGTGCTGGAGTTTGGATTTAGAATGGAAACAACCTTGATAACACACTGATGCTTTGGTTGTTGCCAGGTAACGCTTACCTTTAATCAAGGATTTTCTGGTTTCCCATGGTCTGTCAGTGAGCAGGTATACAAAATACTGGGACAGATGAACCAGACTGGCCAAAGGGATATTCCATAGCAGCAAATAAGGTGAGAGAAATTGGTCATGAGCTGCTTGAGAACGGGCTGGGCATCACTCAGTGGGGAGTTTATTCCTCTCTCAGGTGTTATTCCTTTCTTTCTCTTGTTTTCCTTACAATAATAATAATAACAACAACAACAACAACAACAACAACAATAATAATAATAATAATAATAATAATAATAATAATAATAATAATAATAATAATAATAATAATAATAATAATAGCTATTATTGTTAATATTGTTAATATTGTTATTATTGTTATTATTGTTATTGTTATTATTATTATATTTTTACTTTGTTCCAGCTATTAAACGGTTCTTACTTTTAAATTTTTTTTCTCACCTCACCTCACCAGATCAGCATAGGAGAAGCGGGTAACTGGTACTTCGTTGCTGTTGCCACAAGAATCTGCTGAAGTTTTCCTAATTCTGTCTTCTTCTTGGCATTCCTGAAAGGACCAGTGTGGAAACCTACATGCAAACATGTTGACATTTCGGTTTTGTTTTCTCATTGAATAAAATAAAATAATTGCTGCACTTTGTGCATAATTGTGACATTTAGAATTCCCTTTGCACCAATCTTGTGTTTCTCTCCCATGACATGGATCATGTGGAAAATCCTAGTATATGGATTTTGATTTACACGCTGCTTTAAGGTATGAATTAATGCTCTTCTCTGCTGCAGCCTCTTGGTGGCAACAGCGTAAGGCAACATTTCTGAAAGTGTACCAAAGGCTACATTTTCCCATGTTTTAGGTGTTAGGTAGAAATTCTCTCTGGCAGGTCTGGAAACGTTTAACTCGAAAGATACAAAGAAACTCAAGTTTTCTATTTAGTCATTAGGCCTCCTCCTCTTCTGCTCCCACCTTCCCATCACTGACAGCAGTGCCTGGCTTTAACCACATATGCCCTATTCCAAAGGAGTTCTGACTGTGGCTGAGGGCATTCCAAATCCTCAGCCAGACCTCCTGGGCAGCTGTGCCAGACAAGGAGCAGTATCCAAGTCAGAACAAGCAATCATTTTGTAGCGAGGTGCAGGCTCTCAGCCCATGTAAAAGGTGAACACCAGTGTTAGATGCTAACACACCACTGTGCTCACAAAGGGTATATTCAGTCACCAGAGTACACACAATAATATTTTGGGGCTGAATTATTGATTCCTGTGACCTCTGTCTGAGAGGTTGAAGAGCTGCAGCCCTCACTGAACCTCCTGTACATTACAAAGAAACTTTCATTTGACAAGTGATCTTCACTTGAGAAATCATTTTCCAGTACAGTAGGAGGTTAAATCTGTTGCCAACTAACTCAGCTCCTACACCATTTTCCTTGTGGTGGTACAAGCACTTTCATGACTTTTTTGCTGCCCCATTGAAGCAAAGTGCAGTCATGGAAGGTGACAACTTATGAACTTCAGCTCCTGGCAGGTTTTACCAGCCTACTCTTGGTGTGGCACTTGCATTTAGCTGAAACATTGCATTTAGTTGAAATTTAGTGAATTGCTATTAAACAGCATTGAACAGGAAGTGTTACCAGCTTTTCCAAAGAGAAATGATCACTCAGGCAGGCAATTTTTCCTTTTGTATCCCAGGGTATTGCATACAGACATATAAATTGACTGCAAATCTGAAAAAGAAGCTGAACAGAAAATATAAGCTGTAAATTTTCTTTTTATGTTTTTTCCCAAAAGACAGAATTTGGTTAGGATTTAGCACCTGAGATGTTTTTATTGGCATGTCTCTAGTGACTTAGAATTTATTTCATGATATTTGATTAAACTACATGCAAGGAATACTTAGTGCTTAGTGAAGATAAAACAACATTTTAAAGTTATGACCTTTTTTCTTGCTTTGCTAGCACCACTTAGGTTTTAAAATCATGGTATACTAGGTTTATTGCCAAATTGGCACAATTTCTAATCACTACTAAAGGTGGGGTGTTTGGCTCCACATCTTTCAGGCAGCTTCATGGTGGCTGAATTTGGGTTGTGTCGTACCCAGAGATGACGTACAATGTGCCCAAAACTTCTGCTTATTCACACTACCCCTTAATAGCAAAGTCAAGGACATCAAACTCTCAGGGTGAAGTTTTGGCACAGAAGAAACACAGTGCTACAGTACAAGAAGTTATCAGGATTTTGAACTACTCTGCATTTGCTTCATCCTTTATGTATACTGGGTTTTTTGGGTTTGGTTTTTTTATGTTTTACTGTAACAGTCACATCTATGTATCACCACCCAAGACATTCTATCTAAAATTCCTATTCCAGGCTCAGGTTGAGGAAAATTTTTGAAAATTACCCAATCTTGATCTAAGGACGGCCAATGGTGCAAAAAAGCAATCCCCTTCCCTTTTGCAAATTGTTGCATTTCCAAATGATCCACGGTTTTAAAATGTGAGCAGGATTTTTGTCTCTTGGATCTAGATGCCTACTACCAAGAGAGATTCTTTTTATAGACAGGGAGAAAAGAAGCATTACAAAAGCACAGCTCCTCTGGCCTATTTTAGATCAGCTGAAGACTGACCTAGACAAGTCACTTCTTCTCCCATTGTCTCCCTCTTACTCCTACCTCTACTCTAATTTTGAGATTATTTTAGCTAATGAAGAATATTTTTGTTTCAGACTATGATGCTTCATGCTTTCCCTCCAATGAACTGAATCAAAGGAATTTCTAAATCTCTCCATATAATGCAGATTTTCAAGCCGTGAAGTCACTCCATAAATATTAAAGCTCCTCCCAGTTTTTCAGGATTATGGGGGATGATGGATGATTCTGACAGCACTTTGCAAGCCTGATCCCAGTGTATTTGGGTCCAGAGGCACTGGCAATAGGCACCTTATTGTGGTGCTGTGTCTGACCTAATTAGGCGAGTGACTCAACCACTTAATTCAGGAAAATTGTCATAGTGACATAATCATTCACAAGTGACACTGTAATCTCTGCATTGCCTTGTGTTGCACAGTTTAGACAAAAGGGGGTTTAGAAAAATGTCTTTGTGAATTGGATATCACAAAGAAGTAGTACAGAAATTAATTTAGATTACTATAATAAATGAAGAACAGTGCCCAGGCAGAAAGAGACCTGGGGGTGCTGGTCGACAGATGAACATGAGCCAGCAGTGTGCCCTGGTGGCCAAGAAGGCCAATGGCTCCTGGATCAGGAATGGTGTGGCCAGCAGGAGCAGGGAGGTCATTCTTCCCCTCTACTCAGCACTGGTGAGGGCACACCTTGAGTGCTGTGTCCAGTTCTGGCCCCTCAGTTTAGGAAGGACCTTGAGACGCTTGAGTGTGTCCAGAGGAGGCAACGAGGCTGGGGAGGGGTCTGGGAACACAAACCCTGTGAGGAACAGCTGAGGGAGCTGGGCTTGTTCAGCCTAGAGAAAAGGAGACTCAGGGATGACCTTGTCACTCTCTACAACTACCTGGAAGGTAATTGTAGTCGGGTGGGAGGTGGCCTTTTCTCCAGGCAGCAATTGACAGAACAAGAGGACACAGTCTCAAACTGAGTCAAGGGAAAATTAAGTTGGATATTAGGAAAAAAATTTTTTTACAGAAAGAATGATAAAGTACCGGAATGGTCTGCCCAGGGAGGTGGTGGAGTCACCATCCCTGGATGTGTTTAAGAAAAGGCTGGAAGTAGCACTTGGTGCCATGGTTTAGTTGAGGTACTAGGGCATGTGCTGGACTCGATCATCTTGAAGGTCTCTTCCAACCTAGTGATTCTGTGACTCTGTGAATAAAAGGAA
Source organism: Catharus ustulatus (assembly GCF_009819885.2). NCBI lineage: Eukaryota > Metazoa > Chordata > Aves > Passeriformes > Turdidae > Catharus > Catharus ustulatus. Next base: position 65,844,235 of record NC_046224.1, read on the forward strand.
AATTACAATAGGAAGAAAACACTTAGACACTTAATAAACCTTATAATGGGTTGTCCTGGAGTAAGCTATTTTGATAGTATATTCCATGATCCTTTGCTTTGTGCCCCAAAATTGTTGATGTGTATTTAAGGCTAGGGATTGGATATCTGTGGGGCCTGTTTTGGCATGGGCATTTTTAAAAGCCTTGCTGTCCGGGTTTTCCGTGGCTTGGGGGATATTGCAAAAAGTGTTAAGTTTGGCCTGAGATCCTGTTGCCCTGTAGCTTTTCTTTTCAGCTCTGTGACCAGGTTCTGCCTGCTTGCTTCCCAGCTGTGGCCACAGCTGCTCCTGTGTGTTAAGCTCCAGGACTTCGATCTTGGTTTCTACACTGCAACCTTGTTCATTTTTTCCCAGTTTCCTGGCCATTTGAGTGTCCAGAGCCAAAGTGTGGGGTGCAACCAGGACTGTGCCTGTCTGCCAGCAGGCCACTTCTCTGCATGGTAGCCCAACACTGTGACCAAGCCCTTCCAGTTGTTTTTTACTGGTTTTTGTAGTTTGCCTAAAAGTTGTAACTTTCATTTTACAATTTAGATTTATTCACTTGATTTTGCTTACACTTTGTAAGTTTCAAAATTTTTCAAAACAAAATTTTTATAGTTTTGTTTTACCATGTAACCAACTTTCATGACTTTGTTTTAATTAATGTTTAGACCATTAGATAGTAGAATGAAAGGAATGAGAAGAAGGTGTTTTTACAAACAAACTGTGGGCCAGATGGTAGATAAGGCCAGATACTGAAAGGAGAAAGAAGCAATGAGGGAAACCATAAATTCCATAGGAATTCTACTAATTGACACAGACTGTAACTCGCTCAAGACTGTGCTAAATATCTCGATTTAGAGAAAAGGAACCAAGACACAAGTGAAAAGAAAAAAAGGGGGAAAGGGCTCTACATTAGAAGGGGTTCTTAGGTCTTAGGCATTCTGGACGTCTATACCTCTCAAGTACCTCAGCCAATGGGGAAAGAGAGAGGGAAATGCAGGCAGGAAACTGGGACAAAAAGGAGGTTGTGTCCCCTAAAAATTTGAGAGACCCCATAGGAAATGCCCCATGGCCTTTCCCTTTATTCGAACACAGTCGCAGGACTCCTCTATCTCCCTTTTGGACATAAACCTCTGGTATTTGTGGATTACTTTTCCTGATAAGAGCATTAATAACAAGGGACTGAAATAGCCACTAGCTGTGGCTTGATTCCAGTAACCTAAGACCCTCAGAGTACTTAATGAGTAGAAACCATTCTAGGTGAAAGAGTCTTGGGTTTTGCCTTGCTGAGGCTAATTGCATGTGTCTCATATTACCAAGATAAGTGGGCAAGTCAGCACAGATGGGCTGCACGTGTGCAAGCATGGAAGTTCAAACAGAGGACATGATGAGAAAGATGCTCTAATAATATATGATAGGAAAGATGTGTGCTAATGTCTTTACAAACAATGTGATGGGTGTTATAGTCTTTGAAATGAGTCTTAATGTCTCTACTAACTTTGGGCAGCAGGATCATTACAGAGCCCAGACAGCTTGGCTCCTGAAGCACACAAGGGTCCGCATAAGCTGAGTTTCTGAACTTTGGGGTAAAAGAGTAGGTTCAAGTGGGGAACATATGGTAGGCAGGGACAGCTGTACCTTCCTAATACCTCCACCAATGGGGAAAGAAGAGGGCAACGTGTCTGGGAGTTTAGGATAAAAGGAGGCTGCACTCTCTGAAACCTCAAGAGAGAAAACCCCATGGGCATGTGCCCCAATGAACCCTCTCCCTTTATTCAAATAAAGTTGCAAGACTTCTCTGTCTCCTTTTTGGACATAAATGTCTGGTGTTTGTGGATTTTCCTGAGATATAAAACATCTCAAAACCCCCAAATAAATGCTGCGGTTCTGAACAATGAATGGCAGATGACAATCATTTGCCATGAAAACCTGAAGGACCAAAAATACAAAAAAAATCTGGATTTAGGTACTGGTTACATACACCTTTTAAACCAAGACATGGGTGTATTTCAATTTCATGTGTTCCTTAAATATCACATGAAGTAAAACAGTTTCCTGAAATACATTTTATATAGGAAAACTTCCAAATAACTTAATCTGGAAATCCATCAACAGAAATTGAGCAACCTGATCTAGGGGAAGGTGTTTCTGACCAGGGCCAGGGAAGTTGGAATGAGATTATATCTAAGGTCCCTTAAAACCAGTCCATGGCTCTATGAGCAATAAATCTGCAATTCCATGATCTGTGTTTATGCCACAGCTGCTATTTCAGCCCTGTATAGCAATTACTTAATTGCCTTGAGCAAAATGAATCCCATGCACAATTAATGCTCACCAGAATGCCCAGGTGAGTGTGTCTGCCACTGATGGATGTGTTTTCGATTTATATTTATGGCTCTTAGCTTCCCAGGGAGCAAATTCCCACCCTGACAAACTTGATGATGAGGGAATCTGCAGATCTTCAAACCACTGGCAAATGAAATTACACAGAGGGCTGCAGCTGCTGCTTAATTAGCAGGATGAGAAAGCTCAGGGAAATGTTTGCCCTCTGTATGACAAAACAGTACTGTGGCTGTGGGGAGAAAGTCAGTCCCTTGTGTTGGTTCTTCAAATTCCCTCTAATACTGCAATACTGGTATGTGACCTGGAGCTTCAAAACCACCCTGGAGAGAGAATGGGGAAAAGAAAAACTGCAGAATGCTTGGAACAGCAAATTTCAAACAGAATTGCACTAACAAGATTTTTCTTTTAAATCAAGGCACCTTTCCTTTATAAACCTATTTTAATGTGCAACTAAGAGAGAGAAATGAGTGCTCCAGACCTCCTACCCAAATCAGGGCAATTCAGTGTGTGCTTAGATCTCATCTACACAGTCCTAGGAGCTCCAGAAAAAACAGAACAGGAAAACACTAGGAAGTGCGATATTTATACTTGAGTCTACATCATTATTTCTTCTTTTGAGTCATAGATTTTGCTACGCACTAACAATATGATGGGGGCTTCTTTAAAAACCCTCTTACTTACACAATCATATCCCTCCTTTTAACCAGATCATTCTTTTATATTTTATATTGGATAAAATTTGCATTCCAGCTCCATGGAATGAATGGCATTTCCTTGTGAAGAAGTTTTGTCTCATTACTACAAGGATGCCCTTGTCTTAGTGACAACCCGAAACAAGAGTGTACAGGGTCCCTGTATCCAGTTTTTTCTCAAGAGACATTGTACTAGAACATCTGCCTGCATGGGAAGAAATCAATCCAGTCTCATTGTCCAGATGAGTTTCAGCAGCAAAAACAATTTAAAGTGGGGTTTAATGAAGATCTTAGTAAAGGCCCTCTCTGAAATAATTTATTTCCTGCTTGGTATCTGGAATTCTTTAAGAAAACAACTCAGATGAAGTAAAATTTTTCTGTTTTGGGAAGACACTAAGACTATAAAAGAGACTGTCCCATAGATGGCTTTTTTCCTGTATATTCTCTAACTGAACGGTTTCTCTTTTTATTTTATGACCTCTAGCTTCTTTCAAGATAAAAGAGAGATAAACTCTTTTACAAAGTGATATTAATGCATGTTTGACTGAAAGCTGGAGCTAATATCCTTTCTGTTACTTTTCTCAAAGGTACCACACAATACAGGGGTCTTTTTTCCAGTCAGCTGCAATAAAGAAATCTGTAACACTGGCAGTCATTCATTTTTCTATCTGTAGAACAGGGAGACAACATAATATACAATATCCTACACGTCCTCCTGCTGAGAATAATCTTGGCTTGCTCCCACAGAAATGGATGTGAGGGTTACATAGGCTTTTTCCAAGATTAACTAATCTAGAGATGGATGGAGAGCTGAGAGAGCAGCTTGCAAATCCCAATTTATTTGACAAAGAGCAACTGTCTTTCCATTCCTGATTCCCTGACCCCCAGATTCAGATCAGCATCAGGAAGAATTTCTTCAGTGAAAGGCTTGTCAGAAGGGGATGTCCATCGAGGTAGTAAAGTCTCTGTCCCTAGAAGTGTTCAAGTGATTGACATGGCACTCAGTGCTCTGGTCTGGTTGACAAAGTGGTAATTGGTCAAAGATTGGACTCAGTGATGGATTATCCAAAGACTTGGAGGTATTTTCCAACCTAATTCTGGGATTCCATGAGGTGAAACAACTGGAGGAAGCTGAGGAACTGCGGAATAGTTGCTTCTTATTGAAAATCAGTTAGTCACAAATCCATGAGAGGAGCTGAGGTTGTGCCAGACAGCTTTTAGAAAAGATGTGATATTCACTGCCACATCCACAGGGTGTGGTCCTCTCAGGATAGGCTACTCTAGTTTGGAAGCAAGGGGCTTCTCTCTTTATCTCTGGAAGCAGGGACCCTCTCTCTATTCAGGTTTCCCACTAGATCACACCTTTCTCTGACATCATCTGCTCCAGCACGGGCACTTTTCCAACAGGCTATGAGTGGATCTCTGTACCCACTGTGGACTTCCTGCATTACAAGGGAACAATTTGTTTCACCATTTCACAGAGAAATCTCAGCTCCAACACTTCAAACATCTCCTCCCTCTCTTTTTCCACTGACCTTGGTGCAATCATGTTGTTTTCCCTCACATGTCCTCACTTCCTCCTCTTCTCTGACTAGAAGAAAAACTGCTGCTCGTAGGAACCATCACCAAGAAATTCCACCAATCCAAAGATTCCTGCAGGATCCCTCAGTGCTGAGAGCTCGATCTCATCTAGGTTCCACACTGGAGAGTCACTCACCACATTTCCGCTACCAGCCAGGTGGCCCCGCGGCCACAGAGCAGGTAGTGGTGGCCACCATGGCAGTGGCTCTATTGAATGCCCCTCCTCATGTGGGGCACAGGGAAGGGCTGTCCCTGCCCTTCTGCCTCCCAGGGCCACACTGGGATGACCATGGAGCATTGCCACAGGCTGTGCCGGGATGGCCCCTGGGGTGCCTCACCACCCCTGGAAAAAACTGTCCCTGCGCTGTTTTGATTTTCTTCCTAAATATGTCATCACAGAGGTGTTACCAACCTCTCTAATTGGGCCAGCAGCAGGTCCACCTTCAGAGCCATCAGAGATTAGCTCTGTTGGACATGGCGTAAGCTTCCAGCAGCTTCTCACAGAAGCCACCCCTGTATCCCACCCTCCTGCAACAAACCAGACAGTGCCAGATTAACACAGACCACTTCATGAATAATAGAATTTTATCCCTCCGTACTCCAAGAGTTAAAATGCTGCTAATTGTTCCTGCACAGATGGGAGCAAGATCCTCTGTGGTGAATTTGCTGCTCTCTGGAGAGGCAGAGGTCCATTAGACAGGGATGTAAGTCTAATTTAAAAAGAAATTGATGGCTATTAGAACAAAACATGTTTTTTCCTTTCCCTGTGTTGTAATACAAGGAAAGAGAAAAAAAGCCCTGAATGATGGGTTGGGTAACAAAAAATTTAGGGTAATGCAGTAACATTTCCCAGAAATATGCTGCAGTATTTCTAAGGACACCAGCAGGTGCTGCTGCATAATAAATTTTGAATGCATCCATTCTGTTTTACTGACAGCATTTATTGATAGCAATTAGCAGCAGATTCTCTTTTGTGGACCAGCCCCTTCTCAATGTTCATTTTAAGAAGAGTAGGACAGAATAATCTCCATTTATAACAGAGGCAATGCATATATTTCAAATTCAAATGTAAATATACACAGAATGGCTTTTTTTTTTTTTTTTTCAAGGAATGATCTTGTGCTGCCAGAGAAGTCACACCCAATAGCTCTTTACCCTCTTTGGCCTCTGATTTTTGTTTGCATTTAAAAGGAATATCTTCCTGGGATCCAGGACTGGGACATGGATTTTTCTGCATGTATTAACCTGCCAAGCCAGTCTGTTGAAACAAAATTAGTAAAGCCCTCTACAGAAAATAAAACTGTGTGAGACAGGGATTGATATATTGACAGAGCTATCAGGACATGTGTAATAACACAGAGTATTTAAACTAGAAAAATCACCCTGTGAATAGTGGGTTATTTACTGACAGCAAGAAAAAAATCTTGGTTTGTTCCACTGATAAATCATGGATATTTTTGCTTCTGGTTAAATGAAGTCAACTACAAAAGAGGGTAAATATGATGCCACAGTAGCACACAGTAATGTATCTCTAAATTGGAGTTCTGCTTGAAACTAAGTTTATCCACCTTGACTCTTGGCACAGTTCTAGGGATGGGGCAGCTACAGCATCTCTGAGCAACCTGTGCCAGGGAGGCATTACATTGAGTGTTTGCCTAGCTCTTTCTGGGGATTATCCTCTACTTAAGAAGCAAGAGATATTCAAATCAGCTGAACCAGATTACTCTGCTCGAAGATTTGTGCTACAACTACACCTGGGATACAATCCATCTGTGATTGCAATTGATGTAGGCACCGTAAAGCTGAACCTTAGGCACACAAAAAAGGAAGCTTATTGTCTAAAAACACAAACTAGGCAAGGGAAGAGAGAAGGAACAAAGATGAAGAGGGCAAGGACACACCTCAGAGACAGGAGGGTGAAAGTCTCTAGTGCCACCTCATTGCCTTGTCTGGGAGTCCAAATGCTGCTTGTCTCCATGAAATCCAGGAGGAGCTGCAGCTGGCAAGAGCAGTTCCAAGAAATGTTACAACAAATAAATTGCTAATATGTCACTTCTTTTTGCGAGGGTCAGGGTTAAATGTGCACAACAGTATTTCTTGTTCGGTCTAAGATGTTTATTAATTCTTATCTATATTGCATTCCCACACACAGTGAGTTCTACAGCACTTCAAGCTAAGAAGCTAAAAATGGACATGCATCTCTCTCTACAAGGCCTTATAAGGGCAAACTGTCTAATTAAGAAATGACACCTAAATTATTTTTACTTTTAACCCAATAACCAACCACCCGTGGTTGGACTTTTCTATCCAATTACTAAATACCACCTAGATCCATGAAGAAGAAAGTGAAAAAGAAGGGCAAACCTCACCCTAAAACCTCCATCTTGCTTTATATTCTAATACATTAAAATCTAAATTTTCCAACATGTGATATAACATGCTTCTATTCAAACTACACACCCATTACCCCAGTTCTATCATTCAATTTTGGAAGCCTTCTCCGTGGCCTCAGGTCAAATGTAGTGTTCTCCTGGGGGTCAGTGCCTGTCAGCACAGAAAGTAATCAGGGTTCCAGCACAAATACTTGTCCTAGAGCCTTTTCTTTAAGGCTGAAGGGTGTGGGAAATCAGGTTTGGAAGACAGAGGTAAAATAGGAGCCTCCATCTATAGGACTCAGAAAACCGATTTCAAAGGATTGAAATTTCCATAGTCCAGGAAACTGGCCAGACAGGAGTCCAAATTTTCACTGGTAAATAAGAAAAAAAAAAGAGGAGTGAGGAGCAAAAGAAGCCAGAGAAGCCCTCAACTCCAGCTCCTCTCAAGTGTGACAGTGCACAAACCTGGGTTGCAGAAACAGCTTTGTTTTTCAAACCCTTTCACTCACCAATTCCAAGGAATGTTGAAAAAGTAGCTTTGGAAAAAAAAAAAAAAAATCCTGCCAGCTACAAATTGAGGGCTTTAGAAATGTCTGCATTTCAAAAGTCTTCCACATTTCCCCCTCACTGGCCCAAATGAAAATGAACATGAAACCAGGCTCCAAACTCAGCTTGGTAATTTGGCCCAAAGACAGTAGATAGGAATAAAGCCAGCAGGCTGATGAGTCATTTGGGATAACAAATCTCCATGCAGAGGAAATGACATGTCAGCAAAGCCATGGTTTTCAAAAGACACTCATTTGAAGTTAGATATTAGTCTTAAAAACTGAAATAAGTTTTTTTGAATAAGTTTAGGCACCACTGTATAATTATCAAAAGCCCTTTGAACATACAAGAATTTGAACAGAGCAGATGAGTAATTAACTTAAATCATTAACAGCATTCGGATAAATATAAACTTCAACCTTCCTACACCTCAGTGTTCCCCTAGAAAACTCACTTAATGGTTTAATTAGGGAAATAAAAATTGAAATATGAGAGTGAGAGCAATAAAGGCAACTCCTCAAGAGCAAGACACATGAAGAAAGGGAACATATTCATCTGCTCATAGAGACGACAACGCAGTCAGAGAAGAGCACTTGGATAACCAAGAAATACAAAGCAGGGAGCAAGGAAATTTGGAATTAAAAGCCCAAGTAAAATATGTGACACAAAGAAAGAGAAAGTAGTTTTTGTTTTCATGCACAGGGGTGTGTTACAGTGATTATCTATCACTGTGTACAGTCATTTCTTCCTTGAAGCAAAGATTAAGTGAACATAGATATAAAATAAGAATTTAGTATCTGGTTCAAACAATACTTGACAAAGAATGGTTATAAAGTAAATTAAAAATACTTTCCTTGTAAATTATATAACCCAATTATATTTTCCACCGTGTGGGAAATACACAGAGGAACAACAAATGTTAAAAAAGAGTCATCCCAACACTCATTTATCAAATAGATGTAGAATTTAACATCAGCTTGTTTGAGAAAATAACAGAATTTGGGCAAAATAAACAAAACTTATTGTGCCACAAGAAGTGAATTCACTGGGACAAGCTGCCATGTCAGCAAGCGGTAGGGATGTAAAACATGTGCCTAATTCCCAGGAGAAATGAACATCCCTAAATCAGCTCGCTTCCCATGGGAGAAAGATAAGGTCTCCAAGCATGAGTGAACTGCACTGCTCCTTTCCTTTCCACAATTCTCCTTGTCTGAACTACATCAGCATCATCCGACTAATTGCCAAGCTAAACTAACAGCAAAATCCAGCAAGCATCAGCTCTGCTAACCAAGATGGAATATTTAACACGTGGAAGAGCAGCTTCTAATATCCCTGCAGTGTACTCCAGTTTCTGGGCAGATGGGAAAAACCTAATCCAACAAAGTGCTACTGGTTCATCCCCCAAGCCTTGTGCAGCCTCTCTTTGAGGGACACTCCGGAGAAAGCAGTGGCCTGGATCCATGGAAAGGTCAGGGAGAAGCCAAGTGGTGCTAGCTGTCAAAGAGTAGAGCTGACCTCTGCCCAAGACAGCTCACACAGGGCACAAAACCAATGTCTAGAGTATCAAAAGAATAATTTTGCTCTCCCACGCCTGCAGGATCCTGTTACTTCCTGGTCATCTCATTCTGCACATCATTGCTGCAATATTAGAGTTTGAAGTTCAAGCCCTTGAATTATCTGAAACAGATATCAAATAGTTTCTGAGGAGCCCCTTAGCCTCTAGCCTCAAGTGCGAGAATATCCTACATTCTTTTCCTTTCATCTTTCTTTTATTTTTTTTAATTTTTAATTAATCTCTTTTTTCTTCAAGCATTATCCATTAAAATGCAAAAATGGCAAATACTGAGATCTCAAGAAAATCTGGGGTTTTTTAGCAAAATTTATTGAGGACACGTTTAAGTTCATTATCAGAATTCCTTGGAATTTCAGGGTTGCTAAGAGTATTTGATCTTTATTGATATTGAAATGTATACCATGTATCAGTCTTAATATAATTAAGTAGTTATTAAAGTAGTTTTATTAACCATAACATTTCATACTCATAAATGCATCACCCGGAAAAGAGTCCTGGCAAATACTGATCTGAAATAATCCACAAGATGTCTTGTGTTGCAGAAAGATCAGCTTCTCTATCCAGCAGCAGCTGCCACAGGAATCAAAATATTCAGAAATAATGATTTGTCTCAGAGAGAATGGCTAATCAGAAAAAGTTGCAAATCACAAATTAATGAGAAGAAATAAACAGAAAACAATCACACAAATTCATTCTCAGCAGCGATAGCTGGCTGGTTAATCAGTTCTCAAATAATATCTAGAAAAACATTTTGAGGATCCTCCTCACAGACAGCTGATGACAAAATGACAATCAAGAATTTTCCATCTCTATTTGTGTGCATCCAACATCCACATATTTTTCTATTTTATCTTCTTTCAGTGATGTTTGCAATACCCTTTTCACTTAGTCTAAGTCAATAGCTACAATGGAAAGATTAACTGCAGGTAGTTTGAGTTTGTTGTCAACTCTAGCTTCACACATCATCAGTTGCAAATATCAGTATATTCATCATCTAAAAAGACTTTCTTGGGCTTCATGACACACTCCAGTTAGTTCTCTATGAATATAAAATCAGCACGTAAATGGCTTAGCTAAAAAAACAATAAAATCTATAGGTAGCATCAGAAATAAAGATGATGAACGACTTTTTATAAGTGATAACTTACTCAAAGTACATAACAAACACACAGTCTGTGTTGCCACAATATTTAAAACAACTGGGAATTAGAAAATTTCCTAAAGAGTATATTTTTCCAGGTCACCATTAGCATTATTTATTAGAGTTACTGAAATCTCCTGTGGCATCTATAAAATATGCTTGATTTCAGGATTGCAGAAAAGTTATATAAAGCATCTATTAATATTATACAACCCTTTCAATGGTGCAATGTGATGGAAAAAAACTGGAAGCTCAATAATGAGGAGTTTATATCTTCAATAATTAAGAAAGATCAGCAGCAGACAAATAAGGAGATCTTTGTTTCCAATGCAAAACATTGAATTGTTTGGTGTTTTCATTAAAAGCAACAACAAGAAAACACCAAAATTAAATAAAACCAAACCAAACAAACCAACAAAAAAAGCACACAAACAAAAAAGCAACCAACCAAACAAAAAACCCCAGAACTCCACCAAACAAACAAACAACTCCCCCCAAAAAAGAAAAAACAAAAAGCAGACCTGCATGGGTGCCACCTCAATGCTGTGGTGGGACCCAAAGACACATGTCAGCTCCCCTGCCTAACTCATCAGGATTCCACCTGAGAGATGCTGTTGCCCCATGGCACAGGGGAAGAAGAGGCTGGGCTCAGCCTGTTCTGGGGGAAGGAGTGCCCAGGGCCAGCTGCCGTGGACTTCAAAATGGGGCCCACCATCTCACTCTTCCCCATCAGAAACCTGGCAGAGACCTTCTCTGGCATGACATAAAAGTCATGACTCTTTTGTTCCATTTTCCCCCTCTCAGGTTATACCTACATGAACCTCTTTAAATCAATGCTTTCCTGAATTATTTTGTTGGCACATTTGTCAATGCCACTTAAGTCAAAAGTAAATAGAAACAACAACAGAGATGTAAAATTCTTACAGGTAAAAAGCCCTGCAACCTATGGAAAAGGAGGCATGCTAAAATATACAGGAAGGAAGGGCACTGGGCACTTCTTGAAAACATAATGAATACTGGAAGATTTTTAATTTCCAGATCCCACGGGATGTTTTCTTTTTCAGATCTGAAGCAAAGCACTACAGATAGTAATAAAATACCTGTTAAAAAGACTTACATCTTACAGTTAAGAAGTTACTCACAGCTTTCTCATTGGCATAAAGAAAGATCAGTCTCTCACTTGTGATTAGAACACTGAATGCAAGCAGTATTTCCCACCATTTTCTTTTTAAATCCTGTTTATCAGCCACTGCTAAATGTCAATGAACAGTTTCAGCAGTGCTTTCCCTCATCATGTAATGTCACCATTAGTACAAAATGATCCATCATCAAAAGCCTGATGCTTTGAAAGATCCTAGGAAATAGTCACTTGGCGCAGCAAGACACGATGTGCACAGAATGGATGTGTGTGCGTGGCTGGGTATTGCAGACATTTCCTCTTTCTCACAAACGTGTCTAAATGAAACTTCATTTGGGAAGTTGGATTTCCAGTTTTTCCTAACCCTGTTAGGTTTCCTAACCATGTCAGGAAACCACAAGCAGTAAGCAGTAACACAGATTTGGTTGTTCCCAGTGAAAATCTAGGAGAACAATGACAATTTAAGAAGGGGAGAAGGGCAGCCTGGAGAGTTCCAACAGGAATCAGCTGTACATTGAACTTACCTGGAATGATCTCTCCAAAAGGTGTCAAAAGCATTTAAAATTCAACAGAATTTTATTGAAATGTTATCTAAAAACTTAAAAGAGAGAAAAAAAATCAGAGTAAGCATGAAAGGCAGAGCGCTTCCAGATCATGACCCCGCAGCCTTCTGAGGGCACACAGCACAGAAATGAAGACAGTTTACCTGCTCAAAGGGATGTTTCAAAATCTGCTTCTGTTCAGAACATTTCCTGACTTCAGATTTTTAGCTGTGTCTCCATCCCATCCTTTTTTCAATCTGGAACAGGGTTTGTTGCAACTTGTGCTCAAGTTATGGACATATTCCTATTTCTCAACCACTTCAGAAAATCTCTTTTACTGTTGCTCCTGTTGATCCAGCCGTAAAATGGAAAAAGTGTGAGATAAAAAATAAAACCACAGCGTTTTATTTTCTTCTTCCACGTACTCCTAGTTCCTCCAGGTAATGTTGCTTCTTAAATAACTGCAAAATCAGTGAAAAACTTATGGTGAGGGCAACAATCCTAAAGGCTGCTAAATTTTAACTTGCACTGGTTATCTACAGAACTTGGAGGGATTCATGTCACAATACTGATATTAGCTGTTCCTTCATCAGAAGCCCATTCCCAGACAGCAGTAGAAGGGAAATGTGACTTCCCTGGTGCCCTGTAGCAGGTTATTAGCAGAGCTGCAAAAGGGGCATATCTGAAGTGTCCTACTCCAAACCCAGTCACATTTGACTGCCCAGCAGAGCTAGGATTCATAATTCTGGTTTATCCTTTAAAAAACAGAAGCTTTGTCCCAGGATTGCCAAGTGCTATGATACTAATTAGAAGAGGAAGAATGTGAATTAGGCATCTGTTAGTTTGCAATAGATGCTAAATGCCTGATTGTTCTCTTTGCCCTTGCAAATCAACATTTAATATCAAAAGATATTATAAATCTTAAACAGCATGATTAAGGCATGAAATGTGAACCTAAAATGTACAATGCACAAACAGGTCCAAAATCTTTGGTTTGTGTAAATATCTGAGCATAAAAGACAAATGATGCAGTGGAAACATGGCCCCCAGTGTGAATTTGCAAAACCTCTGTATTTTCATGCCACCTTACTCCTCAAAATAAAGCAAGGCTTTCCTAGTTTTGCAGCCTGTTCTAGTAATGGTATTATGTGTCATGGCTCCTGTTTTTCCAGCTGGATGATGTGCACTGTACCAGCTGCTATAAGTCTGCTCCAGATGCTCACCTCCTGTGTCTCCGTGATTTCCTCATGGAAAGGGTTGTCAAGCACTGGAAAGGGCTGCTCAAAGGGTCACTATTCCTGGAGATGTTCAGGAAATGACTGGACAAGACAATCAGTGTTCTTGTCTGGTTAGCAAGGTGGTGATTTACCAAAAGTTGGATAAGATGATCTTGGAGGTCTTTTCCCAAGATTCTTCTTTTCTCCACCTTAATGGTTCCATGATTCTCCTGCCTATTCTGCAAAAAGCCCCATGCCAGGTCCCCAGGACCCTCTGAGGCTAGTCAGTGGGTCCCCACAAGGTCCCTGTGTACCATAGAGGGGCAGGACTTGGGTTCTCACCCCCAGGTATTTCACTGGTGGAGAACATAGCTGCCCCTTTCTCAAGTGATTAAAGACAGTCTGATTTATGTCCTTGAGCACTGGACAAAATCTACCAATAATCAATACCCATGATTCCAAAAAATCATATATTAAGCATATTCTGGTCAGAGGTGGCAAACAGGGTAGGATTTCATTATCCCAGTGGATAAGTGTGGGCAGGTTAACAATATCATATGAACACCCAAGGACTGTGCATTCCAGAGTCCAAGGCAGGAGATATTTCTCCATGGCACAGACTGGCTTCCATTCAGGAATATGGACTTACAATCTGGGCACTTTGCCTAAAGAGAGACAAAGACTCCAGGCAGAAAAAACAAAGTACTTGGAAAAGGCCCAGCAATGCCTATGATGCATGATTTTCAGCAGAGAAAGCAGTAATATCTTCCTAATGGACAAAAAGATGCTTTCAAGATAACCAGGATAAAAAATGTTCTCATTAGCACTGAAGATAAAACAAACATCAATGCTTGCTTAATTGGCGGTCACAAAAATTTAGCCTAAACAAGAAGAATTTTTAAAACCAATAGAATAAGCAGCCAAGGGAGGTTATGAAACCCGGAACCATGAAGGTGCTTAAAGCTAAATAAATATGCATAAATTAGAGAGCATTTACTGCCACTTTGCTCTGATTTTACTGCTTTGCAATGCACTGGCAAAATAGAATTGATCTTCATTTGCCAATGTGATATTTTCTTCCATAAAAATAAATGTGTCTATCCATTATAGTGGTTACTCCTGGGATGGTTTTTATACAACTAATGGAGATTTTACTGGCATTGGCTTCACATGGCACATTCCAAAAAGAGGACCCTGCTGGGGACGTTGATGACAGTTCCAAAATCCAGGCATCATTTCCCTTTGGAAGCCTCCAGAGCACTCATCCTTCCAAGGTGGGCAGAGGTCTGCAGCCTTGGAGAATTCTGCAGATGTTGGAAAAGTATGGGGATCAAGGAACGAATTCTCTGTGGGGTTTTAGGATAATTTTTTTTAAAACTCTGATATACTCTACTAAATAGTTGGCCAATATTTGTGTTATTTTTGCCCTAACAAACTCTGTTGTCACTGGATAATTGAAACTCACTGATAATAGAAGGGAAAGTGCATCTCAGTCATGAAAATTTCCTGGGGATTGAACTCTGCCAATGAAGGTACCTTAAAATGCAGCATTATTCCAGACAGGAATTAGCAGTTTTTGAACAAAGAAGAAATGACTGAAGGGAGCTGTAATGGTAGTGTTCAAATACATCAAAAAAAGCTTTTGGACTGTGATTATTGCTATCAGGCACAAAGAAGATTATTTACAGTCCCTGTGTTTCCATCAATGCACTCACAGAGAACCCATCAAAACAACAACTAACTCAGGAATACAACACGGCATTTCTTCAAGGTGATTATTGAATTATTACAGCTTTTCAAGGGGATAGGGAGGCAGTGTTATTCCTACCTTTGTCAGTCCCCTGCCATCACATTCCTACTCTCATATCTTCCTGCCCACCTCGTCGCTGCTGGCACTGCCACCTTCCCTTATCCAGCTGTTACTGCTTGTGACCCTCAACAGGCTCCATTCCCATCCTTGTCAGTAGCAATTTCACTATTATAAGCCGCACCATTTTGACTAAAATTTTGGTCCGAACCCAAAGTGCGGCTTATAATCAGGTGCGGCTGATTGGACAAAGAAAGAAAAGTTGTTGTTTTAGTTTGGAGGACAGGTGTCTGCTGAGAAAGGCAGGAACTTCTCTTTGAAATGGAGAATGTAAACCCCCTCCCTCCAAATTATTATAATTTTGAAATCAAAGGGCTTTCAGGCAAAGATATGGGAATTAGGAATAACAGTTCTTTACTAGGGAAATTAAAATAGAAATACAGTACTACAAAGAAACAAACTCTAAACCCTGACAAAGTCAGAGTACAACCTGACACCCTGTCAGGCAGGGTGTTGGTAGCAGTCCCATTCCATGGTGGCTGCATCCTCCTGCAGTGACAGATGTGGCTCAGTTGGAGCAGTGCTCCTGTACAAGGTGCAGTTTCCCTCCGGAGGTCCAGTGGTGATGTGGAGAAATCCGGTTTTCCTCTGGAGTCCAGTGGAGAAAGGGGCTCCCTTAGTGTCCCAAAGCCTCTGTTTTTATCTTGGTAAGAAATGTTGGGCTCTTTCCCCTGGCTGGAGCAACTCCCAAAGGGATGCAGTAATTTTATCAGTCCCACAGTGGGACTCAATGGCCATGAGCAGAAAATGACTGGCTGGAGGAAGGATGGGTTGTGAAAAGATAAAGAACAATGCCCTGCCTGGTTTCAATGGATGGCCCATTAGCAGAATATCTCCCATGGAAATAAGGATCACTGCCCCCACCCTCAACAGATGGTGACAGAATAGATACCTTTTATCACACTCTGTGTTGTAATGTGCAGCTTGTAATCAGGTGCAGCTTATAATTGTGAAATTACTGTAATTAAATCTCTTATTTGGATCCAAAATATGTACAGGACAAATCAATTTTCTCTGTCTCAAAGCATTCATGTGCCACTTGTCTCCTAAAAGAATTTTCATCAGAGATTATAGGGAAGATGTGTGCTAATGTCTTTACAAACAATGTGATGGGTGAAGGTATGGGTGTTAAAGTCTTTGAAATGGGTCTTAATATCTCTATTAACTTCAACCAGCAGGTTTCTTGCAGAGCTCAGACAGCTTGGCTCCTGAAACAGATAAAGGTTCTTCACAAGTTTCTGAACTTTGGGCTAAAATGCCAGGTTCGAGGGGGAGTATGTGGTAGGCAGTTCAGGAAGGCTGCACCTTCCCAGTACCTCAGCCAGTGGGTAAAGACAAGGGCAGAATGAATCTGGGAGTTTAGGATAAAAGGAGGCTGCACCCTCCAAAACCTCGAGAGAGAAAACCCCATGGGCATGTGCCCCAATGGACTCTCTCCCTTTATTCAAATAAAGGTACAGGACTTCTCTGTCTCCTTCATGGACACTGGCTTTCCATAGCATGATTTTGCATACAGAAGTGACTGTTGGAAATGGAGCAAAGTTTTTAGATATTACCCTCATCTTCAACATTACCATAGTTAGTTTTAGACTCACTAATTCTGTTTAGAAAAAGTAGAATAAGAAGTAATAGCTGGAAATAAAAGCCAGGAGACTTCACCCCTCAGTATTGGGCCTTATCTACCAGCAGACCCACAGTTTGTTTATAAAGACACCTCCTTCTCATTCCTTTCACAACCAAGCCCATTCTAGATTTTATGATCAAATTTTAATATTACCTGACCAAGTCATTATATTCCACCTGTTCTAAGTCTTAGGAAAGTTTTTAAAAATTACAATAAATTTCTCACTGTGTCTCAAATACCAATTGCTTAAACTTGCATAATATGTTTGGGTTTTTTAAATTAAATCAAGGTAATTTAAATTATGATAAAGCATAATTTTAATTTCACTATAACATTAAATATACTTTCCTGCAGTGAGAATGATTCATCTGTTCTGTAATTTTTTTTTCTTTTTAGTAGTTTGTTCTATCACTAAATTAGACTTAGAGCTTACAGCCTGTGATGCACTGTAAGACAAATCTGGGCTGTTGAAAGCAAGATTTATATGCTTAATAATTAGGTATCTCTGTTCTTTCTTTAATTTGGTTTAGGAGACAACTCATATTTTGGTGTCAGAGTAATTGAATCATTACTTCTATTTTAGAAAAAGCTAGTTCTTGCAAAGGAACACACTGATCATGAGGGTGGCACAGTGTCTATCCAGGGGGTTATTTTTACTTGCTAGTTCCATATCCGGCTCTGCCTGTACTCCAAGGAGACATCAGCAACACATTGATCACACCTACTGCTATTTCATCTGTGCTTCATCACGTGTCACCTCACCTATTCCTTCTCTTCTGGGCACCAAGAAGCCACAGCAATACTGAAAATGCATCAGGTCTCCCAGTAAAAATGAATTTGGCACTCAGGTCTAACACAGCTTGGTTTCAGCTGTGGCCAAATGAACAATAAAGTTGCCAAAAGTAGTGTGAGGATAGGGGAGCAATGTGGAACTATTCCACCAGAAAAGCTTGCTAGGACTCTAAATGAGGTCCATATAGACAGGAACAGGAGATGAGGGGGGAAAAAAACCCATCAGTCATATTTTTATAACAGTAAATTCCCTCCAGTTTCTAAAGAAAGAAGAAATTATCTCAGCTCTTGTGTCATGGTTTAGGTTTAATCCCAACTGGCAGCTACACGCCACGGAGCTAGGTGCTCATTCCCCCAGCAGTGGGGTCAGGGAGAGAAATGGAAGAGCAAAAGTGAGAAAAGCTATGGATTGAGATAAAGGCCGTTTAATGGTGAAGCAAAAGTTGTGCACAGAAGCAAAGCAAAACAAGGGATTCAGTCACTGCTTCCCATGGGCAGGCAGGTGTGCAGCCATCCCCAGGAGTGCAGGGCTCCATTCAAGCTGAATAACATTAATAGAAAGAAGCACTATTGTGCTGGAATTGTCTTTTAGGAGCACAAAAGCTCAGGAAAAGTGATACCAAAGAGCATAAAATATATCTTTGAAGGGGAGGATGTGTGAGGGAATTCTTTCATGAGGTTTTCTTCAGAGGGAAGTACTAAAGAGGTGGTGTAAGATCACACTGCAGAGAAAAAGAGAAAAAGGAATGGGGAAGTAGTCATCGGGTTTTTTCCTAAATTTTTTTAAGTGGAAAACAATGTCACCAGATTATGTTTCTATCCCCTGGCTGAGGTCTCTTGTTATTTGCCACTGAAGCATCCTGGATTCCTCATGATCCATGCCAACCCATTCTTCCATATCTCCGTCTTGCTGCACTACAGCAGGTGTACATTTCATCTTCCCAAAATATTCAGCTACCAGAGATGTGAAAAAGACTTCTGGCAGTTAGCTGTAATTTCCCCCCTAACTACCAGACCTTTGGTTATGTTTGTAATTGTGAAATCATGAGTGGTTAATTCTTGATGAATTTGTTTGTCCATGAAAACAAAGACAGATTGGCTGGAGGTTGTCTACTGAATCAGCTGAGCTAAAATCATCTGAACCAACAGGTCTGTTTTCCTTCAGTCTGTTTTCCCCTGACATGCAAATTGATGAAATGCTGATGCTACACTATAGAAGAGTTTTCGTAAGCATTTTTCTGATTTGGAAAATGTGATTTGAAAAAATAATATTTTATTAGAATTATTGAATATGCAGTGGGAATAACACTAGCATGGGGAATTTCAAGTTTGAGTGGTGTTAGTTAAATGTTTGGTATGCTTCCCAAGAATGTTTTCCACTTGAAATGACAATTAATTTGTGGCTATTGTTCACATGTGCTTGTTTGGCACAACAGCAACACATCTGCATTGCTCTAGGCCAAACTAATATGAATTATCAAAAGAATTGTAATTTACCCAATTATGTGATTGCTTTATACGATTGCTGTCAATGGTTTGACAGCTGAAAAAGTTCCCTGGTTTTAATTATTCCAGTAGTCAGTCTTGCCCAGCTGACTAATTGCTCCATAAATTACAGGTTTTCCACGAAGGTTCGCACTGCATGGAAACAAGGGAGCACTGAATAGAGCTTGATTAGCCAAAAGGTAACAGCCAAATATTCCCCCATGGAGACAATCAAATTAACTAAGTCAAAATGCATCTTTTTGTTTCATCATTGATTATACGAATATACCTTGACCCTGTGTGGGTGAACACAGAATTTCTGAGACAGAATGTCCAATAGATACTGAAAGCATGAAAAACTGCTTGTGTTGCTTTGAAACATGCAACTACTGCGGCTTCACAAACAAAATCTAAATTTAAGTTGAAAGATAAACCTGCTCAGAGCAATGGTCTATCCTTTTGCTTAGTATCTTGATAAAGTTTTAAGTCTAGGCTTAATCTGTGGCAAAATACTCTGCTCTAAACATAGCTTTTACAGCTGATTTGACATATGAAATCTGTAAGAATATTGGGCTATCACCATATAAAAAATAATTATAAACCATATGGAGAAGGAAAGATATAAAAACTTCTTCCTGAATTCATGTAATTAAATTCTAGCCTTCTGTCAGGATAAAATGCAGACAGTGATTGATCCTACACTATTAATTCTGCATTAGTACTGGTACAAATGCTTTGGGAATGTTACAAGTTGCTTTGCTACCCACATTTCAAGAAAGTGAAAAAGTAGAAGACTGAGAAGGACAATCTGGGAGTTTTTAAAGTATTACAAACCTTCTGCAGACAGTCTTGAGCAGCTTGCATTTAAATTTAGTGAGGCAGCCAGGAGACCATAGGTCTACAGATACTTCTGTAAAGGAAAATTAGTGCAAATACAATTTTCTTCAACCTAGTAGGGAGGCACAAGATGATCCAGGGACCTTTCTGAAGTCAGATGGCTTTAGAGTAGAACGAGGTCCGCACAGCAGTCCTCTCTGGAATCCTGTACCTGCTCATATTAAAAAAAATACAACCATTTTACTCAATCTGTTCTTTCCATTAATGGCTTTAGCCTATTTAGCCTTACCTTTAGCCTACTCTTTATCACACCTCAAATCCAGTTTTCTCAGTAGGTGTGATCATGGGCACACAGCTCTGCTAACCCACACTAGGGAAGGGTTTTGGTCCTGCTGGGAAAACATCTTATTTTTGATGGCTCTGGGGAAAGTGAAGGAAAAGCTCCACATGATGAAGGATATTACAAACCATACAAAGCAGGACTGTTCAGTGGTCATTACAAGAGTTTCTCTGTTAGAGGTCCTGGATGCTTCAGCCCTGGAGAGGCAGGGAACCATCCCATCACAGGGTACTAAGAACACTGAGGAGGCTACAATGTAGGTGTTAAAAATCATTTAATTAATTTTCCTCTCAGGCAGCAAATCAAGAACTCAAGGAGGATGTGAACTGTGCTGCTGAAGGAAAGAGAACGTGGACCTGCTCTGTGGAGCCTCTACAAAGAGTCTGGCCTGCCACTGAGAAAATTTAATTGATCTTTCTCCTCAAGCAGAGCCAAAATACTCACCCCCTCCACCTCAGGTGATACCACTAAAAACATTTGTCACAGCTTCCAAAGATGAGGTGTGAGACTGTTTCCTGAAATAATTACTGAGTGAAATTACTTACAGGGGCTTTGCAGGGCAGCAGTCTTGCTGAGGAAGCTGCAGAGACCCCCACAACCAGGTGATCATTTTGCTTTCAGATGCTAAGGCAGCCAGTTCAACATTGATTAAGGTGCCATGTAAACCACTCATGAATTTTTATACCAACATTGATCAATGGCTTGGACAAAACAAGAACATAATTTCCTCCACTGGGTAATTGTCTCTATAGGAATACATTAGTAAGAATTGTTCTAATAAGGTTTGTGGGACTATTCCAAAGAATTCAGTCTTATCCTTGGGAAAAATCTCAAGGTCTCTTAAAAAATTAAGGAAGAGTACATAGCATATAAACTATAGAGAGAGTAAGGTGCCCAAGTTCTTGTCAGTTAATTGTAAAAAATATTTTATTATATATTATATTATATTATATTATATTATATTATATTATATTATATTATATTATATTATATTATATTATATTATATTATATTATATTATATTATATTATATTATATTATATTATATTATATTATATTATATTATATTATTATATTGATACACTGGTTAAATCTGAGACAGAGCATCTGTAAGATACTTTTTTACAAGTAAACATAATTTCCAAGTAATCCTGTCACTACAGTTATAAAAAAGAAACATTTCTGCAAGCTTCCTTGTTGATCTACAATCCCATATTTTTGCACACAGCCTCTGCTTATTAGATTTCTGATTTAATTGAAATGTATTAGTTTAATCTATTTTTCAGTATTACCTGATGACACAGACAGGCAGGATTTATAACCTTAGCTAGCATTTGAGCATTCAGAAATCCCCAGAGGACAGAAATCCACCTCTTCTGCTATTTACAGATACAGCAAAGAAACCCAAGAACTATAAAACGAACTATAAAACTTTCTTTGCAGAATTCTGAGACAGAATAGTGTAATACTTTACTAGATACAAAATTACCTCAGTGCAGGGAGTGCAGAAGGAGTCAGGAAGACTGAGACCACAAAGGGACCTGCTTGTGTAGCCACACAAGAGTGTGCAGGCTGAGAACAGCAATTTTGGCACCAGCAGTGGGCAAAGGGGAGATGCCACTTCCCTGTGGAACAAATTGAGTGAGGCTGGAAAAATGTCACTTGGTATAACTATGGCAATTATTTATTAATTGCTATAAGGAGCAAAAAGGGAGCCCAGACTTTATGTATCTCAGCAAAACATTGACAGTAGAAATGGTGTAGGTCTGCTGGAGAAAATCCTCCGTGCCAACACCTGAATTTCAGGATGAGAGTCAGGAGACTGCCTTACTTTCCCTCAGATTCCTTTGCAAACAGCACACAATGAACAAGAAGAGATTCAAGCACCTGTGACCCTGTATGGCTAGGACACAGTAACACGACCCCACTCGCAAGCAGCAAGAAATAGCAATTTATTGAAAAGAGCCATGGTCTTATCTAAGGAAGACCATGAAAAACAAAGTAGAAAAAGACTCATTGGTCAAAGAAGGCAACACCTCTTTGAAAACAGCTTCTGTAAAAAATACCATGTCTGTCACGTATCTAGCAGGTGTTTAATCATTGTTGTTAGCTCTTGTCCTTGGGCAGTTTGAGAACAAGGCTGCCCTCCTGGTTCCCAGCAGTACCCTAACGACAGCACTGTGTGGGAGATTGTCTTATCATACAAGAGAAAATGCATGTGACAAATGAGCCTAGAAATGAAACCAGCTCCTCTCCACGTTAGGTATTGGGGCAGAAAAAGAGGCGAGGAAAAGGGATGGAGGGGCATGGGCGGAGTGCAGGAGGAGGGAGAAAAGAGATGAATGCTAAGACTCTAGGGAGCTGTAAAAATGTATCCTCTTCAAAGTTGTCCCTTGGCTACGGAACACAGAATGTGAAGTAGGGCATGTAACCATTAATACCTACCCCTGTTTGCTAGAAACCAAGAACTAGGTGCTTCTAGCAGTTTATGGCAGGGGTAGAGATGATCTTTAAGGTCTCTTTCCACCCAGGTCATTCCATGATTCTGAGATTCCCTTTGCCTGTGTGTTGTGGTTACCACACATGTACAACATGAGGACACCGAATACCTTCCTGTTCATGGAGAGCTAACAAAACGAGCCCTTGGGATTCCTGACTCTTCAGAAGGCTCCTCTCTGGCCACTGTTGCATATTTAGAGCCACTTTTGGCGGGCGAGGGGGTAGAATAAATGCTTCAGAAAGCAGTGGCTGTGTGGATTCTGTTCCACAGCTCCTGTGAGAGAGAGAAAATATCAATCTCCTCAGAGTAACCTTGCAATAGCCAACAGTAACCAAAAGCAAGTTGGACCTGGGGGTAATTTTGATTTCACTTTATACTGAGGCTACACCAAAATAAAGCTTATACCATTGTTTTCTCCCCTTCTGCCAGCCCAACGTAACCAAGGAAGAAACCACAAAGGCTGAACTGCACTTTTAAGGAACGAAACCCTGCCACTCACACACGTTCCTTCAAAACAAAGGCATGTTCCTTCAATTCATCCTTTTCTGTGCCTACCACAGTCCCATGTGAGGTGTTTATCTCTGGCAGAATATGCTGATGGGGGCAAATGCTCCCCTCAAAGCTCTGTTCACCCTGGCAAAGATCTCCACTGCTCTGTGGGTTTGGGAACAGGGTGGCTGACACATCCTGAGAGCCGTGACAGGGCTTGCCAGTTTGGAACAAAATCTGGATACTTTACACCCAGTCTGTGCTTTAAACAGCTGAAAATAAATAAATAAAAATACCTCACTGAGCACAACAGCCTTGTTTGGCTTCAGATTAGCAAAACTCAACCCATTTGCAACATGGGAGGGCAGTGTTTTCTTGGGAGCAGTGTTTCCCCATAGCAGCAGGGAAATCCAGCTGCAGATAACCTGGAGGTGAAGAGATGGGGAGATATTTTATTTTTATGCTAGTAGCCATTTAACTTCATTAAAGGTGGCAACTAATTTAGGAACTGGAAAGAGGTAAATTCCAACTTTTTGCAAATCACAAAATAAATCATCCCAGTATCCACAGCTGAACAGTCATGACATGGATGTTATGAACAGGAGAGCAGTAGACAAACTCAGTTTCTTGGCTGCCTTTGGACCAGCACTCCAAGGCTGCTATCCTGGCATTTTAACAGAAGAGAAGTGAAAAAAAGTTACAAATGTAAGCTGCACCTGGAGTAGATAAAAAGAGGAAAAAAATAGTAAACAAAAAATTAAAGAGAGGTATCTATATAAAAGGGAAGATGCAAAGCGTCAAACTAAATCAAAGACAGATAAAGGCAGATCATCTTGGCTGCACAGCAGTGTGACTTTAAAGAGGAAATGAGTGCAGAGAATTTTCAGCTTCTTTCACTTCCTTAAAAGCTTGTTTAAATCAGTAAAAATAATTCACTAATTCACTTCTGTTGATTTTCCCCTGATTTTCTCATAGAGCATTCTGCTACATATTTTACTCTGTTTTGTTAAAAGTATTTCAGAGGAACTCAAATTTATGTGTTGTTTTCAACAGTTTGACATTTCCAAGCCAGTCACTATGAAACAATTCCTGGCATAAGAGCTTTTCTGTCTTTGAGCCAGTCCTAAGCTGCAGTTCCTGTCCTATCCTGTCCCATCCTGTCCTGGAGCAGGATGTTTAAAAGCTGCTAAAATTTCTTGTTTTCTCACATGGGTGAGGCAGGGGGATGTAGAACAAGCTCTGACTCTTTTCAAACTAAGTGAATCTAGGTGCTGTTCTTCATGCCCAGTCTTGGCTCTCTGAGGGAGAAGAGCAGGAAGCACTGAAGCATCTCTCCACCTTGTCTCTAATTCCCCTGGAGCTACCAATGGCAGAGGCAAGGGGGCTGAGCCTGCTTCAGTGCACCCAGGTCTCAGCAAGGCATCTTTCTGCATTTTGTCAGCTCTAACTCTGCTATTGAAAGACCTGCCAGAATTGGGGTGACCTAACTGTGGCCTTCCAGCACCTGAAGGGAGCCTGCAATAAAAATGGAGACACTACTTCCAGTACTAGTGACAGAATAAGGGGAATGGCTTCAAAATAAGAGTAGGATAAGACTGGATATTGGGAGGAAATTCTTCCTTATGAGGGTGATGAGTCACTGGAACAAATTTCCCAGAGGAGTTGTGGATACCCCATCCCTGAAAATGTTCAAGGCCAAGTTGAATGGGGGTCTGAGCAACCCAGACTACTGGAAGATATCCCTCCATGTGTTAGGGGGTTGGAACGAGATGATTTTTAATGTTGTTTCCAACCCAACCCATTCTATGACTCTATCATTCTGTGATCCAATGACAGACCACAGACCATAGCACCAATGGGTATTTTATTTGAGGTAGAAGATATAAAGAGATATTATTCATCTTCTATAAAGATAAAGTCCACAAGCCATGAGAAAGCCCATGCTTGAGAGTCTGAGTTTCCACCTTTGTAAATCCTGAGTCAGGATTTATCGTGGCTGGTAATTGGGGTGCTCTGCATTTTATCATGGGGATGTCAAAAATCAATCTTAGGAACTAGAAATAAGAAAACTCCAACCAATCTGTTGCTTCTTCCTCCCACACAGACCCCAAACGACATCGCCTCTTTTTATAAATGGCCCTGTTCCCATATCCAGATCCAGAAGACTATGAGAGCTTTGCAGGTACTTTTGGTTCACTTTTGTCCACCATAGCTATTGACAACAAGTTTTTTCACATTTGCAGAGCTGAAGCTATTACCCATTTCCAAAACCTTCATCCAACAGATGGATCCAGAGACTACACCTACACCAATAAATTATGCCCAGTGATTCTCCTGAGCCAGTCTTGCCTACCTGCATAATTCATAGAAACTTCTATCCAAAACAAGAGCCTGGGACACAAGTGCTTTTGGGAATAGTCTCTGGATTATCACAACTTCTAAACTGTGCCTGGAAAACATTTGGGAGACCCCCAGCTGACAAAGGCATGGGAACCACGCTTCTCTGTGTAAGTGGTTGTGTTCCTGTGCCTGGGAGCCAGCCCAGGCACTGTGGAGTTTACTGGAAGGGATGCAGCCAAAAAGTGACAAATGGCAGTGACAAATCATGGATCATAACTCATCCTCCCTTCTCCAGCACGGGAATCCACAGAGGACAACCCAGAACACCAGGAGTGTTACACTGCACTTTGACTCGTCTCCTCCTGCTGAAGTGAATGGTATTTCTGCTACAATCAAGTCATGATCAGACACAAAACAGCCTCACAGGTGATTAGACAAAAAGCTTTGTGCATGGCCCTCTGAGTGCTAGACAAAGTCCTCCCTACCAGTATTCAGATGTCAACCAGTGTCAATAGCTGTGAATGATGGTTCCATTAAACATTTTGATGGGATTTGCCCTCCTAGACCCCTGAGTTTGCTGTTTGCTATCTCCCACAGAAAGACAGGAGAGTTCTGCAAGGGATATTTACTTCTTTCAGGAAATCAAAACAAAAAGTCATCTCCAGAGCCAGCTGTATTTTTAGTAAGTTGGCAAGGATCAATTTTTGCAAGTTTAAGAGTCTGTCCAAGAGCAGCTCTGTTCTTAAAAAGTGTAAAGCAGACAACTGCTGAAAACCAGGACCCAAAAATGTCCCAGGCTGAATTTGGAAACTTCCCAGAATTTAGCTAAACTACCACTGGTTGCGTTTGTAAATACAGATCGAAGTCTTTGGTTATCATAACAAAAAGTCGAGATTAGGTAAATCAAGATTAGGTATTTAGTATTCCGATTCTCACATCTGAAAAAGCAGACATCTAGAGAGTGTCAGTAACTTCCAGCTCAAATCTCTCCTAAGGATTTCTGTTTCAGATGTCCTTCTCCAATGCTGCTCAGGTAGCACTGGAGTAAAATTTATTCTTCCTCTGGGAATCTGTCTTTGAATAGGTGAATATATATTAA
Source organism: Catharus ustulatus (assembly GCF_009819885.2). Lineage (NCBI taxonomy): Eukaryota > Metazoa > Chordata > Aves > Passeriformes > Turdidae > Catharus > Catharus ustulatus. The sequence goes on from NC_046224.1 coordinate 65,870,777, forward strand.
CCCTTTGTGAATAATAATCTGAGTCTGACAGGAATTTTAAAGGCTTGGAGGGATATTGATAATCCCCGACAATTTTAACAGAAATGTATACTGCTAGCAAGATTTTTCAATATGTATTTCCAGGCAGATTTAAGTCAAACTGAAATAGAGTTTCTCCTTTAGATTTTCAGTGGACTGAGTTTAAACGCACCTTACATTTTTATTAATCCTGTGTAATTTTTCTGGGAATCCTACTATTCTTGCCTTTAAATTCAGATCATCTGCCCACAAGTTTCTTTAACATGGAATTGAACTTTTCCCCTTACAAATCCATCTAAGAACAGGAAAGTCTGGTTCATATTCTCTTTCATTAATTGCATGACAAAAGGCTTATGAACTACTGAAAATAGATTAAAAAATGAACACATTCCTTGAAATCACATTGTATCTTGAGACAGACTTCAACAATCACTTCCCAATGAGAAGCAGAGGGGAAGAGAAAATATTTTCTGGAAAGTTATGAAATAATAAACACCCTGCTCTGTAATCAAACTGGAAAAAGAGGAACCTATTATTTCGTTTGAGGAACATTTCCACCAATGTAGCTGGTCCTATATTAGTCCATTATTAAGGAAAAATATATGTCCACATCTACATATTGTAAGCAAGTTTGATATTTTTTGAAAGAGAGTAAAACGTAAACAAAAAGAAGAAAAGAAACTTAGATCTAAAAATCTTGCCTGAATTGTTTCCATCCTGGCAGAGCACTGCTGATGCAATGTCCACACAAGGCTCTTGCTCTGTGAAAGGGACCAGTCCAAGCAAGTCCCATCACTGGTTACTCAGTTATTCAACAACTGAAAAAGAAATTATTACCTAGTTTGACCTCGAACCAAACCCAGAGTATTCTAATCCAGAAAACCAGCCAGCTGAGATTAAAAAAAAAAAAAAGGATACAAGAGTCAATCAGTTTTAATTACTGGACTTGCAGAACTCTTTGCTATTTATATTACCTACTAATCATAATCAAATTTTATGCTGTATCCTGGTGGAAAACAAGCAAAAAAAAGGCAACAGGATGCTAAGTTGCATCAACAAGAACATGACCAGCAGAAATATAGAGGTCATTGTTCCACCCAATGTTTGTCAGGTCATGCCTGAAATACCACGTCCGGTTTTTGTTCCCACTCTACAAAAATGATGTGGACAGTCTGGAGAGGGTCCAAAGCAGGGCACCAAGATGATCAAAGGGCTGGGAAACTGCTAAGTGAGAAAGGGCTGAGAAAAATGTATTTCTACAGCCTTGAGAGAAGAGTGCTTAGGGGAGACTTTAGGACTGAATTTCAGTATTTAAAGGACGGCTACAAAGAAGGTGGAGACTCCCTTTTCACAAGGAGTCACATGGAAAAGATGATGGGCAATGAAGTCAATTTACATGTAGGGAGATTCCTATTAGATACAAGAGGAAAAGTTTTCACAGTTAGATCAATCAGCCACTGCAGTTATGTTCCCAGGGAAGTGACGGATCCATCAACACTAAACATGTATAAGATTCACCAGGACAAGGGGCTGGGCCATCTTATCTATGCTGTGCTTTTACCAAAAAGACGTTTTTAAATTTTTCTGCACAGATATCTTAGATCAGCAATTCCATCCTGTTCACAGGTTTGTGTCGCTGTCATGGCCAGCCTCTGCCAGATATTTGTGGAAGAGCTTACATAATATTTGTTTCCATTTTCTAGGTACATTTGTTGTGAGCCCTGCCTAGTGCCAGCAGAATTTGCAGAATTACGCCGGGGGATCGATGAACCCAGAATTGCATATGCTTTTATAAAAATTAAATTTCATAAAAGGCTTAGGCAGTAGGTAATACCCACCTGAATTATGGATAGATACCAGTACTTGTCAGAAGGATGATGTTGGCATCATCCTCAAAAGCACTTTTACAGCAGTATTGGTTTTCTGTACTCCTTTTCTTCCTCTTTTGAACTACATTTTGGGGTGGGGGAAGTTTGTTTTGTTTTGTTTTGCTGAACAGCAGGAATCTCTTCTTTTTCCACTGAATAAATAGCTATTTACACTTTTTTTATATTCAGTGTGGCTGCCATGAGCTTTCTAGAGTTCAGACCAACAAAATATGCACTAATGAAAAAGTATTTGCTTCCTCCAGGCTACTTTTGTGGAATTTTTCTCTACAGCATTTGCCTCAGTCTGCCAAATGTCTCAAATGTCTTTAATGTGGAGTGGCAGCCTCAATGCCTCTAGGGATCTGAGTGGGAACAAGTTTGGGGCTTAGAGGATCCCTCAGAGTGGGGGAGTGGGCAGGGAACACCACAAACAACAAGGCCCTAAAGGGAAGTCCAAGTTTGAGGACTAGAAAAGAAGCAAAAGGTAGGAGATGAAATTGAAAAAAAAGAAGAAATGTGAAGTACTCAAAATACTGGGAAAGTTGAAAATCCTGAGAAGGCTTGGTCAAAACGGCTGGGAGCAGGAAGGGATCTGGAAGGCAAAGAGAAACCAGCCCTCACCCACCATGACCCAATCCCACAGAAACATGAAGGGAGATGCTCCAGCTTTCCATTTTCAGCCACCCTCCCATTGGCTGAGGATACACATACCCTTAACGCTGCCTGATTGTCCTCCTCCATGTCAGTCAGAACATTTGGACTTGGAAAAGCAAAGAGTGAGGTCCTTGGGCTGTTGAACAGCCCCAGTGAAGAAACAGCCGCTGCCTCACCATGTAACTTGTTGCCAAGCTGGCAAAGCAATGGGATCAAAGGAAGTACTCATAGTTTGAAGAATCATTGTTTCAGTTGGAAGGGACTTTTAAAGGCCATCTGGCCCAACCCCAGCATCAGATGTAGCATTCCAGATGCTGATTCAATTACTCAATTACATGGGAAAATTCCCTGTCTGAGCCTCCTGACCTCACCACATGGTTGCTGGTCATGGCAAGTCCGCATTATTGACTTGACACCCAGTCTGCTGCCCTCCCAAGCCCTCTTGCCACAAGCACTGTCCCTCAAAAACACCATTGCACTTGCTATTTTTCTATTAGACATGAGCTCTGAGGACACCTGATAACTCCAACAATTATCCATCCCAACATTTGATAATTTCGAGAGCTAAACCACAACTGACAGGCCATGTACAGTCTGAGCCCAAAGTGTTGTGTCATTTAATGGACCTAAGGCCATGGTGCTATCACTTGTGATTTCCTTTTGTTGTCATGCTTTTGTCACACTTTCCCCATCCCCAGACATGTCTAGTGTGCCACCAAAGCTGATTTCTCTCACTTAGCATTTGTTAGCAGCCAGCTGGTGTCCCAATGGCAATGAGTGGTGGATTTGGAGATGGGGAGTGTAAGGAAGACAAAGCACCTGATCTGCCATGGACAGGTTATAAAGTTTGTTAAATTGCTTTTCTGAACTGTTGATGCCATCAAATGAAATCTGTGTTTCAACAACTCGAGTGAAACAACTTTTGGCAGACTTTTCTAAAAGGGACTCTTAAAAACACAATAAGTCAAGATGAAAATGCTCCATTATGGCCCAAGTCTGTTACAAGAGAATGCAACTGACCTGTTTTGAACTTTGTATTCTCTCTCACATGCATGTTATCAGTTTCATCTCCTTACTGGAAAATCTCATACTCACTTCATTTTCAAATTATTTTAAAAATAATTTTTATCTTTAAATTTAATATTTTTAATTTAAATATTTTCAAATTATTTTAAAATTTAACCACACGAAGTCTGATAGTAATTCAGCATACACAGTTCTATTTTATTTTTAGTATCATGGCAGATAATTTTTGAAACAGGGATTCCATACAGCTTTTCCTCATCATCTATAAAGTCTTTTGGTAGTAAGCCTGCATAACATAGTATTAAAACATTCCCTTTTGGGGAAAGTACTCTATGTCTTATGAAACGTTTTTGCATAATAACATGGGTATAGATTGATTTCAACAAGTAGATCTGCAAGTACCACCATCTGTAATTCTAAATAATGAATACAAAGCTCCAAGAAATCGATGCGTAAATCCTGCCTGAAAATTATACAAATTTTTTTTAATAGTATTGACTTTTTCTTTGGAACTACATCCAGGCACTTGATTTTTTTTTTTTTTTAGCCATTTTTTTAAGATCTATACATTGCTGGTACTGGTTAAGACAACCCTGGGTTTTTGCTCAGTTTTGGGTACATAATATAAGAGGAATACAAAGTGGATGGACTGACATCAAAATATTGTTAAAACTACAGTGATCTTTTTGAGAACTGGATCAAAATTTTTTAGACAAGGACAGGGGCTAAACCACATTACATTCTCACCCCTGCTCTATCCCTACAAAATAAAAGGAGTCTGTAGCAGAGTGGACCAGAGCAAATGATTCCACCTCCCAGTATCTTTCAAGATAATTAAATTAGTTCTTTTTGTGCTTTACAAAAGGAGCCCCTGCAGACCTTTTCATGGAAAGTAGAGCCCTAACATTTTTCCTTTAAAACATCCAGATATTCAAAGGAGTTGCATTTAAATCTCTCTTTAGTCAGAAGTCTGCTTAAGATATCTGAAGCCTTCTCACCAAACCCCAGGATATATATATGGGTACATATATATACACACATATATATGTATACAGAAATCAAATAGAGCTATTAAAGAAAATGCAAAAACAGTCTACTTTTAATTCTTAATTTCAGCTGCTTAGCCCACCAGACTTCTAGATCTTGAGGTTCTCAGGGAAGAGGCTAAAAGCTAGAGGAGTAAGGCTTAATTTGACAATCACCAAAAACAAAACTTGTAATTGGGATTCCATGGAATTCTAAGCCTTTCACCTCAAAAAGAAAGAAGTAGGACCAGAAAGGCTACAGGGAAGAGCAAAGAGCAACAGAGATAATAACCACAGCTGCTGGATGGCTTTCCTCAAAAGCAGTAAATAAAGAGGGAGTCCTGTCTGGAAAAGCCTCAAGGGCTTTGTATTGACAGATGGAGGAAAAGCCCTACTGCACGATGGGAAGTTCAATTACCCACCTGACTGGACATTAGAGGAGGATATTTTATGAAGTATCCAATCAGATATGCAGTACCTCGTGGTTGTGACACACTTAAAATACTCTCTAAGCACACGAAATGTCACGGTCAGCTGGGACTAGTGTTCAACTGGAGGAACTTCTGGGCAAGGCAGCTTGGTTCTTTTGAGTCTCCAATTCTCTTCACCAGAATTTTTGAAGTATGTTAAGAATATTTTACCTTAGTATCTGAGAGACAGCAAAGAATTGGTCCTTGCTGACAAACAGCAGCAACTTGACATAAAGTGGTTGATCAATTTGAGGGGGTAAGGAGGAAATCTGCAGCAGAAATCACAAATTAAGGCTTTTGTCCCAAGTCCCACCTTCTTCTTGAAGTTATTCCTCATGTTGCATATGTTTTCTGTGGTCATTAGGAAAACAGCATATGCTACCTAGAGGCTGAGATCTCACTGTTGTTGAACAGGTTCAAGCAAAATGTCCCAGCCAGCTAATAGATCCTGGTGTGCCTGATGCATCAACTCCACAAAACCTCTCAACAGAATTTGGCAAAATTGCACCAGATGGGAATATCTCCATTAATTCATCCTCACCAATACCACTGCAGTTCTCTCTGCCAGCTGACCTTTGCATTTAGGAGTGTATTGTCTGCCAGATACCCAGATCAAACCATAGAAGATGTGCAACACTTCTGCTAAAATGCCATGAAGGGATGAACTGGAAAAGCACATCAGTGTAACAGATATTTAGAAGCCAAAAAGTAACAGCCACACCAGGCTGTTCCAGCTGAGCATGCCATTGTGGGCTGGAAATCTGGGTAGAAGAGGATTTGAAGTGAGATACCAAGAGAATTTTCTGCATTGGATGTGCTTCTCTTGTCCTTCCCTGTGATATTCAAGCATCTCCTGTCAAAGCCATACAGAAGGAGTTCTAAGGCCCTGGTACTGACAATATTTTGCCTTTTCACGGTGTATTTTCATACAATGAAAGAATATCAGTGTAACAAGGTTAAAGGTTTAGGAAGAAGAGGCACACAGCTAAACAAAAATCCCTGGAATCGGTGGTGCAACTAAGGAAGTACTCCTTTCCTGAAGGAAAAACTGCAAGGCATCACTTTCAAGTTGCACTTCACCAGCTCAAAGTGTAACGTACCTTCAAGGACTTGGATGTTTGACCAGGTTTCCCACATTCCAAGGCAATTTTGCCTCCACAAGGAAGCACCCACAGATTGATCCTGCACAGAAGTTTCCACCCACGGAGCACTCTCCTGGCAGATGTCACAGACAGGGAGTTCTCATTTTCTGAGCCCTCACTGACATCTGACCCTCCTTGCCACAGGAAGTAATCTAGAGAGTGACCTTGATGAAGATGGTATATTTAAGAAAAAAAAAAGAAATATTAACATATTAACTGAGAAGAATGAGGAACTCTTATTTAATCACTATGTAGGAATATGCATTTAGAGAAATCAATGTGTGAGAGAGTCAAGGAAAGTTATGGCATAATCTGAGGATTTCTGGCGTAAACATAACCACTGGGATATTATCCTTGAATGGCTTCAGTAATTTATATCTGCCCACATCTGAGTAAACTGGAAGTTAAATGGTCTCTAACTCATCTTGAAACACAGAGTTTTGAAAACCAACCATCATGCTAAGGAAAGGGAACATTTGTCTTCCCCTCTTACCTCACCAGAGACCACCTTTGCCATGGATAATCCTTCCAATAAAATAAAAACAGAAATGTTTGCTTTTTTGTACCTACCAGGCTGAAGAACCCTGCTCCAACAGTCCCTGCAGTGGCCAGGACCATCTGGCCCTTTATCCTCATTGTTTTTAAAGGGGGCTGAAGTGGGGAGGTTTAAAATGTAAAGAGGAACAGGAAATTGCCTTGATTGTTTGGACATATTGGGTTAGAGAGTGAGAAACAGAGAAGAAAAAGAAGCCCCCAAAATACTCTTTTCATTTCTTAAAATGGCAATATTTATTTTTTAAGATAAATAATTTCAAATAATGACTAACATAATAGTTTACTTTGAAAAACTTCATTAAAATTAAAGGAAACAATGAGCCTGTCCCTTCTGATCATGCTCATTAAGACTCTGCAGCTATGAAAAAAGGCATGGGCTACTATAAAATCATTATTTGTTTCCATCCACTTGCACAAACATTATAAATATGACTTTCCTTATAAAAATCACATAAGATGCTTGTGGCACATTTTGTAAAATGCAACTAGAAAAAGACAAGATACTGTTAATAAATAATACATTCAATAACAAAGCAAATTTTGCTATTGAGAGACATCTAGACATTTTGGGGTACAGTCACCATGAAACAACCAGAAAAAGGGACATTCTTCAGAAAAGCACTGCACAGTACTTGAAAAATGAACAAATTCTACTGACATAATCATAGAAAATACATTATTGCAGGGCAAAGAAAGAGATTCCCTTTGTCCTTGTAATAGTGTTGGCTGACAGCAAACATTTGCTACATTGGAGAGTGAATTAGATCGAAGCCCTAATCACAAGACTCAGAACAATACCACACTTTGGGATGCTTAACACACTCCACATAAGTACCTTTGCCCCTGAGTGTGCCAAAAAAACAATTATTTGAGATGTTCACTCAAGTGCTCCTGTCATTTGGGCACAGTATCCAGCCTGTAAAACTTACACACATTAGAAATGAGACAATAAATATTACATGCTGGGCACTGGAGGTAAAACAAATTCATGGAATTATACAATCTCAGAGGCATAGTCATTTGCTTATCTACTTTTAAATCACCTCATGACATCGAACTACCACATTACCATCACATTTTTTTTCAGTAAACAGGGCAAGAGAAGAAGGAATGCAAATAAAAGTACTAGAATTTAACAACTAACACTGACATCCGGCATCACATGGCTCCTTTGGGAATATTGTGTGAGAGAGCAAAAACGGCAACTGTGTCCAGTCCCTAAAGAGCCTTCTGATAACACCAGGGAGTTGGGATAACCCCAGTTACATTCTCTGGTCCCCTGGCTGGGCAGATATTCACCATGGCTGCAACTCGAACAATTATTGGTGCCCTGGGAAATCACTGACTTCTTGTAAATACCCAGTGAGGTAAATGCAAAATTAACGATTTTGAAAAACCTTTGCCCAGCCCATTCCTGCTCTGTGCCTACAAGAAATGGGAGGGAATTCACAGTTTCAATTTGCACTTTAGCTTCTAGCCATAGCAGCAAAATGTAACAAACCACAGTCACTTGTCTCCTGGCACAGGCACAGATTATTGGACGCAGGATGTGGGCAGGAAACACATGGCATGGCATCACCAGTGAGCCTGACTGATCTCCCAGCCGGTGCAGCCCTGTGAGCCCATGCCTGGGAATAAATCAGATATGCTGGAAATACAAACAGATTGTCCCTTACAGCACTGGAAAGAAGCAGATTTGACTTTAGGAACACAGCAGTTTGTTTATTACTAGCCTAATCGTAAGGGCCATGTTACGAAATCCAAGTCTGAGAAGGAAAAATAGTCAAAAGGGGATGTGGTTCACTGCAAAACCTGCTAGAAGTATCTTTTTTCTATTTCTCTTCCCTTCTCTTTTCAGTATTTTTACACTACACAGCTCATACTAATAATCCCTCTCAGGGACACAACATTCAAATAAAAACACATGCATGTTTTTACATTCATCATCATCCACATGCTACATTTCACAGTTCATTAGCAGAATAATGCACTGCTCTCGAAAAACATCACAGCAAGGCACCTTTCATTTCCTTGGTGTCTTTGTTTGCTTGCTTTTCTCTGGAGCTTTCAGAAATGGCCAGATGAAAACAGCATTAACGCAGGTTAAAGCAAAGTGTCTGGTATGTGTAAGAAACAGAAAAGTTTAGAAGTCCTTGTAACTTCCATGAGCCATAAAAGTAAAATAAAAAATTATATTGATGATTTGGGGTTAGGGTTAGGGGTTAGGATTAGCTTTAAGTTCCATTTTGCAGAAGGTCCAGAGATTCATCATGTTAGTCAGACCAACAGGACTGGACACACCTGCCCATCTGTTCCAGTCTGGAGACTGGGTCTATGTCAGGTGGTGGGACAGTTACCCTTGCAAATAAAGTGGAGACAACCATTCAAAGCCTGACTACTCTCTCTCAGGCCAGGGTTGCTGGCAGGGAAACCTGAATTCACTGCTCCAAATTTAAGAGACCTCTCTCCTGAAACAACTGGAAACAGAGATTGATAGAAATCAGTATTATGGGATTTAAATGGTTCTTTCGTGCCTGTTATCTGCACAGTTGGTAACTGTGGTGCAGGTTTGGTCCCAAAATTTGCACGTGGTTTTAGTCCAAAATGTATCCAAAAGCTCTTCATAAGAACAACTTGTGAAAATAAGGTCTGGTAAGTTTTGCTAGATAAAGATTGGGCCTGTGCCGTGGGGCTGTAATTCCAAACTTAGCATTTGATCACAGTAAGGATTATTGAACATACTGAAAAGCAAATTTCTGATGCAATTTCGGCCTTACAAGAAGAAGTCCATAATTTGTCTGGTACAGTTTTACAAAACAGAATGACTCTCAATTTCCTACTAGCTGCAAAATCATTAACACTACTTGTTGTTCGTATGTAGATGAGAGTGAAAGAATTATTAAGGATTTGGTTGAAACTTGAAAGTAAACTCAAATTCTACATCAGGTAGCCTTCAAAAGACCCATTGAACTTTGAATATATCTTTGACACTCTCACCTCATGGTCACAGAACTGGATCTTGACAAAAGGAACTGTTAATATTACTCACATCTGTAGTTGTTCTTTAAATAATAGTTGGCTGTAGGATACAGTGGTGTGGTTAAATATGGAGTAGAGACTAGACAAGGTAGAGTCTTGTTAGTTTCTAAAAATGGGGCGAAATTATGCCAAATTGATTTTTGCCTTTTTCCTTTCATATACATTCTCTGTATTCTTCACACATATTTGTAGTTCTGTAGCCTATTATTGTACTCTAGCTAGTTTCTCCAGTACTTGTCCCTGCCCTGACAGGCAGAAAGACAAAACACATTCCTATCCTATCTCAGCTCTGTCTAGGAACCAAGGTTGAGATCAGTTCTTCGAGATGTGCTTTCATAAACAAAGTTTGGTTTCCATCTAAGGGGTGGGGGGTGGCAGGATTCAAAGAAGGTTGAACTAGGGGAAATTGCCTCACCACTTATGCCTCTAATTGGTGATTTTTGTCGATAATGCTAATTTGCTAAACTTATAAAACTGTATTCACCCCCTGTGGGGGCGAGCATTTTGTGGATTATTTTCCATGTCTGCCCCTGGAGGCCTCCAATAAAGATCAGCCTTTATATTACCTCCTATACTAACATTATCTCAAAAGGGTGTTGTCTTCTTTCTAGGTTCTTTAGTCCTCAGCATCACCACGGCAGTTACAGGCCCTTATTAAGGAGAAATTGTTTTTAACTGAATTAGTTGAGATTTCATCACTGAAAACATAAGTACTGATATGAAATGAAAATACTGTGCACAACACAGAAAAAAAGCGTAAGACCAACTTTTTAAAGAAAACCAGCATTTGAGATTGGAATAATACCTTAGATATAAATAGTCATTAAAAAAACAAGAGAGAAGAAAGAAGGATTTCTTCCTTGCAAACACTATCAGAAAAGAATTCCAGTTTAGAAGTGGAAGCTTTGAAGAAGTATGGACTTGAATACAAAGCTAGAAGTGCAGAATAAACTGGAAACCAGGGAAAATTCACATATCTTTTAACATGGAGTTTTTTTTAACATGCTTTTTTTAGTTATTAGTGCATTTTAGGAGAAAAAAAAAATAGGAGATATTTTTCACATGTGAAATGTTTGCAATTTTTTGCCTCTAAATGATTTGAAAGCAATTCTTCAAGATACTAACCAGCATCTGAGCTATAAACTTCAGGCTGTTTTGTTTATATTTATATAACTGTGTGCCTATTTATCACTTAGGGAGTGTCCAGAGACTTACTTACAGAGACTCTTACCCAGAAAAGGGTAAGAGCTCTGATTGACTTTTTGTTCAATTTTCAATGAAAAGTGACATGCATGAACAAGAAAAAAAATCTCCTGTTTCTGCCTTTAAATGGAACAATTATTGGAAGTGCTTATGGAGTGGGAGTTTCAAGAGCACTGAAAGCTGACCTAATCCAATATTACCTCAATGGGGATTTCATTATTGATAGAAATAAACCCAGAGTGGTTTTTGCACTCTGTAGCATCAGGGAGTCACCTTCCAGTGACCTCCTCCTGTATGCAAGTCTCATACTCAGATAAGATGGCTTTTGGATACTCAGATAAAATGATTTTTATGTGTATGTTCTGTAACAGGACAAACCACATAGTGACCAAATTATAATACACTAAAGGACATGATTTCCAGGCATTTCCATGCTCCTTTTAGTTTTCAGTAGAAAGTCCAGTCCTTTAAAACCAGTCAACACATGGCTGATCTGTACAATCAGTCCTTGAATGGTCCTTACAGAACGAAGACACATCACTCAGTGGGAGACGCCAAGCAGGCAGAGCTGTGGCTAAAATATATATTTTTTTTTTTTTTTTCTGTCAGTGCAGCACACTCTGTATTATCTGCCCAAACTCTAAATCCTGCCTGAAAATTATATAGATTTTTTTTTTAATGGTATTGACTTTTTCTTTCTACAGCTCAAGAGGCAGCAGTCAACTCACATGCTCAAAGGAGACCCGCCAGACACTCCAAACCAGCATTTTCCTGAAAACTGGGCATCTTCTGGCAGCTTTACTCTGCATATGATGGATACCCAAAAAGAAACTTGCATTCCTGAAAAAGGAGTGTTTATTTTCAGCCCATGGAGGGTTTATAAAAAAAATTTCAAGCATTTCCTATAAAAATACATGCATAGAAGAAAAAAAAATGTTGTGATTATGGCAATTTTGCAGAAGACAAAAATCTTTGTTGGAGATATCTGAGTAGAAACTCGAATTAGTGTCTCAGATTATGCATTTACTTTCAGTGAAGAACTTTCATTTACTATCAAGATAATCATGCAATAACAAAGCTTCCTGAAGAAGGAAGACTCCTTAAGCTGTTGACAAGAATTCAGCTTGAAATGTAATGCAATTCTGTAATTGTTTCCTTCCAATGAACAGAAAATTACACAACTCATCTCTGCTATGGGTCCCATCTGACTGAAACAATTAATTGAATATACAATTAGAAATCAGAAGGAACTATTCAAATGTACTCCAGTGTTTTGTTGAACACTATCTTATTCGTAAACGTAGAGAACAATTACTAATGGCACTGCTTTCTTAAACTCACTCTGGATTCCCCCACAGGAGTTAAATCCAGGATAAAGTGAGGGAAAAAGAAAGATTTTACTCGGAAGGTGAGGATATCAAATAACAGGAAATTCCACATGGTCGGAGTGCTAAAGGTTTTCTGGCCTTAGAGGGTCCCAGACAGGATAAATATTCAGCTCAGCAGAAAGCTGACCCCCTCCACAACAGAGGGAGTACACAGTCAATAATTTAAGATGCAGCTTTAATAGGCCTGTCAGAGACTTGCCAGGGATTTCAAGTGCTGCTAAAAGCAGGTTGGTCTCCAAAGGGATGAACTACTACCACTATTACCAGTAAGCCCAGCACTCCTGACTGTGAAGCAGGACAGGGCTTGCTATGCCATGGGTAATTATCTGGGATCACGAGCTGGTCATGAAGCTGCATCCCCTGGTCCTGAGCCCAGTCAGGGTGGCATTGGTGGGCACTGGGCAAAGCCACAGCAGTGGCCACAAGAAACAATCAGCCTTTTCCAACAGGGAAAAAGTTCCAGCTCCTGCTCTGTCCTGCACAGCTCGGTCTCACAGCCACAGCTGGAGTATTTTCCCAGTCCTGCAGAGAACTCAGAATGGCCAGAAGAAACCTGGATCCGGCAGTGCCTCTCTCCTGGATGCACCAAACCCAGCACTTTCAATTAGCATCACTTTTTTTTCCCCCAGCACAACACTCAAAAGCAGAGTGAAATTCATTCTAAAGCATATGCATTAAAATGAAGAGGTTGAATACACCAGGGTTCAGCTTGCTGCAATAAAAACTGATGAAAATTAATAATCAAGGAGGAATGAGTAGCTGTTTAAGTTCTCACTGCTGCCAAAAAAATATCAGCCAGGGAGGAGAGGTTATGGCTCCTGTTGGTTCTTTGCATTCCACTTATGGAAACAAGTTTGTTAATATTTAACAAAAATAAATCTAAGTCTTTTACTAATTGTTCTGTTCAGAAACTACAAAAACCTCAAACATATGATAGATTCCAAGAGATGAAAGATGGGAATTCAAATAAACAGATATTATTTTACAACAACCATCTTGAAAAAACACAATCTTCTTTTATCTTCTTTCTCTTCTCCAGTAAGGGAATTACCAACATCTGGCTGAAGCTGTATTTTTTATTTGGAGCTCTTTTCAACTCTTGGTGGATATGTCAACAGTTTAAAAGAAAAGCTTGTTCAAACAACAAAACATATTAGCTGCCTTACGGCTGGATTTTTTAAAATCCCACTTCTATTCACAAAGGGAATGATCATCTCTAAGAACACAGAAGAGAGATCCTTTAGGATGATGGTTTGGGGCAGAAATAGAAGTCCACATTAAGAGGAGGTCACTGCACACTAGGACAGCTACAGTGCCCAGAATACCCCTCAAACAATCACAGAGATGGGGAATAGGCATTTCTGGACAAAGCCTAATGAATTTTGCTTACTTGGAAGAATCAGCTAATGGAAACCCCACCATACGAGCTTTTGAAGGAGGCCATGATTCAAGATGGCAGCTCTTTAGTCCATTTTCTATCTGTGTTTTAATGGGAGTGGCAGGAAAGCACAGCTTGTCCTTCCTATAACCTGGACTTCTTCCAATACTTACTAATCTATTAAGCTGAAGAAGAGTCAGGGAGGCAGCAAATGGTGAGATTGCTGTCACCTCCTTCATTTTCCTCCCTTCTAGATCAAGAGTTCCCTTACATCTTAATTACAGGCAAGGGTGAGCCGAATATTAAGTTAGCATTCATGAAGCTGTTCCCAGAAATTTTCTGTAACTACCACATTTCAGGACACTGAGTTTCAAAAAGCAGATGCTTTGCTTAGTTTCAGCTCTCACAGAGGTGCTAACTCAGCTGCCCAGATAACAAAATGAATTTTGAGGAAAATAAGAAAAAGATGAAAGTAGTCAAGTAAAAAAAAACAGCCATTCTTTCCATATTCTGTAAAACTTCAGCTGTAACAGAGGCTTAGACCTTTGACTTTAGTAGCTGCCTCACACCAAACTTGCTATCTTCATTCCAGCAAAAACATAAAAATACAACATTCATGAGCAAGAGTTCTTAGCACTGTAACAAAGTCTGTGCCAAAATTAGAGATGTTCTTACTCTCATGAGCACGCCTCCCACTCCCTTCTCTAGGACTTTGCTTTGCTGGTTTCTCTTTTGCTTGTCTGATCTAGAAAAAGCTCCGAGAGGCTTCCTAATCAACAAGCAGAAAGAGTTTTACATAGTTTCATCACAAGTTCAAAAATGGGTCTTGATATCCTCAAGGACATATATAGCCCCAAAAAGATTGTATCAAGAGGGATTTCAGTGCATACCTTTCTTGTAAAGGTATTTATTTTATTCTCCTTACAAACATGGAACAATGATTCCTATCCAGGCAGAGCAACATTCCAGCACTTCTGTCTCTTGTCAGCTCTATGATAAAATTAATAACTATGAATATTAACAAATTATTTGGCCAGTATGAACCAGTTTTTATTGAAGATGAACTGCAGTCACTTTAAACCAGGAAGATTTGTGCAGCTTTAGCTACACTATCAGGGAAATTCAGGACTGGCAGAGGAAACAGAGGTGCTGCAGGAGGGAATTTCACTAACAAATATTAAGATTTCAGAAGACTTCACTAAAAATATAGCAACACAAGCAATGACCTCCCTCCTGAATATGGATAAATTCTTAGGCACTTCCACGTAATGGTGTATTTCATATCAGTGAACCTACACATGGACTGCCTTCCTCCGAAACATCCAAAAGGCAAGCTCCACACTCCACGTGCATGGAGAGCCTTCACTCCAAAATTTATGTCAGGTAACAGCCACTCTTGCAGCTGCTTGATTTTGTCTTTTTGGCTGCTCTTGCCACTAAGGACTTGCAGAGCTCTCCCACATCCCTTTTGACCTGCTGGGCAAAAGGCTGATTACTGGCCAGTGTTTCCAAGGACAACTCAGCTAAAACAGATTTTGCCTCTCAAAAGAGGCATTTATTTTTGTTTCTCTCCTTTTCTCAACTGCCAGTTTTCTGGAAGTTATAGAAAATTGTTTATCCTTGAAGCCATTACTTTCTCATCAAATGTGGTTGGCTTTGTACTGTGTGTGCCAGTTATACTCACTAAATGTAAATGTGAACAGAGCCAGAATTATCAATTTCTCCAATATCAGCCACACATCACACACAGCCTGGGTCTCTCCTGCCCCCCTAATTCCTTGGAAGCTATCTCCTAGCAAACATCAGGACTGCAGACACCAGAAGGGACTCGCAAAGGTCTCAGGTTCAGTCCTACAGATGTCGGGAATACAACACCTCCAGATATCCGGGCACTGGTTCAACATAAACAAGCCAGACCTCATGAAACTCTGGACAGAGTTTTTCTACAAAAAACACTTGTACTTTTAATCCAATTATTTTCCCAATATGTGGCACAAATAATTACCAAGGGGTTGGAGAGCTGTAAGAGTGGTTCAGAAGTGAATTCCTAAGTACTGCTAAAAATACCAAAAGATGACCAACAAAGAGGCAGCTTCCCCCTACTTTCCTTGTTCCCTCCTGCTCTCAAGGAAATGCTGGCATCCTGCTGAAGTGCCATTTATAGCACATCATATTCCAACTGTTGTTTTCACAGATCTATAAAGCACTAAAAAACGCAAACTCGATGCCCCCAATAAAAAGCATACAGGCACCTCTTTGTCTCTAAGAAAGGCAGTTCAGTCAAATTCTGCCATAACAAGTAACAAGGAAAATATTTTACTTTCAAATCGTCCTCACCGAGTCCCCACATTACACATAATGCACTAATGAAACTGAATGAATTATCAAGTGATGTTCCACCAGCGTGCTCTCTGTACTTTTAATGAAAACATGGAAAAGATAACATGGGCTATGAGGTACATTCAGATTCTATCACAACAGTAACTAGAAGACTCCAAAATCTCCACATTACCCTTTAGCATTGCCCTGTAATCCTATGAAACAGTACCCACTTTATGTTTGGAATATCCATAATCCAAAATAAAATTTTTATTATGAAACATAGGTTTAAAAAGAAAAACATGACTATTTTCCCCCAGTTTCCTACACAGAGAGTTGAACAGTAGCTCAACATATTTAAAGAAGAGCCATGGATTTAGCTTTTTTTAAAAATTATTTTTATCTATAGAATTTGCAGCTGGTAGTCTACAAGGAGAGGCCTTATCAACACTTGAGAAGACACATCCCCCAAAATACTAGAACTTTGGAGCTAGAACAGCACAGGAAGTTGTTGTGAAAAGTTGATGACAGTTTTGTTGTTCCAACACCTTGACTAGATATTCAGTAATAAGGTAATAAGAAAGAGAACACTGATCTGGATTTTTCAAGTTAATGGTTGGTAACATCTTGCAGCTTAAATTGCACCGCAGACTGAGGTGGGATTCTTCTCTTGTCCTCCAGTGCTAAACCAAAGCAAACAAACAAAACAATTTCTCATTTCCATGGTGAGAAGACCATCTGTTCCCCAAGTAATAACCCAAAATAAAACAGTCCTTCAGGCACTGTGCACACTCACAGAATTTACCACTGCCAGCAGGGCAGCCTTACATCAGGCATGCCTTCCTCTTTTTTCCTTTTTCTTGCTGCCTGTGCAGATTTTTGGTGCTCCCAAAGGCTGTTTTATTTCCCAGACTCTCTTTAAGCAGAGACAATCTCGTGTAAGAAGTACAAGTCTTTAAGGCTAATGTTACAATCCAAGCAGAAGAGCGAGTCACACACAGAGAAACGATTTTTGAAGCTTTGACTAATTTTAAATGACACTTACATTCATTTCTGCAATTTTCCTGCTATAAGCACATGAAGAACCTCATTCTGCATTCCACTGAACCCCTCAAATACCCTCAACAGTCCACGAACATCTGGAGTCCAAATGAATACAGAATTAATCCCTAAGGCTGGACAGTAAAACAGATCAGGAACCATCCCTGCTATGAAGGTCACTGTGGAAATCTTGCAGCGGGTCACTGAAATCAGGCTGCACTTCACTGCTGGTTTTGTAACATGTTTTCTTTTCAGACCAATTTGCCTTAACCAGCTCTTGCCCACAGTACAGCACTGGCATAGCTATAAGTACAGTGACCTGAACTACCCTGATAAAACCTGTCCATCCCTAGTAGCAAGGTATTCCTATGACATTCTAACCAGATTCTTAGCACCTTCACTATCCAAGAGTCTTCAGAGGAGCTGATGGTACTCAGCTCCTTGGGCTTTTAAGCCCTTCCTTTTCCTCCTGGGGAGGGAGGGCCGGGGAAGGGCGGGGGATCAAAATAAAAAGGAATAAAAGGAAAAGAAATAAAGAGTCAATGACACACATATGCTGTCCTACACACACCCACACACCCAAACAGAGGAAAAAAGCAAGGAAAAAGGAAAGTTCTACAGGGTGCTGATCTGGAATGAAATGGAATTTGGAACAGATAGTCATATTTGGCACTGTCATCAAAAGCTTATGAGTGGCCTGGTGACTCTCTGAGCCTTAATGCCCTTTTTACACTTGTCACTTAAAAACGTCCCTGGAAAGTTTAGCTGTGCTGCTTCTGACATTGTTTTCCCACTGCTGCTGAATGGACTTGATGGAGAGACACATTTCATCCCCTCCCAGTTCCATAAAGCACTAAATAATAAGGACATATTCCATTTGGCCTTCAAGCAGCATTCTTATGGTCCATGCAGATCGCTTTAAGAACAACCAACATAAAACAGAACTCTCTGTTGGAGAGCATGGAAATTAAAAACTATCGGATCGCCCAAACTGACTCCTATGATCCTCAGGCTGAAGGCTGGATAAGAGGGTCCTCACACGGTTCTAGCTGCATTCTCAGTACACCACTTTTATGAAGAAACCAAAGCTGTAGAAATTCCTCTGGCATGGCATGGAATCCGGAGTCAGGCAGGACATTGTCATAGTAGTGATGGCTGATAAACTTCCCGTGCAGGTCCACCGAGAACGGCCAGAAGCCGTAAATTGTCACTTCCTCACACAAACCAAGGGCAGCACTGACCAGGAAAAGCCCCGTGGAAAGGCGTTTGGCATGAATACCTTTGCTCTTCCAGAACTTGCCAATGTCCCGCAGGAAGTTTGGGTTGGCAAAAAGGACGGCCTGCTTGGCCCCAAAATCCTCCAGGGTGTAGTAGACGCGGAGGGAGGGTCCCGTCCCTGTTTTCATGGAGAAGGCTGGCATGTAGATGTAGCTGTGGTTATAGACCTTCACGCTGTCCACAAAGGCTTTTCGGGACCACAGCAAATTCTGGAACCTGGAAAATCACAAGGGAAAATGAGTTGGTCACACATAGGTTTTCCCAGATGTTCCATAATCCGCCTAAGGGCTGCTCTTCATATGCACATTTACAATTCCCTGTACACCTTTTCCAAGCCCAGAGAAAGTCCAGACAAACTTCTGGCTGTCTGACACTGCTTCTCTTTTGAAAACAGACACCTGAATAGACAATTGAAAACTATCTGGTACCCTGCTAACTCCAAAACCTTTCTGATTCCATCTTTTTAAGAAAACCCAAATGAATACTGACAACATTCGGTAAGACTCAATCCTTTTTAGCAATATTTTTCATCTGTCTGAAAACCCACTTAGATTTTTCAGGTATGGGAATCTATAAAATAAATTTTCAAATCTGTGTTGTTCTTGTTTCTTAAAGGCAGACTAAAATAAAAACCCAAGTTAGATTAGGAGGGCAAGGTATATGTACAGAATATTTCTTTGATATGAAAACAGCACATGACAATTTATTTAATTGCCAACAGCTATTTGCTGATGGCGGTTCTATTCCTGATGTTTGACTGACAAACTACACAACCAGTATCACAAACTACAAACTTTCCTTGCCTATGTTTCCTCCCCACCTTTATCACTTGACAATATCCAAAGCCTTCAGAATGTGAAGCTTACTAGACTAAAAACCACTTTTGTACAAGCCTCAACACAGTCATTTCATTGCAGTTACGCTGCTCCCGTGTGTGATCCCAATTTTTAACTCAGCTCCCAAATGCCTGTGTTGCTGCCTCCTCTCCCTGTTTCCTCAAGCCAAGGCAGATGTGTCATCACTAATTCCCTAACATCAGAAGAGTCAGAACAAGAAGTTAAGTCAGCAGCACTGGATTTTTTTCCTTTCTGTTGTGCAGGCAAAAATAGATATAATAATACTTTTTTAAATGGTTATAAAGAGATTAATTTTATGTATAAACCTCTTGGAAACTATAACAAGAATGACACAAACAGGTTTAAATAGAATGCCAGATGAGCTCAAGAAGAATTAGACTAAATTTCAGCTGAAATTCTTGGAAACAAAAAAACCCAAACAGCTTCAACAGCATTGAAATGTCTCATAATATATTCCAGATCTTTCTGTAGTCTTTGTTTTAGCAAAAACACCCCTTGAAATATTCTTGATAAATTGAAAGGTTTTTGTCGTTATTTTTAATATTAAATATTTTGTCTCTGGATTTGCTACAAGGCTCTTGCAAAACATCCTCCACGTGGTATTAGAATGAAGTTGGTTTGAAATCTGAAGTCTGTCTGGGTCTTCACTGCTTCTCTGCTCTGTAGTCTGTTCCTACTGCATGGTGCTATTTGCTAATGGAGACACAGTCACTGGCTTTCAAGCAAGACATCAATTCAACCCCATCCTACAAAACAAAACCCAGTAATTTCATAACTTATTGTATTTGGTACTCTTTTCTAGAACCAGCCAAGACACAGTTTAGTGTAGAAGGTCAGCCAAGACCAAGGTGCCTTGGAAGAAATTAATTGTCTGCCTCTTCACATGGCCTCTCCCTCCATCACTGCCACACCTATGACTATTCCTCAAAATAAGCATTACCAATCTCCCTTTCCAAGGAGTTGCAGGACAACCTACAGATTACTGGGTCCATGAGTTGGCTTCATCCTACCAAGCCTATTTTGTTTCCATCAGGACACTGTCACTGAGGGGAAAAAAACAAATTAAAAAAAGAAACTTCAAGGTTAAGACTTTCATTATTCACCTAAGTGCTCAGACCCCCAGAACCCAAATATTATTCCAATATCCCTAATCACTTCTGAAAGGTCCTAAGGCCACCAGCAGGGTTTCAGTCCCCATTCAGTCACTGGACATTGCAGACTTAAAATTCCTTCCACAGTAAAAGGGTGTTGAGCGAACAGCTTGATGTTGTGGAGTCTTTGCACCTTGGCTGAAGAGAGACCTGAGGCACATTCACTGTCATTCCTGAAGCACCATGTCCTTTCCCACTTAGAACTAGTCCGCAAAATTTACTTCAGGGGGCAAATAGTTGTGGTTATTCTAAACCTGCATTTTCCAGCAAATTTATCATTCTTAGAAAAGCCCCACGCAGCTCAGGGTGACCACATTAAAATTCCTCAGCCTCAAAGGGCCAGAGATTGTGTCTGAATATTAATTTGCTATCAATGCCACAACATTTGCAATTCTTCTGAATAAATCTCCCCAAGTGCCTTAAAGTAACAAGAAGTGAACTGCAGTGCCATGAGACCAGCGCATGGGAGGGACTCCATGCAGAAGGGACAGCTGCATTTGTCACCCTGCTGCAAACTGTCCTTAAGGAACACCATCACCTCCTGGAAACCCATACCTCATTCCAATGACCTGGATGGCAGTACTGGTAGGTGTCCTGCCCAGTTCAGCAGATAGACATTATACATGTGTCCAGGAGCCCATGGAGAAACATAAAATATGCTGAATTATGGCTGGGCTGGTGGTCTAACAGCCAAAAAGCTGCTACCCACCTTGAGCACCTCAAGAAGGGACATATTAGAAAAATAAATGAAAATTTTCTGTTCCCTATTTCTAAAAATGGGAGTGCTCTCCAGCATTGTGACACTTCACAGGCTGGATAGAAGCTGAGAAACCCAGAGACAAATGTTGTGCATAAGCAAGTTTCTGGAGATGGTGCTGGAAGCTCAAGTGTGTTTTCCTTTAACTCCCAATCCAGACAGGGAGCCCTGCAGGCTTTGAAGGTACCATACCACACCCATCTCAGTAGGCAGCAAGAAGGCTACCTCATGCTTGACAGAGAGACCAGGAAGGCTTTTCACTTGAGGCTTTGTAGTGCCCACAGGAGCACGACAGTGTTTGTCTCCTGCATGTCCTGGCATAGACACCACCAGCCGGGTGCAGCCCTTGCATCCACACAGGCACAAATGCCTTCCTTCGTGCCAATCCTCGCCCAGAATGAGGAGCTGCTGGCTCCTGATTAGTGCTGGCCTCTACTGAGCATTCTACTGCCCAGAAGCTGTGCAGCTCCACCACACCCACACAGCTTCCAAAGAGTTGCATCAAATGATCTAATGCTTTGCACACAAGTGCATCTCAGGCAATGTTATCTCCCCAGGGCAGCCTGGAGCAAGAAACAGTTGAATTGCTTTCAGGGTCCTCCCACGACCTTCTCTAGTCAAGCTCACACAAACCTGTGGTGAGTTGCTAGCGTTTGGATAAAACTGGAGCTGGAACCTTCCAAGTCCTGAGCAGCACCTGGAGACTCCACAATTTGCAATTAAGTGTTTCAGCAGCTCCACAGTCCAGAGAGGCACGAGTGACTATGAATCCTGGTGAAAACAGATCCACACAGCAAGTCCAGCCCAGACACTCCTATTTCCACTGCACTCATCAGTGGACAGTAAACAACTCCAATCATCAGCACCACATATTTCTGTCAGGTTCCTATGAAAGATCAACTTAAAACCAGCAACTTTTCAGCAGCATGTGGAGGCAGAGCTGCACAGATATCAGAGAAATCATTTCCTTGCTATCAGCTGGAGAATTCACTCAAATGCTCTGCTCTGCTTTTCCAGAGAGAAATATTAATCCAAGAGAAAACTGCCATGGCCCATTGTCTTAACAGAACAATCAAAGACTAAAGAGCATTAAGTGTTTTGAGTTCTGTTTTTAATCTGTTTTGAATGTTCTTATTGATGTTCTTTACCAGATATCCAGGGACAGGGCTGCTCTCTGGTACTGAGAGACAGTTTTCAGTAACCACAAGGAATTTGCTGCAGTGACATTGAGCTAACCCTCTTGTGGATAATTATGGAAGCATTCCCTTGCATCTTGGTTTCTTTTTGATCTCCCCAGAGAGTTGCTATCTCATGCCTGTGACGATATCCCAGGCACTGACTCTGTTGGCATCTGCAAAGTCACAAATTCAGCCTTCTGGATTAACTGGGAGTTGACTTATCAGAGGGGAAAAAAAAAATTATGTAATGAGGGGAAACAGCTCAGATGCCAAAGAAATAGTGTATTATTTTAAAATTGCGACATAGAGCTCAAGGGAATAGAGCAGAAGGCATAAAGACTTATGTTTGTCATATCCCTATGACAAACAATAACCTCACAAAAACTATTTAGATAATTTGATGGCAGCATTAACCAAGAATGATTTAACAATTTGTTGCAGCTGTTGGACTCTGCTTACGGCTGGGATCACAAGAAGTCAGCTTGCAAACACACATCTGAGCCTCCTCTGCTGTGACAGAGGGGTTGTACTGCACTCATTTCTCAGAGTGCTTTTCAAGCAACAATGCCCCCCTTAATGCCCTGTGCTCTCACTCATATCTAGCTCTTCTTGATGATGTGCCCATCTGGGGCTTGTGCAGAAAATCTTACTGACACACAGACTGTATCTCAATTAACAAATTGTTCCCATGTGCTCATTCCAAATGTGGGCACTTCTAGCATGCTTTAGGTGCAAGGTAGACTTTCTGCTTGTCCACACAGAGAGTGAGAATTGAGCAATTAAAGCACTATAAATGGACCCCCTTTCTTATTTTATCCCAGCTTTTGCAACTACACAAGCCAGTGCTGACTCACCTGAAGGACAGCAACCTGAGTTAAGAGTCAATTATAATCCCATTAAAGTCAATGGCAAAACCAGTTCTGATCCCCAGTGTTCTGTCATCACCCTCATTTCAAACACCTTCAGCAGGAGATATTCTTTCCTGTTCTCAATGTGGGTCCCTCCACAGGCACCATGGTCACCCAGCTGAGAATTTCCAGTATGAGTGGGGTAATGCTATTCCGATATTTTCCTTCCCCTTTGCCCTTCTTCCCTGCTGGTTCTTTGTGGATCAGATGCTCGCTCCTCTCAGGGGGTGACTGACTCCCAAACTCACCCCAGCTCATCCCTTCTGTGCATCCTGCAGCCTGCTGAGACCCCACACTGCTTCCTCTTTCTGATGAACAGGGGCTTCCAACCTCAAAGGGCCTGTTCTTCTCTGTCCTCTCTGATACCAATAATCAAAGACAAATTTGCCTCATTCTCCTTTTCATAAACCTTTTGAATGGTGTTTTCCAATGCAGGGATTCTGGGTACTTCCACCATCATCTTTAAATACCCAAAAGCAGGGAAAAAACACTCCTTGCAGTGACTTTCTGCAAGGAAAGTTTCTTACTGACGCACTGTCCTTCGTACATGACCTTCAGAATAATTTGATGCATTCAGAAAGTCCAGTGAGACATGGCAGAGGTATGTTTTAATCCCCATGAAGAAGTAGGCTCATTTTCTGCCCGAATTAAACATTAATTACAGCTTTTTTAAAACCTCCACCCATTACTGCTCTGTGGCCCTGGAAATACTATATATAGTGCCAAGGGAAAGCTGACTTTTTCAATGGAACACAGAGCTGTCCTCTACAGCAAAACAGTGAAACATAAAAATCAGTATTCACTGGTATTTTGGGACTGTGTGTGATCCTTATTCCACAAACTCAAAATAAAATGTGCTTTTAATAGCCACTCTTTCCAAAGCCAGCAGAGGTAAACATCAATCCTTTCTGTTACCTGAGAGCTTAGACCTTAGCTTCCACAAGATGAGCTGCTTAGTCTGACTCCTTGAAAATCGTGGCTGCTGTAGTCACACACAAGTTGGAAATAATAAAGAAGGACAGGCAGAACAACATGTTTGGAAATTACAGTAATTTCATGATTATAAGGCATACTTCTGGGTTGGGACCAAAATTTCAGTCAAAATGGTGTGGCTTATAATCGTGAAATTACTGTACTTGTATTGTTAAAATTGCTGCCTGGTATTTCTATGTCTTCTGAATACTTTGAAACTCTTACAGCTGGAAGTCAGGAAGACAGGCAAGTAGGTAAAGCAATGAAATCAGCTAGGAAAAACCACAAACAACACAGAACTAAGTCCAGTATCTTTGGCACAGAATTTCAGAAAGAGCTGAGAAGAAACATAACCAGATCACATACTTCCTTGGGTTTTAGTGGAAAAAGAATCACAACAAAGCCCAGACAGCTTTTAGGAGACTAATTTAGGATTAAGACAGTGTCCCTAAGACTGTCTGTTGTGTCTTTGGGACAGCAACAAAACAGGAACAGAACAGAGAATCATCTCCTGGATCTTTCCCTCAAATACATTCCAGACACAGGTCCCTGCGGATCACTGCCCACAAGAGCACTGCAGAAACATAAGGCTAATAACATTACACCCTCCAGATTGCCCTGGCTTCCTGTGCTTTGTAATCCAAACAAAATCTACCAAATAAAATAAAATCTACCAAACTATGGCAGTTATGAAAGACCTATTCATAACTGAGAACATTTTAGCTGTCTTTGAGTTCTCTCTTTAATGTCATGACATCCTTTACACATTAAAAATTTGCAAATATCAGTGAAGGTGACATTCAAATACATCCTCTCATCAGAGTCTTGGAGCTCTCTCCAAAAAAAAACTGGAAAGAGAGAGGAAAATAGCAATGTTTGAATGTGTATGCTTTCTAAAGGTGCTCTCTGCTACAGAAATTATAGACTGAAGGAAATTATTTAAAACAGTAAATGCTTCTTTTATGCATTATTATTAGGGATTATGGCAAGAACTGTAACTAGGATGGACTCCCTTTGAGTATATAAGCATCCCTTTTTAAACTTTAATACATGAATCACTGGTGCTCTCTCAGACCATGCCACAGTTGTAGGACAAATCCCTCTTAAACACTGTCAACTAGAAGCTTGGTAAGAAAATCAGAAATTCAGAGCCATAGGAATATGTGGTGAATCTAAAATTCTTTAAATGGGGTAAAATAAATTCACACAACTCTAAAATACATAAAAGAAGATCTCTGTATTTTTTCTGTTAGCTGCTCCCACTGACCAACCTCACCTGCACTCCCAAGGGGACAAGCATTGCAGCTGAGCAATGAACTAGTGGCCACCTGAGTATAAACAGAGGAGGTGACAAATTGCTCTGGAGCCAGACATGAGGCTGAAATTATAGAAAATAGAGAGAAACAAACAGCCATTCCACAGACAAGGAAGCCCCCTTCAGTCCTTGGCACACAAAAGATCAGGTCATTAGTAAAATTCCTGGAAATAAACCAGGAGGATTCAAACCAGTCCAGACTTTCTATCCATCTAATATCAATTTACAGCAATCTTGGTACTGTTCAGCCATGCCTGGAAGCATTAGATGCTCCTCAAGGCTTCCAGCAGGGTCCAAGATGTGTTGATTGCTGCACATTGGGTCTTTGAAAGAGCCTTCCTTCCCTTCTGCAACCCACACACAGAATAAAAGGAAGACTAAGGAAGACTAAAAACAAAACCAGCATATTTTCAACTGTACATCCCAGTATTTTCAGCTCAGATCTCTTTATAATCGTGTAGTTTGTCAATGCAGTAAACCCAGTGAATCTTACTTCCAAATATTTGCCTAATCTGTTATCCTCTGCATCCTCCTAACCAATTATTTTACCAGTACTTTCCCTCTTACTTCATGATTGTCTCGATCACTTCATCCAAAGCCTTTTAAAAATTCAAATATACTCTATCGACTGGGTATCCACATGCACCTATTCGAAGAACCCCCAAAGTTTTTACAAGAGCACATACATTTATCCAGGTGTTCACTAATATTATCTTCTACTACAGTCTCCAGCAAATCAGCTGGAAGAGATGTCAGCCTTACAGATACACTTGAGCTATTTTTAATTTGGACTGCTTTTAAACACTGATCCCATTTCTAACACCTTCCAGTCTTCAAGTACCAAGGCAGTTTTCAGTGAGGAAGTACATACACGACTCTTTTTTTATGGGTGAGCCCAGTTCTGCCTAAAAATGCACATCCATCCTGTATCTGTACCATAACTTCACTTAAAATTATCTCAGTCTCAGCCTATGAGCCTCCCCATGGGCACAGGGGATGATCTGAGTGTCTTCCACATTGCACAAAGATGCCAATCATTCATACAGCCTCCTTTTTATACCTGTTTTTTATAGCTGGCCATAAACTAACCATAAACACACAGCAGGTGGATGTGGGTGTTTGCTTCTTTTTGGCTTATGTGGTTCCTGGAAAGAGGTTGTAGCACAAGGCTTTAATCCCTCTGATTAGCTGGTCTTGAAAACTTTTTCTACTTGCCACATAGATAAAATATTTAATCAGCCAGAGTTTAATATAGATTCAATTTCCTTTGGAAACAGCTCTAGCTTTTGGTAGGGTGTTTCTCTGTTTCCCTTAATCTCCTTTTTCTCTGTCCTTTAGTGATGTCAACTTCCTGTTACCTTTTCCTAAGGTTTGACAGATGCTCCTGGAACTTTGTCCAGTATGATACCCTCAGGAGAGTCCATTATTTCGGGTAGATCATCCAGATGAATTTTCTAAGATGTTTCTTGAGAATGCCACCTAAATTTCTTTTGAACACAATCAAACTGCCAAGGTTTTTCCTTAACTCTTAGTACAGCCTGTACTCAACTTAAAATTCTATGGCTACGACAATCTTGACCAAAATAACGAAATAGAATGAGAGTACAGATAGCTGAAATATGTTGGAGCTTTTTTTAAAATATCTTCAACTATTTTGGTATCTGTGCAAGTTCTAATTCCTACACCTTTTTACCCTTCATTAACTTCATTTAAAGAAGACACAGTGTAAAAGAAGTAAAAATCAATTTTTTTTTCTAAGGTAGAAAAAAAGAAAGAATTTGCTAGGATAGAATGATACTTTTGAAAGTCATTGAGTACTTTAGAGTACTCTATGCATTGCCTGAAGAAAGTGGAGCAGAACGTTCAATTCCCAATTTCTCTTATTTTCCAAATGCCAGTGAAGGTTCAGTGGCATTCAGAGATATTTATGTTATTTAGGAGCAACTTGATAATTGTGGTTGTTTCCCTTATCACACATGTAAACATGCTATGGCTCTTTTTTTATATAATATGCCATAACTCAGATGTGGCCCCACCTTCTCACAATCTGAAATACGATGCAAAAATACCTTTTTCCCTTTTGCTCTCTACCTCAGGAAATGGTCAATCCCAATGAATTTTCAGAACTGGATGGAGCTTGACTCCAGAAGACAGCACTGGCACTTCTTTCAGATTCAGTAGGACAAAAACAAGCTCATTTTCTTTAATATTCAGGGCATTTAATCCTGAATTGCAGTAGAAATTCTATCAAAGGACTTCTGACAATCACATTAATACTAAATAAGTTCCACATGTTTAGGTGATTACAATAAACACCAAAGATACCATCACAGATTAAGCCACTATTTTAAAGTATTATTTACTAATCAAACATGAACAAAAGCTACAGTTAGTGCCTTGGCTCCCTGAAGCAGCAGTAACATATTACCCAAAAAAAAATCCAGGGACGAGGGAGCTCTGGTCTGAGGTCAGACAAGTCCGACACAGGAAAAGAGAACATCTTTAAGGATACCAGTCAGAGAAGGCCAAAGTATTTTTCAACAAGTGTTTTTCAAACAATTCCAAGCTGTAGGTTTGAAAGTAGCTATAAATGTCAGCAGCTCCAAAGAACCTGAGGCTGGCCTTAAATCACTGGAACAACCACAGCCATAAACTCCCCCTTGAGGAATCAGTCACACTCCCAGAAGACTTACAGATACTGGAATGATCATTCAGGGATGATGTCTGACCAACCTTTATATCCCCAGCAGCTCAGCACACATATTCCTAAAGCAGCAATTCAAACAGCACAAGTGGTGAAATCCAGCTCCATATTTTCATAAACTAGAGCCAGAATAATTTGTGATGTGCAACAATGGGAAGTTCTTGCTGGGATTTTTATCTAAAGGCTTTACCCAGATAAGAACTTGGAAAACAAATATAGTTTTTAACAAGCAACATATCTCTATCTGAATTTGTCTCAGGGACAAATTTCCCTTCCTTAATCTGCTACTCCAGCAAGTCACTGATTTACCAAAATATGAGTATTGGTCTAATACCGATACTCAACTGTGACGGACAAAAGACTCTCTAACAATTTAAAGTTAGAAAGGGTATGTTTATTCAGCGCTGGGCAGCAGCGTGGGGTAGCCCCCTAATACACACTGCGAAATTACAGGTGGTCACAGAGTCTATTTATTGACAAAAGGTTTAAATAAATACATATTCATAATACCAGCCCCTCCCATCCCTACTTCCTATGGTAATTAGCTTGAATGGCTATTAAGCAGCGTGGTTGGCTTCTTGAATTAAGTCTGGGGTCGTTTTTGTGGGGATGGGTCTTAGAAGGAGGAAGTAAGGCGAGTCTTCCTCGCCCTGACCTTTTCTATAAATGACAATACAAATGGTTTTTGGGGCAACTCCAGTTTTGCAAAGAATGAGTTCCTGGTTGCAATTGTTTGTGTTCTTTGGACCTAACTACTAGTTTCATCCTTTCCCATTGCAAGCACAGCTAAGCAAACATAAATTGACAGGCAATCAATTATTTAAGTTTCAGGTAACTATCTTAAGTTCAATTTCTTTTAACTAAAATCCTAATTTCTTTAAGATCAGTGCTTCATCACAGCACCCACTGCAGTTCTGCTTCACCAAACTAGGCAGTAACCTTACACACTCCAGTAAATCCAGTACTTTGCTTGGAATACCAAGTCCTCTTTAGACTGGTTGTACTTGTTCTAAAAACCAAATCATTTTTTTCTACTTTCTCCCCACATCTGCATTTTTATGTTGAAAATGGCCAACCTAAAAGTGCTAAGAAGTCCTGCCAAATATGAAAAATCTTCGAATATACTTTGACATGGAATAAAAATACAATCATAAAGATCCAGTCTGAAGTCTTTAAATTGACATAATTCCTCTGGTATCAGTGGATTTACACCAGCTTTCATCAACTTAGGATATAGCTCAGTCTTGATGATATCATAGGCCAGACATTTGAAGTTTCAGGGACCACCAGCACACTGTGAACATACAAGTAAAGACAATGACATCATCTGGAAGCACAAGGCTGTGGAGATGATTCATTCAGCATAATCATTTGCATTCCTGAACCAAGTTTAATGTAGCAGGAAAAATGAGGGATGGCAGGAACTATGCTGGAGTATGAAGTGAGAAAAATAAACAGAGCACTAGTGCTCTGGCATAAACAGTCCTGTGTGCTGTGTTCCAGAAGCCATTCCCAGTTCCATTTCCAGCTTAATAGACCTAGGAGTGTGTAGTGAAAAGCAAAACAATTTGCACCAGAGCATGCTAGTGTGCCTAGGGAATTTCCTCTCCTAAAGCCAGTCTGCAAAAGCACTTCAGCCAATACACACCATCTCCTTCCTGCCCTGTTTTTCCCAGTGCCAGCTCTGCATTCCTAAGAGCTGGAGCACCAGGTATGCGTGGGGCAGAGGATAACCTAGTTCAGCTGCATAAACCAGCCTCCCCTGGGCAAGCCCAGCAGTTGGATCTTTTACAGTACAATTTAACTCCAATTGTTTGGGAACAGCTCGTTTGCATGTAGCAACACTTCCAGATTTCCCCAACAGTCAGGGAACAAAGGATCACCTGGGTTTAGGGTTTCTGCTAGGGCTGGGTCAGGGACAGATATTCTGGCAGAGCTGAGATGCCACAGGGGAACACAAGGAGGAACAGAGAAGAGGCAAAAAGCTCTGGAAATCCTGCAGTGTCAGCACTGTAAGAGATGCTGACTTCAAAAAGCTCTTTATAAGCTTCCAGCAGCCCTGAAACATTTCGCAATGTCTTATAACTACCAAAAAGTCTGGGATAAAAAAATCAAATGCTAGACTGGCAGATGATGGAAAAACTAAAAATAAAATGAGCGGAAGAAATCAGGGATAACACCAGTGTCTTCTTGCCTCTAAACTCTGATGATACTTGCTATATAAAAAGCTCACAGATGATCTTAAGCAGTTGTCTGTGGCTATATTGCAAAATCTATGAGTAGATTCACAATTCACACTCTTGAAAAGGGAAAGACTTCTTGCTCAGCCCAGATGCAGAGAGCATTTTTTTTTTCAGTCAGATGCACAGACACACTGAGTGTATCCACACCATCTTCACTCCAAACTTTGTTCTAAAAATTCTTCCTGAGAGAGCAGCAAGAACTTGTGCAAGTTCCCATTTTCAGGACAATGGTTTTGTACAGCCTTCCTGTATAACAGGACACAGTGCTATGATACTGCTGAGAAACTGATTGTCCCCTTTCCATTCAAAAGGATCTCAAAGCCAGCAGAAGAGCTGGATTCCCAATTGCTCCAGATACTGCCTGCAGGAAAAAAGTCAGGGTGAGGCCATCCCAGGCTGGGGACAGGGCAGAACAGGGCTGTACCTAGCTGTCAGCTCAGGGAGAGAGGACCCAAGGAAGGACAGTAACTCAGTGCCTCCCTTTGAAGGACCACAGCAATATATTCCTCATGCTCACAGGAGGGCATGGAGTATTGCATAATACTCTTTACAGCACAGTCTGTGCACTGTCCACAGTTTTTTGCTTTATTTTTACATTTATGCTGACTACAGTGCTATAGGCTTTCACATGCTTTCAACTTCCATATGCGTACAAGTTCCACTGAAAATAGCCTGCTTGTCATCCTCCTGAATTCTATTTCCTTTGGGAAAACTCCTGCAAGATTCAAGTAGCCACCTTCTGAATTACTCTGCTGAATTGGGGAAAAAAGCCCTCAACTTTTTTCTGCAACATTCTGACACTTGAGAGCATGTTATATTTTTGGATATAATTAGTAGCCCATTCCCTCCACACAAAAATCTCATTAAAAAACTTCATTGCCATGTTTGAAAAACAATGATGATAAAGAAAAAAATTCTAGGATCACAATATTCAAATCCACATTTTAAAAAGTTATGTTACCAGTTCAGCATTTCTAAATATGCAGCAATATTTTAAATAAAGCTCCCAATTAGCTTAAAAATCTATTTGTAATAAAGAGCTCCCTGTTTACATTTCTTTGATATTATCCCTTAGCATTCACAGCTAAGCCATAACTT
Organism: Catharus ustulatus; assembly: GCF_009819885.2. Classification (NCBI taxonomy): domain Eukaryota; kingdom Metazoa; phylum Chordata; class Aves; order Passeriformes; family Turdidae; genus Catharus; species Catharus ustulatus. The sequence continues at coordinate 65,902,364 of NC_046224.1, forward strand.
TGCAAGAAACCCAGTATGTAAGAATAGTTCATTACAACCATAATGAAAGAAGTTACTTCCTCATTTTCCTTTCTCAAATCCTCTTATTTCAGTGCCATAAAAATTTTAAGCATCTACACTGCTCTTTGCACGTTTGTTGAAAGATTAGTGGAGTGCACATTAGCTAAAAAATACATGAAAGCTGAAGAGAGAATTTGGCTAAGGGTTTTTCACCTAGGAGAATTCTCCATGTCACCTGCATATCAGGAATTGGCTATGGAAGTAAGTATCTCCAATCAATTTTTCCACTTTCATCTATTCTCAAAGTTCCTTGAAACTGTTATAATTCTTTAATTGCTACTAAAACAAGATGCAGAGATTCACGTCCTACTTTTTATTCATTCTGGGGCAGCTGAGCCATATTGTTCTCTGCCCTGTTGAATTGTACATCCTGACAGCTTGGCTTGCCCCATCCTGCTTTGTCTTTCAGCAGTACCATTTGGTTCTCTTTCAGCACAGCAGCTTTTGGCAGGTTTCTGTTTCCTCTTCCAGCAAACCAGCTATTGTGGAAAAAGGATGAAACCAAGATGAAGAATTCCAATGGGTAGGCTTTAACCTACCAAATTGCTCCTCATACCTTGAAAACCTTTTCAAGATATGTCCTTTCACCATTTACTCTTTCAAATCAGGAACTGGAAAAGCTTCATTGCCAGAAGCAAAGCCCCCCCACAGGGAAAAAAAAAAGGTGATAGAAAGTAGAAATTGAGTATTAAGGTGGCATATTTATCATTTAATTAACTAATTCTGTAGAAGTTCTTGCCTGTAGTATATTCCAGACCTGATGGCAGAAAACTGCCATGAAAAACTGATAAAACAAGCTTCCTCATAAAGAGAGTGGCTGAACTTAATAGGAAAGCAGTCTGTGCCACTTCCTATGATACCCAAATAAACCAGCCAGAACTAATTTCAGTTATTTAACTTTTCACCAAAAACTTCATCCCAGAGAGGGCTCTTATCATGTTCTCCAATAAAAAAAAAAACTTGTTGACCTGGGATCTGACTGACACACTTATTTTTGTGTTCATACTTGGACCTTTTTTTATTTACTTCTGGACTTTCATGGTTATCACCATGGTTATCCACTGTTCTCACCATTGCAGACCATTTAGAAAAAGTAATATTTGCAATTAAAAAAATACTAACCTGAGAAGAACCTCTAAACTGCTTTTGAAAATACAAAAACTGTAAATTTTATTTTTCAATTAATAAATTATTCTTCTGAGTAATGTACCTCAGAACTCAAAACACCTTTAAAAGTGAATTTTACTGTAGTAATACTGTGGCTGGGGCAAATAACACCCACATCTGTGATGATCAGTGTATAAACAGGGAATGTTAATGAGCAAACAGTCCTGATAACCCTTGAACTGCTGAAGCCAGATGGAAGCCCTGTGCTGACTCTGACAGAGCACACACAGCCAGATACATCCTCCCAAGTATGTTGTATCTTCAATGAGACCGAGTGAAAAAACAGTGCATAAACTCCAGATCTCATCAGCTCAACTGGAGATCCAAAAAAGTGCTAATGAGAGTAAGGGAAAACAGCCAGAAGCAGTCATTAAAATGCAAGTAGAAATAAACAGCTCGGAGATGGTGAAACATGCAAAATGCCAATGTAGTCTAGAAACAGATGCCATCAAAGAAAAGTGACTTCTTTCAAATAAGAAGGTCTGATCCCATTCTGACAGAACCCCAATAGAAAGTCCTGTTGACTTTAGCCTACAGAGGAACACATAGCACAAATCAAATAAGATAAGAATTTTATGGAAGGGAAGCTGTTATTTGATGACAGATGACCTACAATCCAGCTGCATCATTATCTTAGCAAGAAACTCACTGGAATTAAGTTATCTAAATCTAACAAAGATTAATTCAGTACTGCCCTGATGTAGATCCCGGATGCGTTTCTGAGATGATATATATCACCTCAGCCTGAGGGATTGCCTTTATCCTTGTAAATTCAAGGGATGACAGATGGGTCTATTAGGCACCAGCAGTGCACCCTGAACCTGTTTTGACAAGTAATCTGCCTGCAAGCAAGGAATAATCCCTTTTCTAATGCCAGGATCTTAGATTGAATGTGCTGCTTAGACAACAAAATCATTGATAACAAAGACGTCTGCTTTGTTTCTGCAAGTGCAAACACTGACCACATCCAAATCCCTGTGCTGTGTCTGAAGTGCTAAGACTGCACCCCCTGTAGAAAGATGGTGATCACTGGATATGGTTACACACCCGATTTGGGACTAGGGAAGAGTGTGTGGCACGGGAAAAATGGCTGGAATTTGCTGCTCGGGCAATGCTGCTGATGTCACGTCTGACTCCAGCGGAGTCACTCCAGGACTTTCCTCAGTTAGGTCTTAATTACCCCACCAGCAGCATTTTGAAACATGAAGTGTCAGGGGAAGGAGTAAAGGAAAGGAAGAGGGAGTTTTTTCAAGCCTTTTGGAGTCAACAACACTCCATCAGCCTCAGCTAAACCCTGTGCAAGAAACGAACCACAATCCCTCAAGAATGACCACTCAAAAAACTTCCTTGGCCTTTAAATGCTGAGGCCTGTAAATAAATAATGAAAGGACATGTGTGGAGATATCTTATCGTGCAGGAAGAAACTGGAATGATGAAAACAATTTCCCCACAGTTCAGGGAAAACACTGCAGCTGCAGTTGTGGATAAAAACAAAGCCTCATCAGCATAGCCTAAAAGTCTGCTTGTACAACACAAGTGCAGGTAGCCAAAGATCAGGTATAAGAGTGTCTGACCATTTTTTTATTCTCCAAGGCAATGTTTTGCCTAGAAATGGCCCAGCCTTTTGCCTTTTCATAGTTAACGCTTGTCTTGAGCTGTTTAACTTCCTTCACTCTGAAACAAAAAAGAAAATGGCACTGTGCAAAATCATCTTTACCTTGGAGTACTTTGAGAAGGTTAGGAAATGAGGTGGCTGCATGGACTTAAATCAGTCAGCAAATGCTAACTATTCACTCTGTTTATCATGCCTTCGTTGCAAAGCTGGGATTGCAAGATAATAAGACAAGTAAAAGGTAGAGACAAAAACAATGCAAAGGCTATATAGGTTGTCCAGGAACAGGCTAAGATTAAAGTCATGCTTTGAGAGGTGCAGCCTAAAAACAGAGGGAGAAAATTCCCAATAAAACATTTAAAGATAATTATGTGGAAAGAAATATTTAAAGCTAGTGATGTGCAAACCACAAGGGAGTCACAGATTGAGTTCATTTTATGAGAGGGTGAGAAAGACAAAGATGACCTAAAGTGGCACAGTCAGCCATTTTATGTAGAAGTATATAAATCTTTAATAATTCAAGAACCAATAGATATTATAATATGCATTACTATAAATATATTATTATAATAATATAAATATAATATAACAGCAAAATTATATTGTATTATATAATTTAATTACTATTATAATTATATAAATATAATATTACCATGATTATTATAAATAATATAATATTATTCATAAATATAACCTTTCAAAAATCTCTCCATTGCCTTCCCCAGGCTATGATGCCTGCCCAAAGGAACATTGTTTTCATGCTTTGCTAACATCTGTTAACAAAATCTTTTCTCTCTCTTCTTAGTGAACATTAATCTAGACCCCAGAGATCACCACTGTCCCTGCCAGCCACCTGCTGACCCAGCATGGCACAGTCAGCTCCATCATCCACCTGCCTCCTATTTCCAGGATCCCAGGGCCACTCAGCTGAGAGTTTCATTAAGAAAAAGATAAACCTTGCACCATGTCTGGCAGAGCCAATCCCTGATGGCTCTGAAGATGGACATGCTGCTGGCCAAGGCTGGGCCAATTAGAGATGATGGTAACGCCTCTGTGATAACAGATTTTAAATGAAAATCAAAACAAAGATAGTGGGGCAGTTTTAACTCCAGATAGAGCAGAGGAGGAGGTGAGAACATGTGAGGGAAACAACATGGGGACACCAAGGTCAGTGCAGAGGAGGGGCAGGAGGTGCTTCAGGGGCCAGAGCCAAGATTCCTCTGCAGAATCCACCCACAGCCCATGGGGATCCATGGGGATGCAGAGATCCACCCACAGCCCCTGGGATCCATGGGGATGTAGAGATCCACCCACAGCCCATGGGGATCCATGGGGATGCAGAGATCCATCCACAGCCCCTGGGGATGCAGAGATCCACCCACAGCCCATGGGGATCCATGGGGATGCAGAGATCCACCCACAGCCCATGGGGATCCATGGGGATGCAGAGATCCACCCACAGCCCATGGGGATCCATGGGAATGCAGAGATCCACCCACAGCCCATGGGGATCCATGGGGATGCAGAGATCCACCCACAGCCCATGGGGATCCATGGGGATGCAGAGATCCACCCACAGCCCATGGGATCCATGGGGATGCAGAGATCCACCCACAGCCTGTGGAGGAGGTGCCCACACTGGAGTGGGTGGATGCCTGGAGGAGGCTGTGATCCAGTGGGAGACCCAGCAGAGAGAGGGGCTCTGCTTCCAGGCTGGAGCAGCCTGTCCTTGGAGTTGTGCACCCCATGGGAAGAGACACCCACCCTGCAGCAGTTTTGGGAGGATGCTGCTGGAGAAGTTCACAGAGAACTGTCTCCTGTGGGAAGGGACTCCACAGTCTCACAGGGGAAGGACTCCTCTCCCTGAGCAGTGCAAGAAAATCTCGGTGATGAACTGACCAAAACCCCCACACCCTGTCCCCTGTGCTGTCACTGGGAAGGAGGGAGGGGCTGAGGGAAGAAAAGGCATTTTAAGGGCTTATTTTATTTCTCATTATCCTCCTCAGATTTCGTTAGTAATAAACTCACTTTGTATCTCTAAGCAAAGCCTGTTTTTCTCCCGGTCCTTATCTCAACTCATGAACCGTTCCTTAAATTTTTCTCTACTCTGCCCAGCTGTGGCAGGGCAGGGTGAGGGAATAGCTTTTGTGAGTGCCTGGTGTTTTGTAACCACGACACAAGTACCTATTCTGGACAGCATTTCTCCATATATCCTTCCCTCTTAATCTCTATTGCCTTTCCTCCTCACTTCGCAACAGTCACATGAATTCTCAGAAGTCACCACAAGACCATTTTCCAAGACTTCCTTTTTTATTTTTTGACATCCTCCACAGCAGAGTAATGCACAGGTGGCTTTTACCACAAAACTAATGCACAGAAACATGCACAGTGTTTGCATGGAGTGATTTTGCTGCCCGGCTGGAAGCAAGACCCCAGTGAACAACAAGGACCTACCTTATTCCATGTGAAGCCAAGAGCATTTCTTCCTTTGCTTCCAGGAAGCAATGCCTGACAGGAATAAAACCTACTGTTGTAACTGAGTCCAAACTCAGTGAGGAAATCTTTAATCATCTTTGGGACTTCAAACCACAGCTTACACTCTCAGATCTCTTGAGCACTCATTTATTGAGCTTCTTTCATTTAATTTGTACCGAGACAAAGAAATGAGTGCAGAACAGCATGTAAAGGCCAAGCAGTTCTAAGGCTTTTCACCTTCATCATTGAAATGTCACATAAAATATTTCTTTCCTGGAGGTAGATCTACACCAGAAGCAAGGCAGACACACCATCTCTTTCTTTGTGACTCTGCTAAATGTGCCAGACCTTTTTCTCTGACCTGGGACTGGGGGAAGAAAGGACTGCTTGTAACAGAGGAGAAAATAAACAAGGACCTTGAGCCCTGTTTCAGTCCTGGAGTACACTGAATCATGTGTTTCTCCCAGCTTATCAGGGCAATAAAATATTACATGTCCTTTTTTTTGTGAATGAGAGAACATTTTTGGTTATCTGGAGAGAAAGCTCTTGATATTGAAAACAGCTTTTTCTGACCCATTTTTAGCTGGCATGGTTGTTGTGTAATTCAGGGATCAATTTCCCCATTTTGCTGATTTTAAAAAAGCTTTACTGTAAGCTCTCCCCCTCATTCCATGCCAGGGAACTCTTAGAACAATCATACAAGCTTTTGCAGTGCTGAGGCAAACAGGCTGACCTTACTGAAAAACTTATCCTCTCTGTGAGGCATTCAAAATTATGGACTATAATGTTCTCTCCAGATATCACAGTTTGGCCTAATTCATCTTCACTCACCGAACAACTTCTATCATTCTCTGAAAAACCTGAAATTCCCTGCACCTGTGGGGTTTTTTCCCACAAATCATGGCTGATTTCTCACTTTTAAGTGTACTTCAGGGGTGATTCTTTTTAAAATCCAGCAGTTGTGACATTAAGAGACACTGATGCTGGCAGATGTGACAGACTCACAGCGCCACAAGAACAACCCTCCCAGGTTTGATGGGTGACTGCAAGGACATGAAGAAAGGATGTCTCTCTTAAAGGGGTTACAATTCACAGTGGGAAGCTAAACAGAAGCAGTTGGAAGGATTTTCAGAATTGCTAGAGGCTCTGACTCACATTCATTGTAAGATGATTTAAAATATAATGTAATGTGTTCTCCCAAGTGTTTGTTCTCACCTCCTGCGAGGGGTTACTAACTCCAAGGAAAATCAGGAAAATGAAACTTGTGAAGGCTGGCTCCAATCAAAGCTCTGCAACTTTGCTAAAGCCACACTTGGAGATTAATTGAGCTATGGAACATGCACCAAACTTCACAAACTCCATCTGAAATCAGTAGCAAGCAGCTAGGAATGACACACTTAAATCCATGTACAGCATTGGGTAAATAAATACACATATAAGTCATAAGGCCCTAGTGTGTCTATAAAAAGGGGCCAGAAATTCAAAGTTTACCTGAAGAATAATCATTCTAAGAGATTTCACCAACTGAAAAAATAGTGCTAGTGCAAACTAGTGCAAAAATACATTTTCTTAGAAAATGATTAATCGACCCTAAAATGATTATCTTTTAATCAGAATTTTTTTAAACATCCAAAGTTAAAGTTGTAAAACTTTACTCATTAGCTCAATTTTAAATTGTTAGAATGGTAAATAACCCGAAAAAGTATTTTCTTATTTCAGAGCAGAACTGAAATAACCAGCTGGTGGAGATTAGGGTCTCCTAATGTCCTGCAGGGAGGATATAAATTCCTGTTTCACTTCTGCTGGAACAGGGTGAAAGAGTAGGTAGGCACTGCTGCCGCACATGAGCCCTCTGTCTGTCCAGCTCAGCTACCAACCCTTGGGCTTCACATATTTGCTCTGTCTGAGCCTACAATTGCCAGGTGCTACTTTCAGTTCTCAGTGCTCCGCTAAAAGATTTGTACTTTTTCCCTCACATTGTGACCAGGTAAAACTGTTATCACTAGAAGTGAAGCTGTGAAGCTGCACCCATGCTGCACATTTACATCCAAGCAAAGGTAAAGGAGCTTTTCCTCATACTCAAACTACTCCAAGTGTCCCCTGTCAAAAGCAAAATGAAGCATTAGGAAATTAAAAATGGAATAATAAGAGTCCATTTTTTTATAGCATGCTGCTGCTGCTACACACATTACTGGCTGATTCCTAGAGAAAGGAATGCTGGTGTTTTGGTGGCCAAAAGCACATTGCTGGTTTACAGGTAGTCATCATAAAGTCAGGTTGCAAACTACAAGGCAGCCTACTCTGCTATCCACCATAAAAATAATCACACTCTAAAGAAATCATGTGAATTTAAAGGCATAGGCATTGGAAAATATATAGCAATTGAGAGTGAGAGGCTTTTGGAAACACTAAGGTTTCTTTCAGTGTTAATCACTGTCACAAGGGCTGTCTTAGTCATGAACTACAGAATGACTAAATTGAATTAAGACAAGAAATTACCGTTTTAGCTAATAACCGGTAGCTTCTGGTTCCTAATAAGCTGAGTTTTCCTACAAAACAAACCCAAATTCAGCTTTTAATTACATAATTGCAAATCCAGAGTAACTGATCTGGGAGACAGAACACTGCAATGAGAATAAAAGGCTATTAAGAGATTGATTCAGAGTTTTCTGCTTGCTGACCTTAAGTGATGGGAATTAGGCAATATTTTTCATGGGGCCTTCCATTCCAAATGTTGAGATGCATATATAGTTAGCAAAGATGCTTTCTGAAGTGCAATACAGTAGGTGCAAACATTGTTCACCAGGGAAAGTAGCTTCTCCTGTCTTTGAGAGACTGGAAAGGATTGGTTTTGGAGGAGGGCTAAGACAGTTCAAACTACTTCTTTTAATACATTTGGCCAAAAGCACAATTAATGCTGGAGTATAGGTTTTTTTGTAACAAAATTTTTCCCAAGATCTAGGAAAAGATACTTATTTCTCTGAAAAATACTCAGGAATTATTGACCTGTGTTTTTATGAAGTACAGGCTTGTTTATGTAATAGGTTTCTGTAATAATTTGTATTTGGCTGTGTTTGACTGTGGACAGCTGGAAAGTTGACACAAGTACAAATAATTTAAATGTTAAAGGAAATGGGGAATCTGTCTCTAATTAAGGGTTATGCTATGAAGTGGGCTTATGAATTGCTAATTTAAATAACCAGCCCTAGTTCTGCGCTACCTCTGTCACAAATGAAGGATATAGTAAAAAATACCAGCACCTCACATGTGACCTAAATCTGGTCCTCCAGAAGTGCTGCACACACCTCAGTCTTGTGGAAAGGCAAAGGCAGCTCCCAACACTAACACTCACTGGTTCAAACCAAAGCCTATCTTTTATAGGGCACTCTGCCCAATTCAGATGTCATTAAGTTCTGCTGCAGAAGCACAAAGGCACAAACATAAGCTTTGGCATTTGAGAGAAAGAGAGCAATTGCAGGAACTGTAGCTGTTCAGATGGTGAGAATTAGTGTTGCTCCCTTGGCCTCCCTAGAATTATATGGATATAATGCACCAGCTGAGGATGTTATCTATTATCTGTAACTCCAGCTGTGCATGCATGGCTAATCCAGACAGATCTCTAAGTCAAGGTTTATATGACATGAAGCATGCTGCTTGACATAATATAATTTATCAAGAAGAGACTCATAGATAATTTCTGCATCAACTCACAACTCAGCGCTAAGTGAATATGAGTGAGCAAATAAACCAGGATCAGAGTTATTAGGAGGGCTACTAAATGATCCAAAGCCCACTGAGTGGTCCATGAGCACATCAAATAGTCATTGAAATTATTTAAGTGTTGAAATGACCCGTGCTGTGCAATTTGAAAGCAGTTTCTTACGAGCACCGAACACTCCATATTCAAGCTGTTCTCATTCAAAGTCCACAGCTGCTACAAGATGAGATAGTTGATGAATTCCTACCTTATAAACAATTTACTCTTAAAATTCTTTATTCAGCCACCCTTTTTTTCCCCCCTCTCCTTAACTTGCCCTAGAATTCAGGGCAAATTTACAGCAAATATTTTAAAAAGAATTCTCATCTCTTGTGAGCAAGTGTACAGAGGGAGGGAAAAAATCTAGGTTTGAACCAATTTTTCTCACCAAATGAAACGACATGCACGGAAAACCAGTGACAACATATGCCTGGCTCTATTAGTGAGCCACCCTTCTGAAAGCTGTCCCTTTGTCATGTCCTAGGATGTTCTCTTTCTTGAGGCTGCTGCTGTCAGAGCTGCCTGAACAGTTTGCATTCACTGATCACATTCTATGCATGCAACCCCTGTGTCACTTTGCATGGCAAACTGCACTAAAAGAAATGGCGAAGTACCTTATGAGTAATTCACAGACAAGTCCTACAGCCAAGGGGCTGCAGAAGGATGTTCATGGCTGGTCTGTGTGCAGTAGAGGGAACATGTGCCTTCTTAAGGGCACACATTACCCCCATATCAGTCCCATGCATTATCCTAGCCAACTATCCAGCAGCACTGACATAGTTTGGCTTCCCTCCACGCATATCTGGTGTTACATCTTCAGTGAGAGAAGGGGAAAACACAGTACAAGAAAGAGGAGAAGCAGATCTAGGGTTTAAATCTTTGTTGTCTGCCAATACCCTCATTCCCCATCCCTAAGCTCTTCCTGCACCTTGTCTATGCCTGCCTGTCCACCCCATTCCTTCCTGGTTTCAGCAGCAGCAAATTTCACTCTGTTGGGTGGGGAAGGAGTCACTTGGCTACTCAGACTTTGCTGATGGACCAGCTATCCCCCATCTCCTCCACTGGAAGTGAGACTGGAAAGAAGGTTTCCAAAGCTGGATTCAGCCCCCATGCACACCCTCAGTTAGACAATGTTACTTTACACTGAAAGCCAGAATAAACGGTTGAATAAAGCATAAACCAGAAAATGGAAATTAGAATACCTAATATTAGGAACTTCATCGTGTTTACAAAAGCAAAACCAGTCTCACTTCAGTTCAAAGCAGATGTTATGTTATTTGAGTTCTGATAAAGGTCTTCAGATACTCCACACCTACTCTAAAAACCAATCCCCTTCTTTGCCAGTAACATTACAGCCAATTTCTCAAACAAATGTCTAAAGCAAAAGATCTTTCCTGACACCTGAGAGTTATCACACAACATAGACCTTGCTTCTCAGTTTCTACCCTGACCACTGGAATGTTGCTGCCACTATGAGCACTGAGTGTCCTCCAGGGAATGAGAAGCCCCTATGAATAGTGCAAGACAAGTAAAATTAATATGGAAAATTCTGATTCAGGACTTCAGCTCTCATACCTCTGTTAACTAAATATTTCCAGCAGAGCCTCAGTAGAGCCACCTGAAGAAAATAAAACACAATTTGGAAGCTTGTCAAGCATGAATTCCCTTCATGTGAAGAAGGTATCAGTCCCGTAAAAGGCAGTTCACTCTATAGGACAAAATTTTCCTTTGCAACTGCTCAGCACACACAGGGGATAAAAAATTCATTGATATCCAACACCCACTTTATTCCAAGTAAATAATTTAAAATAATTAATCACCACCACTATTAATTTATGATTTTTTTTCAATTGGGATTCCAGGACAGTTGCTAATGGTGGTTATTTAAGGATTCATGTCACAGAGACGTATTTTCATGCAAGGTTGCAAAGGGCAAAATGAGAAGAAGGGCAAACAGTACTGCGGAACTCAGCTGACCCAGCAACGTCTGGGAACACTGCCAAAAATAAAAGGAGGATGTTGAAGGTCCTTCTCTGAAGTGGCTCCTCAGTGATTGTGGAAAACTAACAGAAAGAGACACATCCCTGATGGACATCATTGGCTCCAAGCTAAGTAGGATGCCTTAAGGCCCTGCCAGTCCATGCCAGAGGAAAATTTCTTGGACAGTAAGTTTGTCACCTGACGTGCACTTCTGCATCTGAAGAAGAAGCATCAGAGATGAGAGCCGAACACTGCAATAACCTGACAGTGTGTGAACAGCAATTAGCAACTCTGTGGACAGAAACAGATTTTCTGGCAGGTCTCATTAATGTCTTTATGCAGATTTAATACTCATGAAATAAGCGGTGTGAGTGGCCAAGAACATTAAGTCTTCTTCACAGAAGATACATCAGCAAACACCTGTGATCAAAGTCTGGGCAAAGAACCAGGGATATGTTTGTCTGGGCTTCACTGACTCACTGCTGAACTGTGATGGCTCCCTTGTGTTTCTGTTATCCTGTCTGAAAATGAGGGACAGGGGTTTTTGTCCACCTTCCTAAATGCATATCTACACAAGTCTGTAAACAGCAGCTTGACTTAAAACTTACCAAAAAATGCACCTTCTAAAGTGGAAGGGAGATAAAATATTTTAAATCACTCTCCACAAACCGTTTTGTTCCTGCTCTCCGCTACAGAACCAGCAGTCAGGAGCTGTTCCCAAAGGCAAACTCAAATCTCACTGCTTGCTGTCAAACATGTCTTCATCCCAAAAGCCACACAGTTTTTCTGAAGATTCCTTCCTGCCTGACACAGAAGGATGAGATCAGTCGTCATTCCCTGGGAAGCTGACTGGGACAAGATTGAAATGGACTACAGCCAGGAGACAACCTGTGAAGGAACTGTATTTCTGAACTGCTTCTCATTTTCCTTAGTGGTATCCAGGCCCCTTCTTGCCAATACGAGCACCTGGATTTATTGCTGTTCTACCTCCACACACTTGTTGGCCCATGCCATGCGTTGGATCCCACAGGTTGATGACCTCATAACAGAACACAACTAGGACTCCTGGGATGTCCATATGTTTGGCACATCCAACTGGGCCACTCCAAAGTAAACCAACCTTACCTAATCCTTTTGGGGTTGATGGGAAGAGCCTGAGCAGATGAGAAGCTGCCCATCTCCTGGAATGAACCATTTAGAGAAAAATGAGCCTTGCTGGCTAACACAGCTGTGCTTTACATCCATGAAAGCACTTGGATTTATACATGCAGCATGATCATATTCTGGTCAGCACAGAAGCTCCACCTTTGACTCAGATTTACAAGACTTTCCCCTGGCTATTCATCCTTCCTATCTTCCACAAATAACAGGAAGGTACAACAAACCTGGCGCTGATGCCAGGACTTCGCCATATTTCACTGGCAACCTCTGATATATATCTGAATAATCTGAGTAATTCCACGATTTTAAGCCGCACCTGATTATAAGGCGCACTTTCGGTTCAACTCTTATTGTTTTCTTCCCATTGCTACTGCTCAACAAGCCCACTGTTAGGATACACGTCTGGCTACTTCTTGGATTACCTTATTCCCCAAACATTAGTTTGGCATAGCCATAATGGAAAGTAGGACAGATTGGACAGAAATATCTGCAAAGCAACTCTTTATCAGATCAACTGCAAGTTTAATTAATCTAATGAATCTAAGAATCACACCCTTTTACCTCGTAGGGTGTAAGTAGATCTTTTCAGTTTCTGAGCTGACTTTCATAAAACGAAAATATAACTAAGTATTATTTCATCATTTTATCTGATTACTCTATTTTGTCTTTTATTATTTTTGAAAGTCTTTACTATTGTCATTGGGAATGAGTAGTGCCATGAGTATGTCTACAGACCAGATTTCAAGTTTTTTCTAAAAATCTCTAAAGGAATACATAGGCCGTCAGGACTAGGTGGCCTTGCTTGAGCAGAGGCTGATCTCCAGGGGTCCCTCACAATTTATGCCGTTCCATGATTTTGTGAATTCTCCTCAAGCTTAGCTTTAAAAAATATTTCAACCCAAACCTGCCAAGGTGGCAGCTGCTTCCATTGTGCATTTGCAGCACTGCCAAGACTTGGGTAAGTCATCTCAGCATCACAAATCTCCAGAGAGCAAGAAGAATTTTACAAATTACATGCTTAGATGTGGGGATTTAAAAGTCTACCTACAGTGTTTAGCAGTCTCTGCCTGGAATGGGGTTGGAAAAGGTAACATTAAATTACTCCCTCCTAGCTGGATAGTAAATATAACCATCTGGTGTAAGTCTACACTTCTGATTTACAGTACTTCATTACTGGATAGTACAAGAGAGCAGAGACTAAAATTGGTAAGAGATCAGAGGAAGGAAATCTTGATTGAAGTTTTAAAAGAGCCACAATCTATTAAACCACAGGATGAACTTCTGCCATGGAAACAGTGACAGGCTCAGCTCTCTATTCTACACTGAACCTCATATCAGTGTTAATCAATGTCAACCTGCTGCGTGAAACAGGTAGAGCATTGAAAAATTCAGCTACGAGTTTCTGAGTACAAATTCACGACTGCAACTAATTAGAAATGCTGCTCTGGGCATAAACCCAGGCAGAAACACTCTTGTTTGCAAGTAAGGTCTGCCAATAGTAGCAGAAGCAATAATTATCACACAAGAATCAACACCCTCCCACAATATAACTGAATAAATTAATTAGAAATGTAATAATACATGTACTTTTAAAGAATCATAGAATGGTTTGGTTGGAAGGGACCTTAAAGATCACTTGTTTCCAACCCCACCGCAATGGCAGGGACACATTCCACTAGACCAGGTTGTCATTTTACACGTTTGCTATCCTTGTAGAAAAAGCAAAAAAGGTAGGAAAGTCACAGTGGAACATTCTAGTCTGAAAAATTAATTTCTTTTTCCTTCTAAATACAAAGAATCCATACCCACCCCAGACAAGCCAGTTATAGGGACTGGCACAAATGAAGTTAAAAACAATAATAAGATTTCCTGTACATAAATTTCACAAAGTAGCTAAAATTTCTTATTTTAAGACACTTGAGAAATTTCTTGTATATTGTTTCAAAACACATATGAAATAGACCCTTAATTTTACTGTGGAATTCGAATTAAAGAATCAGAACCTTAAGGGTCTGGTTTTAGCACCTGTCCTGCCTTAGTGAGAAGTGCACAAGTGATCCAAATGCATAGACAGCTGCCAAAACCAGCAGTGCCAAATCTAACAGCTGTATGGTCACATACTCAAGGGAGAGTGTTAAAATTACTCTGTTGGAGATCTTTTATAGTCCCACTTTACAGCTCCATCTTTTACTATCTGTTAATACGGTTCAACATTACAAGCTGTCTACACACTCTGATCTAGCTTTGTATTCTAATTTTTCTAAATTTTAATTTATGGAAACCTGAGCTTATTTTATGATTATTGCCCAGACAGTCAGGTTTTAATTAACACAAGTAAATGCACTGAAAACTTTCAGTCTCAAAAGGGATGACAAAAAACTGACAGGAGGTAAAATTCAAATCAACACAACATCCCTTGATACGTCCTGTGTACTGGTGTAATTCATGAGAAGTCTTTGTGGTTCCTCATAGTCAGAAAACAAAACCAGAAATTGAAATAACTGTCTTCCTTGTTTACAAATAATCACAACAGTCTCTCACATCCCATCCTAAAATGCAGGCATCTCTGCTGTGTGTTTTCTGCATTTATATTTGGGAGAATTGGAGCACATCAGGAGCATCACAGATAGTAGGACTTCTTTCTTCACTAAACTGTCTCCCCTGACATCACCATCCACCTCTTGAGGTCCTCTTGCCCTCTTGCAGAGGAATTCCTGCTATTAAACTCTCTGGTGGAAGATGCAGATGAACTGATGCCCCTTTAGGCCATACATTACAGGTTTATTTGAATCCCTGTACACCACAAAATCCCATCTGAAACCCAAGGAAACCATTAGAGGAACACCCTGCAATCACAACTCACTGTCTTGGCTGCTCACAGACCATCTTCAGAAATTCAACTAAGTCAGAAGAGAAAAACAACAATTTTGGGAAAAAACCTCCAAAATTTATATTTTTCTCCCTGTTGTATCATTTTGAGATGCTGGCTTTTATAAATATTCTACCCATTTTGCATTTACACAGCTACCTTATTGTTCATTCTGTCAGCCTGCATACAAGTGAAACAGATGCATCTATACAATAAAATCAGAACTCCAGAGACCTCTTAATGAACAGTAATGAGCCTGTAGGCAGAGCTGCTCAACACTTTCTTCTCCCACTTGCCCGCCTCCAAGTTTAAAAACACATTCTAGAATGGTCAGAACTAAGCTGTTCACAAGGATTCTTACAGAACATAAATCAGGATCAGCAACTCACAACTTTCTGAGACAGACTTGGAAATCTGTCTTTCATATCTTGCACACCTTGGCTTTGAAAATAGATTTTAATCCCTGACAATACTTCTCCCTCAATAATGATGCCATTTAACTTCTTTGTTACCTCCCAGGAAGCACCTTCTGAGTATGGAGATATTTCTTCAATGTTTAACCATTTCCACTCTCTTTCTGTAGACTGAACTAAGTCAGAATAATTGATTTCTTCTGCCCTTAATTTCTTCCACCCCCTACCCTGACAGAATCATGGAATCATTAAGGTTTGAAAAGACCTCTCAGATAATCAAGTCCAGCCATCAATGACCACCATTTTCACCATTAAACCATGTCCTCAAGTTTACCGTTTACCATTTTCACACTTTTTTGAACACTTTCAGGGATGGTAACTGCCCATGGCAATCTGCTCCAATGTTTTAAAACCCTTTCAGTGAAAAAAAAAAATCTTTCCTAGTATCTAACCTAAGCTTCTCCTAAGGCACTACTTTGCTTCTTTTGCCATCTCCTAAGAACATTTGGAAAAAAGTCCCAAAAATTCTTCCTTGGTGGTTCTGATACTGTATTGGCTGTTTATTTATCAACTCCTGAAAAAACATTTCTCAAGATCCATCCACCTTCTGGTTTACCTAAAAATCTTTTATGTTTGTGAAGCACTACAGTGTTCTACAGAGGAAGATTATTTCCCTAAAGGGATTATGCCCCTGAAGGATTCCACTCAAGCGTTTCTCTCTCCATTTATCCTTTCCTTCAGTATCTATTCCAAGTGCTACTGATTCAACCTTTTCAGGTGGTTATCTCATTCTCAGCAATCCCCAGCTGTTTAATGAGAAAACCCTAATTAATCCCCCTGCCTCTGACGTGTGCTTTAACCTAAAGCTTTTGGCCTGCTATCCATAAGGATCATTTCTGCACTCTGTGTCCATCTCCTGAATTTCAAAGTTTTATTTCAAGTTTATAGGATCACATGGCTGCAGATGCTACAAACTGTGAAAGTTACTTAGGGGCAGGAACAAAAGAAAAAGTGGAAATGTCACAATCTGGCAGGCTACAGAGAAGTAGCTGTTTTCTCTGTGGTCATTATCTGCCATCATTCAGATTGCAGAATGCCTTGAATCTTCATTTGAAAGAAAAAAAGCAAAAAAAAAAGAAAGAAAAAAGAGTATATACACATTTCTTTTCCAATCAGTATCTGAAACTATCCAAGAGATGCAATACTGGTAAAAAAACAATTAAAAATCGAGGTTAACATTAAAGACTGTAAAGAAAGACCGGCTACCTAAACACAGATTAATTAAACTTAATTAAATACACTTAATTAAATATACTTAATTAAATATAAGGCACTTAATTAACTATTCCACATATTGGTAGTAGGATTTAGAAGTTCTCCTATCAAGTCCTACTGGAGGAATATGAAGACGAAAAAACCTCACCTTAGTTAAAATCATTGTTTCCTCAAGGACATATACAGCTTTCCCATTTCACAGACCTAATAATGGAAAATCAGACAGCTGGCTGTCTCCCTGTTTGGTAGTACTGGCAGAGTCTTGGATACAGTGGTCTGAAGAAGACACCAGGAGGTGGGAGAGGGGGGAGGAATGAAAGGGAACAGTCTTCCTGCCATAGCTTGCCAAGGAAGTGAAAACGTGTGAGGCAATGTGCTAATGAATATCCCCACAGATGAACAAGCACTGGTGATTTCAGTAAGGCAAAGATTTTGCAATTAAAATGTCATTCACAATGGAGATAATGATGATTATCATCAAAATCCCAGACAAGAAACTTACAGATGGGTGTGTAAAGTAATGCATCCTATTCCTCTCCAATCCGACAATAAACACACAATAGAATTGAAATTCGAGGGTATTTCAATCAGAGATCCAAATGGATTATTTTAATCCTGGTATCTTCTATCTCTACTTTATGACAACTACGATTAAAACATTTATTTTTAATAAAAAGCATCAAACCACGATTTCATGAGATCTCATTTATAATTTTCCCATTTCATCCCCACATCAATTTGCCCTTTAAATTACTGTAAGATGGAGATTCCTGCAGGTTCTCTGGGAAGTTCTTCCTAACATCTAATAATTGCTTTGCTGATGAGGTATCATCCCTAAGCATATCCTCAGAAAACTCTTACTGTTCTCAGTCCTTCCTTCTCCCTTCTTTCCTCCTACCATATTAAATAACTTTTCCTCCAAGTTCACATTTCCCTAACCCAAAATTTTACCCTATTGTTTTTCACCTCAGCAACAGCACCTGACCATTCTTTTTGGAGCCAGTGGTGCATTTTGAGACACCTCTAAACCCAACAGTCCTGTCCTTGAGGCTGAGAGCTCCTAGATCTCCTCCTTCCTGCTCACTGCTGTATCTTGTGCTTAAGAGAACGTGGATAAGAGAGTAAAAGCCACTTATTTAAATGGGGTCAAAGCATGGCTATAATAACAACAAACTGTATCAATCACAGCAGGACTTCTTTTCCAACTCCATGTATTTCTGTTCATCGGGTAAGAAAACGCAAAAGCAAACCAGAAATTCTGGAATTTTTCTTTCCTGGCTCTGTCTTTGGCCTGGTGGTTGCACTGGGCCAGTCCCCCCCATCCCCACAGTTTTGCTTACTTCTCTGTTCAAACAAGGACAAAAGCAGATGTTCCACACAAAGAGAAAGTAAGGCATCATTTATAAATGTAAAACTTTTTAAAGAAACTTTGTATTAGAGGAAGGAAAAAAAATATTACCAATAAATGGGGCTTCAAGCAACCTCCATATACAGAAGAGTTTATCAGAGGCTTGCCTCTTAAGAAGTACTTCCCAGAAACTTTATCCCTTTGTTGTTGGCACAGATGTTCAGAGACTCTTGTAGAAGAACATAAGATGTGAATTAAAAGAATTATTCTTATCACTTTATACTTCTTATCAATGAAATAATCTGAGATATATTTAGATACTCAGAATGAAAATAGAACCTCTACATTAAGTATTTAAAATCTGGTGACTAGTTGACTTTGCAGGGAAAGATCTTCCCATCATTTGACTTGTACAGAAAGGACAAGAATTGTTTTCTTTCAAGAACGTATTTTATTGGTAGTTTCTACTTTTCTTTTTCTGATCTTTCACAATTACCAAATAATAATGCAACTACCTAAGAACAGAATATGTAGTTTTTACATGGAGACACACTGAAGATGAATTCTCAACATTTTCAGGCGTGTAAGCAACAGGCGTAATATTGTACATTTGTTTAATGAAAGATGAAGGAAGCTTTTATCAAATTAAATTATTGCTTCAATTCCATCTTTTTATTCCTAATAGTCCAAGTCAGCTGGATTCAGAAATGTCTTCAGGACTGAATCCGGGAAAGATTATTAGTTGCCTCTAAAATGTAGGGGACACTGGAAATAAAATCTAAGCCCACTCAAAATTCATGGGAACCTAATAAACAGCAGTGATATTTAACTGGCATTTCCAAGCTGAGAGGCAGAATCATTGCATTTGTTAATCTTTAGTCTCATTCCTTCATCATGATTTAGTGCAAGACACTGGATGCAGCAAAAACTTGTCAAATATCACAGAAATCAAAAAGGTGAATTAATTTACTGACAGGAAAATATTTCCATTCAGTGACAAAATTCATACTTCCACACAGGCCATAAACACACAGCTCATGGATAAAATACTCACCAAAAAACATCAGCTGGACTAAAACTCCCTCAATGTTGGGAAACATCTATTTGGAGTATTACATCTATGTTATTGATGATAAAAGTGTGCATAGGTTAGGCAGCTAAGCAGACATGGCACTAGAAAGGAATACAGCATCTGTTTGCAGATTTAATTAGAAGTTTAGACAAATTATTGCTGCCTAAACTATAAGTCTATATAAACTAATGTCTATATGGCATTTGCAGGAGTTATTGAGGATGATAAGAAATTCATAAAATTTGCTTCTCTGAAATAGCCCAAATGCAGCGACTTCAGAAAGAGATAATAATCCACATCCACAAACTCTCTGTATTTCTTAGTTAAAAATCTTCTACTCTTGGTCAAAAATCATCACTGCCTCTTAAGCATTTTTATGTTCACTGACTCATCCCTCTCCATAGCTGTAGACAAGAGTTCAGAATATGAATACAACCTCTGTAAGTGAGATAACCTTGTTGATTTTTCCCAGAGTCTTAAGAATGGCTCTTTCCTGTGAGGGACTTAGAGCAGCTACTCTTGGAAAGAAAATAAGACCCAGAACAAATATAAAATAATCTTCTGCCTACCAAGTGGTTCCCTGAAGATGAAGCCAAGCTGAGTAGAATGGAAGGGGAATGAACTGGAAACATCAAAGATGTGGGACTGCAGTCCCACAACAATACTCAGGGTGGGAAAGGTCACCTTGTCCCCAGGAGCAGCTTTACACAAAATTTCAATCCCAGCTTCAACCTTAACACAGGCTTTGACAGAAAAGTTAAGTTTTGAATGAAAAGTGGTAAAAGGAGTTTCACACAGATTCACAGACATCTGCGAAAAATTTTAGACATGAAAAGAAACTGGGACAGTCAACACACATCCTCTTAGACTGGAAAATTTCTGCCACAGAACATCTATTGTCAGTTGTCCTCTATTATAGTAACTGAAGTTAGGGTAGGACATTCCCAAAACCCAAATGAGTGGGACATTCAAAGGATAGGACATTCAAACCTAAATGAGAATGGAACAAAATATTTCTCAAGTGACAGCTGTACTACCTGCACAGTCACATCTCCTGCTGAAAACAGAGTAGGAACTTGATCTAAGTTTTGCAAAAAGCAATGTTTAGAAGTTATTTTTAAAGTCACAGTACTCCTAGATTAAAATTGTGACTCTTCCATGCTAAGGTGGCTAAGTCAATAGGGAAATGGTGGTATCTCTGCAATAGCTACTGCCAATGATTTGATTTTCTAAAGGCACTGATTCTGGTTTTACAACCACACAGAAAATTGCTTTCACATCCCTGAAAACATTGCCCTACTCAACATGTGTCACCACAAATTATCTGGTAAGGGCAAATCTTTTAGAAACCATGAATGGTGTTGCAGAACCATTTCACTAAACCTGCCATAAGACACTTGAGAGATAATTGAGATGTCAAGTCTCATCAATATCAACATACTTCAAATAAGGACAAGAGGAGAAGAATGACATTGAATAATTCCATTATGTGATGCTAGCTAACTCACAGCTTAGAAACAGATACATCAGTCACAAATCTGAATGTGTTTGAATTTCATGAAAGTCTGGATGTATAAGCAGCCTTAATTCCTGCAAAAGCTTCTTTCCATATGAGTGATTACAGAGTTGAAGTATTTTTTTTCTATTTTAGCTTCCAAGATATAACCTTTTTCCCCCCTATCTAACTTACCACACAGGAGATAAAATAATGATTTTGGGCAGCACACAGGAAACATCAGTCAATTATTTTAAAAAATTTAAAAATTAAAACATTTCTTCCTGACCAGGTAGAGGAAGCAAAGCCTCAAAGGAGGCTTCTTCCAATTTTCAGTGCTATGAATTTATTCCCTGTGTCATTCTCAGTTTCTGGTTGTGTATTTCCCCCTAATCAATACACATGCACATACATTGCACTATAGTCTCTCATCCAAGGTCTTGCATCACAGTTACTGTTCACTCACTTTGAAAGCTGACATTAATCACAATCCTGCATCCTTCCTCTCTTTTTTCCCATTTCCCACCCTTCCTCCACTCCTCCTTGTGATATCCACCCCTCACAAAGTAGCACATTGCTCTCTCCATCCGCTTCTTCAACCATCTCCTCACTCCATCCTTCCTCTCTTGCTGGAGAGCTCCATGCTCTCTCCAGTGTGGGTCCGGAGTCTCCTCAAAGCATCACTAAAACTTTTTTCCTTTTTTGTTCAAAAATAGTAAGTACAGTCAGCTTTCTACTCCAGACCTTGATGGAGGTGAGGGTGCAAAATAAATATACCTGAGTTAAATAACCCTGTGTCTTAAAAACTGTCAAACCCTCTGTAAGATTGTGTTTCACACTGCTCCTCTTCATTTCATCCCAAATGCCATGGCCAAACTGATCCTTCATGATGGGATGTTGTGGCCGTTTCATTCCACTTCCTAAATCAATTTGCCATCTACATACCACAGGAATTTCAGATTCCTCCCTTCAGATCTGCTGCCCTAACTCCCTGGTTTTGCCTGGCACCTGGTGCCATCCCGTGCCAATTCTGCTTGGTTTGCTTTGATCTCACCCCACAAGTATTTCTGTGCCTTCTCCTACTCAGCACTCTCTGCCAGCAATCAGCTCTTGTACCTCATTATTACTGCATTTCCCTCTTGCTCACCCTCTCTGTTCTACTCTCTCAAAGACTGTCATCTCTTCCGCACACAAAACTAGAGAACCCTTCAATTCCTGAAAGAGAGGAAAAATGTTACATTTAAATGCCATCAAACATCCATTTCCAAGCCAGTGCCTTTCTTTTTAAAACACCTGGCTTTAATTTCCCGGCTTTGCTTCCTTTCACAATCCTTCACCTCACAGTACCCACATTATATATTTCTTTAGGCCTAATAATTTCCTGCTCATCCCCTTGGTTCACATCTTCTCTCTTGTGCTTTTCAGTGAACAGGGCAGGTTACTACCAGATTTTGTTCTGCCTGTGAACAACCTACCTCAGTTCAGATGACAAAAAAAAACCCATGGCAATTAAAATTCAGGAAGACAAAATCAGAGATAGCACTGACATTTTTCCCCCACTCCCTCTTCCCCAGTATTATTAGTGACTGACATTTGGAAAATTTCAGCCAACCCTAATAAACAACCCAAATTTGTCCCAGTTTCCTAAGAAAGTACAGCTTGTATGATCACACCCTGCCAAGAAATTCCATCCTAACCCCTTTCATGCCCTCTAAATCAGTATCAAACAAATAATGCAAAGGCAGTGAGGATTCAGAGGTTATCTCTGCTGAAGCAAAGAGAAACCCAAATTTGCATCCTCATTAAGCAGGGCATGCAGCAGCCAGCTGGCCTGACCAGTTTGGGGCACCCATCAATATGCACTTCCCTTAGCTTCCCTGCTTATATTGAAAGGATCAGAGGTTTAGCCTTTAATTATTTCACCTAACACCAAACCATTGCCTATTTCAGCTTATCCAGGATGAGATTATTAAGAATACGACTCTGATGTACTGATTTCTGTAACACAGACGAAGAATTTTTCTTTTTGTCTACCCCCAGCAAGAAAAGGAAAAATCTGCTCCTACCTTTTCTGAATTATACTGGGATTTGCAGTCACCAGTTGGGTTTTGGATCCAACGTCCTTGCTGTATTCACTGGAGAGAGGAGGAAGGTTGCACCTGCACACAAAGACAGTCAAGATTTCAATGACATTCAGGACTGATAGGTTTCAGAAAATGTAAAAATCCTGTATTATTGGACCAGGCTACAATTGTTCCCTATTGTACCACACCTATAAGCATTTTTGTACCAGATTGTGGGGAAATAGAGAAATAAAACCTTTTGCAGAGATGAGATCTGTGTAGCTGCTAAGCAAAACCAAAGGCTGACTTGACATTTTTGACAGGCTGAAAGGCTGTGGAAGAGGCTGTTACTATCTATAGAAGAGCTTTTTGTTTTAAATTCAAACTCTAAAAGTCCTGGTTTTCACTCTGTTTTGTTTTGTTTACCAGTATCAGGCTCCATATTGATACCACTCTGTGGTATTACAGGCATTATAATTGGCATTTTAAATATGTGAGGTACCATCATCTTATAGAATTTACTGAGAAAACACAGAGAAAAATATTAGGTGGCTTTTAAAATATGTGTCTCTCAGTTCTGCTCACAATCTTGTTCTGGTGGGCAGGGTGATAATAAAATAAAGCCAAAGCAATTGAGCAATTGCCAAAGTAATTCCCAAATTTACTTTGAGAAGCAGAGAATCAAGACTCGAAAAAACCCCAGAATTAGAGGGAAACATCCACACAGTGAACAGTGCTAAAAGCTCCCTTGTAAACACCTAGGATAAGGAGGAAGGTGCAGAAGATAAAGACACTTTCAAACAGTATCCAAGCCTATGCACTGCCCCAAAGTTAGTCAGGAGAAATCTACTCAATACATAAAAATTACACTAAAAACTGTTTTCCAAGCATTTTTCATTCAAATTTCTCCTTTAAAACAAAAACACAAACAGTATTTGGGATGCTTAAAAGGCAAAAATGAACCCATGATTCTCAAAGACAGCAGAATTTGGAATTTTTTTCAGAGAAAGGCTTTTAAGTGTTCATGTTGTTGGGGTTTGGGGTTTTCTTTCTGCAGTTTTTGTTAACTCATCTGAAAAAACAACAAAGTAAACCAAAAGCGACCAAAAAACAACAACAACAAAACCACAAAAAAACCCCAACCCAACCAAAACTACAGTGGTGCTGTGTCAGCCTCTATCTGCATATAAATACCAGCTCTGAAAACCTTAAATTCTCGTCATCACGAAATGCCAAGGAAAAGGACAGCAATATCCTACCTACATGGAATATAGATGAATTAAATCACATTCACTGAGAAATACAAAATTTCCGGGAACATTTTCTCCTTTTCATGACTGTATTTGTTAAGATGTGTACAATGTATTGAGATTTCAGTCAGGAAACAGCTTCTAGTTCACTCTACCACTAATTAAGAGAAGTTAGACAATTTCAAAAGAAGACAGAAAAAATAATAAAAAAGAGGAGAGGAGAGGAGAGGAGAGGAGAGGAGAGGAGAGGAGAGGAGAGGAGAGGAGAGGAGAGGAGAGGAGAGGAGAGGAGAGGAGAGGAGAGGAGAGGAGAGGAGAGGAGAGGAGAGGAGAGGAGGAGAGGAGAGGAGAGGAGAGGAGAGGAGAGGAGAGGAGAGGAGAGGAGAGGAGAGGAGAGGAGAGGAGAGGAGAGGAGAGGAGAGGAGAGGAGAGGAGAGGAGAGGAGAGGAGAGGAGAGGAGAGGAGAGGAGAGGAGAGGAGAGGAGAGGAGAGGAGAGGAGAGGAGAGGAGAGGAGAGGAGAGGAGAGGAGAGGAGAGGAGAGGAGAGGAGAGGAGAGGAGAGGAGAGGAGAGGAGAGGAGAGGAGAGGAGAGGAGAGGAGAGGAGAGGAGAGGAGAGGAGAGGAGAGGAGAGGAGAGGAGAGGAGAGGAGAGGAGAGGAGAGGAGAGGAGAGGAGAGGAGAGGAGAGGAGAGGAGAGGAGAGGAGAGGAGAGGAGAGGAGAGGAGAGGAGAGGAGAGGAGAGGAGAGGAGAGGAGAGGAGAGGAGAGGAGAGGAGAGGAGAGGAGAGGAGAGGAGAGGAGAGGAGAGGAGAGGAGAGGAGAGGAGAGGAGAGGAGAGGCATAGGGAAATTTTAATTCTCAGACATAACAAATGATAAAATGATAAAACAAGAAAGAGCTCCTTAAAATAAAGTAAAATAAAATTAAAGTCAAACAAATATTTATGAAGGAAGATTTATAGTTGTTTTGCCTGAGGGTAGAGAGGTGGCATAAATTCCTCTGACAGATCACAATTTAATGCTCCCTGCTTTGAATAAACAAAAGCTCAGAAGGCACACTTTCAAGAAAACATTTCTGGTTAAAGCTGATTTAAAAGCATTATGAAGGACTAAGACCTCACCCTAGCTCTTATCATCTCAGCATCTAAATAATGATAATTCTTTCATAAGTCAGTCTCAGATGCACAATTTAAATACATCTAATTCCTTTCATAAGTAAGTCTGATTCCCACTTTATTGTGCAGGAAACATTAAGGAATGGCCAGAGTATCCACAGGAAACCGCAGGAAATCTGTTGCTTGACCTTCCCAATTATTTTCTTGGATAGGTCAGCAGAGTGCTGAGTGTTCTGCAGGTCAGAAACATGCCGAAGCACAAGACTCATGCTAAGAAACTTTATTGTTAATTCTCTTACTGTTATATCTGGTACTGATAAGTTAAGTACATGAAAAATAGAGATAAAAACAGACTACTACCCAACACTTCTCTCTTAAAATAAGCATTAGCAGGTAGAGGAGGGAAATATTATTTTTCCTTAGAAATAAGAATTACAAACTTTAAAATCAGAAGAAGAGCCCATTATAACCACAATACCTAAATATGTAGACCATTTACACCTTTCTCATTGCATATGCAGCTTGCTGTGCCTTAGGGGCTGAAAACTGCTGCTCCGTTCAGCTCTGTGTTGGAATAACTGGGTTTGTAGAAGATGCTCAGCCACCAGATCAGTTTAAATTCATTAAGTAACCTCAGAATTTAAAACAAATGACTGCAGCCATCTTCTCTCATATGACAAAGTTCATGGAAATATGCATAAGCAAAATTAAAACTCATGTGAAGGGAATTAACAAACCAGGGCAAAACCTTGCAGGACACTTCACACTGCAGGAATACTGTGAAGATATTACAAAAATTTCTTTTCAAAAAATGAAAAGTGTTATGGAATTCACCATTGTGCTCTTTCTCTCTCAGCTCTCAGATTAAAGAAATGAAATATATAAAACAACTAAATTTTCCATTTAAATTATTTCATATCACTAATACAACAGAGCCTGCAGACAAAGACTGGGATTTTTGCAGGATTCTCCCTATCACTTATTTCTAAATCAAAAGAAGCTCTGTACATATAAAGGTTGGTTTATTATGTTCAAGCTAAAATAGCTACTGTTTTATTGGGAGGCTTTTTGTTGTTTTTGTTTGTTTTTGCTGTTTTTGCTGGTTTTGTTTTTTTGGGTTTTTTTTTTTTAAACTTCTGTTGTTTCTGTAACAGGTTTGGTTCTACAGCATTCTAATTTTCTAGAAAATACAACCACAGCATACACCCTACAGTTTCTTGTATTTAGTCTGTGGAACACCTAAGAAGTTTTGCAATAATGGCAATCAGGGTGCCGCTCTCTCTCCCTGTGCTTTACATCTTCTCTTCTGTAAATGTTCTAAGTATATGTTTGCCTTTAATTTGTTCTATTTCTTTGTGTTAACAGGCATTTATTAATGAAGGCATTTTTGGTCATTGAGATGCAAAGCAGAAATTATAGTAATGGTTTAGTGCTAATTTGTATGGTTTTATGATAAGCCATCAGGATCTAATAAGGAGATTTGTTATAGTGGGTGCTCATTATGCATCCATCAGAAACCCAAAGAAACTCTATTTCTCATCTGTTTTGGAACATTCCTCCAGTTTCTCCCTGACAACGTTTCTCTTGTTCATGTTTATCAGGGATGAACTAATATCCGTCTTTCTTCCTTAAGGATCCCAGACCTAGAAAGTGCCAAATTTAATCACAAAAGTGCTAGCTGGTTCAACATCCTTCCTGACAGGTTCTTATAAATTAAGGAAGGCTGGAGGGAAAGGAAATGTGAAGAATCACAAAAACCTCTCATCAAGGGAATAGTTTGGCCTTTCCTCAGTCAGCCAGCCACAGTTCAGTCTTGAGGGAAGAAAGACAAAGGAAGATTTTTGCTTTTACCAACTCAAGCCTTGCCCCGTAAATCAGCCCCTGAGTTCCACAGGTTGCATTCATGGCAATTTAGTTTCAGAGGACAGAGCACAGAGCAGGATGAAGCACCTTGGCTGTCCCTGCACAAATGATGAGAAAAGCTGCTCCTCAGTACCTCCCTGAGACACTGCATAAGCTGTCACAACTTTGCTGACCAGCAGATTGTCCCCACACCCCATATCCCTTTGCTGAACCAAGCCAAAACTCCTTTTTTGCCTCTTCTCGCACTTTGACCCAAATTGCTTGTGTAAAGCATCCTGCAAAGGTAGGGCAACAAAGCAAATTATCATTGATTAATCCCAACTGAACAGCTTTGAAAAGTCTGAGGCTTAGCAGCTGGAATGGGGGACAATGTGTCATTAAGGTTTCTGTCTTACCGCATGACAAAATCTGCTTGATCTATTTGTTTGCCGCAGCCACTCTTTTTCAGGATCCCACCGTTTCCCACCACGGAACATTTCTTCAGTGGCAGCTGGAAGGGAGTAGCCTAGCAACACAAAACAAGACCAGTTTTACAGAGAACACAAATATCTTTGTAGTAGCCACTCCTGGAGAGCCCAGGGAGTTGTTAAGGCTCAAAGCGACAGAAAGAAAAAGGAGAATTAAGAGTGAAGGAAAACAAAAAGTACAGAAAATAGCTGGTAAGTACATGTAGAACCAGTCTGATCCCCACTCCCCAAACCAGGATGCAATAAACATGATACAGAAGATGGTTTTCTGCAAAACCAAAACTGCCTGAAGTCCTGACACAGACATTGACCAACGTCAGGTAGTTCACAGCCTTCCAGGCAAGCTGCAAGGACACAGGGGGAAAAAGATAACCAGGAAAACAGGAGGGGAAAAAAACCTATGAGAGTGATCCTCCTCAGCTGATATACAAAGACACTTCTGAGGAAGAAAGGAAGGAAGGAACAGAGATTGCTGTAAATGACAGAAGTATACTGGGAATCTGGAGTCACCCTGGCTCTCTCCATGGTTGTGTTGCTGGGACAGGTCAGACCAAAGCCTTAGGCAAAGATATTTGGAGCTTAACAGCAGCTCCTTAAACAGCCAGCTGCCCAGATACATTACAAATTAGTACTAGTATGAATTAAAATCAGAGTGGGACCATTTTAGCTGAGGAGCTCTTGTAGTTGCTTAACAGAGCATGAAAGTGCAAAGTCAAATGATCATGGGATCCAGTGCACCAAACCCAGTAATATATTAGATCTGTATAGTCCTCATTCCAGAGGAGATCTCAAAACTCTGGATGGGACACGTTCCTGCCAGCCCCAAGCCTTTTGTGATCTTAGGGCAGTCATATAAGCAGCACACAGCACTTCAGAGCAGCCTAGAATATGAAAAAAAAAAGGTGGTAAAGAGACATGTGAATTTAAAGTAGTGTGATTTAATTACAGAATGTGATTTGTCTACAATACAAGAGTTTATATTCTTCTCAAGAAAAAAAAGAAAAATAATAATTGCAGAGATTTTTATTTATCAAACTTGCCAAAGCCTGACTTTGCAGCAGAGACAGGAGTTACTGCACAGGTCTCAGAGAATACTGATGCCCAGGAGGGAGGATGCAGGGTCACAGAACAATTCTCTCTGGGTGGCCTCACTTGCACGTACAGAGCAACATCTGACATGGCATCATACATTCACCAGGCATTGCAATACAGGACATGGTCCAGAAAACAGACCCAATATTACAGCATAGACTCTGCATTTTTTAGAACTTATTCCTGCTGTCTTATTTTCTCTTCTTCCTAGATTTACTTGTTTTCCCTACCTTTCTCTGCAAACTAGACTCTGTTCAGCTTCTATAAAGTCACAACCTGTTTTTTAATGAAAGAACCAACTCTGGATTAAGATATACATAAGCAGAAAAGTAAATTTTAGTTTCCTGAGACCCAGCAATGGTTAGAAATGTACTGATAGCACAGAAGAGCAGTACTGAATATGCAGCTGAATTCTTGTCTTGCATCTGCCTTCTAAAGAGTATTTTTAAATTAAAGTTTTTGAACCAGGAGAATATCTTGAGATTCAAAGGACATCTCATCTCTGAGGTGACCCTGATCAGATGAGAACTCACATTCTCTGCAAAGGGGTGGGAAGCAGAGGAAATGGAGACTAGATATGTCCCATACATAACAGTACCCTTCTTGAAGGTGCATCAGAGTTCCTTCCAAGACAGCTGGTTATACAAAGGCAGCAGACATTAACTCTTGCTTTTAAGAGTAGTGGGCACTGTTACATAAATTCTGTGCCTTTAGACCCTCCAAATAGACATTTAGCAGTTACTAAATGCTTCCAAATTCCGTGAGTTGCAAACAGCCTTTAATATTGCTAGAAATTGCTTCAAGGGAGGCTTATTTCCTGTTCTGCTCAGAGGTGATAATACCAGTTCTCGTTTGCATGCATACTGTGGTTTCCAAAAGATAATGAAGTTTTGAGACTCTTGTCCTTCTGTTATCCCAAACACAGGCTTGCTACCTGATCTGTACAGAAAATTCCCACACCAAGATGAGGTAGTTCTATGTTTTTAGTTTGTGCAAAGTAGGCAGCATGGTGGGAACCCACAATTTGTATAACTATACACAATTTCTACATTTTAACAATGGCATCAACATATATTGGTTCAATTACAAAATTACAATCATTTTTCATTACTTGAACCCTTATTTGCTTCCTGTTTCTCTTGCTTATCATTCTAATTCTTCTTCCCCCCATTTACTGCTTAGTCCTCTTGATTAAGCTGGTGTCTTAGCCCTGTTCACTCCTGGTGGCTCTTGTCCAAACAGCCTATTCATTTCAGAATAGCATGCCCTTTCCCTCAAAACAAAGGATTAGTCAAGCCTATAAATTTCCACAAGTTTCACAATGCAACTACTTAATCATACCTGCCAAGCTATAGCTGCTGATTAACAACAAAATAATTCCCAAGTTGGGATCACACAAGTTGGGACTAGGTATCACTTCAGGGAGTCTAAGAAGCAAAAGAACAAGATCAGGGCTGACAAGGTGATATGAAGAAGCCAAAGGAAAGTAGAAGAGGCAGATTATATCATCATGGTGGTCATCCCTCTGACTGATCTGTGAAGATCCACTTCCACACAGGAGGAAAACCAGGCTGAACACAGTTATTTGCCTCCCCTAGGAAAGTACTGAAGATTCAGGACGTGGCACAGACATCAGAGTCTACACACCATCCTTTAGCTTAAAATGTTCAATGGCCTATTTTCCATAAGAGAATACTTTCAAACTTTCTACATACATTAATCAAAAGACATAATTCCAGTGCCCCCCCAGAGTAGAGGGTTGCAAAGTCCAAAGGATTAACTGTCTCTGCTGCTTGGTGGTATTTCTGGTGCTTTGAGCTTATTGAAGAGCAATTACTTAGGATGACCTGGGAGAAAACTGCATTTGTTATCTTGCACGTGGCTTTTTTTCAGACATTACAGATCCGTGTTATTGCTGAGATTGCAGGGACATTCCAGGAACTCTTTGTCCAAGCAAACACAAAACTGTCAGGTCACACAAAACTTACACGAGTCCTAGACTCAAGTGTTGCCCATAAGCAACTATGAAATACATGCCTTTTTTTCTCTCTCTCTCTGCAAAACCTTCTAATGCTTCCTTCTTTGCTTTCCACATCACAACACTTTTCTAGGCAATTTTTCAGTTCATAATTGACAGTGTGAAGGGACCCAGCTGTCATTTATGCTAAATGATCACAAAAAGCTCAGCTGCTTTTCTCCTTAGAATTCTAAGCCAGCCTAACAAACGCTGGCTTTAGGCAGCATAGTTGTAACAAAAATATTTCCACTAGTATTAACTTCCTGAAACTCTGTAATTTTCATTGTTAACACATACATTATTTTCTTCATTCATGAAATTTTTATGAACGGCCAGAGTCTTGTGGGTGGACTGGAAAAAAACAGCCTCAGTTTATTTACTCTGATAGAGAAAATGTACCAGGAAAACACCAACTTATCCCCATTTTTATGCAATAATTACCACAGAATTGACAAATACTTTTAAATAGTGACATCTTACATATTGGAAATAAGTGGGATGAATTCCCTTGTAAACACAAGTCATGTAATTTATTAAATGAATTGTGTAAGGTATTTTTTTAAAAGGTATCTCCCAACGAAACCAAAGATAGGAAGGCCCCATTGTCTCATTTCCCCCTTTTTAAACAATTAAACTCTACTGGCAATCAGTGATGGTGCTCTAGTTCATATTCATGTAAACAAGAGAAGAACCTGCATAACCCCCTGCAAATTCAATGACAAATAAGCACAGGGAGTAATAGATTAAAGACTACCAATTGAATATAGGACTAATTTAAAAAGCATTTCTCAAGCAGTTCATGGATTAGTTTCATCATTCATCTAAGTAGAAATAAATCATTGTCATTAGTTGAAAGAACATTACACATACTAACAAAAAATAATTTTAGATAATGCTACTTTAAATCACTTTGATTTCATTGTTAGGGTTGTTAATGCACTAATTTTTTGCCCACTCACTGCCAAAGACTTTAATCAGAAACCAAGTTCTTACTGGAAAAACTACAGTATTCAGCCTTTGATTTAATGCCAAAGATACAAAAATCATTGAAAATACTGAGAACATAAATTAGAGTAATCTATCTTTTAAATAAGCATTTTGAATCTGAAAGAGATGCTGTGATTTTGCTGTCCCTTTTGAGAAGGCAGCATCCTGATGAGAAGGGTGAAATTCTACTGAATTTCTCGGAGGAGCCAGCAAAACCCTGAGAGTTCACGGTGGCTTTTCACACTGGCAGATGCTGCAGGGTGGCACAAGTTCCCTCTTCATTGTTTACAAATCATGTTCGGTCTGATGAGCCCCTTTGTTCTGCCTACAGAGCTGTCAAGACATGACAGCTGGAGGACAAAAACCCATCAGTGTCAAGGAAGTCGTATTCCCAACAGGGTAAAGGGAAGGGGCACTGTGATTTTTTCCATTTAATTCACTCCTCTCCAGCCAGTTACCAATTACATCCCAACCAGGTGCAGGAGCAAGGAATGACCCAGTGACAGCAAGGTAACAGACACAGAACCACAGAATGGTTTGGGCTGGGAGAGACCTTAGAGATCATCCAAAACCTCTGGGCAGGAACACCTTCCACTAGACCAGGTTGTTCAGAGCCCCATCCAAACCTTCCTGGCCTTGAACACTGCCAGGGATGGGACACCCAGGGATGGGACACTCACAACTCCTCTGGGCAACCTGTTCCATTGCCTCACCACCCTCACAGAAATAAATCTTAAATTCCACATATTTAGTCTAAACTTACTCTGTCCCACTGGAAGAGGTGGGTCTCTGATTAAAATGTGATTATTACAAGAAGAAATGGCAGTGACTATGAAAGTAGATTAGAAAGAGATCCCACACTGGACCTCAAACTACCTTCTTCAGTTTATTCTCGCACTACCAGCTAGTACGTGTTGAAACCTGAAGCTCACTGTTTGTTCCAGGTGGGA
Source organism: Catharus ustulatus (assembly GCF_009819885.2). NCBI lineage: Eukaryota > Metazoa > Chordata > Aves > Passeriformes > Turdidae > Catharus > Catharus ustulatus. The sequence goes on from NC_046224.1 coordinate 65,934,850, forward strand.
AAAGCCCCTCTGTAGGTCCACATGTCTCAGCCATGACAGCAGTGTTTTTATTCAGCCCTGAAATGGAATTCAGCATTCAAGCTTATGCAAACTTTATGCTCTTCACAAATATGTACTTTAGGCAATATTGTTTTTCGTGAGATTAGAACCTCAGGAGCTATTTATGCAGGGGCACAGGGATACAAAGACCACTTGGAAGACTGAATGCATTGCTGTGCTGCTGCAGGAAAAGCTCTGCTATCCAAAAGGATGCATGAGCTGCAGAGCAGCCACACATTAATGAGAGGACACTTTGCAATATTTTTCACATAAACCACAGAGTAGCAGTGACTAAGGTGGCAGCCATTTTTAGCTGCAGCTGTACTTTAAGTTGGAACTTCAAAATGGTGTGACTTTAACAGTTTTTCACCCAGCATGATGTCACTGCAAAGTAGCACTTGCTGGGAATTAAAATAAAATTTCAGATTGCTGATGTGGTATTTAATTCAATAGGGTCTGCCTCCATACAGCTAAGGACAGCACAGTGTGGGGATTATGGAAAAAATAAACAAAAAATCTTGTCTTTGTAGTTTGGAACAGACTACTGACTGTATATTATAAACAGTATTTTAAACAATAAGTGCTCTGGGTATTCTCTCTGACAAGACAAAAATTATAAATAAGTGAGAAATTCCAAAGATCTGCAAGATTTCTGGATCCAAACTTCACAACCTACAATGCATTAGGACCCGAAATTTTGAATTAAAACCTATAAAACAAAAATACCATTTGGTGATATTGTGGGGGTGGAGAGGGTGTCTCATTCTGGGATATGTTACAGTTTCCAACATTTCCACAATTGGGAAGCCTCAGGAAAAACTTATGTTGTCTCCTAAATAGCTGCATTTAAATGTTCTGTGGAATCACCCAGTCTCATGTAAATGGTAGAAAATGGAAAAATAGCGTACAAATTCCTTGAGCACCAGCATGACCAGAATCCATAAACAACTGCCTCTGCTGACTTCTCTTATCATTTTCTCTTGAGTGACTCCTTTGATTTCTTCTTTTTAAATCCTGTGATAAGGCTAAACATCAAGCTATAGGACAAAGCACTAAGCTCTTCCAACATGCACAGGAACACTCAGCAAATCCTTCCTTTTCCCAGATCTCCTCACTACACCAGATGCCATGAGGTCCAGAGGACACCACCATCCTCTGTGTGGGATTGCCAGCCCTGCTCTGTTTTACCAGCATCTTTGGAGGCACAGACACAACAGCCTCCCTCTCTCATTTCAGCTGACTCAGGTTAAATGTGGGCACTGTCCAGTATTCACACAACCTCCCAGATCATGAGCACTAGGTGGAAAAAAGACATATAGGAACAGCAAGTATTCCAGCACTTATTTCTCTGTTTCTTAATCTGCTCCAAGTCTGAGCAGAAGAGAAGAAGCTGTGTATCAAACACTGGGGTTGCCTTAATAAAATGGTCTGAGCTTAAGCCAAAAAAGTTCACCAGAACCTTTTCAAGTTTTTCATGAAAACAAGAATGAACACAAATCATCACTTTTGGGCAGAAAAGTACTTTTTTAATGTCATGGAAATCTATTAAACAACACAAACAGTTATATTATGACAGTTTAACGAGTTTTTCTGCAGGTCTGGGAAAATGCAGTATAAACCTCAAGGCAGTTCATTTCCTACCTTGTGGTGCACAATATCCTGACTGAGGAAGTTACTCTCCATAGGCACACACTGACTGTCATGCACATGCCTTATTTACTTTGTTAAAGTAAATAACTGATAAATTGCAGACAGAGAAACGAAGACAAAAACAAATAATATGACTGCCAAGTCACAAGGTCATCCAACTCTGTACTTTCTCCCTCCCTGATTTCAAGACGCACAGTTTGAGTAGCAAGCAGAAACCGAAAGAGAATAGGGAAAATTGCAGGGTATCTGCTTACTTATGTCTGGTGTAGGAATAAGTAAAGAATGTTGAATTGTTCTCTTGTGGTAGTGTGGGACAGCACAGTCAGCAAGGAGGATATCTGGGAGTTTTGCAAGACCAACTATTGCTCAGTAAATGGTGTTGTTTGCTTTTCCCAGTTTTACAAAGGATTTATCAACAATTTCATGTTCTTTAAAATCTTATTGGCAAAACCCAGTATATGCAATAAATAAGGCTAGTTTCAGCTCATAAAAAATAAAAAGGGTTTCCAATCCTACTTGTAGAAAGGACAATAACACTTACAGAAACGAATGGATCTCTGAATTCCTGATCCTGACACATTGATATGAATAAACAGGTACAGCAAAGGTAATTATCAACTTATATAGGCATCAAAATATGGATTTAGTTATCATGGGAGGTATCAACACACAAAGTAGCAACACACTTCCATTTTGACAGTACCTCAGACAATGGACCTCTACAAGGAAAGGATCCTCTCATCAACAAGTGATCTTTGCCTTTCTGTTACCTCTGAATAGTTCAGATGAATCACTAACATCTTTTGAGATTCACTGGTTAAAAAGACATCAAAGACAAGTAGCAAGGATTGAGCTGTCCCAGAAATTTGCAATTAGAGTTTGAGCAGAGTTTAAACACTGAGATTGGTTTCTCAGCAGCATGGAAAGACTGCTTATGTTTATACTTACACACTTCCATTTTTTCCTCCTCTATTAATGAAAAAAATTAAGCCTCATGAGAAAGTTTCTCCTTATAGATGAGGCAAAACATAACTTTTAAGACATATTTCAGGCTTTGAAAACTGCAAATTTTAGTCTATCCTCCAAGCAGAAAACTATATAGCGCATCTAGCTCATGTAACTATCAAGACATGAAAAGCTGACACATGAGACTTGAAAAGCAAGTAACAGCACGCAGAAAATAACACAAAGAATTTCAAGGACTGCACATTAAGCAATGGTACAGGTCTACATTCAGAACACTTTCTTCTGGGACAGTCTTTCTGCAAAGAAGCAGAGCCAAGGTTAAAAGCCCTTGCTGTAAAGTCAGACCGGAGGTAAGCATCATCAAAGGATTTACATATAATGAGAGTGTTTAATGAATGTGTTTATAAAGCCATGTTTACCAAATAAGGAAGTAATTAGAGGGAAGTGCAGTGCCACGTAATGTCATGTCTCAAGGTTATGAAAACAGAAGTTTAGAAGGCCAAGGAGGTAAAGGAGAATAACTACTGCAATTACAGAACCAATGAAGTTTCCATTAGCTATGTATTTTTTCTGGTAATGAAAACAGAATGTCTTAAAACCTATTCTCACTTAGAGACATGAGAATAATTAATGAATAACTTATCATGACTTGAATACACAACAGTCACTTCTACATCAATAATAAATCACTTAGAAACATAAGATTAAAAAGGGGGAAAGTGCCATTTCATTATATAAAGGTATAACTTTCCTAAAAAGTAATCAGAAAATATAATTTGTTGCAAGTTTACATGAAGCCTTGTCCAGAGAAGAGCAACAGAGCTGGAAAAGGGTCTGGAGCAAAAGTCCTGTGAGGAACAGATGTGGGAGCTGGGGGTGTTTAGCTTGGAGAAAAGGAGGCTCAGGGGGAGACCTTACCATTCTCTACAAGTACCTGAAAACAGGATGCAGCCAGGGCTCTTCTCCCAGGTAATAAGCAACAAGACAAGAGGAAGTGGCCTCAAATTGTGCCAGGGAAGGTTCAAGTTAGACATCAGGATGAATTTATTCACTAAAGGGTTTGTCAGGCACTAGAATGGGCTGCCCAGGCAAGTGGTGGAATCACCATCCTTAGAAGTGTTCAAGAAACACTTGGATGTGGCACTCAGTACTCTTGTCTAGTTGACAAGGTAGAAATCATTGAAAGATTGGAATCAATGCTCCTGGAGGTCTTTTCCAACATGAATGGTTCTGTGATTCTATGAAAGTGCTTTTGGGGCTCACTCTTCTACTGAGAGTGCAGCCAAAGAGGGGGGCCAGACCTCAGGGACCCAACCCAACCTGAGACCAGGATAGCACAGTCATGCATTAGAGTCTGAAAACTAATTTCACACAAAGGCCTTTTCCTACTGACTCAGTGCTTCCCTTGCTTTTAGCACCATAGAATTCACATAATCCAGTCCACCTCTGGCTCCAGCCAGGGCCAGCTGGCCACTCACCATGTCCTGTTTCTTACATGCCAGGACCCTGGACAGCTCTGGAATCTACTAGGGCCCCAGGTTTCCACCCCCCGCCCCCAGCCTTTGCCAGGTGTAATTACATTCCCTGAGGAAAGAGGCTGAAACAAATGATGTGCCACCCTCTGTTCGAGGTTGCAATTTGGAGAAGACAATTGCAAGTTTCAATAAACTACAATTCTCTTCTGGCAGCTGAACAAACAACCATGGAAATGAAGTTTCAGAAAGAATTTCTCCATGGAGAGGTGGTTAAGCATTGGAATGGACTGCCCAGGGAGGTGGTGGAGTCACCATCCTGGAGGTGTTCAAGAAAGGACATTGCACTCAGTGCTATGCTTTAACTGACAAGGTGGTGATTGGCCAAAAACTGGACTTGACGACCTTGAAAGGCTTTTCCAACCTTAATGATTCTATGGCTCTGTGAAATAACAGTAGCTACTAGGACATCATATTATTTTTTATTTTTAAGATATTGTCAGATCCAGCAAGTAAATTTTGAGTTTCCTATCAAGCTAAAACCTATTTTATTTTTCACTTAAAGCAATGCCCAAACCTAATGCAAATCCAGAGCAAACCAGTGAACATTCAGAGCAGCAGGAAGTTGTTAACACAATGGGAATGCACTGGATTGAATATTCCCTGAGTAATAAGCAGTAGACAATGGCAAGCTACTTGTGTCTAGAGCCTTTCTCTCCACTTTGTTTTTGGGGCCTATTTCAGCCCCAGTTCAATGGCTAGGCTGAGGAAGGACAGTTTCCTATCAGCAAACATTTGAGCCTTGTGACCTGGAAGAGGATGGGGCAAAAGAGCAAACAACTTGGAGTGTCCCAGCAGATAATATCTGGGTCCCCAGCAGGGATGAGAGGTCATTAATTAGGCTCATGCTCAACCCACTCTCAGTACTTGCTAACACATAACAGTAACACTCAAACATGATGACTGCAGTTTCCATGCAACATTTCTAAAGCCACATCCTTGGGCCAGACTTCTTTCTCTGGCTGAGAAAATTACTCCATTCTGTCTGTTATACTCACTTTGCTGCTTTAGTTTTCATCCTTTTACCAAGACATGTCACACAAAAATTGTCGTGATCTTTCACCTTTTGAAAACTGAATTGTCTGATTTGGATAGTCCCAAAATTAAGCTTCTACATTTTCCTTTATCTTTCTTGATTCACATGACGAATCTCATGGAAGACAGCACAGGTTGGCTGTTGGCTTTTGATAAGAGATATATAAAATCATGGAATGGCCTAGGCTGGAAGAGACATTAAAAGTCATCTTGTTTCAACACCTTTCATTAGACCAGGTTGCTCCAAGCCCCAATCAACCTGGCTTTGAACACTTCCAGGGATAGAGCATCCACAGCATCTCTGGGCAACCTGTGCCAGTGCCTTTCCACCCTCACAGAGAAGACTTTCTTCATAATGTCCAATGTAAACCTACTCTCTGTTAGTTTGAAGCCATTCCCTCCTGTCCTGTCACTACATATAACTGTGCCCTCTAGTTTCATCTTCCCACAGTATCTCTTCTGTTTTTTAGAGCTCTCTAAGGCAATTAAAGAGAGATACTCAAGTGTTGTTGCTCTCCACAAGTCTAGATAGCCTTTAAAGGGTGGACAAAAATGATTGTAAAATGACTTTTTGAATGTTGTACAATGTTCTTTCTCAATTGTGTCTAGCCAAAAAAAGTCACACTTAGAGAAAATGTTTTTCCCCATGGCATATAATCTGTTATGATATGACCTGCAATTAGAAAGCCAGATTAGGTTCTTTTCTCTCTTTTGTATCACTAGTAAAGATTCTAGACAAGTGGACCTCCTAGACTTTCAACTTTTGTCTTGGTCCTCTGACAATGCCATTCATGACACCTGGAAACAGTTGATATTAGACCGTCCCACCGCTAACAACCAAGTTAGCAACAATAACATGCCCTTTTTTTTCCCAGTAAATAAGATTTTAGTAACTCTAGAATAAGCAGATTAAACAGAATCCTTTTAACAGCATCCCTCTTGTAGTCTTACTCACATTTTCATACCTTTCAACATAGATCTGTGCTCTTTTCTCCACAAACAAATACGTCTCTGTCTTGGACTGCCTGAGCCTACATATCCTTTTCCTTTTCGTTTAGCTTCTCCTTTTTTCAGGAAAGCAATGGCACATTTGAGTGTTTCATTTCAGAGTTAAATCCCAAAGAGAAACCTTGCCAGAACTAAGGAGTTTCATTGAGCTTTTGTATGAAAATCTTGGAGACCTGTGAAGTTTGTAATCCTTCATAAATCAAATCAAGATTCAGCTGAAAAGTTTATAGATATTAATAAATTAATGGCCTGCATTTTTCATTCATGAAATAGTTTGGAGGGAAAGCTTCCACTTAAGCAGTGAGAATTTTCACCAGCGTTTCATTAAACCTGAAGAGGACACTTTTAGATACAACTGACTGGTAGACTCTGCACTCCAAATATTCCAGTGAAGAGGAGGTTGTTTTACAACACATTGCTAAAGATAAATTAGCAATGATTCCACATCAGAATTCAAATTGGGCAAGTCTTTCACAGTGAGTTTGGCAAGTGGTGGGTCACAGGCTACACTATTTTGTTTAAATCACTTCTCCCACTCCTACTTAAAATTCAGACATCCAAATTCAATGCATCATAGAAATGCAAGAGCTCCACTGAACTTGCAGTAATTCATATATAATAGGATTCCACACAGAGCTCGTTCCACTACAGAACAAGCACAAACCCCACATGTTTCAGAGCAGGAACTCTGCTCTGTCAGGTCAGCCAGGGGTAGGGACTAAACATTCTCTCAGGTCTCTCAAGCCTCAGACACTATGAATGCCACTCATCCCAGGGAGTGGTCCAGGGAATAGCTGCACACAGTTTCATATATTGGGTGAGTAAAAGGTGAAAAAATCCCCTTTCCGAGAGCACTGTATAGGAGGATGCAAGATCTCAGGCAGCCAGCACTCTGCACTTCTCCCTTTCTCCCAGCTGCCACACACAACAACGTATTCCAAAAATGAAGGCACGCAAACATGTCTGTCTGCCTGTGACAGAACAGGTTGCTAGGTAGAACAGACCTACAAGGCAAAAGCTCACACCAGAGTCAGATAAACCCCCCGCCCCCATAATTGTTAACATGAAGTATGTGTTCATGAAGAAATATCAAGCCCTAACATGATGAGTTTTCCACAGATACTTCTTTGGTAGACATGATACTTCCAGTTGCTTCCAAAGTGCTGAATGATGTAATCGTATATTGTTATGCATCACACACGTACATCTCCAAAGAGAGATTACAGCAACAAAAATGCAATTAGAGACCATAACATCTGGGAATAAGCAATAAACAAAGAAAATAAACTCCATACATGAATGAAAAAATACCACCATGATTTTGTAATGAATATGTGAAAAGAGCAAGTGCTCAGTGCTGACCCAGCAGATGAGGTAATAGCCTGCAGAGCTGATTATAAAATCCTGAATTCATTTTCTCTAAACATTGTTGTAATTTACATCCATTTTCACAACCACAGTGGTGCCTTAAAGAATCTAAAGCACAAGAGTAAAGCTCAGTCATTCAATTAACAGCCCAAGCAGCTGTGAGGATAGAAATTATTTTCTCCATAAAAATCTGTAATTTCTACAGTGAATTTTAAATTTGAGATATTCTATGTATGAATTTTAGTGGGTGATTTAGGCTAGCATTTCTCAGCATTCTGATTGCAACCTGGATGCGTGGTATGTTTAATTTCTGTTTTGATTGTTCATGCATTTCCAGGATTTGGCTTGGGGTCTGATCTCCCAGTAGTTTTTCTATGGCACTCTAATCACAGAAGTCCAAACCCAGAGAACCTACAGGCTGCAACACAGCCTGTACTGAACCTGCTTTATTTTCTGTTCCTTCCTTCAAATAAAAGTTCTCTCCTCCATCCATATAAAACTACTGCAAGACCCAAAAGAGTGGGAAAAATATCAAAATACAGAGTAATTTGCTCTTAACACACCAGCAAAGTAAAAAATAATTTTCACTCAGCTCATCATTTTTGCAGAGACAGCTTTTTTATTCCTCGAATAAGTAGCTAGACATCCACTGAAGGCAAAACATAAAGACATGGTAATCAAAAGACAAATTTTAAAGTGAAATCTGTGGTTTTTAAATTTACTCTTTCTGACAGGAATTTGGAGCGCACTGTCAGTAAGTGGTAGTTAGGCGTATGTTAATGAAAGGAAAAAGACTCTGAAAGCATAATTTCAGAGAAAATGCTTTTTGAAAGACCATGAATTCTGATGGAAAAACTACTCATCAAAGCCAAATGCGTACTTTTCACATTTTTGCAAGTTGTACTGTATTTAGCTTCTTTGAAAGTAGAACAGCATATTGACATATTTGCCATAAGACGGAAGAAACTTCTTAAATTTACAGGGGAAAGGGTTGTGAAGTGACTAACTTGGATCGCTGCCAAATGAGGAATCCTGCACAACTTATGTTATCTGTATTGACTCAAGTTTTAAGGAGATTTCAAAAATCACACCTGACCTGCTAATGAGATATTTAACAAAGTGATTTTATATGCTTTCCAAAACCCCGATCTGTAGAGCATGAAAATAAAATCAAATTAACGGGAAAATTCCACAGACATCATGACAACATGCTAATTGAGAATGGAACCAGGGTAATTTTGTGATCTGAAAAGATTAAAACAGCAGACAGAAACAAATTGAGAGAGCAAAGGAAAAACACAATCACAGAATAATTTAGGATGGAAAAGACCTCCAAGGTCATCCAGTGCAACCTTTGAGCCATCACCAGCTCGCCAACTAACCCAGGGCACTGAGTGCCACATCCAGTTGCTTCTTGAACACCTCCAGGTTTGTTTCTTGAACACCTCCAGAAGTAGTGACTCCACCATGCTCTTTACCATCTGAGGTCCTCTTTCACCACTAAATTTTACTGGATAAGATTAGAAGCAACTGTGGCTTAGATCAGGCAAATCCAGAATGCACCAAAACTTCGTACAGGCATTTAAAACCTCAAAGAATTGTTCACTTTTCCTTCAGATGTGGCAAACCAAACATAAAATGTGTATCCTATAACTTAATTCCACTAGAGTTCTGCTCTAGGTTACAGATTCACAGCCTGGATGAAGCAACAGCCCACAGTGGGGTCATCTGGTCCCACCTCCCAGCTCAAGCAGGACTATCCCAGAGCATATAGATTGTGTCCCAATGGTTCTGGGATATCACCACTGAGGGAGACTCCACACCCTCTCTGGACAATCCTGGTCACTGCACAGGGAAGAAGTTCTTCCTCATATTCAGGCAGAACTTCCTGGGCATCATTTTCTGCCCATTCCTCTTCCCATTGCTGCTCTGAACCCTCTCTGCTGACAGGGAGAGACAGGGATGAGGGCCCCTGTTAATGTCTCCTCTCAAGGCTGAACAGCCCCTGCTCCCTCAGCCTTTCCTCATCAGAGAGATGCTCCAGGCCCTAAATCATCTTTGCTGCACTCCAGCAGCTCCATGTCTCTTCTGTCTAGAGGAGCCCAGAACTGATGCAGCACTCCAGGTAATCCTCACCAGGGCTGAGCAGAGGGGCAGCATCACCTCCCTGACCTGTTGGCACTTCTCTTCCCAACGCACCCCAGCACACCACTGGTTTTCTTGTCCTCCAGGGCACTGCTGCCTCATGCACAGCCTGTTGTCCACCAGGACCCCTTGGTCCTTCTCTGCAAAGCTGCTTTCCAGCAGGTCAGCCCTCAGCTTGTGCTGGGCTTGCTTCTCCTTAGGTGCACGACCCAGCATTGCCTTTGTTGAATTTTAGACAGTTCTTCTCTGCCCTTGCTTCCAGTCTATTGAGGTCCTTCTGAAGAGCTTGGGATCAACCACTCAGGCCAGCTTTGTGTCACCAGTGAACTTGCCAAGTAAGCAAACTCAGATTCTGCTAATCCCTCAGGTTACTGCTTGCTGCCCCAACTACAGAAGAGAAGTGAAACCTGTCTTGCGGGATCTGCAGAGAACGAGTGCTCTTTAAGAGCCAAGCATACCTTGTTTTATAAAAAAAAATGCTTCCTCCCCTGACAAGGTTTGTTTTATCTGTGTTCTTATGCCTTCAAAGCCACAACAAAGCTATCAGAATAACATGAGAACGTTATTACACAGTGTTACTACAGGGAGAAGAAAGCCATCTAACCAACAAAAGAATAGGCAGCAGCAAAACAACTACAGCTCCTACCTGACACCAATGATGAGCAAATCATTTTACAGTCCACGAAAATGTGTTCTTTTCTAGAACACTTTGAATTTCACTCCAGGTGTGCAGATTACTCCAGGATTGAACTAATGGAGTAGTACTTCCATGGAAGGGGGCTGTCTCATCTTTATGCAGGATAAAGCAGAGATGCCAGAAGCATTACACTGTAGGAAAAAGGTGCAAAATGGATTCGTGCTTCTTGCCTGCATCCCTGCAATGACTCTGCCTCTGAGGTCTGTGCTAAGCTGCATGGACTCCATACAGCATGACAGCAGCCCAAAAAGCATTAGTGGGGAGTCAAATGATCCCCTAACTGGGATTAAAAGGCCAGTTAGAAGGAGATACTAATAAAGACTAAGGAATAACAGCAGTAGGTGGGGAGACCTGGTGGCTACCTAGGAGCGAATGCAGAGACAAAAAGGCAGTGAGAAAAGTAGGATAAAGAACTGAAACAGCAGACCAGGAATCTGTCACCATTTTCCGTCAGAGAAGAGGACACTGACCTAAAGGGACACTGTGGGTAGCAGATGTCTTTGACAAAAGTCAGCACAAAAGTATACTGGAATGAGAGAGTTTTGAAAACTCTCGCCGTCTTACCTGTAACAGAATTAACCACAAATACACCTTTAGTAGAATGTACATGCTAGTTCACCTTACTTCTACGTTACCAAAATACCTGTCACTATCAACAAAAGGTGTAGTTACTGTTGTTTTACAATTTTTCCCTCTCTCAGACAGACACCAGCTCAAAGTTCAGCTCAGGCATGGAAAGATCCTGTCCTGATTGACAGGCCAGAGTTTTGCCCTTACAGATTTAAAGACAAAGTGTCTGTTACGAGAACTTCTGAAATTAACACTTCTGTGAGGTCTCTCAGCAAATCATTGATTTTGATCTGTCTTGCACATTGTCATCTCCATGGAGAAGTAAGGGTAGCAGAGTCATGGAGAGCATTAGCCCTCAACAAATGTATGTCAACACACCAATTAAGCTGGTGACACTATTTAGGAGGAGGGCAACTTACAGCCCAACCTGCTTTTCTGGAGATGCTCTGAAGGAATGAAAATGTAGTTCATCAGTGGGAAGATAAAACTAAGTGGGATATAAAGAAGCAACTCTGCTGAATAAAAAAAGGTAGCATTTTTGCAAGTTGTAAATATCTGTGCATTGTGTGACTTGACAGAGCTGTTACACCAGATCCCCTTCACTGCAGCTCCCATCAGAACCAATCCAGAGTGGGTACCACCAGCCATCACATTAAGGTCCCTGCCAGGTCAAGTTGGCCTTTCAGGTCACCTTACCCTGGGCAAATATTACGCTCAGCTGGAGATGGCAGAGAGAATCAAGTGCAGTGATCCATAAAGCAGAGAGCCAGCAGTACTCACAGGAAGGGAAAAAAAAGAGAAAATATAGCAGGGACATAGTCATTAGCATGCATTTTACAAACCAAATGAGCGTGAAAATCAAGTTTACATGGTTAGCAAGTGTAATATTGCATGGGGGTAACCGATATATCAAACCTCGGGCTAAAATCTTATATTTAAAAGAATAAAACCAGGTCTTATATCTTGCATAGCTAATGACTGTGAATGAGGAGTTCCTTGCAGGATCAAAATGCTAATAATGAAGAAGAATCTAATTTACATTGGAGTAGAACCATGCTGAACGCTTTCTAACTTTGCCTCTACATTTTTTATCTCTGTTGAACAAAGTCGCTTTGAAAGCAAATACAGCAAGTTTCTGGTCTACTTGGAAACATTATTTATTGTGTAGGCTTCATGTAACAGCAGTTTTCAGAAAAGTATTCAGCCTTACATGGGTTCAGTGGGAGCAGATATCAAACTTCAGAGAGAAACCAACATTGTTAATTATCATTATATAGGTTTTCTCTACAATTTCCTCATCTCTCAGATGGTCTATTCTCAAACAGATATTCAATATGAAATTTGCAAAACATAGGGACTACCTTGGCACCATGACAACAATCTGGAGCAAGTGCATACCTGAACAGGGCAGTATCTGATCATATCTCAGCAAAATGTTGCAGAAAATAACATAGAATCAGAGAATAGTTTGGGTTGGAAAGGATCTTAAAGATTATTGTTCCAACCCCACTGCCATGGGCAGGGACACCATCCACTTGACCAGGTTGCTCAGAGCCCCATCCTTAAATAGTTCCAGGGATGCGATATGTAGAACTTCTCTGTTTCAGTACCTCACCACCCTCATGGTAAAGAATTCTTTTCTAAAATTCAAACTAAACCTACTGTCAGTGTGAAGTCATTGCCCCTTGCTCCGTCATTCCAGGCCCTTGTAAAGTCTCTCTCCATCCTTCCTGTGGACTCCCTTTAGGCACTGGAAGGCCACAATGGGGTAACCCCAAAGCCTTCTCTTCTCCAGGCTGAGCAGTCCCACTTCTCCCAGCCTTTCCTCACAGCAGAGCTGCTCCAACCCTGTAATCAACTTTGGTGTTTCTCCTCTGGACTCACTGCAAGAGATCCATGTCCTTGCCATGAAGGAATCCTCCTTCAGTTAGACTAGACAAAGAGAACTCATTCACTACATCAAAACAATGGCTGATAAAGGCTGAGAAACTTGGGAAAAGAAAAAAAGTTGTTAACCAAGAAGCCCCAACACCAAAATTATGAATCCTAAGCAGAACTTCACTCAGCTAAAGGGTACTGTTGGCTAAATCCTGACTGTGCTGAAGTCAGCTGAAATACTGTTATTTTAAAGTAACCAAGCTTCACTTCACCTCTTTTACCACATACTCATTTCACCACCGCAGTTTTTTTTCTGTATTCATACACTGGTCTGAGTATCACAGGGGCTCTCTAGGTCTTTTTTTTTTCCCCCTTTGTGTGAAGGAAAAGAAATAGTGGTCCAGCATCTCTATCTGTTTACTGTGTGCTAAAAAGGGGTCTTGCAATACTTCTTCACCACAAACTCTATCTGAAGAAACCCCCATTTCAATTTTTTCCAGAGGTCTCCAGGCATAGATTTACTTGTGCAATAACAGCATACACTGAATTTGAATGACCGTGAAGTGCCCAAGGGAATTGTTATAAAGAGCATCAGACTCACACAAGAATTATTTCTCTTTGGCTTTCGCATTTTGACTGGCATAATACTGGATCACAGAACAGATCTGTGCAGCCTTTGCATTTATTGTCTTCTTTCACCTAAACTCCTATTGAGTCCAGTCTCAACACTTAAATTTGCAGCATTGCTCCACAGTACCAGCTACACTGTGCATAGAATAATCAGCAACACTAAATACAAGCTTGTTGAAGCAGAAAGGCGACATTCAACTCTGCTTTGGAGTATTTGATATTGATAAGGATGAATCTGAGAATATATTTCTGAGGGCACATCACAGTTAATTGGAATATATTTTCCTTACAGACCATTAGAAAACCAAAAAATATTCAGAATTTAAAAAAAAAACCCAACTATTTGAGTAAAACACTTGTGGTTGTTCAGCCTAGAGAAAAAGAAAAGTCTCTCTGTGGAGAGACTTGATAGCAGTCATATGTGGAAAAGACAAGAAAAAAATAATCTCTTAACTTATAGCCAGAGGGAATTTCAAGTTGGATGTCAGGAAATATATTCTGTACATAAGGGCAGCAACTTACTAGACTGGACAGCCTCGTGGGTTGTGGAATTTCCATTAGGAAGCTGTAAAAATTATTAGAGACATAATTCTGAAAAACCTGAAAGATGGTAGACTTAGACTAATGTTAAAAAGAAATTCATTACTATGAGCATGTTGAGATGCCCCAAACTTGGAAGCGTTCAAGGCCAGGCTCGATGGGGTTCTGAACAACCAGGTCTGGTGGAAGGTGTCCCTGCCCATGGGGCATGAGATGATTATTAAGATCCCTTCCAAACCAAACCATTCTATGATCCTGGTAGAGCTGCCAGCCACAGGGCAGAGGCAAGAGGGGATCAGGGATTGGCTCTGCCAGACACGGTGGAAGCTCCCAGCAGCTTCTCACAGAAACACTTCTGTGGTCACCCTACTACCAAAAACCAGGCCAAGTAAAACTAACACACTCATGAAGGTGCAAGCCTGACTTTGTAGAACTGAATCATAAATAGTACTGTACTTCTGGATTACATGTGATTGAATGCATTTCTTCATGCATTCTTCATGAACAGTGTGAAAATGGGTGCTGATTTGGCTTTGGTATGACAGAAGCCCTTTTGTTCTTGTAGCTGGTACTTCTTGTGCAAGTCCAACAGGTAAGAGGATGGAGCTAACGACAATACCTGACAGGAGGCTTAGACAGGTGAGGGTTGGCCTCTTCTCCCAGGAGGCAACAAGCAACACACAAGAGGAAATAACCTCACCTTCACCACACTGACTTCTTCCTTTTGGCCACTCAGGAATCTCTCATTACCATGGGACTTAACAGGCTGCAAACACTTTGGTCACATCCCATAAAACAGTAAGTAAGGATCTGTTATATACATGAAAAATTGGTCTATCAGCCTTCCATAGCACATTTATCCCTATCTGACTAGCTCACTAAATGTCCCCATCAGCATAATGCAGCAGCACCCTTCTATTACAGCAGTATACCTATGCCTAAATTATTCTGTAAATCTAGAACTTGTCCTAAAACAAGCCTCCAGCCATGCCAAAGAATGAAGGCACTCCAAATCTGCATGACTTGGGAGGTCCAAAAAGCTATTTCAGGTTTCAGAGCTAATGTTAGGGATAGAATTTGGGTCATTTCCTCCAGAAAAAATGATCATCCAGATCCAGTGTCTTTCATCCAAACCTTCTGAAACTAGACATTAGTCTAGTATGTTTCACACTGAGGAAAGTACAGCCATTGGAGACTGCTTCCATGAGGTGATATTGAAACAGCTCTACTGCAGCCACCAAACTGGCAGGCAGAATCTCAAACCTCTGCCCCAACACCACTCACAGGATTTTATAACTAATTTTCAGCTTATAGACAAAGGGCTCACCAAGGAAAGTGTGCAGAATTGTGCAAGCTATAATGTACCCTATGGGAAAATATCCTCTGAATGCCTCCAGCAGTCTCCCTGGGACTGATAAACTGGCCTAAAGTCAGTGAGCTTAAGCCATGGTCTTGGACTCAAGTATTCTTCCTTCAAACCATCTGCAAAGCCAGATATGTTTTAATGAAAACTGCTCTTCTCCACAATGTACCCAGACTGGCACTGCCAGCTGCCCCCATTTCCGAATGCCTATCATTGGCAGAAATCTCTAGGTCACTCTTTAAAAAAGAAATTACAGAAGAAGAAGGAAAAAACAGAAGACACCATTTCTGCACTGAAAAGAACTATTTCTTTCAGCACCTGGGATTCACAGTTATATTTACACAAGTCAAAATTCACTAGGCCATTAAATGTCATATGTTGGCTCAATTTGTACCAGTACTTTCAGTTTCCTTTCCTTTGCCTGCCACTACAGACGAACCCTTGGGCCACCAACATACAAAGTTGCCTGAGGTTAGTAGTTACTGGTCAGTAGACAATCTACAGCACCAATGTAATTGCCAAATTTCTCCTTAAAGACTCCAAAAAAGTATAAACTTTGTAGATCAAGAAGGAGAAAGCAACCTGGATTCTTGGTCTGAGCAACCTGCACATCCTGGATTTATCCAGTGCATCCCAATGGAAGAAAACCAATGCTGTGTTATTTTCCCTATGTCCAAGATGTCAGTGCCTGCCACGTGGGAATCATTCAGGTGATAAAAGTAGCTCCAGGAGAGAACCAAAGCCCTTCCCCTCCATGTCATATCAGGTTATAAGGACTCTAAATCAATAAAGTCTGGCTACATTAAGTTTATTTCTGAACTGTAATGCAGCAGAGCTCTCACTACATGTACAGCTGAGCTTACACTGCCCCCTAAGCAAGGACACATGAAGGATGTCTTGAAAGTCACTATTTAATCTTCCTACAAGATTTGTAACTTTGCTACTCCTTCTTAATTGCTTCAGCAGTGGCATAACCTTCCCTGACTTTGTCCAAGTCTGCAGACTCCACTCCATCTGTGTTTAGGAATATGTGGGAGAAGAGGCGAGGGCTGAATCTCTGCTACACAATAAATACCTTCTGAACATAATCTGATATCCTGCTATGTTCCAGTAAAATTTACATGCGCCATATCAAGGAACCAAATAATAACAACACAGAAAAATAGAAGTATATAGCATTCCATAAATTCTGACTCAGTCTTCTGCCAGCTGGTAAGAGCCAGGTACAAAATGGACCCAAACCTAAGCCTCAAATATGCGAGTAGATGTATTAAGCCTGTTTTAAGAAGTATCTTACCAAAAAAGCCAACTACTTTCTGCAGAGAGAAAATTAATGTAATGTGCTGATCACTGAATAATTCAAATATATAGCAACATATACAGTAAAACATCTTTAAACTGAACAAGGCGAATTTTAATAACAAAATTAATAAATAAAATGAAAGGCCAACAGGTGGAAAGCCTAGAAAGGATAAAGTTTTCTCAAGAACCACAGGTTTCACTGTACCTGTAGGAGTCTTTGTACATAAACAAACAAACAAGTTCACTGCCAGAAAAACCTCTGCATGGAGGAACAATCTCCTTTTAGTATCTTACCAGTTACCAGTAATTTCACGAGTATAAACCGTCCCAGATTATAAACCACACTTTCGTTCCCAGTGAGGATCCACGTGCAACAAAGTAATGAATTAGTAACAATCGCACAATTGCGGGGTTTACTGGCAGGTGCTCAATTTGCAAATATTTTTCACGGATCGGGGTAGCCTTTAAACACAGCCTAAAAACTAAAAAAAATACAGAGAAAAATCAATCACTTTTATTAAACCTGCTGGCTCCGCTCTCGCCCAGGTGAGGGGAGGGTGCAGCCCAGGGAGGTGAGGGCAGCGGGGCCGGGCAGGCTGGGGACCTGCTGCCCCGGGCTGTCGGAGGCAGTGGGGGCCGCACGCGGGAAAGTTTCCTGGTGAGCGGCGGAGCTCCATTGAGCTGGGGGGTGGTCCTGGTGCCGGGCAGGCCCCACTGCTCACTGGCGTGGCCCTGGTGCCCTGCCCCGAGTGCTGCACGGCAGCGGGTGGGAGCGCGGAGCCCGGGCCCACTGGTGTCCGCGGCCGTGCCTTGTACGTGGGGTGAGCACGGCACTGTGGCGGGGGCTATGAGCCCGGGTGAGCCACAGAGGGCAGGGCCGCAGGGCCTCGGTGTGCCCACAGCACCACACAGCCCCAGGCACGGGTCAGGCAGAGACGCGGCGGGTAGTGCGAGGGATAGCGGGGTTGACGGGGCTCCACTGCTGCCTGGGCTCTGCGATTCTCGTGGCTTGCACATCCGGGTTGGTAAATTTCTGAACTTTGTCCATACATTGGCCGCTCCTGAGTATAAGCCGCACTTCCAGGTTGGGACCAAAATTTTAGTCTAAAGGGTACGGTTTATACTCATGAAATTACAATAAAACAAAGCTAATCTAACTGTGTTGCCTTTGGGCAGACTAGAACCCACCCTTATTTCTATTTTGACACCCCCAACCAGGAAGCTTATATGCCCTGAAGTCACTTATAGCCATCACAAGTTTGGTGCCCCTGTAGATTCTCATCTCTGCCCATTTCCTTTGATTATTCTTTTGCTTGCAACAATTCCTGCTTCTAAAGCAGCAAGTTTATATATCACCATAAAACAGATGAACATTGACAAAACAGCCCATAAAATTCCCAGGGCCTCTCTGTCCCTCTTTGCTTGCAATTCCCACTTCCTCTTTGAGTTCAGCCTTTTAGCTCTGTACTTCGCAATCCCACAGCACAACATTTCTAGTTGTGACCTATAGATAGAGTAAAGGTGGTACTTCAGGGAGAACATTTCAGTTGTGCAGCCAATTAATACAAACATGAGCTCTTATATTACCTAGGAAAGAGAGTGATGGATGCTCAGTCACTTTGGATTTGAAACACAAAGGCTGATTAAGGGCAGCAGATCCTCTGTCATCCCCTCTCTGCCTGCAGGCCAAACTGACACTTTTCAGGCAGATCCAGTCCTTCCCTTTCTATCTGTTAAATTTGGAAAGGTCAGCATCTCTTTATGTGTTTGCACCCTCGGAGACAAAGCCCATTTGGCATGTGCATTATTGCAGATAAAATCCACAAAAATCAGACTCCCCCAAGGCAGTCTAGCTGAGCTGCTTGGTTGGACACATTCAGCAAGCCCAGGTTGACCAAAGCCCACATCAACAGAGGACATAAATCTCCTTGGTCTCACTAAACTCCCTTCAACAAGGGTATGTTGCCCATCCTTAACAAACTAAACATGTTCCAGCTCAAATTGTTTAGCGTGAATTCGATTTTCATCATCAGGTATGCTTACATCTTGTCTTTACGGAGCCGTTTCAGAAACACTGTGGCTCTTGCCACAAAACGCCTAACAAACCATACAAGCTGTCCAATTACACAGTTCTTAATTAGTCAGGATGGAATCATAGTGAAGGTAGGGGTTTCTCTTAACTAAATATGAAACCACATTTTTGTTTTGATCACCCTAATGCCAATGGCTAGAGATTATCCACGAGTGAAGGTGATGCCTTAAGTTGTAGCTTTCATATTATCCAGATTCTGTACTGCATTAGTATATAACTCTAAACTTCATATAGACTGTTAGCAAGTTCTCCTCACAGTTTAGTCAGACAAAACAATCATTTGGCAGCCTGAAAACCAAGGACACCATTGCAGCTTCAGGCCAAAAAAGTGCGAACAACAGCAAATTGAGGAGAGCAAACTGAGAGGATGGACTTCATAACCTGAGGCTGTAATTGGATAATTAACCCCAAAATGTAAACGACCCAAAACTTATAAAAGTGTGAAAACTCATGACCCATCATCCATCTTGGGTGTAGCCTCAGCCAGGCTCTTGTACTGCCCAAGGTGTATCCTTTGAAGGCCTTTTTAATAACTACCAACTTTATTCCTTTAACACTGTCGAGCCTCTATTCCAGGTAGCCTCTCAAGGCATCAAAGAGAAGACTCATGCTCCAAAAGAGCACAATTTATCAGGTCTCTACAGACAGTATTTCATCTTGCAATTTATGAAAAGCACCGTATAACACAATTACTTGAATGATAAAATTACTTCCTTTACACAACTTTTATTTCATATTTAAATACCTCTTTAACTCTTTGTATACAATGTTTTTCACACTTCCAATAACTAATGTTTATCATAATATATGGATATGTCAATAATGTTTATGTCAATATATGTAACTCAAATCAAGAACAGAGTCTGTATATTAAAGTAGGCACAGGGAGCAGGAAAAAAATGATGGAAGGAAAAAAAAAGGACCAAAGGGGAAAGCACCAAGAAATTTCCCCAAATCCTAACTAAATACAACTCAAAGGCAGACAAGGAAGTATTATTTAGACAGTAGAATTAATAGAAAAAGAAATAAAAGGTGCTAAATAGAATGTCTGTAGACCTAAAATTTACATCCATATCCAAGATATCTAGGAAAAAAATACCATAAATGACAGCCAATATTCCACTGTATTTCTCCAAGCAGTTATTAATTACAGAGCATTACTGTGAACAGAGTACTCTGCTAGGAAAAAATTGCCAGAACACATCCAAAATCAACAGCAAGGGCAGTAATTCGTGCCTCCTGGTACCACTGCAGCCCATCCATCAGATCCTAACCCACATTGCTTCAGGCAGTTTCCCATTTTTCACACAATTTTTGGATGAACTGGGTCTAAAATCAGTCCTACACAACAGACCATTGGCCCTAAGGAAGGTAACATTGTCCTATTAAAGGGGTTTGCTTTCTTTACACAGCTCTAACTTCACATTCCACCCTCAATCTGCAGCTGGCTCCCATCTAACCTTTCCCAGAACGCGCTGCTCCCACACGTCACCTTTTGCTACAACCAAAGTGCCATTTCCTTCCTCAGGAGGTTTTTCCTGTTACTCTCAGCATGAAATTAGGGGAAAAGCTTGCAGACTCTACACCAAACTCCCAACCTCATTTTTTTTTTCTGGAAATAATTACAAATTATTCTACTTGCTAAAGGCTATAACTCTAAGAGCAGGGAATTTACTTTGAAACAGCACCAGTAGGATGACACAAAATCTCTGGCTAAATGAAAGATGATGTGAGAATCCAAGAAATACCAAATAAGCTCCCAAAATTTAACAGGTACCCTGAACAGCACAGCACAATCACCAAATAATTCACTGTTACCCAATACAACACTCAGAAAATCCAGAAAATGTCAGAGAATGTCTCCATTTGACATTTACAATTAGAGAAACTTTTCCCCTGCCTTTATATTAATGGTGGGAATTTAAATAAACATTCATATTATATATGTGATTTGGAAAATATAATCTTTCTCCTGATCTCAAAGTATCCAGAAATAGATGCCATACTTCCCAATTTCTTTTTTGTGGTTGGCAGCTATTTCCTTTGGATTTCTCAAACACCATTTAATTTGTGATGACTTCATGAGAAGCTCAGTCCAAGTAGCCACTCTTGTAACTGACAGCTTCTGCAAGTGAAACTTTACAAGGGATTTGAGCAGTTGAGGAATTGTATTTTAGTAATTTTACCAGTCATTTACTGATACTAAAAGTGTCTAACTGCTTTGAGTTAAATACAATGAAACCAGAATTTTTTTCAATTAATACTTTTATTTTGCCAGACTGAAAAGTTGAAGTTTAGCATTTTAAATGTCTTTTGAAATGTATTCACTCCTCTACCGTCCAAAATAATGGCAGAATGAAAAGTTACATTGATTTAACTGGGGTTTTTAAGCTCTTGGAGGATGGAGAAAGGTGACCTCAGAAATTTACTGCAGTTCGTCCTTGCTATAGACTTTCGTCAACAAGCACCGAAAACCAGATATTTACATTACAAACTAACTATTGGGGTAAGCAGTATTTTCTCTAATGCTAAAGATAGTCTGAAATTTGTTTTTGAAACTCTAAGGAGGAAAAAGATAGCAAGGAGTGAAAAATTATTTCAAAAAATCTTTTGAAACTGGGGTTTGATACATTCTCTACATCCAGAGCAGGTGAGTGTCAGTTCACGTTTCTCCCATGTGGTTTTGAGTTACATCCTAGCTACTCATGTGGTTACATCCTGCTTACTCAGAGCAGCTAAAAATGACTGCAGGGATATATGGGAGCCTGATTTCTCCCATCCCAGTCAGGCGGTGCAGGGTGGGAAATGCCAGTCATGCCTTATGTCCTGCCTCAGTGCAACGCTGCAAGACCAGAGCTGATGGCTGAACTTCCAGACTCTGGGAAGAGTGTGTCTGTCCTGGACACTCACCAACACACAGTTCTGTGCTTTTTTTGACAGAGGTCCATGATGGTGACAAGACACATTTACAAGTTGCCCAGGACCTTTAATGGCCAGTCTGACTCCTCCTGACTGCTGAGTATTGACTGGGCTCTCCGCAGAAGGGAAAGATAGTGCAGTCAGTGCAATATCTCATTTCTGCTTCCAAAAATTTTAGTTCTCAAAATCAAGGGGTAAAATGACACAGAGGGATAGACTAAGAGGAGCTGCTTCCAGCATCTGGAATTACTGGTATGTGCAAAACTCTGCAAACATCAAATTTTGTCCTCATAAACTGAAATGGAGCACTGAATTACTATTTCCACATAAAAGCTTTTCTCTTTTGCAAATTTTTCCCTTGGTGGGTCAAAAACTTGAAAAAATAAAAGGAGTAAGATAATCACTCAAAGTATGAAGAAAAAAGAGGAAACAGAGCTGGTAAAAAAAAAACCCCAACAGCAAAAGTATTACATTAAAAGAAAGATTAAAATGACATGTCATAACACCACAAAAACCTTTTAACCTTTTCACTTCAAAGAAAAATTGAAAAACTAATGAACTGATACTAAAGTTATATTTTCATGAAATAGTATTTTTAGTGGAAAAGCACTCTGTCAGAAAATGTTGACCCAGCTGTAAGAATTTTATCTATAGACAGCTCAGAAGAAAAAGTATTCTGTTTTGTATTGCTCACATTCAGAAATAAGTGACTTTTCACATGTTCATTTTGGACACGTTTATTTTTGTATAACATGAAATACAACAAGTTCCCTATTTAGTTTTGAGTTACATTAACCTATAAGTTAGTCACTGGTTCAGGACTGAGAAATCTTCTGCAATCACCAAATTGCTCAAGCCCAGCAATGTGGATGGAGCCATTTTCATTAATTTCAGAGGAAATATTTTTTTTAATTGTATCAACACAGCTGTGGCCCTTTACATTGCTGTTACATCCCCTTGGCATTTCAGAGTATTAACCATAATTTGTGAAATGTTTTAAGCTTTGGGATACTTTTTAAAGGAATATTAATCTTCAGGAAAATTACTTGCAAGCAAGCCAATAGCAGACATTATTCTTCAAAGTAGGAGCCTGAAAAATTTAGGCAAGTACTTCCCTTCAAACAAAGAGAGAAGTAGAAAAATGCATTTAAAATTTTACTGCAAATAAATCCTCCTTAGCTTTTAAGCCTTCCAAGGCTTTGTTTGATAAAGACCTACAAAATTCCTCTGAGCACAATGTATAGGAAAGAAGGAGCAGTAGTGAGTAGCGCTTGTCAGAAACAAACTGCCCATCACCTCATTAAAGGGATAGCAGTCCAGGGTTGGAACATGATGAAAATTCCCCTTTTCCACCACCAACTCTCCAGCAGCATCTACCCATTCTCTTTGCAGCCTGTCTGACAAACCTAAGAAAGATGAAGTCACAGCTGCTTAGCTCATGTTGTCCCCCAGAAGCTTCTTTCTTCTGGACTACCCAGATCTTTACTCTTGATCTGGTCAACTGATAAACTTTAAGGACAGGTGTTAGGATACTGGGAACCAGTGGAGTTGCAAAAACCACTATTTCTCTCTAACCTCTACAAAGGAGTCCATCCAGCAAGCTGCTCTGTGCTCTGAAAGGAGGTAAAACACCACTGTGGCCAAGCAGAGTGCTAGGTTTTAATCCAAAAAAAGCCCCAAACCTGAAATCCCAAATCCATCACAAAACAGTGACCTTCCTCTGCCAGCCCTGGTGGGGCTTTTCTGAAACCTTGGAAAAGACACACACACTTGGATCTTCTGCTGCCAGTATCTTTGTGGTACAAAGTTCACAGCTATACTAAGGATGCTACTTTTCTCCAATCAGTAGCAACAAATCACACTAATCATCATAAACAAAACTTACAGCCACTTCTCTGCAACACATCATGAGCTTTCTATCAGTCTCCAGAAGTTCAATCCAGCTGGGGAGCCCCTTTCCAGTTGTACTGCAGGAAAAATCCCCTTGCCAGGCAGGTTTCACCATCTACTTGTTTGCTGGGCTTGCTGGGACACAAAAGCTAGGAGCAGGCTGAGGGAGGCAGAGGTCCATCATCCAGATCATGGCAACAAGAACAAGTCCTGGCATCCTGAACAAGACCCAGTTGTAATACAGCTCCTCTGGATCATGTCAACACAGACAGCAACTGTTCCCATTTCCTCTGCCCCACAGTGCAGCTTCCCCTCACTCCTCCTCCATTAAAAGAAACTCACTCAAAGTAGTAACTCTGGGGTTTTTTTTGGATCTAAAAACTACTTCAAAAAAAAAAAAAAAAACACAACTTCATCCTGAAAATAAAACATCAAAGAAGTTAACAAGTAAGAACTCTGCTATGCAGTTAACTGAAACAGCAACAAATGAGAAGCCCTGTGTGTGAATGACTCAACACCGGGAGGCTGAGTAAATCCCTATACCTTGAATTTGGCAGATTAAAGTAGCAGGTAAATCAATTAATACAGCCAGAAGTTTGGCTTTCTTTAAGTGGGTAGCCATATAAAATACTTATATTCAAACTCACTATTTAGTACCAGTTCCTGTATTAATTAAAAATAAAAGCAGCAGCCTAGATCAGTATTACAAATTGCCCGCTCTCAAAACCCCTGCACTTAATCAAGCACCTTGATAGGTATTAATAATCAGTCACTTCCCACATTCAAAAACACAGCAAGAATCAATGAAGTCAAGCTGCTGGCTTCTCTGATTGGTCTTATGTTTTTTGCCATCAATGAACTTCCTTAACTTGGAAGTAACTTGGGACACCTTCACACAAAGCACTGTCCCATCTTGGCTACAGATCTGAACTGAAGTAATTGTAGGTGAGGGATCAGGCTCACAATGACTGTGATCGCTGACTAAAATGTAGAAATCACCCTCTTAAAATAGCCAGAACCAAATATTTTAAAAATCAAGACGAGTGACCCAATTTCATCCCTTGGGTAATTCCCTAAAAGCAGTCAGGAAAGTATTAACATTCATACAACCACAAAATTTTCAGAACGTGGAAGTGAAAAAGCAGTTTTGTTTTTTAGTATTGAGAAATGAAGATGCAATTTCTTGATTGCCCTTCAACCTATTTATACTCATTTGTATCATGTTATCATTTAGTATTTTAATACTTAAAATGAAAATAAAACATGGTTACTAACCTGTGGGAAGAGAGAGTAAGTTGCATTGTCAATTGTGACAGAATATAAAAATTCCCCGTCAAACCAGAGGTTCTTTCCCATAGGGGAATTCATCTTTGTCATAGCAAAGAGCTGCCCAGGGTCACAGCATTCTTCCAGCAGCTTCCTAAAGAAGGGAACAAAAGAGTAAGTGGTATTAATTGGATCCTTTGTTAGTCATCACTCCTCACATCTGTGTTCCTGCTACTCTCAGATAGGTGCTCCAAAACCACACTTCCCAGCCAGCAGATGAATCATATGACTCTTTTTTACATACAGAAGAGACAGAAAGCCTGCTTTTATTTAAGAAAATCTTAGAAATAGACAGGAAAAAATATAGATCTAAATTTTCATTCAGACTAACACAAGAATGAAACCAAGATTGAGCGAAAGAAACTGCATCCTATACAGCCCATTTTAATGGATAAAAATTGGTCTCCAACACATACAGAAATCAGGTAAGTTCCTTTGAAAATTTGATCTAAGGTACATAAATATGCAGAACCAAACATTACTTATGATGAGTAGACCTCCTAAAATCCCACAGTTACATGCTTACGTATGGAAATTTTGGCACCTCTCTTCAGTTACTGAATGTCCTTGTGCTACATTCCTAGCAGCATTAGAGCCTACTTTGTAACTGAAGGGCAGCTTGAGTCATCCCAGTATGATGGATATATATAGAAAGAGTGACTAGACTTGTTAGTGTCCCTGCTGAAACTCCATATCCTCTTACTCCTTCGTTTCCCAAAAATACTACTCAGCCTGAGTAGAAATTGGAGAGTTGGTGAGGTGGTTGAAGGTCATCCTGAAAATTCTGTATCACATAAAACTCAGCAATTAATATCCTAAAACACAGAATGATGAAAAGCTCTAAAGGTCCAGAATATCCTATCTTCCCAAAGCCTACACAACACTAGGAAGGGTAACACAGATCTATGTAAAACACACGTTGCAGAATTCCACCATTACAGTATAATATTGTATTATCATATACATTCCTCATATATTTGAAAGGTAATCCCAAAGAGAGTGGAACCATTTCCAGAGGCTGCATAGTAGTTGTAAGCTGAAAATCATCAATTATTCATGACTACTAAAATGCTGCTATAGCTGTTCTCCTCTACAAAAGAAGAGGTTGCATTCATAACCATAAAGCTACTCAAAGAAATTTGAATTGCAGTATTTTTTTTAATTTTACTGATACTTTTCATTTCTAAAAATTGATATTTGAAAAAACATGTTATTTTTCCTATCAAGAACTGATTTTGCCGTAAATTCATAACTCTCTGCAAATGTGTATTATTTTTCAGACACACCTCAACTGAAGCAGCAGTAAGCTCCCAGCAACAGCTTCCCTTAGAATGTGGTCGAGTCTACAAGGTTGGAGATCTTCAAGACACAACAGGACAAGCTACTGCATGTTCTCATGTCCCCCACAAAATATTGGAATAGGTGATCATCTGAGGCCCCTTCCCACCTTGGCAGGTCTGTAATTCTGGAACAGGCTGTTGCAGAGCTGGTTTATCTCCCTCTGAGCAGGACACAGCAATATGTCGGCCAGAGCAGCCATTTCCATTCCAAGAACACCAATTACTTTATCTACAACCATCAAGGAAAGGCTTCACATCACCCTCCTGCTGATGCCCAAATAAAGCCTTCATCACAGAATTGTGAAAAACAGATTACAGGAAATTTGAAATCTCTCATTGAATAACCTTTGTGAAACAGTGTAAAAAGGCATGGAATACTGCTCCAAATACAATATTTGACAGTGGAGATTTTTCTGGCTGTCCGCAAACCAGTTTGCAGATTTTGGAAAATTATTTCTCTCTCAAGTGGAAAGAAAATAATTCCACATATTTTTCTATTCCCACAGCAACTCTTTCAAAAAACGTTAAGTTCATCCAAGATCAGTTGGAGTCATTTGTTAAAAAACTGTAGAACAAAATTAAAATTTTCCAGAGAAATTCTGCAATTCACACCTCCTCTGGAAGTCTGGTCTGAGCAAAAAGCATAAAGAAACCCCAAATATCATAGAGGAAAATTATATAGGGAGTGTTTTATACAAATGAGTCTTTTCTTAGCCTGGGCAGAATGAAGAGCTAAGGAACAGCTCTTCATACAACTCCTGCCCTATTCATTAGATGAGATATATATCCCTACTCCTTCCTATCTCCTAAAACTTCTTTCAGTTCCCACTGAATCCTTCATTAATAAAACTATTACAAAAAGCAGCAGGGGTCTCCTGGAAGGGCCACAAGTAGGGAGGCCACTCGTTCAAGTATGAAGCTGTGTGTATGATCACAAAAATCTTGTGCACTTGTGTGTGATCTCTGTCAGAAAAGAATAATTACTAAAAGTCCCTCTTTCTGCTACAAATCCCAAAGTTACCAAGCAATAAAATTTCACAGGAAAATCTTCATTTAAAAGCAGAATGAATTCAAATACAAACCTATAGTAGGACATTTTGCAGGTTCAGGGGGACTGAACTGTTTGCCGAGTTTGATTCAAATGTACATAGAAGCGTAGAAGTTGCAACAGAATTTGCAGAACTGCAGCAGCTTTTAGCCAGGAATCTCAGTTCACTGCAAGCATTCCTTCACTTGCAGGACATAAACAATATGCTTTTGATTCAAACTTCTCTCCAGAGACAATCTGTATGTGAAAGGACTTAATATTGGGACTGAAAAGACCCTCAGATCTAAGAGCACTTAGGGGACAAATCCCTATTTGTGAGAGGCAGGAGAAATGTTCCTTGGAGAATCTCACTTAAAACCCCTCAGATTTCAGTTGTAATTGTGCACCAGGCAGATCATTAAGCAAAAGGCAGCCTCAGCACCGAGGTCGTAAGCTGAATTCATCCACAAAACTTTTATGAAACTCCAAAACTACTTATTCTTCACCTTAAGTTAACACACTTTGCAGTCTGATTTCAATTTGTAGAAATACTTAACTGCACCCTGGTTTGACTCAAGTGCCAGTCAATAATGACACATAAGCTATTTTGAGCATCCCAAATGCAGCCAATTTAACACCTAAAAGAAAAAGTGGACAATTCTACAGCACGGGCTTTCAGCCAGGACATCACAGTTCTTTAGCAGTCTTTTCTCTGTAAGTGGGGGGGTGGGTCCTGCCGCCCCAGTACAGCCCAGTTTCTCTAGCTGCCTTGGGATGCTGTCCTTCATGGACAATGTAAGCACCACCAGCACCACCATCAAGGCAGGGGAAGCAAAATTCTTCCTCTCAGCTTTTTTCTTTTAAATCCATACAAGCCAGGTATACTGCACTGATGTGAAAAAGATCAGATTCATGGAGAGCCATTTGTCAAATAGCAGCAAGAGGAAGGCATCTTCACAAAGTTTCTACAGGGAAAGTGATGCCTGTAAGTGTTCAAAAAACAAGGGTGATCCAGAGCACATGGATAGGGAAAGGACAGAAAAGACTACAGCTTGATGCTGCTCCTGCAGGTCCCAGCAAATGCCAACAGTCCCCTCACTGAACAAGGCCACTTATTCAATCGTTGGGCAGAAATGTTAACATGAGACTTATTATTTCATTACAGTATGACTTTAATGGAGCATTAAAATAATGACTGAGGCTCACATCCAAGTTTGAGATAAAAATAATTTATGAAGTGAATTGCTTTAGTCAGACTCTGCTCAGCTGCCTGGATTTAGGTGGCATCACACTAACCTTAATCTAATGACTGCAAAACGGAGCCAGGATCTGACAGCACAGCCTGACACAAACCTTTCCTTTACATGGCAGCTCCCATTCGCCTCAGCTTCCCCTGTTGTGCTTTGGGATCGAATGAATCTGAAGGCTGGGAAAAATGTGCTGTATCTGGCTTTGGAGTTTCAGTTGGTGTCAAGACAAAACCATTAGGCCTTCATTCACAACCAGGGTTTTGTGGAGCTGCTGGAATCCAGAGCACAGGTGGTCACTTGGGGAGATTTGCACAGATCCATTTCACTGCAATTTATTAATTGCTTCCATCTACATTCCCCCAGCAGAGGCAGGAAGAGCTATAAAGAGCCTTGTGGAGTCTTAACTAAACCAGCACCTATTTCCCGGCATGCACATCCCTTTCTGGAAAAACTTCAGGGATTAATATCAATAGTGTCTCTGAAACACATCTGGCTTGACCACCTCATACAGTCTCAAAATCTAATAATGAAATTCTCCTCATTATGTCTTTCGTGTAATGTTTCCATAACAATAACGCATCCATATGTTTTTGCAAGAAGTTTTGGTGGCAGGGGAAAAACCAAAATCACTGCTTAATATATTGTCTTTAGTAACCCTCTTCAGAGTCTGATTTTTTGGCACTTCAGGTTGTTGGCCGATTTTTAAATTACAGTAATTTCACGATTATAAGCTGCACCTGATTATAAGCCACACGTTACAATACAGAGTGTGATAAAAGGTATCTCTTCTATCACCATCTGTTGAGGGTGGGGGCAGTGATCCTTATCTCAACGGCAGATATTCTGCTAATGGGCCATCCATTGAAACCAGGCAGGGCATTGTTCTTTATCTTTTCATAACCCATCCTTCCTCCAGCCAGTCATTTTCTGCTCATGGCCATTGAGTCCCACTGTGGGACTGATAAAATTACTGCATCCCATTGGGAGTTGCTCCAGCCAGAGGGAAGAGCCCAACATTTCTTACCAAGATAAAAACAGAGGTTTTGGGACACTGAGGGAGCCCCTTTCTCCACTGGACTCCAGAGGAAAACCGGATTTCTCCACATCACCACTGGACCTCCGGAGGGAAACTGCACCTTGTACAGGAGCACTGCTCCAACTGAATCACATCTGTCACTGCAGGAGGATGCAGCCACCATTTAATGGGACTGCTGCCAACACCCTGCCTGACAGGGTGTCAGGTTGTACTCTGACTTTGTCAGGGTTTGGAGTTTGTTTCTTTGTAGTACTGTATTTCTATTTTAATTTCCCTAGAAAAGAACTGTTATTCTTAATTCCCATATCTTTGCCTGAAAGCCCCTTGATTTCAAAATCATAATAATTTGGAGGGAGGGGGTTTACCTTCTCCATTTCAAAGAGAAGTTCCTGCCTTTCTCAGCAGACACCTGTCCTCAAAACTAAAACAGCAACTTTTTGTTCTTTGTCCATATATAAGCCACACCTGATTATAAGCCGCACTTCGGGTTCAGACCTAAATTTTAGTCAAAATGGTGCGGTTTATAATCATGAAATTACTGTAGCTTTCATCCCTCCTTTAGGAGATCCTTAAAGGAGGCTGCTGAAATTTCAACCTCCCCTGAGAAGAGCAAAAAGGTTGGAGTTTCCTGAATTTCTTGCTATGGACCAAGCTTTTTACTCTTTCCATAATTCCTGTGACTATTGTCTCTTTTTCAAGATCCACCCCTAAATATTTCATTCTAAATAAAGCCTAGGGTAGCTACCTCCTGCTAACTACAGGGACAAACTGACTTCTCATTACTCAAGTATCCCATGCCATCCAAGAACAGAAAAAATCTAGGTTCATATCCCATCTCCCACAGTAGGCAGCAGCCAATGCCTGCAGCTGTAAGACAGTCCTCTCAAACACTACATAATGGTTCTACTTGTGGTCATTTTTTGCTCCAAGCTGGCACTCTCAGAATTTTATGGGCCTACAGAATGCTACAAAGCTATTTCAAAACGGTAAAATCACTGGTTCTACTACTGTTGGTGAGCTTGGATCTGCAGTTGGCATTTGACTTCTGAATATTACGTGAAAACATTGTTTGGTTTGGTCACACACATTGAATTTTTCTTTCCCAAAATTCTCTTCTCCTAAAAAGCTCAATCTAATACTTGTAACTGGAGATTAGCTTGAAGAATTCACTGAGACTTTGAGGTGTTCATGGTATTTAAAGCACTTTACGACTCCAGGCATACCACCAAAATCAAGGTTAAATTGAAAATTATCCTCAGCAAAATTGGGAATATGATCTTAAAACCTCCCTCCTAAGAAAGATCACCTGGACAAGTACCAAATGAATAAAAGAATGACCAGTGCCAATGCTCTTGATATCCACAAAAGCATACCAAATTGGAATTTTGGGACAACAGTCATAGTTGAAGCTCTAGCTAAAATTAAGACCTTTGCCAAATACAATATCTAAATCCAGAAAATGCTGCTGTACGCAGGTTCCCTTCTGAAAATACCCAGTTACCCAAGCTTGAAGAATAGGTCTAAATGCAATGAAAAAGAAATATGATGAGAGTGGATACCACAGAGCAGGACAGAGATAATCTGATTTACTCTGCAGCTGAGGTCTCTGCATTATGGTAAGATTTTATGAAGACCAAAGTCATGACCATTTTCCTCCTCACGTTTTTTATTATATTGTTTCTCGTTGTGAAACTTTCAGTCTATTTCAATGCCACCTGCAGCAATTTCTGGTGTCTGGACTTCACAAGGATCATGCGATATTTCCCCAACTTCCCCAAGAGAAGGAAGTTACCAGGACAATAAAAAGCTCACAGACAGTAAATCATGCCTGGCACAGCATCCTGCACAGAAGAAAAGAGATTGCATTGCACAGACCACAGAATAAGAACAATTTATGAAAACCGTCTTCGTTAGCTCAGCAACACAGCTGCTATGACTTTTTAAAGTAAGAAATTAAACTATAAATTAATTATAATTTGCTACAAATTGCCAAATTAATAGTTGAGGAGGAAACTATAAAATCAAGAACTTGCACCTTTTCTGCTTCATCAGTATCTTCTTAGAATTTTATTTCAGGTTTTTTTTAGGTCCTCAGAAGGGAAGCAAAGTATTTTATTTAACCCGAGAATCTGGTTTTCATTACCTACTTTGATTTATCCAGAGAATATTTGGGTTTTCGTTATCTATTTTAAAATCACTGATCTGGTACCACCTACGCAGTAGTTCCCAGTTCTGTTTCTCGGATTGCAAAAGAAATATAAAACTGCTTTTTCATCCTGTGGGATGACAAGATTACCCTATCCTTGCTGCCTTGGCCTTGATCAAACAAACCCTGCTGCATTCTAGAAGGCAAAATCTGAGCTGTCAGTCATCCTAATCTCTGACTGATTTTAACTTTTTTTTCTTATACAACTAATACATTTCTCTTCCAGACACATTCAAAGTGTCAGAGAAAATGTGGGGTTTGATTTTGATTGTACATTTAGTCACATTTAGATGGGAGAAGTACAGATGAGGCTAAAATTTGCCAGGAACTATTGTTTTGATTGAACAATATTTGTGAACTAGAAGAAACTAGGATATAAAGGTGAGAGAATTGGGACTTTTCAGCCTGGAGAAGAGAAGTTTTGGGATAACCTAATTATGGCCGTCTAGTGCCTGAAGAGAGATGGGGATGATGAAGATAGACTATTTCCAAGGGCCTGGAGTGAGAGGACAAGGGGGAATGGCTTCAAATTGACGGGTTTAGATTGGATATCAGGAAGAAATTGTTCCCTGTGAGGGTGGTGAGGCCCTGACACAGTTGCCCAGAGAAGCTGTGGCTACCCCATCCCTGGCAGTGTCCAAGGCCAGGTTGGATGGGGCTCTGAGCAACCGGGGGCAGTGGAAGGTACCCCTGCCCATGACAGGGAAGTAGAATGAGATGATCTTTAAGATTTGCTCCAATCCAAGCCATTCCATGATTCTGTAACTGAGTGAATACAAGTCTACCAGATCACCTGACAAGCTTTTAGTCTATTTTTCCTCCTGCCAATTTTTTTACTTAAATATGAAGCTGTTTTCATCTGAAAAGCTACTGTAACACAGAATTGTTCACTCCCTTTCAGAGAAACACATTTTGATTCATGCAAACTTGTCTCAAATTCCTATACTCAAACCCTGCTTGCAAGCTTTGAAATACAAATTATAAGGTATGAATTATAGAGCATGAATTCTAGAACTTGGTCAGATGAAATTTTTCTAAAACTCTCATATCAGATGTATAAAAGGGCTGTATTATAAGGAAACCACCACAAACTGACTAGCAGTAGCAAAGATATCCAAATTATTCATGCGGTAAAATCTACCAGAATGCAGGATGTCTCTGAGTCATCTCTATTTTCCCAACCACATCCAGGAGAGACAGCAGCAGTGACTTGAAATCCCACCTGAGAACAGCCACATTGCCTGGAGAAGTGAGGAACCTGAACATAAGCCCAAATGATGGTTTCTGGGTGGCAGACAGAAACCTCACACAATGCTGAAATCCAGCCTTTGCTTTGGTAATGCTGCCACCACCACCATTCCCTAAATACAACAGTGTCAGAGAAGACACTGGGTTCATCTCATTTACAGTGCTTGAAATGCAAACTGAGATCACTTCAAGCCTTCCTCATGGAGAGCACACACATTTTAGGGTGGGCATCATCTCAGACTTAACACCTACCTCCTCTCTAATGACCATAAAGGAACATGTACATTTGATAGCTTTATTCCAATCCATGAAGCTAGGTCTGCTGCTCCAGATCCTAGGAAGTCAATGGAGGCTTCTGCAGCAGAGCTGTGAGAAAGGGACTGCAACTCTTCTGCTCGTCTTCAGCACCCCTTGGAAGGATCCTGTTTGCCAGCAGCCCCGTCTGATGGGTTTTCATCTCTGCTCTCATCCCTCACAGTGTCAGGAAGATGAACTGGAACAGCTGTACTGACAGGTGATACTGTCACAGAGAATTCAGAGGCAAAGGGGAGCGGGGCAGGGGAGGAGATTAATTGCTATATGTGCTATCATTTTTTTTTTTCTTTTAAATCTTATGAACCTGGCAGGAAGAGAGCAGTTTTCACAGACATGAGGTGAAATTAATGAATGGCTGTCTTGCAAAACAGCAGAACCATCAACTGAGACATGAAGTTACACTACCTGAGCTGCTGCTGCTGCAGGAGGCAATAGTTATTCTCACCACTTCCCTCCTATCTTCCAGTGAAATTGTTGCCTGCTTTGTGCCACCACACACACACAGAGAAATATTTGGCCTCAACAAGGGCACAGGGTGGTTGTTTTCTTCCAGGAGAAGGCGATTCACTACAAATTACACTAATTTCACAACTATAAGGTGCACCCCTTTAACTAACATTTTGATTGAAACCCGGAAGTGTGCCTTATAGTTCCGTGTGCCTTATATATGGACAAAGTTCGGAAACTTGCCAACACCCGGAAGTGCGCCTTATACTCGTGAAATTACTGTAATTGAGCAGCTTCAATCGTACATTTAAGCTTGCACTATCTAAAGTGTTGATCCCACCTGGATCTAAGCAGTCAATTATCACACCTCAGTGACTTCTCCACCTGCTTCTTCAACCCAGATAAAAGCCCTGTAAGGCTCCTTGCAAAAGTATCCCTATCCAAAATAGTCCATAGAGTGCTTTCCACTAATCTGATCAATTCACTCATGCCTCTTGATAGAAGGAGAACTAAACAGAAAGAAAAAAAAATTCCTTCATTACACAGATTTCCTAAGAGTTGAAACAACAGAAATAAAGAGGAAAGAAATACTCTTGCACTTGTCACTCAAAGTGGTTTTTAGTGCAAAAACTGTAGGTGACCCAGCAGCCATGGCCTATACACGTGACAGAGGCAAGAATATGTAAAAGTATCACAGGAAAAGGCATGAAAAAACAATATCTTTGTTTTATTATCAAGGCATATGAAAGTGCACATCTGGATAAAAGTTTTAACCCATCAAAGGTGGATGAATAAATCTGAAGTAATAGACTGAAGGGAAACCCCATTTAGAAGAGAAACTTGCTCCTCTCATTTCTCAGAAACTGCCTCCCACATCTCCTAACCATCAATTGCTTAGGAGGTAGAATGAGTTTTGCCTGGTTGGGAAGCATCCATCTGATGCCTGCCAGCCAGCAGGATGAGCTGATTAGCCAAATAGGAAGCCAAACAAAATAGGAAACCTTGGGCTTGACCGCTCTCTTTTCTCCAGTTTTTCATTAAAGTGGTAGGAGCTCACTACCTGTGAGCCTTCTATTATTCCATTTAATTTGGATGAAATGTGCCAGTGAGAGAAATTTCTTAAAGTGAGTGGATTATGATTGGAGATTCCAGTTACATCACATTTCCAGCAGACTGAAAAGGGGAAAAAAAATACACCATAAATGCCAAATAATGCCTTGCTTTAACTTCCTTAAAATGGACACTGACAAAACTGTGTGCTCTTTGTTGCTTCTGTACACCCAGAATTACACAGCAGTTAAGCTGTAAGAGTCTGATTTTGGATGAAAGCCAGGATTTACTGCATCACCGAGCACTGACAGTGGACTTCACTTACAAGCCTAGCTGCTGCAGCCGCCACCATCACTACTGTAAACAGCTGACCATCAGTTGGCTGAGGATCCAGAAATATTTTTGAACTGAGTTCAGTGGTCCTTCTGTGTGCTGATAGATGGCTTCTAACAGATAAACAAGAATGGTAAAATTATCACAGATTTAAACAGAGCCATTTATCTGAAACACACCTTGAACTTGCAATTCCTCTATTTGCAGGCAAAAGCTTAATTTTTGAAATGTTGCTAATGTGTTTTAAACCTTGCCCAAATGCTAGGTGCTATAAAATCAGCTTTACTGATGCAAATACTTTGCTAAAGGCACTAAGATTAAAATAAAGGAAAGACATATCCGTATTGGAACCTCTTTTTGTTAGAAATTCCAATTCCTAGTCTTTTTAAGTCTCTTTTGGTGAAGCTACAGAAAAAAAGTTAAATGGTAGTCATCTTGCACTCATATTGAGCTCCATCATAGTGTAATTATTTTGCCTCTTTATAGACTTACTGAAATAAGATCACACCAGCTCTGGGTTGAAATGAGTCTGTTCTTACAGGGAAGATCAAATGAGATGCTCTCACAAATCTGCTTCAGACAGCAGTCCCAAGAACAAGAGGCCATATACCCTGTTTGTCTTCACACCTTTATCTCCTGTAGGCCCAGTGAAACTCAAAAATCAAGTTTATTGATGATCATCAGGGACTCTGTTATGATGAAACAAAAGCAGAAGCAAATGCTGAATCTCAGAATTTCTTTTTGCTACTCTCTTACTTCCATTCCCAGTGGCCAAGTGACTGTTGTGGTGATCAGTTGTAACAACTGTACCAATTGATTTGAGATGGTCAAAGCTCCATTTTTCAGGAGCAAAATCACTCAGGAAAGTGATTTTTTTTTTTGTCTTTCTAAACATATCTCAGCAATAAACACTGCTAGCACTGCACTAGGAAGGACAAAATGCTGATGCAGAAGTAGTATTTTGCCATTTGGTCTCAACAATGCTGCCAACTTACTAACAACTCTGTAAAACACCTCTTGTGATTACTTAAAACATTCTCAAAGCTGCCCTCTCTGCCTAACGCTCACTATGGCAAAGAAACCTCAGGAGTCTCTAACAGGAGGTGGGGAACAGCCTAGGAGATATTTCCTGAATTTCCTCCCACATCATCTCCTTTCTCAGTCACTCCTCTCCTTCACTGGCAACCTAACCCAAGCCAAGTCTCTCTGGACAGAGTCACAACACTAATCCATTGCTCACCACAAACATCCACTTGGATTGCAGGGTGTACAAAACACTGGGAATTCCCTGGGTCAGACTTAAGCAGAGGGAATCTAAGCACTTCTTGCTTCATCTAAACATGTAATCTGCATTTCTATTATTTAACAGCTGCTTCCAAGGGACATGCAGAGGCTCGTCATCTGAGCTATTCCAGACCCTGGAAAGAGCTGGCAGAACTTCCCCCAACCCACAAGAAAGAATTTTCCAGTGTAATCAATAAATCTGGCTTTCGCTACAAATATTCACATGGCGCTGAAAACAGTTTCCAAAACTCACTTCCAAAGCTTTCAGAAGTTCACAGGCACCACTACAGCTTGTCAGGGCTCTGAAACAGTCCTTATAGATTATATAACTCAAACAGCTCCTGCCACCAAGGCCATCACACATATTTACAACTTTCATCCCATTGCACGCTGTTTTGCCATTATCATTTAGGAAATTATATTTGGCAGCACTCCCTACAAACAGGGAGTTTTGCAACACGTCACAATGTTTAGTCTTTCTGGGGTGGGGAGATTTCCTGAGCAGGCACAGAAGAAGCAGAAGTGGAAAACAGAGAGCTGGCAGTGAAAAAGAGGTGAGCACAAGACAGGAAGCATGTTTGAGTCTATCCTAATCTAAGCAGTTTGCTGTGTTATGCTCTGTGCTGCTGAGAATAAACCAGGAATGCACAAACTCCATTACCCAGAGCAATCAAACAGCTTCCAAAGGGATAAACGTGATTTATGTACTAAGCTCTTATAGGCCTGAAGTCCTGGCAGAAAATGCAATTTAAACAACTTCTCCCTCTGCTCGATCTGGTGGCCTTTAACAAGCTGACACTCCATGTGAGATTAGAAGCCCTAAAAACCTGTCAAACACAAACCACAGAGATTATTACATGCTATGGCTCCTACCCATCTTGCCAAGACGATTTTTTTTCCATCCACGTCTCCTGCCTCTGCCATATGTCAGACCTGCTCCCAGCTTTACAATCCCATCTCCCCTGCACAGCCATGGGTGGGTGGGTGGGTCTGGGAAACCCTGGGCTTCCAAGTGCTGCAGAACAGCTACAGGAAATGTTCCTGGCACAATCAAGTCTGGAGTTTTAGTTTCCCCTCCTCTTTCTGGCTGAGCTTCCCATCCTTTATAGACTCCTTTATTCTGAGAGAACTCCGTTACAAGGTCCATTATAGTAAAGGTAGTAAACAGGAGAGCTGTTGCTGTTTTGGGAGCTGCCTAGCATACTACAACAAAGCAAAACACACCACTTTGAAACCCTGCAAGAGTTATATATACTGCAACACTATGAAATCCTAAATAAAAGCCAAGCCTGAAGAGTTTGACATATACAGCCACACATATCAAGGGAAACTATTTTGGGTTGAAGTACTGTCAGATTTCTAAGTTTAATTAGCTGCTATGCTCCAGTTTTCACAGACTACCCATAATCCAAAGAAATCTAAATATTAAAAATACTTGAGCTGGGTTCTGAAAAGATCTGAGGGAGGAACTCATAAACCAGCTCTTTCAAACAAGACAAGACATAAAACTCACAGACATGTAGTCTCTCAGGCTCATGTATCTGACCTGAGTTTACTTTTAGCCAGGAATCAACGTCCTCAGTTCCCAAAGAATGAGCCATAGTGCTGAGAATAGAAACCTCCTTTAAAAGAGTCAAGGAAATCCCTGGATCACAAACTCTGGATCCATTAAGAGACTTGTATCTATCTCCCTGACACCCATAGGAAGGGCAACACATGCAAGCAACCTGGGAGATTTCTGGAGTGTGTCAGGGTAATTTTTGATAGAGATACTGATGGATCAGCTTACAGTTGGATCTGCTATTCACTAACAAGAAAGCCCTGATTGGGGATATATAATCAATAAAACCTCTGGCCCACGAAACAATGCATTCAGGATCCTGAGGAGAGTGAGGAAGGAAGGTGGCAGATTCTCTAATTTATTGATTGATCCTGAACTCCTAATCCTTTGGGAACATTGTGGAGACTACATGTTGGAAACAAGAATCCCACAGTCCCTGGCCCCAAGCACCCAGGGCATTTTCTCTTTCTGACCCCTTCTTGGGGCAGCACTGCACTTACTCCACAACGAACTAACTGAACCTGTGGTTTTCCTTGCTGCTACTCAGTAGAAATAAAAAATGCGCCCTATCAGGAAAATAAATGTCATTATCTTGACCTACACGAGAAGACTCCCACGTTCATACCCACAGGATGTATACTACACAAAAGTTAACCCAACATACTTTTTTCTTTGAGCCTCGGCTTCCAGGCCTGATAGAGCTGATTTGAGAGCATCCATCGGCTGGGCAGTCTGACTGCCACCTTTTTAGGTCTCAAATTCATCTTGAAAATTCATCTTGAGGCTCAAGAATGCATGACAAGTTACATAGTTCTACTGAATCATGGCCAGTTGGTCTATGCTACTCATTTCAAGAAACTTAAGCAGTGAATTATTTAGGAAAATAAAAAGTATCAGTTCAGAAGCAACAACTGAACAATTTTAGAGGGCAATAATTCAGTTTCCACAAGAATTAAACTGTTTACTACAGGGTTGAAGATGAGCTATTTAGTTTTTAACAGCATGGTGACATTTTGTCTTCTAGTGCAATGTCACAATCTAAAAATCAACCAGATAAAAAAGCAAATTAGTACAAAAAGGGTGTATGAGCCAAGGAGGAAACACATTTTTTTAAATTGATTAAACAGCAATCTAAGAGCAAGACAAATATGTTTAACAACTAACCATTCCAAGAACACCTGCACTTCCTTAATTAAACATGATGAAGGTTAAGATGGAATTGACTGTTTATGTAAGCACTAAGAACATGAAAGATTGTTGTAAGTAACAACAGTAATTTGGAATGAGGTATTAAACTAAGTTACCAAAGGCTAAATTAAGTCTCAAAATGCTAAGACCCTGAGACATTGATTTATTTGGGAGATCAGACTACTACTACATTTATTGCATGACTTTCTCTGCAGCATTTGGTGCCAGGCCTTGAGCAGAGATAGGAAACTAAACTAATAGGACCTGATGCAGCAATTAGTCCTGATAAAGACTTTTCTGTGGTTCTGCAATAAAAGCCCATTATCAGTTGATTTTTGCGCACACCTCTCACAAATCTCCTGGAGATCCCCACAGGATTCCTACAACCACTGGGAAGTAGGCATATTTGGGGCAGAAGCTACATGATGAAAATCCTGCAGAAGAGAGACAACACCCAAGACCCAGAATTTCACTGCTTTGCACCCTGCCTCCCACACAGAAAGATCACTCTGGAGAAGATGTTGGCATTTTGACACCCAGAAGCATAGAAGCTCCATGTCTGCCCTCACAAATCCCTCACCTTCCCAGAGCTACTCCAAAGCTTGGAACCAAAACTGGCTAAGTACATGTGGAGTTTTGAAGTAGCTAAATATCCCCAAAACAGTGAAACTTGGAGTTCTTTCTAAATACACATTATGGATGCATCCATTTAATGCCAACAATGTGTATGATCCTACTAAACATAGAGTAAGCAGTCATCTCATCAGAAATGCTATGGATGGCATCCAGACAGCACAAAGCATGCCTTTGTTTTAGAGTCTCACCCCAAAAACCATAGTAACAAACCCTAGTTTGAGATATGAGAAGTCAAAGCCTGCTGCAATTCATGATCCCTCAGCCTGAGCTGCTGGTGCCCCAAAGGGCAATCTAACCCTCAGCAAACATAAAGTTCACTAGGTGTCCCGCCTGTGGACTGTCTATTTGGCAAAATACAATCAGAAAATGAAAAAAAATAGAGCAACAAATGTTGTTTTCCTGTCTTTTTGCTAACCATATGGACATTTTCCCTACCACAGCTCTTAAGTAGGACAGGTACCAGAGATAGCTGCAGTGAGTGGGCTGTGCTCCACATATTTCATCACTCCACTTCCAAATCTCACTACTTCAACAGTCATCTCTAGAGCAAAATGATTCTCCTATCTTGTAGCATGAAAATGCCCTCTCCTATTATGGTTTCATAGCCTCTCTTATACCTCAGGCCATTGAAACTGGACCCTCAATTTACTCAAGTGATCTGCTTCCATCCGGTACTTGAGCTTCTTCACTGAAATTAGATTTTACCTCACACTGTTTTAATTAATTGTTACTTCCTTGGGTTATCTTGCTTAACCAACTGAGCGGCCCTTAAACTGTCCACTTCACTGAATATTTTACCCTTAATTGATTGCTTTTCTGATTTAGCCACATACTTGTTCTCAAATTTCCTAACCATGGTCTTTCTCTGCTATTCTGCTTCACATGAGTGTTTCTTTATTTTATTCTCTGCTTTTTATATTTCTTCTTCTTCAGTGCCCCTGCTGCTACAAACTCTTTGTCTCTATTGTGTTAAGCCCCAGCAATCTTCCACCTCCCTCCCACCCTCCCAAGGCTTCTCCATCTCACCACCTTCCCACCTGCCCTCCAAGAGCATTTTCTTTCCTTCTGGAGCACTCCATTCCACAATCCTTTTCTTTCAGCTGGCAAGAGGGTTCTGACGCTTTTCCCAAGAGAGTTTTCCAACTTAGTTTTTATGTAAGAATATGAATATATGAAGGAAGGCACCCTGCTCCTGAGAGCAGCCAGCAACCAGGACAAGACCAAATGCTGTCAGAGCTGTGCCCCCTGCCCCAACACCTGCTACCTCTCACTCCACAGTCCTATCACCAGGGACAAAAGAAGTGGAGGGATCTGGGACACAACCACAGCCTAATTTGCACCACTATTTATAGAAGATACTACCCTAAAGTGGGAAGAGTAGCTGGTGACAGCTGAGGTAGTTCTGGAAATCATCCAAAGCATTAAGGCAATCCTTTTCCAAAACACCAGGGCACAAGTTATTCTGGAGCTGGCATGCCTATGATGTCACCTGTAAATTCCCAAGGGACAGCAGGCACAGCCATCACCTCCAGGCAGGGAGGGATGCAAGGGCAGGACCAGAGAAAGG
The DNA here is from genome assembly GCF_009819885.2 of Catharus ustulatus. NCBI lineage: Eukaryota > Metazoa > Chordata > Aves > Passeriformes > Turdidae > Catharus > Catharus ustulatus. The sequence goes on from NC_046224.1 coordinate 65,976,288, forward strand.
AGGGAAGAAATCCCAAGGGTGCCTCCCCACTCCTTTTTTCAGAGGAGGTGCATCAGCTTGCTCAGGGAAAGCATAAGCCCAGAGGACCCAGAGTAGTTTTCACTGTGAATTAACTTTCTGAAGGTTTATGGTCTTTTACAGTATCAACATTTAAAAGCGACTGCTAAAAAGAGCAAGCAAAAATCCTAAACAACCTTCAAGAAATTTATCCAAGATATCTACGCAGTATGAGGATAAAAGTAAAAATTCACTAAATAAATCATTCAACCTACTTAGTCCGGCAACAAATCATCTAAAGACAGGAATATTGCCTGAAAGTTGGTTTAAAATACTTTTAAAATCATGTTTTATGTGCTCAATCACTTGTCCAGTGTGTTTTGGGAGATCTTTCTCTGCAATACATTCAGCCCATTCACTTTAGACCCAAAAAGGTGATGAAATTACGATGCCTGGCCATTTCTTCCTTAAACTTGTTTAAAGTCAATCCGTTCTGAGCAGTTATCCAGGTTTTTGAGAAATACCTCTACACTGGCAGTAATTTATGAGTGGAAATAGCTTACTTCTCAGGACTTTGGGATCTCTTTTTAATTTCTCTAAGGCAAAACAAATTATTGATCTTGAATGGAAAGGAATAAGAGTGTCACCAGACAGACTGCAGAGCCACATGAGACACTACGCGAAACCAAATGATTAAGCTAAAAATTCTTTGGGAAAGGGCTGATTAAGCTCTAAAAGCACTGAGCAAGCTCATATTCATCTAGGTTGATCCCTCATTTCAAGTGACAGCACACTGCACATGTTCTCCTGGTTATGCCACAGAGAGGAGAGCCCACACTCCAGCTGGAACCCCAGCAGCCCATTTCCCTTCACACCAGCAGAGGGAACTGTGCTTTTCTCCATGATGCAGATCTGATGCTCTGCTCATCTGTAGCAGATGAGAAAACAGATCTTGTACTAAATTTGTAAAACCACCTCAACATTTTCCCGCAGGTTAAGTGGGCAAAAACAGCAAACTCAACTCTCTTCAACCTTCAGTAGCAATGGCCTATTAGACAAGCAAACCACAAACCAGTTTGTTCTGGTTTTTTGAATGAGAGAAAGCATCAAAGACCCAAGGCAAAAATAAACATGTTCTCAGATGTTGGACCCATTAGCATTTACTGATCTACACTAAATAGGTGTTTTCCACTTGTTCTGTTATCTAAACACATCTATCAGAATTATTTCTCTGTTGATAGGCTAACTTCTTTGTTGTTCTTACCATTTGTGGATCAGGAAGTTTGAACAGCACACTGCCATTCCCTTCTGGATATAGTTAAAGGCAATGGCTTAAACAGGATAGAAAGAATAAATATCTCGTGTGCATTTTTACTGCTTCATCCTGCTTGGCCTGCATTAACCTGTAGATGTTCAGCATTTGTCCATAAGGCTCAGCAAGTGTGCTTGTGCTAGATGTTTGCTGGTTGCCAAGACAAAATGTTCAATAATATGACCTATGAAGGAATGCCTGGATTGGTTTTGTTTCTCCTATTCCTTTCACTGTTGCAGTTTCCTTAATTTAAAAATACATCTAATTATAGGCTGATATGTAATTCTCACTATAGCAATCTCTAGCACTTAAAAACTGTGAGTCAGGCCCCAAAATGATGATGAAGCACAGAAACTAGGCATCTCAATTACACCCCCCCACACTGGATTTTTACTTGCCTTTTGGGGGCCAAGTCAGTATTCACATTTACAAGCACTTCCCTGTAGTTATGAGGACTGAAACACTCTTTCATAGCTATCCCATAAAATCAAGACTCTCACAAATTCACTTGACTGCAGGAGCTGGCACAGCTATTAGAAGGGTGGGCATTCTCCAAGTCATATTAAGTGCCCCTAGCCTCAAAATATGTAGGTCAGCATCCTCTTCTGCTTTCCTCTGAGAGAGGAGTAAACATCACCAAGTCAGGTGGAATTTTGCAGGGGGATATCCCCTGGCTGCTGAGCCTCAGAGCTTCAGAGCCTGAAAACTGAAAACAAAGACTCCTGCTCCTTGGCAAGAAGTGTCCTCCTCATTAAGTTAAGACCATCACAGTGATAAATCTTTAACTCCTCTCCACGTAACTGAGGAACACTGTTAGCTGTATAAACTTTCTGAGAACTTACAAGTGAGCTATCTGCTTTACAGACTTAAGTAGACAGACCAAAGTTTCTCAACCCATTTCTTAATTATATCACAAAAATTACAGAGGTCTAAAAGTGCATAAAAATTAAATACAGCATGCATTTATCTCAAATTTATTTTTCAAATCAATCTTTAAGCAAGCTGTAGACAGAGTGCTCACTTCATCATTCCCATTCTCATCTGATCCAACAGCATTCCTCTGCTCCTGCCTCACAAATTTTGCATCTCCTTTCTATCCCATCTATCTCACAGATGAAGCAGGAGAGAATCTGAATTTCACTAGTAGCTGAAAATCATTCTTTATACTGTAAGTAACTGTGAGTTACTACTCAGGAACAGGGATTCATATCCCTAGTGAATGCTCCAAATGGAATAAAGAGCTCTTCTATTCTCTTTGAAATAGATAAATGTTTCAATGGAAATCACATAAAGATGATAACAACTAAAACAAATGCACTGCACACTTCACAAGGAGTAAGCTGGTACCCCAGGTTCTAGCAGCAGGAAGAGCTGGTACCCACCAAACCTTCAACACAAGTATTGGATCACTCCTCCAGGGAACATTCCCACAGCCTGTCACTTGCCCAGGTATTCTTTCACATTAAAAACTGCGCTAAAAGATGGAAAAGTCATCCCATTAATCAAAATTCCTAATCTGCATAGCCAGGATCTCACTACACGCTTTCTTGACAGGAAAATCCTTCAGAGCACAGAATGTCTCTCTCCAAGCTTCTGGTGCTGCAGTAATTTCTGGACAGTGGCAGCTACTGACAGAATTCTCAACCAATGCCAGGGATGACCTAGACCTGAAGTTCAGTTACAAGAGATAAACCTGTCATGTACATGGTTTCCATAATTCCGTTTATAACTCTGCTTCCTTTGCTGTATAGAAGTACATGGGTAACCAAAATCCAGTGGGAGGACTGAAGCCCAGATGAGTAACTTCATAGTCTTCATCCCATTTGCCATTAGGCCTGAATCTTACTGACTCACTGAGAAATGCAGGCATCAATCAGAGAGCTTTGGGTTCAGCATCAGCTGTTCACTGCACATTTCCAGCTTTTTGGACTGGTTTCCTCAACTCTTTTGGCATTTCTAAGCACTACCTACAGCAGTAGATCCCTCATCAACCTGCCCTGGGGTAACACCACACCACAGGACCAACAGCATCAGCAGAACAAGGGAACCTCCAAACACTGTGACAGACGAAATGGAATCCCAGAACTGACATTTGGCCAAGATGTACCACACAGGAAAATACAAAAATCATTTCACTGGGAAAAAAAAACATGTTTTGTTTGTCTTCCATCTCTGACAGGAAATACAAAGCTATTATTTCTCAATTACAGCAACAGCCATTCCTGGCATTCTAGAAATATGCAGAGCAAGTTTTTCCCACAAGAAATCAAGGAAAATAACTGATGATCTGTTTTCCCAGCACCATTTAAAATAAAGGATAGCTCTACAGCAACTTTTAATTTAAAGCTTCTGGTGCTTCTTCAGAGCAGAGGCAATCTGATAAGTAGAGCCTTTATCTTTCTAATACATGAGGGCAAAGTCTGCAATTTACCTGGAAAGCATGAGAGCCAACAACTGGAACATCAAGGATGCAAAGCAGATGCCCCGATCATCAGTGGGAGTTGCATGACTCTGGAGAAGGGTACTGTTAGTTCACATAAGGAAGGAGATAAAGAAGTAAATAATTTCACAGTTCTTTTTATCACAGCTGTGAATGTTAATTGGATAATTATAAAAGGAGCCACTCCTATAGTCTGGGGCTCCCCTTGAAGCTGAGGAGGTTCTCAAGCAGCTGAAGATGGGAATAGGCTGAAGAAGAGGTGGAGGAGAAAAAAGAAGGAAGTAATATAAACACAATGGTTGTTCAGGAAATGTTCAGGATGCTCTCAGCAATCACAAAAGAGATAAATCCCAGCAGCTTTAAAAGCCTCGCTGTAGCCACATCTCCATTTGAAAAGAGTATCTCTAAACCAAGAAATTAAGGAGGGCATTTCTCAGTAAATGGAACAGAAATCAAAATAAAAGTGTGTTGATTTAATGCAATAACAACAAAAGCCCCACACCATTCTGCTAGCCATAAAATATTTTATAACAATCTAATTTCACAACCTTCACCTTTATCCTAAATGGGGCAGTGGGAAAGTGACCTCCAAAATCCCAGTGAAAGCCAGGATTTAGTTCTCCACAATATAATTCACTTTGTTAAAGATTTCAAATACCACTAAGGTCAAGGCAACAGGCACAGCTTCTTCATGAAGCTCAGAGCTTCTGTAGCAAATACTTTACAGGAAAAAAAATGCTTTGCTAGGGTCCAGGAACTTGCCAGCACCTTGTCCCACCCCATCTGCTGTTTATCTAATCAGATTAAATTCCAAGACCTGGGAGAAGAATCTCTGATCTTGTGTATGCAAAAATTGTGACGTGACAGAACCTGAATCTACACTGAGGTTTACAAACACTACTTAGCTTGGATTAATGTGTTTCAGTCTGAATTCAACTGTATGCAGCTACATTAAAATGATTTAGCATTAGGAGAAATTTCCTTGCATTTAGAGAACCCCATGCAGCATACAGAAAAAGATTAATGTATATCCAGGGATTTAAAATTTAAGTATTTTTTGGTGCTCAGAAAACTGGAACAACAGAAGACTGCAGTCCAAACAGCTTCCTCATTTCAGTGCGGTTCATCACACTGGGGAAAGACAAATTCTAAAGGGTGAAAGACAATTCATTTTCCATGCATTTAGATACTAGGAACTAGCCTCAAAAATAGGAATTTTCATATATGTCATTGAACATATGTCAAATGGGAACAACACTCTTGGTTGCTCTGAAGATGAAAATTACAACTAGAGGAATAAACCACTCATTGCTACATTGTATGGATGATTCAGTGCCCATTCCATCCACTATACAGCAAAGAAAAGGAAAACATAAATGGGAAAATACACACATTCAGCAGTGTCTGGGTACGTACATAAAAGACTTTTGGGGCCCCAGCTGGGTAACTTAAATTCCAGCAAAGTCTCTGTTCCTCCTGCTTCCCAGTGCCTCTGGCCGTGGGCCTTTGGCTGCTCCCTGCTAACAGGAAAAGAATCTCAGGGAGCTGGCTACATCCTCCCATATATACTGGGGCTTTTACAAGTCCAAAGGGAAGCAGCAATCCAACACTTTCCAAGACACCAGGGATCTCAACAGTCTGTTTCAGTAGGATTGCTAATCAAAGTCTGTAAGAAAATGCTACTTAGCGTCAAGGAAGGAAGAGAGGAACTCAGGAATTTAAATCAATTCCTATCTTGCCATACAGCTCTCATCTGCAAAGACACTGAGTTAACTCAGGTAACTATTTCTCTTTGTTTTCATGTCATTCAAGTATCCAACTTGAAGATATGGAGCCAAGCCTCTCTACAGCTTGCTTTCTTCATCACGGCCTCCAAATACTGACATGCAGTAAGAACATTTCTTTCCTCTCACCTTTAACCTGCTTTTCAAAATTATACCTCTTCACCAAAATTTCTCATCTCAGCTGGAAACCACAAGTTACAAATACTCCATTTATCACCAATGAAGCAAATACTGCAGCAACAACAACAAAATCAGGTAAAATGTTAATAAAAACACAGCCAGGCAATGGCAACACCTACTCAGGACAGAAAAGTGAATTGGATTTAGATCAACTTGTGGGCATATCCATTAGTTTTGGGTCAGGCTTCTCAGTCCATAGAGGCAGAACTAACCTAATGCAGCATCTCCCAGGTCTACTCCTAACTCCATCCTTCATATGCATCTAGTGAAAGCAGGAATAGTTCTGTATCTGATGAAGCTGTTTAAGAAGGGTCAAACTCTTATCTGAAGTCAACCTGAGCAATGCAAAGTTTAATCTCAGATTTGCCTTGAAATAGCCCAATGAGGACCCCAACACTCATGTAATTTGCAGTGCTGACATAAAAAGATAAGGGAAAACAAAGCCATTCAAACTAAGGAAAACCTTGCTGACTCGGCAACAGCATCTGTCATACCCAGCTGGAGAAATGACCTGGAATTCTAGTTCTGTGTTAACACAATCCAGAATGAATAGTGATGTGCACAGGGGGATGGATGTTCCTCATGTCATTGCACTCCAGGTACAGACAGGAACAGCCAGCAGAGAGCAGCTGACAAGAGGAAGTTACAGCGGGGAAAGCCCCTCTGGCACACTGGGAACAGAACAGAATTTTTGCAAGGCATGCAAAGGTAACAGTAGGAGAGGCTCCACAGTCTATTCACATTTATACTGCAAACACCAGAGCATAGATATTCTGTCCAATTCAGCCACTGACTGTGTTGTGTAATTTCAGGGCAGTAGCTTCTCTGCTCTGTCCATGGAAAATGGACAAGAGGACAAATCTGGTGGAAAGGAATGGAGAAGCCACCAGAAAAGGTGAGCATAGACAGCTTGGCCATGTCAGAGAAACATCACTGGAGAGCAGAGACAAGTTGTAGCAGATGCTCTGGACTGGAGTCAGGTCATAAACAGTGAGTTTGCAGGGGACATCTGCCACCAAGTCACCTCCAGAATAATCCCTAGTACCTTACAGAATCACACAAAACTGAAGCAGCAGAAGCAAGAACACAAGCTAAATCTCAAAGGAAGCCTTTCTGCTGTCTTTGCAGGGACTGTCCCATCTCTTCCTGAAGAACCCTTAAGACACTACCTTCATCCAACCTATTCAGTGGGACTCCTGACAGCCCAAAACCCACTGCCCCTCACAAGCATATTCACTCCCTAGAGAAGGTCCACCCTCTACAAACAAATGAAAGAAGTGTCATATAAATAGTGCTTGAGATTTATGGTTGTATGGAGCTTGTAAGGCAGATAAAAAGATCCAGTTCTGCCTTTAATGAGTTGCAGTATTTTAAACAACCCCATCCTAAAGGTATTACCGTATGTACAGTAATTTCACAACTATAAGGCACACCGGATTATAAGGTGCACCTCCGGGAGTCGGCAAATCTCCGAACTTTGTCCATATATAAGGTGCACTGGAGGATAAGGCACGCTTTTTTTGCGGCAAGGATCCGCGTGCAACAAAGTAATGAAATAGAAGCAATCACGCCAACCATGCTGTCTTGGGTTACAATACAGGATGTGATCAAAGTATCACTATCTGTTGTGACCACATGTGGCAGTGATCCTTATCTCCGTGGGAGATACTCTGCTAATGGTCCATCCATTGAAACCAGGCAGGGCATTGTTCTTTATCTTTTCACAACCCATCCTTCCTCCAGCCAGTCATTTTCTGCTAATGGCCATTGAGTCCCACTGTAGGACTGATAAAATTACTGCATCCCATTGGAAGTTGCTCCAGCCAGGGGGGAGAGCCCAGCCTTTCCTACCTAGAACTGAAAAAAACTGAAATTCTGGGACTCCAAGTCACCCTCTTTTCCCTACACTCCAGAGGAAAATCGGACTTTTTCTCCACATCATCGCTGGACCTCCGGAGGGAGGCTGCACCCTTCCACAGGAGCACTGCTCCAACTGAGCCACATCTGTCGCTGCAAGAGGATGCAGCCACCATTTAATGGGAATTAGGAATAGCAGTTCTTTTCTAGGGAAATTAAAATAGAAATACAGTACTACAAAGAAACAAACTGCAAACCCTGACAAAGTCAGAGTACAACCTGACACCCCGTCAGGCAGGGTGTTGGTAGCAGTTTGATTAAATAGTGCCTGCAGTCTTCTTGCAGTGATAGATGTGGTTTAGTTGAAGCAGTGGTCTTGTAGAAGGTGCAGTTTCCATCCAGAGGTCTAGTAGTGATGTGGAGAAATCTCATTTTTTTCTAGAGTCCAGTAGAGAAAGGGCTACTCGGTGTCCTAGAATTTCAGTTTTTATCTAGGTAAGAAAGGCTTGGTTCTCCCCCCTGGCTGGAGCAACTTCCAATGGGATGCAGTAATTTTATCAGTCACACAGTGGGACTCAATGGCCATTAGCAGAAAATGACTGGCTGGAGGAAGGATGGGTTGTGAAAAGATAAAGAACAATGCCCTGCCTGGTTTCAATGGATGGCTCATTAGCAGAGTATTTCCCAAATAAATCAATATCACTGCCCCACCTGGTCACAACAGATGGTGATAGAATAGATACTTTGATTACATCCTGTATTGTAACCCTTTGTCAGTGTTTGGGGTTTTTTTCGGCTGCAGTTTGGCTCCCAGCTCATGCTTCCGGGTTGGCAAATTTCCAAACTTTGTCCATATGTAAGGCGCACCAGACTATAAAGCGCACTGCTGGGTTTGGACCAAAATTTTGGTCAAAAGGGTGTGCCTTATAGTCATGAAATTACTGTAATTTACCTTAGCAAACAGCAGACAAGTAAAAACACTTTTGCCTAAATAATCTCAGAAGTACTAGGCCCTAAAAAACCCCCTAAGCAATCTGTAAAAGCATTTAGGGCTCAATATCATTAACCACCTCAGAGGATGACAAACCATTATATTGTGGGCAGATTAGACACATTAGCTCTTAGTGGCTCTAATGATGGTCTTACTCCTGTTTTGACCACTTTGCAGTTCGAAATTGAGTGATTTTGCCATCTGACAGAATATTCAGCATTTGTCAGACAGGAAATACTTTCATAATATGACTACCCTGAACTTCTAATGTCTTGAAATTTAAAGGCATCCATGGCTAATTATACAGGTGTTTATATTTGAAAACCAGTTCTGGAAATTCATTCAAACACAAAACCACCATTGAATCATTCCACGAGAACCAGGCCAATCTGGGTCCAAGCACAAGCAAGAGTTTACAGATCAGATCTTTCCATAAGGCTTCTGCCTGTACAGAGAAGAAGGAAGCAACAGTGAAGACTGAAGAGCTACCAGTACTTGGTTGCCAGGGTTCAACTCAAACTACCCCAAATTACTCAGATGGTTTTGCTGAACTTGCTAAGTCACTTAGTGAAGTTGTCCTTGATCCAGGTACAGAAGGCAAAGGAGGAATAGTGTTTCTGAGGTTTGAAAAGTATGATTTCATCAGATTAATTAACCAACATCTACTTCAGCAATAGGAGTCTGGTGAGTTTATATGAGGAGAAAGTTCCAAATCTATCAGGTGTTTGCTCTGTGTAGCAAGAACCTGTCTATGCGATACCACAAATGGCACTGTGTTACACAAAGCAATACTAGGAATATTTGCGCATGGATTTTTAGCCCAAATTAACTCCAATTTATTCTTCAAACTGTGTAAAACCAAAATTGTTTGTTAACCCGAACGTGGCAGAAGGGCCAGGGAGAACAGCAATTAACACTATACTTAAATAATATTCTACTAATAATGCATTAAAGCACATTCAGTATTAGACTATTATGGAACTTTATGGACTATGGACTATTATATGAACTTTAAAGTTCAAATGCAGGTTTTCTGTGAACCTCTATCCCTCCTTTCCCATTCAAACAGAGACTGACATTCTCTGGAATTTTCCAGCGGAAAGTTAAATTTGGAGTATTTACAGCTGGCTTGCTTAGGGACAGCAGGACCAGGGCAGAGTTTCTGTTAACCTCAAATATACAGCAGCTTCCCTGACATGGGCTTTGACTTCAAAAATCTTCTGTCATGAAGAGAAGCAAATTTAAGCAACAAAGATAGAGTTCTACTTCACAACTCTTGGAATAATACAGTTTACTATAATCACTACACATCTCCAGCATGCAACTTCTCTGAAAAGCTACTTTTAAAGCAGATTGATTCAAAGTTCATTGTATTTAGTGCTGCACAAACTCATCAAGAGTCTCAGACAAGAAACAACAGCTCCTTTTATTGCATGAGAGACTCTCTTCAATAGCATCTCTGAGATAATCACTATGCTTGGAGCATAGAAAAACACATGGACAAGTGGAATAGCTGATAAGCCACACAGCGTTTTTGTTACTAAACCATGTGGTGGAAAACGTCTAAAGCTATTTTGTAAACTGAAACTGCAGCAGCACTACAAATCTTGAAACAGCATTTGGTTTACTAACATGACAACAATAGACCAAACTCTTTCCTACATAACCTATGGGGTAATTTTTAAAAAACCTCATCTACCCCCAAGAATGGGGGTCTTTGGTGCACAGGATCAAGATTAATTAATATTCAAGAAGATCAACATAGCTTCTACTGTGAGTTAAGTGCTTTAGGAGGGGGATCCTGCATCTACCTTATTGCTAGTTCGGTATTAAATGGAGGGCTTCTTCCAGGCCTGTCTAATGAAACAGTATTAACACATACCTGCTTATCACCTATCACTGCTCAGATTTCCTGCAGGCTTTGGGGGCTAACAACAAATGTGCCTTCCAAGAACTGTAAAGTTTGTTATCCCAGCAGACAACCTATATAAGCAACCATATCAGCTCCAGTTCATGACAAAGGTGAATATATTCACAAAATACTGAAGAACTTAAAATAAAACTGTATGCCACTAAAATCAAACAAAAATCTTTTCAAAAGGGAAAATAAGTCCCTTGAATTTTGGCTCTGATTCATTTTACTAAAGAGGATTTTTCTGGAGGCAATTTGATTACCACTCACTCTTATCTTTAATTTACTGCTTGGAGGACAAAGAGAAAAAAAAAAAACAACTTCCCTCCGGGAAAGGGAGGGAAATCTGTCTCTCTTCCAATTGCCTGTATTTCACCCAAACATGTGAGAAATTTTTGAGGGGATGCAAATTTCCACTGCACACGCTTTTAAAGCAGAGTGATTCAAAAAATCCTCCCCACCGCGGGGACCCGCTCGGTTTTCCACCGCTCCCAGCTGTGGCAGCTTGGTTGCAACATTCGTCCTCTCCCGTGCAGCTGGGCAAGGTGAAATGGGCCCCAAGGAATATCGCCATTTCCCAGCCACGTCAAAAGCAAAGAGGAGAAAAAAGGTGCCTTTTCACGTGGCTTCTATAATAAACCATATATAGTCAAGGAGCAGCGCGGAGCTTCCCAAGCGCTGCTCCGGGCGGGCATGCTGACACGAACGCACATCCATGCAAACCTTGCCTTGCGCATCTCGGGGAGCTCCACAAGCTGGGCTTTCTCCTGGCAGAAGCTGGCAGTCCCCAGCACTGGGGGAAGCCGGGCTGGCAGCCTGGGCTTTGTTAGCAGCCACAGGGGCTGCCACTGCCTCTGATATCCGGGAAGTGAGAAGCATCCCATTGTGCAGGCAGCCGCCGCAATCTCCGGGAACCTCAGTCCTCTTGCGAAGGTATCCCTGCGAGGAACAGCCTCCATCCCCCGCGCCAAGCCCCTTCTCCTCCCCGCAGCGAACGGAGCCACCCCGAAAAAAGTTTTGCTTGGGCAGAAAGGGCCCTGCCTGCCTGCCTGCCGCCCGCTGTGAAAAAACAAAGGCTCGGGAAAGAAAGAATAAAGTTTGGGGTTCGGTGGGGTAGGGAGGGCGCCCGGGTGGGTTCTGGGCCGCGGATTCGCCCCGCTGTCCGTCCCCGCTGCCCTTGGGCCGCGCACGGCGGTACCTGAACAGGGCGACCGCAGTCTGGTTCCTCCTCCACGCCTTGCCCTGCTGCAGCAGCACGCCCTGCACGATTTCCTTCTCGTCGGGCAGCCGGTACACCGGGAACACGTAGAGCCAGCAGAGGACGAAGACGCCCAGGGCGCTGGCGCCCACGGGCAGGCGGGTACGCGGCCACTTCCACGCCAGCCCCGCCATCCTCCTCCTGCTCCCGCAGCGCCGCCGCGGCACCGAGCCGCGCTCCGACATCAGGCCAGCGCCATGCGGCGCAGCTCGGCTCGGCTCGGCTCGGCCCGGCTCAGCTCAGCCCCGCCGCCGCCATCACCGCCGGGGGAAGCGGGGCTGCTGCTGCCGCTGCGCCGCGGCTCGCTCCTCTCTCGGCAGCGGCTACCGCCCTTGCTCACAGTCATTTGGTCCCTCGCGTTCCCCGCCAGATGATGCTCCGCCGCTCCCCGCCCTCCCTCCGCCTCCTGCCGAGCCCCTCGCTCGCAGCCTCGCTGGAGACCGACCCGGTAAATTTCCACAGCGCCCCGGCCGCGGGGTGCTCCGGCCTCACCGCCCGGCCCGCAGCCGCCGGGGGAGGGAGAGAGCGCAGACCCAGCTGCTGCGGGGCTCGGCTCCGTGCCACGCCCGCTCCCGCCTCACCGCGGCACCGAGCGGAGCGCGGCGCCGGAGGGAGAGAGGGAGGGAGGTCCCGCTCCGGATGTCGCCGCCGGCACCCACCGACCCACCCTCCCTTTCTTTCTCCTTCCCTCCCTTCGCCTGGCTCTCTTCCCCGGCAGAGGCCGCACCAGTCTCCAACGCGTCGTGGCGGGCACCGACCCCTGCCCGATGGTGTCAGCGTCGCCGACCCGCTCCGTCCCGTCCCGCTCCCCTCGGGCTGTCCCGAACGCTCCGCATCTGCCCCGGCTCAAACCGAGAGCACCCGAGCCGGGTTCACCCCGCCCGCCCAGTCAAAGTGTATCCCGCACAAAGTACCTCCTGCAAAAAAGTGCACAGAAGAATCTGCGGGTTAAGATATTCTTGGGAGGATATAGCAAACCGGGGGTACGGCGAGCCCAAAAGCAGAGCAGCACCGATTCCAAAGCAGCAGCTCTTGCAAGGAGCAGCTGAGGGCACTTGCTCTCTTCACCCTGGGGGAGATGGTGGGGACACCTCGCAGCTCTTCTGCAGCTTCCTTGTGAGGGGAAGCAGAGGGGAAAACACTGATCTCATCTCTGTGGTGATCCCCGAAAAGACCTGGGGGAATGACATGAAGCTGTGTCAGGAGGGGCTTGGGTTGGAGGTTGAAGGTTCTTCACCCAGATGATGGGCACTGTAACAGGCTCCCCAGGGAAGTGCTTATGGTATTGTGAAAAACACGTTTCACTGTCCTGGTAAAATTTAAAAGCTTTAATAAAAGGACAATAGGAGACACACCTAAATCAAAAGGTTGAAACAGCCAGGAACTTGGCAAGCTTCGGAAATGCCCCTTTAAATACACTTTACAATACATCAACCTGTTGCATATTCATAGTCTTTCTCGTATAGCAAAAAACTTTCTGGGAACTATTTAGCATGACCACTCCTTGGGTCCACCTTTTTAGAGCATGCATGTTTCTTTGCTTGTGGTTTTAATCCTCTTCTTATCACCTTTTAATTAGGGTGGTCCCGGCCCTTTGCTGCCGGTGAGTGTTGATAATTGTTGTGCCAGCTGCAGGGTCCCCATCACACGTTCACGGGCTGTTATCTCAAATAGGCAGGGAGTTTAAGCATACAGTCCCTTAAAACTTATGTCTAACTTTTGCTATTAGAAGAAAAGAAAAGAACCTATATTCATACAGAAAAGCTATTTTAACATTATACATATAGCATTTATCCCAATAGTTGTGAAAAGCCAACAATATGTCATGCACTTACAACATTATCAACCCTGACAAAGTCCAAGAAACATTTGGACAACACCCTCAGGCACACAGTGAATTCTTGGGGTTGTCCTGTGCAGGAGCAGGAGTTGGATTTTGATAATCCTTTTGTGTTTCTTCCAGTTCAGGATGTTATATGATTTTCTGTGCCCAGTAGTGTGGTTGGGTCTTTGAAGAGAACACAGTGCGGGTTATACTCCAGGTTGGAGTGTGGGTGGTTGATGGTGCTCCAGCCTTCTGGGGTTGTTGTTGCAGTGCTCAGGGTGAGGGAGAGTAGGTAGAGAAGCCACCCACAAACAAGGAGCAGCAGCACGAACCTTGCACACCTATGTCAGTGCCCAGCTCAGGCTTCCCATTGGGAATTCATCTGCACATCGGGATGAGGGTGCCACATGCACCTCACAGCCTTCAATCCTCCTAAATCACCAGTGTCATCATTTCATGCCAACAGATGAAAGCAGCAGAAAGCACCTCTCTGTGATAATCAGGTAGGCTGAAACATGGGACACACGTTCAGCTCCTCTCAGTATCTCAGCGGCAGATCCTAGTTTCAGAGCCCAGTCCCTAGTCCCTGGCAGATTCAGCCAGGCTGGTACCGCCCATTTGTGCTCACTATCTCCAGACACACTTTTCAGACCAACTGAGAAACACTGCAGGCTACCACATAACCTTACAAAGAGTTTTGTATGAGTTAATAGCCGGCTGCTTTCCAGACTTTCAGCCCCTGTCTATTCTGGGGCAACTTTCAGGGTAATTGCTACTTTGAGTCGTAATTAAGGGTATTAAGGGGTAATTGGGTGAAGGAAAAAAGAAACTTCAAGAAGAAAGTTTGATACAGTTAGTTTAGTATCTTCTGGCCCTAAGGCAGCAACAAATTAACCATAAATACTAGCCGGGTGTTTCAACAGTGTTTCCAGCTAGAGATCCCAAGATACTTAGTTCTCAGTGAAAAAAACAAACCTGGAAATCTCAATGCACTTTCGTTGCTCGAGAGAAGGGATAACATTCTCATTCACAGCGTTTTGTTATGTAGAAATATACGCTGAGAAACAGAACATTTACTTCATGATGTGTAATGAACATAAACATGTAATTGCATAAGAAATACAATATTTTCATCCATATTTCATATGCTAGAGCTCTCTGGAGTGTTATAGGTGTTTCCTCTGGACAAAAATGGGAAAAGAAATTGAGCAAGACATTTTGGTTAACCTCTAGGAACAACAATACTTTTGTTTTGGTGAGGAAACTACTTACCAACAGCAGAATAAACCAGAATCTGTTCAGTCACATCTATTAACAAAAAGAACCATTCACTGTCTGGATACTAATTCAAAGCATAATTAGCTAGAGCCATTAAAAGTGGCTGAGAAGAGAGACAAAGTGGAGCCTCTGTATTGCTTTGGAAACGAGCAAGTGGAAAAGAACAAGAGAGAGTAGGAGTTACTTATTCTTTCAATACACAAACTGCTTGCAATGAATGAAGTTAAAGTACACACAACATACACAAGATTTTGGGATATCTTTTATTTGTGACCCTAAGCATTTGCTCCTTTGTTTTCTAAATCTATTTCAGCAGGAAGCCCTCAGGCTGCTCACTGATTTCATAGCAGACCATGGTCTGTCTGGCACCAGGGCAGTAACTCCACCACTGCATCCTGCCTGCTGTCCTCAAGGAGCCACATGGATCAAGCCAGACATGAGGCAGAGCTTGTTATGTTGCCACTGGCTTGTCACAGGGAACTGAAAATGCCTGGCCTTGCTCTGCTCTTGAACAGGTGGGAATTACAGGCACACCAGGACAAGATCAAAGCCCAGTCTGTTACTCTGAAGTCAAATCTGTTTCCATGCAATGTTATCAGTTGCTGTCCTTTTCCTCTGTCAGTGAGCCCTGAAGAGCAGCACACCACTCCTTTGTTCAGGGAATAACAGCTGCAGGTGGAGAGTAAACAGGAGGTAAGTATACACTGCCAGAAATCAATCTTGCTTACAAGCCTGAAGTACTTCAGTGACACTTTGCAATTGTTGAGAAGATGTAGAGATGTCATGATCAACAATCTATATCTTTAAATCGAAGCAGAAAATTGATATCCAAGCATGATTTTACTCTGTTGTTTTAGTGAGAATTAGTGGTGAGTTTAACCTTACCTCCATTACTTGGTTCCAAGTAAGATCCTAGCCAGAAGGGCCAGGTATCCTGGGCGGGGTCTGTCCACTACAGAAAAAAAAAATAAAATAGGTCCTGAGAGATGCTTTTTAAAAGCAGCACAGATAAAAGCAAGGAATGACAGCATAGAATAAAATGCCTTTTAAACTTTCAGGTGAAACAGTGTGACTATTCACGGACCGGAAGGAAAACGCCGTGCTGTGATTTTCCCGGCTTCTCTCCAAAACGCACCAGAAGGATCCCCTACATTCCCTGTTGCATTCCTCCGCTGCCCCTGCGGGTGGAGCTGACACTCTGCTCAGCCAACACCTTTCCCCAGCAACAGAATCCAGGTTTTCTTCTTTCCCTTGCTCCCAGCCCAAAACACTCGCGAAGATTAGAACTACACCCTTTAAAATATCCAGCTTTTGCCTGCTTTCATTTGAAGCATCGTGTACTCCTACAGGCATCCCCTTGTACTTCGTCTTTGCACACTTTTAGCTCTCTCACTTCCAAAATAACACGGAATTTCCCTCCACTTCAGTATCCCACACACTTTCTGTTCTGCAGAATTTAGCAGAGGAGTTGCACTGGAATCAGTTTTCAGGCTACGGCATCCTTTTAGTTGATGAAAATGCTACCGTGCCATATTCCTGGCAAATCCATTATCTTACCAATGCATTCCGTTACCACCTGACCAAAATTCCTTGCTCTACTCTGTGCCCTCTGTTCTGCAAGTACTTCATGTTACTTTCCAAGGGAAAATGAAGCTGAAACAAAAAAAGCATTCTGTGTGGAAGCCTAGCTCTTATTCCCCACTGCCATAAGTAATCAGAGCTCCTTTGGTACTTGTTTTTTGGTTGGTTTTTGTTTGTTTGGTTGGTTGGTTTGGTTTGGGGTTTTTGGGGTTTTTTTGGGGTTTTTTTGACTCAATGTGCAATACAAAAATATTCAGAAATCATCACCTGTCTGAGCTATAATTGTAGGTCAGCTTTTGTGTGGTGTCACCTGTGAATAGGCTGATTTCTCTTAATTCCTTCTGTTCACACAGATCTAAAAACTGGCATCTGAATCTCACTCTGTAAGAACAGCACAAACACTGTAAACTGTATGAATGGATGCACAGTCGCCCTGTTGGCAAATTCCCATTATAGTATACCTCTCCCAATCAGAACTTACTCTGCAGCTCTGCTGACACCACTCACAAATGTATATTCTCAATGACAAAGCATTTTAAACCCCTAATTTGACAGACAGTTTTATATAATCCTATTAAAGGGGAGAATTGTAACTACAATATCAAATTAATTCCTGCAAAGTCATGGTGTCAAAAAACTAACCAGTTTCTACCTGGCTTGTACCAATTATCCTCTGAAAAAATATTTCCAATTTTGCCACGTTTTTCCCCCTCAGCTGTCACGCTGTAACAGTATCATTACTGTGACAACATCTACAGTCATCCTTCCAGCTGCAGAGAGGAGTTAGAATGCACAAGAATGAAGCATAAAATGGGGGGAAATGATTTACTGGTGAAAGACAGAGCTCATTCTCTAAAACAGAGAACCTCTTTCATGAGCAGTGTTTAAAGGGCTTTCAAAACATCTTTTTTTGCAAACAGTGATGTTGGCTGGTAAAAAGGTGGAAGAAGAATGAGTGAAAACATGCAAGAGTAAGTGACAAGGAATGTACCAAGGCATTAGCCACAGGCACTTCACTTTTTGGTTTTGCATGGAAAGGTTTTCGCTTAAAATGGAGAAACAGGCAATTTTTGTCAACCTTACCATCACTGCTGTACATTATTACAGTATCTCTAGGGAAGCCATCAAAACCAAACTTCTGTTCTACAGCACTGGCTTCAAGATGGCTGTTTAGCGTGTTTTAATGCATGTAAAGATGGCCATGTAAGACATGAATGGGCAGGAGCACCAGTAAGGTGAAGATAAGTACAGTGAAATTCTAGGTGAAATTCCTACCTGTGCAGCTCTATGAATTTGTCCTCATTGTTAACAGGAGTGAGCTGTGCTGAATATAATGGGTTTGCTCATAAAAACAGCTACTCAGAAGGGTAAGGAACTTGCTGGATTAGTATCAATTAGGTTCTGCTCAGCCTAGAGAAGAGAAGGTTGCATAAAGACCTCATGGCAGCCTTCCTGTGTCTGAAAAGGACTAAAAGGAAGCTGAAGAAGGACTCTTCAACAAGAAGTGGTGGGAAGAGGGGGAATGGGTTCAGACTGAAAGAGAAGGGAAATTAAGTTAGATTTACAGAAGAAATTCTTTATTCTGAGGGTGGTGAGGCCCTGGCACAGGTTGCCCAGAGAAGCTGTGGCTGCTCCATCCCCGAAGTTCAAGGTCAGTGGAAGGTGTCCCTGTCCATGGCAAGGTGTTGGAACTGGATATCTTTTAGGCTCTTCCAACCCAAACCGTTCTATGACTTTATGTATTAGAACTGACATGCCAAAGATATTGTGGTGAGAAGGTCCTATTGTACAGTGCACAATTTATGAAGGAAATAAAATGCATACAAAAGGCACAACAGTACATGCACACCCACATGCACAGAGACAACAAGCACATCTCTGAAGCAAACAGGCTCTTCCCTTTTAAGTTCAGTTCCTTTTCCTTGGGGACTCAAACAGATTCTGATCTCTGTCTGACATTTGCTGAAGTTTCAATTTGAGCAGTTGCTATCAGGAAACCATCATACATAATTCAGTTTTGGTCAGGAATCCTAGAAGGTTGTGTCTGATATGGAGAGGCCCATAATAAATTTGGTCTCACCATAAGAAATCCCTCTAGACCAGGATGAAGTAGATAGAAGAAAAGTAGAAGAGAGGTAAAAGCTTGTTAATGTTGTTGTATATCTTTTTCTTCTTTTCACAAATGATCTTTAGTTCTGACTAGGGAGAAACTTGAATTTGTGTGAGGCATCAGGAGACTTCTCTGCTGCTGAGAATTAACAGCAGATCTAGATTACGTGATTTTTTTCAGCTGTCCACCCTGGAAAAGGTGAAAGAGAAATGGATGGAGCAAAAAAAGAGGATGTAGGAGTGTGTAAAGACAACCTTTCACCAAGGGTGGCTGAAATGCTCAAAGCCTGGACAGACAAGCGTCTAAAGAGAAGTCTCACAAACACTCTGGTTGTCAGTGGCCTCCTCTGGCAAACACTCGGACCCTGAGCATAAGCTGTTACTCATTGGCAAAACCAGATCCAGCATCCACAGTGAAAATGGAAAGCTGACTTAAAATCGAGTAAAAAGCCAAGGCTTCAGTGATGAGAAATGAAACAGCCTAGCCAGACAGAGAATTCAGGCACAGAACTAGTGCAGAGTGCTGAGTTCTGTGCAGAGCTTGGGTTGATTGTTCCATACATCAAAGGCAAAATTTACCATACAGTCTTTCCAAATATATTCATTGACATACAGTTGTGTGCACCAGCAATATGCATATGGTGACACTGGAATAATGAAACCATAACCAGGATCTCCTTGCATTTTTAAGTAGGCCTCAGAAATTATTTAAATTTTTTCTGGAAAAAAAAGTTGTTATTACCCTTATCTCCATTTAACAGAGAAATTAGAGACTTGAAAATATTTGACTGATGACTGAGGTAGACTAGTAATAGAGACTTCTTCAAGCCTTGTGCAGTGCTGTGTGACACACATTACAGAGAAATTCAGCTGTGATTCAAACTGTTGAATGCACCAACAGCTGATATTAGTGAAGTGCTTCAAGATTGTAATGATTTTTTTTTTACCTCCAAAATTAAGTATCATTTCATTGGGACCCTGACAGAAAATTTAAAGTTTGGTTAATGGGCAAACAACAGTGAAAATTTCTTCTGTCTCTTCACAAATATAATTAAGACAAAAGAAAGGTTCAGTACAGAAATTGTCCACCAAAGGACAGAGATGAAATCGAAAACAGCTGGAGTGTTATTTTTCATGCTGAGTGACAATACAAATTGCTAGTGAAGGAAGAGGAAAAGATCCTGTGACTGATGTGGTTTCCATGAGAGAGAAGCCTCCCACAGGGATTTGCAGTTATTGCACAAAGACAACATCAACACCATGACTGAAAACTCAAGAAGTGCAGGACCAGGGACCAACATGCACATTCCTCTGCTGTACTTCAGCCGTACTTTGCATCCCAGACCACAATAGCTCTTTCACAGCTGTCAAATAATGTGATCCTACCATTAGACATTAGGCACACAGACATCTTTAGTTCTGGAGCTTTGTCATTTTTATTTTTCTCAAGTTACTTATTCAAATGTGAATCTCTTTGAAAAGATTTGAGGGGCTGTGCTTTCACTCTGTTATGAGATTAGTCCTATAAACCATTTGAAAGGCAGGGAAATAAGTTTTCTGTCTTGAGAAGAGACCCAGGAGATGGATGGTTTTGTCTTACAAAATGTCACACTGTGATGCCTGTCATGTAAGAAGGGAAGATTCACAAGCCATTAATTCAGCCAGCTGGTGGGAGAGAGTCTAATAGATAGAATAAACTGGTTGGGAAGACAAATACCAACAAAGCCCTTTTATTTGGAGACTCAACATACTTTTCAAACTGCCTATTCACTTTGTGGGAAATATGACATCATAAGTTTATTATATTTTAACATTGTTGCACAAATAATATTTTTTGAGAGGGTAACAAAAAATTGCCAGTGTATCAGAAACTGAACAAGGAACAAAATCTCTGATGTGCAAATAATCAGTCACCTGATTATTACAGGTGTAATTCTACCATCATTAACACGATTTCTGCTGAACTGGAAGGGCCAAAATATAGGTTGCTGTGTATAATATACAGTCTGAATTGAGATAACACATTATTGAGCGCCATTCAAAAATCAGTTATTGAAATAAAGTCCTTACTTGCATAGTATGATAACTTTTGCAGACTTGGAGATTCAGACAGACATGACATTCCTGAAAAAATGTTTGGAAAAACACAGTGCCATGCAGCTTTGAAACAGCTTTGAAATATAGGCCATTTAACCAAACTACGTGAAACCACCAAGCTCCTTCATGTCAGGACATGAGGAAGCTGTAAATTGTGATAAAAGCTATTATTTTAGTCACTGCAATCACAAATTGAGAGAAAAAGAAAGACACAGATATCTCTTTCTAGAGTAGTCTTCAGAGAGGGAAATGGAAATGAAAACATCATTTGTGAATCCTCAAACTGAAGCTACCTGGACTCTGCAGAGTATAAAAGAGAATGAGCCTGTCTCTCCAAGTGAACAGAGAGCCCATGATTTGCAAGATAGAGGGTGGGTTTCTCTAAGCTGACCCTGTGTTCTCCAGATGCTTGACTTCAACTTCTAGATTTGAGCTGGTTTTAGATTTGGCTTCTGTTTGTAGGTCTTGAGTGTAAACAGGAGGTCTCACACGTTCTGCAGAGATGGGTGGTGTGGTGCCTGAGTGTGATTTCAGCCTACATCATCACCTACTTTCTCTTCCCAAACAAGAAGGGAAAGTCTGCCAGAGATGTTTTCATTGCAACATGACGGGCTGCTGGCGTGCTCTCCCCATTCCAGGGGTCATGATTTATAGCAACTGGTGCCAGAAATGGGTGGAATGTGCCCCTGGAAAGGCTGAAGGCAAGCTCAATTTCTACATCCAAAGCAATGGAAGGGTGTGAGAGAGGCTTGCTCAGAGTCAGATTTATTTTATAGTCCCAGGTGCCACAACTTTGTGACAGGAACCCATAACTGGCTCCACCAGGAGCAGAGGAAGCATTTCCAGAGGGTGATACTACCAAGCACGAATGCGGATATCAACTTCCCTCCCTTGGAAGTGAGGGAGAGTGTAGGGAGGTATTTTAGTAGGAAAATGTGCTCACATGTCTGGGATTTGTGGCAAACTTGAAAGTGTCTCTTCAGCAGCAAAAAGAAAACACAACTCGGCTCTGCCCACATGTAGTTGCACACTGTGCATCAAGCTGTCAAAATACTTCCCACAGCTGAGACCTGGAGGACAGGCAAACACTGTTGCTGCTGAGACCTATTACTGGAACAAATATTGTGCTGTGTTTTGCATTTACAATAATTAAAAACATCAAACATCTTGCAAACTTCTTGCATTTCTTTTCCTTCCACAGATTTTTGCAACGGTGAATGTTGAATAAGCAGATAAATCCTCAGATGGAAATTTGGGAGCTTTGTTGGCATCTGTAGTTTTACAAGGATAAGTTTGATAATGGAGGCTGAAGGGGAAATTAATGGGGAAGGACACCTGGGTAAATCTGCAAGCGATGCTTTTCATCAGCACAGAACTGCTGTAACAAAGGATGTTCTGTCGTTGGGGTCAGAAGCTTTATGACTGCTAGGTTTGGAGATGGGTAAGGGCTACAGTCAGGCAAATTTCAGCCTTAGGATTTAGCTATAGCCTTTGCTATTCTGCCTTGGGTGCCATCTAGATTAACTGAAAAACTGTGGTTTTTCCTGCATGATACAGATTGCAGCAGCAGATTCCCTTGGGTTTTCAGTCAGTGTGTGTCCAAACAGTGTCTCCACATTTTTGGGTGATGAGTTCAAAATATTCTCATGCCTAATTCCAGTGAATCATTTTGTGATTATTCAACAAGAAATGTCCTCAGCTGTCAGATTTCCAGAGGGGTTAAATACTCTCAAATGATTCAGTAGCTCTAAAATACTGTTATAAAACCACAGGAAGTTCATATCAAAACCAGAGAAATTCAGCAAGACATTTCTGAGCTAACTACCCATCATCCCTTCTAACAAAGAAAGGATCTTTTAGACCAACTTTTACCAAGTGTATTACCTAATTTCATGGGGAACTGAAATATTTGTCACAATGTGGAAGCAAATGGGGACCTTTCAGAGTTTCAGTTGATTTTCAGTGTCTGTTAATATTTTCTTTCCCCTGATTGTTAACTCAGAAACGTGAGTAATGTACAGCAGTGTTCTAACCAATTCACTTACCTCCATTCTCCCATAGGATAGGAATTAACCCAAGCATAAGTTTAAATATTTCAAAAATAACATAATTACCATGATATCAGTGACTTGCTGTTTTATTGGTTTCTGTGTTACCTCTGTGTCAGACCAGAGTTTGATTTCCAACGTCTTCAGTTCTGTATGTAATTGTATTTTCCAATGTCTTCAATTCTGTTTTCAGGAGCAGCAGGTTTTGTCTTTGTTTCTCCGCAAACCATCCGGTTGTGCCTCTCAACTTTTTGCTGGGTCACCTCCAAGCATTAATTAGAATTTTTCAACAGTTAAAACCCCATTAAATCAGATGCACATGTTTGCATCTTTAGGTAGGAATTTCCACAGCACAAATAGGTTTGCACTGCTCATTTATATTTGTGATTGTGTACATCCAGAAATAGAACAAATGTATTTGATAGAATCACAGAATGGCTTGGGCTGGAAGAGACCTTTAACATGATCCAGTTCCACCTCCCTGCCATGGGCAGTGACATTTCCCACCAGATCAGGTTGCTGAGTGCTCCATTCAACCTGGCCTTGAACTTCCAGGGATGGGACAGCCACAGCTTCTCTGGGCAACCTGTGCCAGCACCTTACAACCCTTAGAGGGGAGAATTTCTTCTTGATACCCAATCTAAACCTTCTCTCTGTCAGTTTGAATCCATTCCCCCTTGTCCTGTCACTCCAGACCCTCGTCAATAGTGCCTCTCTTGTGGGTTCCCTTCAGGTAGGTACTGGAAGGCCCCAGTTAGGTCATCCCAAAGCCACCTCTTCTCCAGGCTGAGCAATCCCGTTTCTCACAGCAGCGCTGTGCCATCTCTCTGATCACCTTGGTGTCCCTCCTCTGCACTCAGGCTAGGTCCATGTCCTTCCTGTGCTGGATGCAGCACTGCAGGTGAGGTTTTACCAGAGGAGACCAGAGGGGCAGAATCCCCTCACTTGATAAATTGGAAAGCTAAGGATGAAAAGAGATTTTGTGAATATTTAACTGCCTCGTCCATCTAAGATTAAGAGTTAATTTTCAGAAGTTTCCTTAATCCCACAAATGAAAATTTTCCAGTCTGTTCTAGGCATTTGAAGATGTACAGCTCAGATGACACTACTCAGAAGTTGTATCCAGAATGTGGGTGTTTCCCCTCTTCATTCCATCCATACATACTTATATTCTTCGCATGGCTGCATTTTTTTCCCACCAATTCTTTCCATTAATTCTGGCTCCAGGTGCCTTCAGTCCCCTCATTTTAGCAACTGAAGAATTTTTTTGGATGTGACACCAGAGAACAGTCAAAAAAAATTTGAATTCCCTGTCATTAAGGTAGTCAGGGCTAATATAATATGAGATTTTCTTACTGGAAAAATAAGCATAGCTGGTAAATTCCATAGAAGTAAAATTTGTATTTCTTTTGATTTCTTGTCATCTCCATATATCATGTTTTCCTTTTCTCTTGCTGCTTCACTTCCACCTGTTCTCATAATCTGGAAATCACTTTAGTCTGAGATATTTCCTGTTCAATAACTGCATTTCATTGGCTGCCAATTCAGTTTTCTGGTTCTGCACTTCCATTTGTATTTAGGAAACATAATGAAAATTAATATCATAATTATACCATTCAAACAAATCATATGAATGAAATATGTGTCTAGCCAGCCAAAAATATCTGTGGTTGTCATTTGAGTGTATATTATTTTTCCTTCTCCAGTAGCATCATAAGACAGTGTCATGGTTTAACCCTAGCCAGCAGCTGAGTACCACAGAGCCACTCACTCCATGCCCCATCCCACTGATAACTCTATCCCAGATGAAACCTGGGCAGACAGTGGAAAATACTGCTTCCTGTGTTATTCCATGGCCAAGTACTCCATAAAGGAAGAACAACAACCAAATTCTTTTCCCATTGTCCTGGCTTAAATTTGAGTCAAATTTGGGAGAAAACTCTGAATCGGGTCCCTCTAGGAAACAGATTCAAGAAGTCCCTTACACAACTGGTTTGGGGAAATATTTTCCTTGGAGAGAAGTGGGAAAAAATCCTGTTTATTTAACAGGCAAAGTACAGCAATTTCACAATTATAAGCTGCACCTGATTATAAGCCCCACATTACAATACAGAGTGTGATAAAAGGTATCTATTCTATCACCATCTGTTGAGGGTGGGGGCAGTGATCCTTATCTCCATGGGAGATATTCTGCTAATGGGCCATCCATTGAAACCAGGCAGGGCATTGTTCTTTATCTTTTCACAACCCATCCTTCCTCCAGCCAGTCATTTTCTGCTAATGGCCATTGAGTCCCACTGTGGGACTGATAAAATTACTGCATCCCATTGGAAGTTGCTCCAGCCAGGGGGAAGAGCCCAACATTTCTTACCAAGATAAAAACAGAGGTTTTGGGACACTAAGGGAGCCCCTTTCTCCACTGGACTCCAGAGGAAAACCGGATTTCTCCACATCACCACTGGACCTCCGGAGGGAAACTGCACCTTGTACAGGAGCACTGCTCCAACTGAATCACATCTGTCACTGCAGGAGGATGCAGCCACCATGGAATGGGACTGCTGCCAACACCCTGCCTGACAGGGTGTCAGGTTGTACGCTGACTTTGTCAGGGCTTGGAGTTTGTTTCTTTGTAGTACTGTATTTCTATTTTAATGTTATTCCTAATTCCCATATCTTTGCCTGAAAGCCCCTTGATTTCAAAATCATAATAATTTGGAGGGAGGTATTTACATTCTCCATTTCAAAGAGAAGCTCCTGCCTTTCTCAGCAGACACCTGTCCTCCAAACTAAAACAGCAACTTTTCGTTCTTTGTCCATATATAAGCTGCACCTGATTATAAGCCGCACTTCCAGGTTGGGACCAAAATTTTAGTCAAAAAGGTGCAGCTTATAATCATGAAATTACTGTACTTCCCAGCACAAAAATGAACAATACTAACCAGTAAAATCTCTCGCTGCTCTGAGGAGATGACAAATTCAGAAGGGTCCCTTCCATGGGTTGCAGCCTGGCTCACTCAGTCTGTTCTCAGTCTCTCAGGTGCTGGGAAATGCCCAGGCCAGGCCTGCTGGACCACAGGTGTGAGCTTCTGGTGCTCTTCTGGAGCAGGTTCAAACAGTTCCAAGAAAAAGGAAAAAAACACAGTCCAGGGAGATTCTCTGCCTCAGCTAGCCAGAAACTAGCCAATAGCAAAGGCGAGCTCTCTCCTGCAGTCTACTGCAGACAACACAGTCTGTGTGAAAGATGCGGGTGAGCAAGTGCAGTCTCTGATAACAAACTCTGCACCTTTTCTCTCCCCCTTCGCTCCTGGAACCAGCCTTACAACTCAGAACTCAATATTCAACACCAACAGAATAGATGATTTGAGATACAAGCATCATAAAGTCACCCCAAGACAATCCCGTAAGTGTGATCTCTTTGCTTCCTTTGAAGCCCTCAGTGAGTTTTTTGGACAGAATTTAAGAGTACAGCTCAAGCCCAGTTAATGAAACATCAATGTAGGCCTTCACTTTGCAGAAGGTATTTGAAACAAGGTGGCTGTGGAACTTTGTAATAGAATGAGCTGCAAAGAAATTAATGAAACACTGTTGGTATCTTCCCCAGAGCAGCTGTTTGTTATCAAACAAATCTACGCTTTACCCACCCAAGTCATTAATCACTCCCAGCCTCTAATGTCAGACTTCCTAATGGCTTGGGCAACTGCTCTGAGAAGTCTCACATCATTTCCTGTCAAATTTGTCTCTAAAGTACATCCAGCATGCTTGAGAGATCAGCTGCTTGTCCCATACACCTTTATAATTGCAGACACTAAGGACTTTATGGTTCATTAAATTAAATGAGACAACGTAGTTATTTTATTACAGAATATCAAGTAAAATCAATTAAGTTAAATTTGAATTGTTGCTTGCACTGAGCAAATTTCTGTCCAGGCTCTTTTCACATTCCCATTTAGTTTGGATGCTGATTTAATTGCGTCCTTTTATTTCAGAGGTGCCTGCTTGGATTTTTTAAATTCTTTACAGAGTTTAGACAAATCATAATAAACCTTTCCTCAAAGGAAGTAAACAACAACTTCATTAAATTTGATGCCACTCTAATTACATTATTAAAATAATTTATTTGTAGGACAGGTGACTGTAAAAAGCAATGTCCATGTGTTGGAGGTTAGGATTTTTTTTTCTTTCCTTCAGGGAACTTTTCTCCCATTTGTTGCCCAAGAGATGAGAATGAGGGCACTTAAGAGAGAGAAAAGATGTGGCCGGGGAGGAGGGTGAGGGGGTGCAGTTGAGTGTAGTCTCTTAGCTGGGGAGTGAGTGTGGTAGCTGGAGGGATTTTCCCTTGGGAAGTGCAGAGATAACAAGAGACTCGGCCCCTCCAGAGGCAACACCTCCCAGGTGCCTGTGGGAGCCCGGCTCCAGTGCCCACCCTGCTGCTTTCTGCCCCTCAGTTAGGTTCTTGCTCCGCTTTAACTCAACACTCAACGCCTGGACTCCCACTGCTCCTGCCACCGCTGCGGGTTTGTTTCTAGGTCTTAACAAACTCCTCAGCGCAAGCTGTGACATTTAAACAGCTAGAAATGAAAAGAGGATATTAATGCTTCCATAGACGCAACTACCACACCTCAAAAGGAAAAATAATCAGCGTGCTACTTCAGATATTTCATGCTGAATACTTACGGTGGAAACAACTTTTTGTGCCAGATCCAAGATCTTTTGAAGTTATTCACATTCTGCCATCAGCTTCAAAGGGAAACAAGATTTGCCATGCAAAATAATCAAGAGCTGAAACTACTTACGAATTAATTCAGGGCAGCTTTGGTTGTAAGAGCTACAGAATTTAGCAAGATGATGTGTTCTGTTAAGGGCCAAATTCAAACTTCAAATACAAAGGATGATTAACTCCCAAAATATCAGAATTACAGGGTCATAGAATGGTTAGGGTTGGAACAGCCTTAGAAATTCACCTGTTGGGAGGATGGGGAGGTGTTGAGGAGGGAGTTCAGGGGTTGTTTGGTACATGCTGGGAGTGGACACCTTCCACCAGACCAGGTTGCTCTGAGCTCCATCCAACCTCACCTTAAACTCTTCCAGGGATGGGGCAGCTAGGCCTCCCCTGGCCAACCTCTGCCAGGGCCTCATCACCCTCACAGGGAGGAATTGTCAGTTTGAAGCCATTTCCCCTTCCAGACCATTGTAAATAGTCTCTCTCCACTCTTCTTGTAAGCTCTCTTCGGGGACTCAAAGACCACCATGAGGTCACCCCAAAGCCTCCTCTTCTCCAGGCTGAACAATCCCAATTCTCCCAGGGTTTCCTCACAGCAGAGCTGCTCCATCCCTCTGATCATCTTGGAGCCTCCTCTGGACTCACTCCAGCAGCTCCATGTTCTTTCTGTGCTGGGACCCCAGGGCTGGAGGCAGCTCTGCAGGTGGGGTGTCACCAGAGTGGGGCAGAATATCTAATGCATATATATTAAGACAGTGAATTTTATAAAGATATTTATTGTGCAAGAATGATTTTCATGCTAATTTACAATGAAATAATTAAACAAATAATCATGCCATTGCTTAATTTCAACACTAAGCAGAATATTTACATTCAAGTTTACATCTTTGTTCAAGTTCCATGTACAATATTGTCAGAATTGAGCAAGAATGCATCTTCAAATCAAAGTTATTTGTCTGGCGCTTTTTTGGTTTGTTTTTTACAATAAAGTATCAACACCTTTCAGACTTTTACTGGAAATGACAAATTTCCTCTCTTTGCAGTACCCTTTTTTCCCAGTTACAGCACTGGAAAAGAACAAAAAACCACAAACAAAACCCCAACCACAAAAGCAACCTGCAGGAACCAGTGTCATATGCACACATCAATCTCCAATCAGCCATGCATTTAAACAGGAAGGAGGCTGCAGAATAACCTCTGCACGACTGATTTTTGGGGGACTGTTTATGTCATCCTTGAAACAGAGCCTGCCTTAAGAAAATGAACCTCAGGACAATTCTTTCACAAAGTCTTAAATAACAAAAAGACCTGCTTTGTCAGTACTGAAGCAAACATCTTGTAATAGCATCAGACATACCCTGGAACTTTTTGTTGTGTTCTGGGATTGTTTTGTCCCACCACAGGGGTGCCCAGGATCACAGCACTGTGGTGTGGCAGCTTCTAAAAAACGATTTAAAAAACAAACAACATGCCCCAGCCACCAAATATAAAAACAACAACAAAACAAGGAAAAATACTTTCAATGTGCAGAAATTCAAACAGTAACTTTCTGGTACTGCTTTTCCCTCTTCACACTGCAGCAGTGTAAAGCAATTTCAGACTCCAGAGTTGTCTGTGGTCCTTCATCAAAGGTTTCCAACACAGACTTCTCAGGCACCTTCCTCCCACCCTGACCTCAGAATCAGCTCAGACAACACTCAAACTCAGAAATGCTTCTGAATGACAGAACCTATCACAGTGAAACTGAACAGCTCAAAAATGCAACAGAGTTTTTCCTTCCTTCCACAGTTCCATGTGATGCCTGCTACTCTAATCCATGTTCTCCAGTCAGTGCCTCTCTTGCTGCCTGGTTTCACAGAGGCCAGGAATAGTAACAGAAGAACCAGAGCAGTTCACTGTTCTGACTTACTTGTGTTCTTAAGTTATATGACAACAAAAAAAAAGTGATTGTCCTGGATTTTGGTTGTGAATGTCATGGAGGGATACTGACTTTGAAGATGCAAACCTAAACATTCCCACATTTTAAATAATCTTTATATTTAGCAGAGACTACTCCACTTTTTCTGCCTTCATGTTGTGACATCTCCTGCAGAACTTGTGGGCTGAGGAGCAGCTGTCGAAGGCTGCACTGGCAGCATTTCTAGCTCAGATTCACGGACAAAGATGACGGCATCACCACTGACATTTATCAAACACTGAGCCTGAGAAAAAAGACAATACCCAGTTACCAAACATTAAACAATAATATGTTTACTTGTATCTGCTAAATATAACTACACAGAAAAATCAACAGAGATCAGGAGAAGGACAAATTATTAGAACTTATTGGTGAGGCAACCTGTGCCACATTTCCTTTTCTATCCACTCACTTGTGTGCTACCAAACATGCAGATGGATTCTTGAAAGACACCACAGATGAAATATCTGGATATCTATACTTGCTTCCATTACTGTTCTGAATATATTTAATTTACTGAATATTCTGTTATTGCCTTCACAAATTAAGGTTTGTCCCTTTATGTACAAATGGAGCATTTTACATCAGCAGCTCCAGGTATTTTTACATGGAGATCCTACACTGCAACATCAGAAATACCAAGTAAGTTCTGCACTACTGTGTAACTGTTTCCTGCAATTTACTTCATTCTAGCAAACTTGGTTCTTTTATCAATCTGGGTATTTATGAAACATCCTCATAATTTTTTTAATACAAGAACAGTCTTGGATTCTTCAAATATCATACCAAAATATCAAGAAACATTGTGCAGATATGGCTCTACAGCACTGCTGGTTTTTAAAGACATAAAATGTGTATTTGTGTCCTACTAACCACAACAGCACTTGTTATTTCACATCCCAATGTACCTGATTTTTGTTTGGATTCTCCATGAAGACACACTGCTTCATTATATATGACACAACTGCATTCCCTCCCAGAGCTGCAACATGAGCTCTAACCATGGCAAACACTTCAGCAATAAAAGCATGGAGGAAGCCACTGACACCACCCTCCTAGAATGGAAAAAATATACATTACATATTATATTAGGTCTAGCTACAAGATGCTGAGTACTTCTCTTACATATTTATCAGCTGAATAATTTAGTGAATCCTAAATGGTGTGAAGAACTTAAAAGCCATTCACTGTTTAATGGGTCACAGTTACAAATTAGATGGAGAGAGACCATTCACAGGGGCCTGGAATGACAGCACAAGACAGAATAGCTTCAAAGTGACAAATACAGAATGGATATTGGGAAGAAATTCTTCCCTGTGAGGGTGGACAGGCCCTAGCACAGGTTGCCCAGAGAAGCTGTGGCTCCCCCTGGATCCCTGGAAGTGTCCAATCTGCACTTAGTACAGGAATGTCCTGTAACCATTTCCCTGTTCTGACATCCTTTTGAAAACATTGTCCTTTTCACACACAGCTTTCTCAAGGTAAAAGGGAAAGTTAAAAGTAACTTGCAAGATCCAAACAAAACATTTGTCTGATTCAAGTTTCTCTAGAGAGCTCACAGCCCATTTTCAGGAAGTCTGATCATTTTTATTAACATTTGCTCTGTAATTTTAGCAATGTGCAATTAGGAAAAAAAAAGCAAACTCTTCAGCACTGACAAATGAGGCAAGAGGTACACTCTAGCTCTGTGGCCAAAAGCAAAGATACAGCTACTTGCCAAAAGGACAGGTAAATTTTAAGGACCATTGGCTTGCATTTTGACATGCTCAGAGAATTTTGTTTTCCCAATGCAGACCGAAGATCAGGGTTTGAACATCACCTCTAAGCTCGTTGTGTGGTCACAGACTCATGGTGTAATTTTTGATGCTCATCAGACAAAGTTTTGTTACAGAGAATGCACAGGATGCAGTATTAAAAATTAGCATAACATTATCTATGGTATGGGCAATGATATATTAACCAAAGAATTCTAAAATCCAAATACACAGTGAAAGTTCATCACTGAGCTTATCAAATAAGAGAAGGACAGATTACTTATTTTTTTCTTTAGCACTTAATTTGGGGTCAAATGATCCCAACTTCTACCACTGTTGGTCAAAGACATTTTTTTCCATATAGTTCTGTTTAATAACTCACTGGTTTAGTGTTCTGTCCAATTCAACAGCAATGGCAATTATATGACACCTTCCTAACAGTGCCAAACACAAAACAGCTTTGAGTGCTCCCTGACAAAAGGACTACAACGGAATTTGCTCTGCACTCAGCACCACAAGCGACACAAATTCTACTCCCTGGCTGTGCCACACATCAATGCAAACCTCTCACTCTTACAATTAACAAAAAATTATTCCCTGACATAAAACGAAATCCCTGACATAAAATGAATCCTTGCCATACAGCTCACCTCACGCAAAGAAGTGGTTTCTCGTATAAAAAACATGTTGATTATCCCAAGATATTTGGTTATTTTCGCCCCAGGGAGAAAGGAAAGAGGTGTCATCTTAACAACTGAGACAGTGGAATTGGTGCATGACGGGACAGAGCGGTGCCGTAAGTATCCCTCAGCCAATGGACTTGCTTTTTCAAGGGAAGTAGCTGAAAAATGGGAAAAAACCAGGAGAAAATAACTATCAAGATCCATCATTGTTCCTCAAAATACAAAAACTCTTCTTTATGGTTTTCCAAATAGCTTGGTGACAACATTCAGCTGCCTGTGATGCTCAGCCATATATGTGAGAAAGGAAAGGAAATCATCATGCAAAGCATGCAAGAGGAGACGAGAAGCTGAAATGACATTTATTTGAAAGAGTGGCATTCCTGCAAAAGGAAAACATTGAGGCGAGCAGCTGCACATACAACCATTGGTTATAATGTGAAGGTAAAGAAAAAAGTGCCAACATTTTGAAACATGTACTCTGCTGGAAGAACAAATTATAGGAAGTGTGAAAGTTGTTGTTTCCCCAGTGCAGCATTTTCCATTAAAACAGGTATTAATCTCTGCTAATTTAAGCAAGATAGTCAGACCTGTGGCCAAAGAACTACTGAAAACCAACTCACCACTTGCTAATTTAGTGACCATTGCCTTGACTGTCCCCTTGGTGATTGCTTCCTGTTTCTCACCCCCAATTTTCCAAGATCACACATACACCTACATCCATGCAGTGGATGTTATACAATTAGTAGGCTTACATACGTATGGAGAACTAATTACAGCAAGATTTATTTTGCTTTTTATGTTACTGGTTTGTCAACCCTACATGAGGTTACAGAACAATGTCAGCAGTTTTCACACTTGGGAATTCATTCTATATGTGATCTGCAATGCTACTGCTGGGCAGGCCACTCCACTAAGTCACCACTGGGAAATCAGAGATATGTCTCAGATTATCAGAACGTGGTAGAAACAGCCGCCTACTTGTCTTAATTGATCCGCGCCTTATGGTCTGAGCTTTCAGTTTAATGAGCTCTATCCAGCTGTTGCATCTGTCTGCAAAGGAACTGTAATCAACTGACGTTGCTGGAAACACAGACAGAAAAACAAAAGAAAAAAAAAACAGAAAAAAATATATGGATGATGTCTCTTGCTCATCTCAATGCTCCTTTTTGAGGAAGCAATGATTCATGTCTGAGAGAGAACAACCATCCGTTTGCAGGTCTGTTTAAAAGGAGAAGTTACAGAATAGGTTTGGACTTGTCCAAACCAAAGTACCGATTTCTGGTGATGTCCCAGCTCTGAACCAACTGCCTGAGTGGGACTTCAGCACTGAAAAAACATGCAAATACAGTCATTAAGGACTTATGCTAGATTAGTTTTTTTAAATCTCAATTTAGGCCATAAGCTATAGCTTTTTAAACTTAATTTAAGCCTTTTTAAATTTTCATTTTCATTGGGTTTTTTCCTTACAAAGAGCTGCTGATAAGCATTTCAATTTCTCAACCCTCTTTATCAATAACTAACCTACAGACTCAAAAAAAAAAAAAAGCTTTGGTGATGAGGATAAGAGTCACAAACTGAAACAACACCTCTCTTTTAAACACAAATGAATATTCCTTAGAGAATAGTCTTCCTTGCCCCAACATCCTCCCTCCAACATCCCTCCCATTATAATTACAACAAGAAGTAAGAGTTGTTTCTGCTAGGACTTTTGGTATTAGTTGCAAGGGGTGTTTGCATATCTTTAAAAAAAAAAGGGGGTGGGGATTGCAAACATCGTTTCTTCATTGTCCTGAAGAAACGGGAGGAATACATGCTAACTTCAAATTAACACAGGCAAAACAGCTCTATTCCCAGGGACTCATTTTCTGTCAGATAAAGTTCTATCAATTTACCTGACAGAGAGGCTGTTATTATTAACAAATCTAATTCTTATAATGAAAAATCACATCAAAATATTAGGATATCATTAAGCCACACCAGAGCATGCATTCTCAGTTAAGTAGTAAACACTTCCTGGATTAAGACACATCCAAAAAGAGTATACCAATATCCCAAGAATGCTCATTCTGCTCTGGCAGATGGCTAAATTAAGGAAACTCACCTCTCTGAGCAGCAGGAATACCTGTGTGGGAACTTGCACCCTCCAGGACTTCTGATAAAACAAAATTAATTCTGTTCAGATTCTATTAAGCAGAGTCAGGTAGTACAGGACAACAGCTTCCAAGAAAGATGGGAGTGACTATTTCCAAGGGCCTGGAGTCACAGGACAAGGGGGAATGGCTTCACACTTTTAGACTGGATATTAGACAGGAATTCTTCCCTGAGGATGGTGAGGTCCTGACAGAGATTGCCCAGGGAAATCGTGGTTGCCCCATCCCTGAAAGTGTCCAAGGCCAGGTTGGCTGGGGCTCTGGGCAATATGAAATAGTAGAAGGTGTCCCTGCCCAGGGCAGGGAGTTGGAATGAGATGATCTTTAAGGTCCTTCCAACACAAACTACTCCACAATTCTATGACCCTTATAAAAGATTTTAGGGTCAAGTATGAAAAAACCCCATCCCCTATATGGCATAATGTTTACTTAGGTAACAGAGTTATTAGAAATAATTCACTTTACTAAATCTACCTTGTAATTTTAATATGTTTATTTATTAAAGGTCGCTACTGTATAAGATTGTAAACCAATATTTTTAAAACAACAATCCTACAGAAAAGTAAAAATATATTAAATAACCTGCTAAGTAAATGTAACTACAATGAAGTTGTGAAGAAATGAAAGATGGAATAATTGTCTGGCTGAACTGCTCTGTCTACAGCACCATATGGAATGTGGAGAACATCAGGAAAAAGGGAACACGGGAACAGGCTGCCCTCCACTGGTCAGGGCCAGCACACAGGGAGCACAGTCTAGTAATGTAGAGAAACACCAGCAGAAATTTCTGGATAGTTTCTCTTCTTTAAAATAAAAAATGTAGTAAATTAAAAGTTTAGCATTAAAAAAAAATTTAAAAAAAAGAAGATTTTTGCTCAAATTAATCTGGCCTCTGAAAATACAAAAGCAAGTGTGGTACTTACTTTACATGACTTATTTACACAACTGATGTAACAGGCAAAAAAGGGAGCTCAAACATTTACAGTAATTCCCAGATATTTAATTTCCTTTCAGTAACCATTTTGGTAGATAATCCAACCAGGGAGAAGGGATTAAAGACAGCGGATTTCAATAAATGGGATTTCTAATGAAGTCACAGAAGAACTGTGACAACCAGTCTTGAAATGCAGCTCTATCTCAGGTTAAATAAAGTAGCTGTTTAACAGCTACAATGTGCTGCACTGTACAGATTATTTATTATAGCTTAGGCTTATAGTTTATGCTCCTTTCACTTAAAGGAAATTTGCATGCAACCAGTATTTGGTAGATAAAGTATTTCCCATCATGAAAACAATGAGATTAATTATGTGAGGCTGAGAAAACATGGAGGTACTTTATAGGGGCCATTTACAGTACGAGACAAGCCTAACTACTAGGTAATTGAGTTATGTCAAATGACACCCAACACCCAGTGGTTTGCAGCATCTTCAGTATTCTAGATGCAAAGACAGGAAATACAGACAGAATGATCAGCCAAGCCATCTTCTGTGTCTCTCAAAATATTTGACAACAGGAGTAAATATACCCATTATGCTTAGGCAGCAAAGCACATTTAAAGCCTGTGAAAGTACAGATATTTTAAAGCCCCTATAACTATGAAAGAGCATAACTCAAAATCCATAAAAACCAACAGTTTAACATTCTCCCCCTTAACTGACCTTTAGCTGGAGAGAATGGTTGAGAAGAAAGGGGATCAGAGCAAAGTTCCAAGGGAAATTGTAGCTGTTCTTCATTGTCTGTAGATGCTTCAAGAAAACATGGTCAACTGATAATTAATCTCCAAAATAAGATTTGCCAGTAATTACAAGCAGAGTCAATTTAGTCAGATCTGACTTGAACAGGTATTTTCAGCACGTGCATGAAATGATGCAGTTCTGCAGAAACAGGTGTTTGACAACAAATACAGCTGCAACATTGAGCAGAACTTGGGTTCCACTGAAAAGGATTTGAAGTTTTTAGGAAAAAATGAAGTCCATTCATGGATTTTTATTTTGATTCTGCAGTTGAATCTAAGTCAGCTATTATAATAAAAATTATCACTTCTTTCACATGAAAACACTTAATTGTCACTACTGAAGAAGTCAGCCATAACTACTGTTTCAGAAATACATGGCTCTGTTCTACTATCTAATCCCATTCTGAAGAATTGAGTATCCTCAGAGATCTGTCTGAATTCCCACTTCCAGACTGCACACATACATTTCTAACATAGGATGGTACTTAATTAGCAAGGTGACATAGGCAGATCACAATAGTGTCTTCCACTCCCTCCACGTGCTTCACTGAGCTCCAAAACTATTACTGACCTGCTTAAGGATTTTCAGAAGGTTGGGTTTTTTTAAAAGTATTATGAATTTATTTTCCACCTTCTTAAAGTACGGACAAAATTTCTACTTATAAGAACAAGTATTCTTGGATGATTTACACCACATGTTCCAAAATACAACAGAAATGTCATCATCTGTTACACCTACCTTTTAGAGAAAAACAATTAAAGTAGTATAGATAGAATAAGAAAGTACTATAAATTTGTTGATTATGGAAAATAAATACCTAATAGTTGATAAGTAAGTCATGCTGCTGAAGGTCTAGTACATGAACCCTAAAAAACATCTATGTGTTGAAAGAACCTCCCTGAAAAATATGTATTTTTGAACATGATGGTCCCTGTGGGTCCTTTTCAACTCAGAATATTCTGTGGTCTGTGATCTGTATATGTAACTGAAATTAAAACCCAGACTCATTAGGCACTGATGAAAAAAAAAGGAAAGATGCCTCACAATATTTACCTCTTTGCTGTGATTTTTCAGTAGGTGCTTTGTTGGCTTGTAGTGCTTGGTTTTTGTCATATGTAATAGCAACAGCTGTGACTGCAATCTGCAAATCAGAAATATTTGGCATATTAGGTAAGGTGATCTCTTGTGCAATCTGAAAAAACAATTTTGCAAACAAGCAGTTCTTTGCATAGAATCATAAGGAAAAAAAAATCTAAGAACTCACCAGACATAGCAGTAAATCAAATCCTAGCCCAGTTTACCCTGAGCAGCAAACATTAACTCTAGGAAGTTAAAAGTTTTAACTCTGGAAGTTAAAAGCAGCAATTCACTTACCTGAACTAACTCATCCTCTGGCAGAGCAACTGTAAAGTTTACATGGCAAAGGCAGCAGGGAACCATAGACCGCAGTTTAAAATACAAACTCTGTTGAAGACAGGATATTATTTTGTGTTACTCAGGGAAAAAGGTGTGGTTTATTTTAGAGAAATTAAGGATCAAAACTATTTTCACAGTAGAAGTCATCTAATGATATTAATTTTTTCTTGGAGAAGAATTACATGTGTGAAAAGTCAGGACAGAATGCAATCTACTGTAGAGCTCTCTTTCTATTTCTAGAGTATACTGCCAGTCAAAGACTCCTTCAGATTACAAAAGCTTTGGAAATCCCTAATATACTAAAAAAGGCTGAACCTATCTTAAAAGAAACTCACAAGCTAATTCGAGACACCCTGCAGTCTATTTTCAAGATTACGAGACACATGCTATTTTCAGTATAGCTGAATTTCACTTGGCTTCCATTTGAACACTTAAAAAAGTATTTGAAATAAGATTCTTACCTTCAACAGATTCTCACAGAGATCATTAAAGTTCTTATTGAGTGTTTGATTTGTTGGGTTAATGGTGCTTAATCTGGACACTCTAACTGCTGTGAACATCTGAATTAGAAACAAACATGGGTTTTTTTGCCAACATATGCCAATAGATTTTATCCAGTGTTTTAAACTCAAATTAATAAAGAAGGAAAATAATGTAAAATATGTTAACATATATGTTAACTAAGTAACAAAATAAGCTAGCTAAGCAACACAGTCAATAATCTGTTCCCTTTAAGGGGCTTCAAACCTAGCCAAACTTTTCAGAAAGCTAAAACCTTGAAGTTCATATTTACTGTAATTACTTTCATATTTCTGTATTAGGTTATTAGTTACATAAGAGCATTAAAAAAACCAACAAAGAAACAGGTTCTTCTACCTTATTGTTCTTACCAAAATACTACTTTCATTTCTGTCACAAGGATGTCTATTAATTTACCTTTCAATACATACATTTTAATTACTACCACATATTTCAATACAATTTAGCAAAAAGTTACAGTTTTGAAAAACCTTACTTGAATTTCTGGTGTCCAGTTATTTATACCAGGCATAATTTCTGTGTTGCAACTGTAAAAACCTGTGAAGAAAATATTTGGGAAAAAATCTATTTTATACACTGCAATATAAAAATACTTGTAAAGAAAACACACGTGAAACAGTTTTGCAAGTATTTTCCCTCATGTGATTTTGAGTATTGAATAATACACCAGAAATGAGACCAATATTCAAAAAGCAAATATAGAATTCCTGGGCCAACACCCCAAATCCACAACCAGTCCACCTATTTCTGTTAGATAAACTATGCACAAATGAGGAATTTTTTTAAAAAGGTGTGATATGAAAAGCTAAAAAGCCAACCTTTAATAGAGAGCACAGTAAAGGCTGTAAAGGAACTACTGTAGTGACTGAATGCAAATAAAAGTCAGAAGTATAATGACTAAAAGCAGAGTAAAGTCAGTTACTAACAGGAAATCAGCAATTTGGAAAGCCTGAAGATACAAATAAATAAGCAGAAAAGGTAGGTTCTACATAAAAGCACAGAATGAAAAGAAATTGTGTAGTAGCTTGCAGAAGGAATAAATATTAACAGACTGTCTCTCAGAACATCAAAAGCAGAAATTCTGTTGAAGAATCAAATAAGATTTAGAAAGGATATGCAGAAATAATAACATGAGAGCAGAAAAAATGCCTTTTTTTTATAGCAGTGCAGCAGAGCTTTCCATAACAGCAGTAAACCAATCCCTTGTTTATTTGTCTTGAACAAGTGAAGGAGATATTGACCAAAAAGACAAATGAAAAAGAAAGATTCTTATAAACCATGGAATAGGCAAAAGATCAAACAGCTAATTCACTCTGAGCTCTTAACTTACTCCACTACCAGAGAAGAACACTCTTTAATCTTCAAGTAATAAGGTGCTAAAGTGACTGGTCCTACTAATCTCCTCAGTACAGGTATCTCTATTACTGATCCACAGCAACTATTCCAGAAAAGGATGTTCATGAGGAGATGGAAAAACAAGAAAGTTCTCAATCAGCATACAGACAAAAGGCACCTGACTTATACCACCTACTCTGGACATCACCCCAACCTCCAACAATTTGGCAAGATCCTTCACCAAGTTCTCTTTTAAGAAACTAAGAATGAAGCATCATCAAATGAAATGGAAATACAAGATTAGAAAAGGAGGGACAAAAATGCTTAATTTTCACAGTGAAAACATCTGTAATTTTGGATTTTGTGCTTCAAACACATTCATAAATTATATGCAGAAGAGAATAAAACAAGATGATTGCTGATGGCCTTAATTTAGGGCAATAAAATCAACTGCAGTAGAATTAGATAATCAGTGAGGAAGAAAAGATTTGGGGATAGTAATAGATAACTACAAGGACAGTTCTGAGCTCGACACGCCTCACAATTATTAACATTAATATCAGTTATTAGGAAAGAAACTAAGACTTTCTCAGAAGAAACACAGCGAAATTCACAATGACATGAGGAAGGACAAGGACAAATCAAATGTCCAGAGCAATTTCTATATAATGGACAACTATATTTGCCTCTTATCCAGACCTGTCAGGGAAGGTATGACATATCTATACAATGATAAATAACATAAAGACAACTGATACCAGGCAATAATTAGTTCTCTATTCTACTTTAATTAACCTGGAACTTATAAATTCACAATTCAGTCTAAAAATCTTCAGAAACATTCATATTGTCACTTCTCTTTGAACTTTTAAAATAATTTTTAATAAAAATAGTCATATTTTGTCATTTTGCTGCCTACAGCATAAATTAGAACAATATCATTGTAACCATACCAGAAGGTGGTGGAACATCTGTCAGTAAAGAATGTACATCTTCCATTGCATCTGTGTCATCAATCTGCAAAAAGGGAATAAGTGAGAAAATCATGTTGCTGTGCCAGTAAGAAATTCCAGAAAGAAATAACATAACTGTTACTTCATTCAACCTTTAACACTCTTATCTGAGATCAGACTGAGAGCCCTGTAACCTTCTGTAAATAATTCTGGTGTGTCTTTTACATTCATCCTGTCTTATTGACCTGCAAGAGATCCAAATCTACCTCTAACTCCCAACATTCTCTCACCAAGTGTTTTAGAAATGGTTTATAATTTAACTCCACTATTGAAGGGTTTTCTGTCAAGTAATGTGTCTCCTTCTCACTCTCCATGTAAAAGGGGCTGTCTTTATTTTCTTCAAAAAACAACCCAAAAACTACAAAAAACCAACCCAGATATCTTTACCTCTCATAACTGCCTTCTCAGCCTCTTTCAGCATATCCCCATCACAATGAAATTTTTATTACTTTTTTTACATAGCTCCAGTGAACACTGATTCTACTCCAGAAAGCTTAGTCAGGAGTTTAACTAAATCTTCTGCAATATTGTTTCTGATATCCAATAATCATCAACCAATTATCCAATATCTCAAACAGACAGTAGTAAATGATTCCACAGATAAGTAATTTTTTTCTATTAATGCCTTAAAAAAATCCTCATTCTTTAACAACGGTATTCGACCCTTTTTGCAAAAGCACCAACCAATCTAAATTTATTATCCCAAACTCCCCCAACCCATTATTTTTTCACTCCCCTTTCAAATCTGTTTTCAAACAAACTGCTGTTGTAGTGCTCCCTCATTCTTCTTATCTACAACCTTTCTTCAAGATTACTTTCTATGAAGATGTGACTTGTGAAGATTAACAGAGCCTTAAATGTACCTTAGGCTGCAATTACAGGCTGTAGTTTGTAGCGGATTTTAGTCAGTGGTAGGTATTTGTATACTACCTGTATCTACAGGATGATCAAAACTCCAGCCCTTCTTTAATACCTGAAGTATTAGAGACTTCAAAATGGACAATGCTCAATCACATCTTTGAATTTTAGTGAATAGAGAGGTAAAAGAAATTTATGTCCTTTATCTGTAGGTATTGTTCTTTTTATTTGCAGTTGCAGAAAGAACTGGAAGGCATTGTCAGAAGTTGTGAATTCTTAAATTGTGAAAACCAATAGCTGAAATTCGGAAAATCTTCTTTTATGTGCTTGGGACATGCAGTTTTTTGAATGCTTTGAATACAATCCATTCTGGGCTGTAATTCTGCATATATATATGTATCTAATAATTCTGAATGTTTGTTTACAACAGTAAGAGCGCTGAAACAGGAAGAAAATACAATCTTCTAATTTGCTAAATATAAAGTATGGCAATACAGAACCTCAGTGTTTACAAAAATAGATCTAAAGTTTTTTATTAGTCTGATCTGCTACTTGAAGCAAGCAGACTGACATTTCTTAACAGCTCTTAATTATTATTCTAGAGATTGCTACACATTCATGAACAGCAGGGCAATTTTTTTTCAGATAGTCTGTAGACAGTTGTGCTTTAAGCGAATAGAGTGAGAAAAAGACAAAGCAAAATCTTAATAATCCATTTTTTCTGTTGGTACAGAAGGACAAAAATCATACACAATTTAGGAACTGTTCTTGAAGATTAGTGAGAAAACTTTTCTGGTTTTTTAAATATATATTTCAGGAGAAGGAACGTATGAACATGAGCAGTGAAAATGTTTATTACCTCCAAGACAAAAGCATCCTTCTTCCCATGTGAAAGGTCAAGCTCTGTAACTTCATCAGAGCTTTCTGACTGAGATCTCAATAGCCTGGAACGTTGTCTTGGCTCTGGAATGGGAGACCCAATAATTTCTTCTGGTAACTCCTAAAAGGAATGTAAGAATTAGCAGATGCTCTGCCCAGCTTAAAAATAATTAAACTCTACACAATTTGTTAACAATTCTAAGAGTCACATTATTCTTAAAATTATTCTACTAGGAAATATATCTAAATAATACCAAACTATGATTTGGTTATATGACTAAAGAGATCTGAAAATTCTGGCAGCTTTCCAAAATACAGTGAAAAAATTGTGTATCTCTATTTGTAAATAAACTTATGTTCTGAATGACTCAGTAAGAAAAAATGGATATACAGTGTATACATTTTAATCAGAACGTTTTATTTTTAAGAATAAAAGATTTACTTACTGGAGGATTAATCTCATAAAGTTCCTTGTTTTTTGCTATTGTATCATTTATTTTCTTTTGCATATGGGATATATGCTGATCATAGGTGGCATCATTTGGAGTCTTCCCAGCAATCTGAATACCTCCAGGTGTTGGCAAAGCTGCTAAATACACACCTGTTGCAGACTTTTTAAAAGTCACAAAGAAAAAGACAAGTGTATAAGCATGAACTCCTAATATATTCATATAAAGCTTTCCATAATGCTTATGCTAAAACAGCATTGTGACACAGAAATTACAGTAGCATGTCTGGCAAATAAATAAATGATTTTACAATAATTACAACACCTTGCTCTCAAAATGACACTTTAATGTGTGGTTACCCCAAATCCCATAACACCTGCATGTCTTCCAGAGAAAATACTGTAAGAAAGCAAAAGAACCCCAGAATGCCCTGTACTTACTGCCAAGCCCATCAGCATATTTTCCCCCACAGTGATCTGAATTCTCAGCCCAAAGAGGGCATTCATTCCTCTCAGCTTGAGTTTGTTCATCAGTTGTGTGTGCACTTCATACTCCATGAATGGCAAGAGATTACTGATAGAGGTTGCATTTGCTTCAGCCTGAGCTTTCTTCTTCAGACGGCACAACCTGACAACACAAACCAGCACAGAGTTTTAATGAATTTGTGAAGACTGAAAGGAATCACAAGGTATCTTGATTTTTTTTTCCTCATTGTATAACCTAATACAGCTTCTTTTCAATTATTTTAGATTGTTGCAACAGTAAAATAAAATGCCAGTTCTTTACAAGAACTGCTTGCAACAGTGTCATCTGAAAACTTCTATTTTCAGTTTTTCTTCTAGTAAGACTCCCAATGCAAACATTTATTTTTCTTGCTGCAAGCCTCCAACATTTCAGGCACAAGTACAGAAAATTACTACTGCAATTTCTGGTGGCAGAACTTTTAAAAATTCTATTAATACAGTTATTCAAGACACACATTGTAAGGAAGAAAAAAGCCCCCAAACCAAACCCAAATGCCCTCACAGCTAAAGCATTAACCATATTTGTCTGAAAGGAGAAAACAAAGAGCATAGCAATACTATCTCTGACTATACATTAGTTCATCTTCCACTCTCTGGGTTTAGTCCTACAAGCTGAAATTCAAAGCTCACACGAGTGCAATGGTATTTTCAGAGAGAAATTTTATTCAAGAACACATGCCTATTGTATGTTTTGTAATATAAGGTTTGATGACACATCGGAATTTAGCAACAGGAATTCTTTCTAAGATCTTCAAAACTTTACTAGACTAAATACTAAGGAAGTATTTTGACAGATACCTGGCTTGAATAAGACATCCCTTCCCAATAACTATTGCCTCCACAGGAAGGTCAATTGTGGTGAAAAGGACATCAGGAACTTTTTGCTTCCTGCAGTTGTAACAGTAAGTAAGGTGAGCAGGAAATGGCATGTTCAATTCATCATATGGAATATGGCAAAATCCACAACCTGGTGGTGAAGCTTCTTCAATCCTAAAAATACATTATGGATAGAATACTTAAAACATCTGCATCTTGTTCACCATGGTCAGTAAGTGCACATGTGTATAAACACCTACAGAGACCTACTTGAATCATACACCACAATTAAACTCTGCTCCATTATACCAATGTGACAAGTATTACAATATGTGAACTAAAAGAAGAAAAGGTTGCACACTACTTGCTAAAATGCTATCAATAAAACTTGCATTGAAACTTCTTATGTAGGGATTGAGAAAAAGGACATTCAGTGACCAACAATTCATATGAAACTGTAACATTACTGAACTGGCTTTAAGCAGTGTAACTTCTAAATATAATCCATGACAAAGAGTTGTACAAAGAATTTTCTGTACCAAACGAACCAAAAAAATCTCTTTTACACTCATTGTGTCCAAAACCCCATAACAGCAGAATACAAACTACATCATCCTTCTGAGAAGCAGCACAATATATATTAACATTGTGAGAAGAACTGCAATATTGTTTCTTTCCTGCATAAGGAATCAGGTAAAACTCATTATTTCCTTAGAACACAGTCTGTCTCCCCCATGAGCAATACCCAGGAATGACCACTATAAATATATGAACAGGGAAAGCACAGCCAACTGCAACAATGCAAATTTATACTGTGTCATTTAAACAATTCTTCTCAGTGATTTTGAAGAGGTGTGTAAGCAAATCTGACAGATTTAGAACAATAGTTATCATAAGAATACGGCAAATATATTTTGGGTTGAGTATGAGCTTTGTCTGTTTACCTGTTTTACCTCCCTCTGGCATTACTAATCTATGCCAAGACTCTTTGTAGCACCAAAATACATATTTTCATAAAAGTGCTATTTTCTTTGTATTATGAACATGATATTTCTTTCTCTCTGTCATATAGTGATTACAAAAACAAGTATTTTAGTTCTGGCTACAGTTTTTTAAACTCTATGCAAACCAGAAGACAATGGTTTTGCTAACAATGTAAAAGAATCATAAATAATACTAAGTTGACTGGTTTATTATGGAAAAAGCAATGCATGCGTAATAAATAGCCTTGCTTACAACTATAATAATCCCTTGAAATATTTGATTAATATCCTGATGA
This sequence comes from Catharus ustulatus, assembly GCF_009819885.2. Lineage (NCBI taxonomy): Eukaryota > Metazoa > Chordata > Aves > Passeriformes > Turdidae > Catharus > Catharus ustulatus. The sequence goes on from NC_046224.1 coordinate 66,021,066, forward strand.
ATAAATGATAAATTGCATTAATGCAATATGCCTTAATTCATCTTTTCTTTGCCAAAAACAACTTTGTGGCAATAGTTGTTCTTCAAATTTTATTCGCAAGAGCAGAAACAAAGGGAAACTTCATGTTTGGCCTTCAGTCTCATGATTTTGTTCACCAACTTCAACAAACACATATCCATTTTGGAAAAATCTGGCATCATATTTGTTTTATAACCAAGCTATTTTATCTCCTACTCATAAATAGCATTGAATGGAGCATATATACATATATTACAGACATAGCCACTTTTGGCTTATGTAAGTTATCAAATATCTGTCATTTTTTATTGTGCGAGACAAAATTGAGAAAAGAGACCTGAGGAGCAGCTAAGGAAAAAACTGAGTTATCTGTGTTAGTAGTCAAATGTGTTACCTTATTGAGACTGTTAGAAATAAAAACAGAGTATCTAATTTGGCGCAGAGTTCCATTACTCCTGTGGTGGTGGTTGTTAGTGAAAAGCAGTAAAGTGGTTGGTCCCGCATCCTGCACTGTAACACTGTAACCTACCCTAATAGAGAAGAACTATCTTGGCTCTGAGGAAAAAAATCAACCTCTCCCTTCTCTGACCCTATGGAAAAGAAGCCAGGCTGCCATGACAACCTTTGTTCCAAACAGCCTTCCATGGTGCCATCCTGAAGGAACCTAGGGTTCAGTACAGCTGCTGTGCCAGATGCGGACAAAATACAGACCTCTTCACTATAAGAGAAAAAAATAACAACAGAGTGAATTCCTACTACATAGTGAGTGCTTTTATATAAAATTATCAGATTAAAAAGCTAATACAAATCTCAGTGAAGTTCAACATCACCACTACTTTAGTGCACTTGTGCAATTTTATCCATTAAAACTACAATCAACCCTCTTCTCGTATTTAAACCATAACCACTGCATAAGTACAAGATGAAGAAGGATTGAACAGAAAGACTTAAGAACTTTGCTTCATGTTACAAATAATACAACAGAAAGGCTAACCAGATATAAGTATGGTTTTCAGTTCTATGGTTAACAATGGAAAGAAATACAGCAAACCAAACAAACATTAAATAAAAACAAGGCATAAAATGTTTTACCAAAGTAAAAGGGAAGTTGAGAGCTTCAGTATTTTATTAATACTCAATTTTCAAAATGAAGTTAGAACCCAACACCGACAAGGGTGCTTCTTGAAGGATAAAAAGTGGCAAACCAGTAAAATTTTACTAGGAAGAACTACAATAATGGTACATTTTGCATGTAAAGAAACCTTAGGATTTAGTGGAGTTGAAGCTCTCAGAATGACCACAGAGCGTTTAATAATTCTCAAGTTGTTAAACAAGAAACAAACCTCTAGTATTCAGTATAAAATACTATACTGAAAAAAAAACCAAGAAAATCTTCCCCACATTTTCTAGAATGATACACGTCTTTTTTAAATTTGTTGTTTCTCTTTCCACAATAATTTTTCATACATAACATATCTGGCAGACCAGTACTTACACACAAAAGCTTGTGCTTTAAGCATGGAATAAAGCTGAACTGGCAATAAATATGGGAATTCCAGTAATTTTTTAATCAATAATCAAACAGTACTACATTAAATTCCTTTAGAGAAATGCAAGCATCAAATAACCCCATAACTGATTGCCTGTCTATGTTCTGTACATTCTTAACTACCCATAGTTAAGGTAGAAAAGATAATACAAACTTACATGCTTTTTACAAGGAGAGTGACAAGCAAAGGAATAAATGCTTCATTTTGGTGTGTTCATCCCTCAGTGATGGTGCTATTGAGGTAAATACGGCAAACCAAAATTTTCCAACTTCTCTCCTTAAAACGCAACTCTTTAGTGCTTTTACTTTAAAATATTTAGGCAAAATCAAGTTGAAAGAAAATAATTTCAGATGTTTGAATTTGCTCGTTACTTCCCAAATGCAATTCAAAATATTGAACCGGAGTAATTATCTGATTAATATCATCAGACACACCTGGCTCCAGGGAGAGCTTTTTCTGGGCCTTTAATGTGAAGTTTTCTATTCAAGTTCTGGTCTGCCAGTTGTTATCCAATAATGAAACTCCAATACATATACTTTTAGGAACAGCCTTAATTATTTAGGTAGATTAGGTTTAGAAAACTTCATGGATAAATTAATATTGTTACTACAAAACAAACTGAAGCTTCAGTTTAAAAGAAAAAATGGTAATGCTCATTAGAAAAAGCTTAAAACCCAGATGTAAACATATAAAAACCACCCATTTTGAAATTTCAAAATCTCACTTTAACTCTGTAAAGCAGTTATAGAATAGACAGCACCAACAACTGCACTGGAATAGTTAATTTTTAATCCACTGATGATGAAATACGTTTTCTGTGGCATTTTGAAAATCAAATCATCATCATGATTTACCAAATGCTGGTTGATTCACTGTAGCCCACTACAGCATGACAACCCAATGCTTTGGCATGGGATTTTATTTCTTGTCTGATTTCTGCCCACCAGGCATCTCGTGTCTCTGGTTCATCTGAAAGACAAAGTATAAATCAGTTCACTATTCTGCACTATGCTGACACAAAGCTTCATGCAATTAATCTGAAAAGCTGAGTTTTTCATATTCAAGTGCTTTGAATATGCACACTTTATTTCCTTCCTATACATCATACTTCAAGGAAACACTAATGGGACTTTTTCACTAATTATCTTGTTTCTCCCCATGTGAGCAGGTTCTCACAAGTTACTGCATTCTTGTTGCTCTCCATATGACAGATAACACCAAAATACTGTAGATACTGTCCCAATCTCTATTCATTTTTAGTTCCCAACCACATTCTCAGCTTCCAACAACACAAGAGCAGTGTAACTTGCAACAAAGCATCACAGATACTCTGTAACACTGAAAAACGAAGAGTAATGAAACAGTATTTGTAGCAGTAAACTAGTATTTTACTTTGCTGTACAATCAATATCTTTGAAATAACCTAATAGTTTTTCCTGCTGGAAGCAGTTCTCTCTGTTAACCAGAGTTCAAAAGTATTTGTTCAAAACTGTATCACTAATCAGACAGTTCTGTGGTACTTCTAACTGTGAGAAGCCAGAGGGATTTGAAACTACTCCAACATTTACAATATGAAGAAGTACAGGATCTATGTTGCCAGTGGTTTATTGCTTCAGTATCCTGGAAACTGTACCTTCCCTCCATGCCCATGAATGGATTCAAATTACCTTTATTGTCCTCAAAGTTATATAAATATATCCTGCCTGCTTTTCTTGAAAACTATAAGATATAAAAATACAAAAAAAGTGTGCTGCTAGAATAAGTTCATGCAATCCATTTATTTTAACTGCTCAGCAGTTAGTTCCCCTAACTAAAGCTCTTGTCTTGCAGGCTTTTTACATATGGAGCCAACAAATACTGAATTTACCACTAGAATTTGTCAGCTGTTTCTTCTCTCAAAACTTACCTGTTTCAATGAATGTAGTTGGCAACTGTGTTAATTGTTGATACAAAAAGGGAAAACCACTAACAAACAGTCTGCACTTAGATATTTACCAAGGGTTCTGAGTAGAGAGATTCTCATGGAATTTCCCTGAAATTAACTGAAATTAGCACAGATACAAACTTCTGGCCACTGAGTTCTCCTTGCTGAATCATAATTTAAATATCAAGGTCAAATCCTGAAATTTATTTGGAACCTATTTCGTATTACCAGGAATATTTATCAACACAGTGTATGATAACCACATTATCATACACTTAGTTCTCTGACAACATGACAAACAAAAATGCAAGATGCAGATACACACATAATTTAAAAGCTACTGAAACAGAAATATTGCAAAATAAGATGTATTCATTCATGACTTTACCTCAACTTTGCATTTAGAACTAGGATTTTATTTTTTTAAACTAAACTAATTATAATTTTCTAATAAGAAGGAAGAGCACAGAGGTCTGTATATTCAATTATCCTAACTTTAGATGGCAATGCTTGTGTAACTCACAGCATTACACTGACCAGCAGCAGCCTGGTCAGACTGAAGTTTATTCAACCTTTGCTTTGAAGAAATGAACACTGAACAGAAAAAAACTTAAAGTGAGAGATCATAGGAATGTTCTCTGTAATCAACAAAAATGTACATGTTAGGACACAAAAGAAGCGATTTCTATGAACTGTATCAATCATGTTCTGTTATATGCAAGTCCACTTTAGCAGGTTGCAGTGCATTACTGGCAGAATCTTGAGGTGCTGCACTTAACTCTCAGTGTGAAAACACTGTTTAAACTCTCTCAGCGACTAGGAAAATAAATGCTTAAGGTGATACTCAGCAATCCTGACTCAGACTCCTGGAGCACCTCTTCTCAGCTTTGGAAACTCAGATTCCTATAGAAATAATCCATCACAACACAGGGTTGGAGCTCCCCAGCTCAGCTCTCTGAACCATTTGTGGTACAAAAAGTGGGAAATGTCTTCTCTTTGCACATATACCTCTGGACAAAGGCTGCTTCTGCTGCCACCAGGTAACAGCAGTAGCGGTAGTTGAATCAAAGGGGAATCTTTGGAAAAGGCCAGGCTATAACATCTGACGAATTCAGAGTGTATGAACACGTGAGACCACAAGCACATCCTGTGGAAGTTCTCTCCTAACTCTTTTTGGTGAAATGGACAAGGATCTTGGGAGCAATTCTTCTTTCGCCTCCTGTCATGGGCCAGAGATTGTTTTTATAAGCAATGTGCTTCTCCCTATAGATGAAAAGTCTGAGGTAGCAGCAAAAGTGGTTCTCTGACCATGCAGAAAAACACAGCTCAATGAGACTGAAGGCAGCTGGTCACAAACACTAAATAAACAGTCACACAAATTGTTGTACTTCACAGAAAAGCACCGGCAAAGAACTAGCCTTTTTTCTAGGCAAAAAGCACCAATTTTCAAAGCAGTAATTTTTTACACTTTTTGGTTTCATGTGGCAAAAACTACTTCTACTTATCACCAGTGACATTCCTATGTCAATGTGCAAGAAAAGTCAGAATGAGGATTTGAGAGTTAGCAACAAGTGAAGTGACAGAAGATGAACACAAAATGTGCTGTGAAATAAAAAGATTGATAAAGACAAGAATGACATTGAAAAGGAATGTAGCCACAGTGAAAACTGAAACGGCATGAGATGTTGAAAGGAAATATGGATCCTTGAAGTGTACCTAAAATATAGAAATAGTGACGGGTCCCCAAATTCTATGCAAACATTTAGCTTTCCTCCACAAAAATTTACAGTTTAAACTGTTGAAGTTAAGAGACTTAACAATTTTCTTACCTAACATCTACAAGAATACCTTACCATTATGGCAAACATATTGTTGTGAAGTTGCTCAATACTGTGACTTTCTAAAACAACATTTAACCCTTTATTCTAAGAATCCGTTCAATATCCACACTAACAAAACTATTAACTATAGAAATGAAATGGATCATTTTCACTCTTATTAGAAGTAAAAAGTATTTTCCAGCCACTGTCTTCAGTGTTAACAGGATCACACCCAATATCTTTCAAAGAATCCAACAATTTCTTATTGCACAAGAACAAATATTTCTATAAGAGTCATGCATAAACAACTGTAAAGAAGACTGGGACCTCTGCTTGACTATATTTTATTCCAGAAAGAGGATATGTTTAGATATAAATACTGCACATTCACAGTTAACATGAACTTACCTTTGCATATTAAAACACAAAATAATTGTCTACAATTAAAATCAAACACCATGACATTGCAATAATAAGTTGATACAAAACACTGAATGTAGTGCAATGTGTAGCATTCATATTGTTCTGACAAATATTTTCACAAGCAGCCTTTTTTGACACATGAGCCACACAATTTCACATGGGGATGCTGTCGTAGCATTTACAAGTTTAGTAAAGCTAAGGATTTACATAAACAATTAGAGGAGATAGGGAAGCAGGATGGCATGTGTCCAGCACACTCCATGAGAGTGCCTGTCGGTTTTTTTTGCTAAGGCAAAAGCTTAAGAACTAAGGGTTTGCAAAGCAGATTCAGCAGACAAGAGCCAGAAACGGTGGGTATTTTGGCGCATGCTTGGATCAGGTGACAGTACAGACTGAAAACTATGGCAGCTCACTGAAATGGTTACAGAAAGTAATGGCCCTGGATTCTAGGTGGAAGCAAAAAGGCAAGCATACAGAGCACTCAGTCACAAGCTTTTCTAGCAAATGTACCGAGTAGTTTGGACCAAGGTTTTTCTACAACTTTAAGCAGGAAAGTTTGCAGGAAATTCCACTGCTAATTATGCCCTCTTTGTGGGAAACCAATGGCTGAATATTAAACTTGCTTTCTTAATGTTTCCAAATTGGCAGGATATTTATAATCAAGTGGAAACAAAACACACTGTTTCTAAAATTGAGGACTTGAGAAACAATGTTGTCAACACTACAATGTTCCACCAAAATTGTGCCAAGTCAAACCTCCTCCAACTGAATCTTTCCTAATTTATTTTATTCAGCAGTTTTGTAAGACACAAACTTCTGTACCTAGAACATTCTTTGATTTAGCTCTACACACCACCATGTCACCAATCTCCTTTAAAATGCAAGGTTTAACTGTACTATCCATGGGACAATATCCTGCATTTCACCTAGATACTCACTTTCTGATTCATAAGAAGTAACACCCTTCCCAAGTTATTTCCTAGTAGTTCACTTTTACAATTTAGTCAGATTTAGCCTTGAAGATTTAGCCAGAAGCTGCATTTTGCTAGTCTATACAGATTTTTTAAAACTGAAGACAGATTAAGAAGAATGGCCTCTTGATGACATGGTTCATCCCCAAAAGTTGTTGCATCCTTAAAGCTGAATCTTTAGACATCCTGAGGCAATTACTCCAAAGCTGAACTGATTAATTTCAACCAATTTTACATTGTATAATTTAGTAAATATTTACATGTACAACAATAGTCTGACAGGAGGAGGACAATCATCCAAGGAAAATTTTCACAAACTATAAATGACTCATTGTTCTGTTGTTTCAAAAATGGCAATGGAGGCTAATAATTCTTTCAGATCAATCACTGAATCTTTCATTAGGCAAAGCCATTATCCACACGTCCAATATTCCCTTATTTTTGTATCTTCTTCATGAAATATCTACTAAGATCTTATACAGAAAGAAATGTGGTATTTTTCTGTCGGTTTGACTGGTTGGATTTTTAACAGACACCTTTGTTAGGTTTATAAGCAACCTTCCCTGGACTTTGAAACTTCATTAAATCCTTTCTGGTTATCCCATCAACATTGATACTATCAATTTCCTAAAATATTTAGATACATATATAAATATCTAAAATATTAAGATACAAATATCTACAACTCAATAACTGTACAGAAACACAAATCCTCTGGCATAAAGATTGACGCAAAATTCACACAGCAAATAACTAAACCTACAGCAGATTAACCTAAAACTTTCAAAAAAGTTTCCAAGGCACTCCATCCTTGTTTAAAAATACTACTACCTATAGTCATCTTTAAGACTAAAAGATGTGCAAATGCAAATTTTGTTACAGAAAGTGAAGGAAGTAGATTATAGGGATATATCAAAGGAAAACTAGGATAACACTAAACTAGCAGGAAACAGTGTAACCACACCCAAAGAGAAAAGGCACACTTACTCTTACAAAGTTAAACTCCAAATAAAACATTCAGCCTGCAAAATATTATTGATAACCAAGATGGAGAAGCCAGAAGGGTTGTTCCCCTTATGGCTTAATACAGCCACAACAGTAGCTATAATTTTTTCTTTTAATTGTGGATGAAAGTCTGATAGGAAGAGTACGAGTTGAAAAAAATATAATCTAAAAAAAAATAAACCTTGCAATAAAGTCAAAGTAGCAGTAATAATTTAGTGTAGAGATAAAAGAAAACCACGTAATATAACTTAATTAAAGTGAAAATTATGATGTCAAAATATAAGGCATTTGAAAAAAAATACATTCAGAATATATTAAAAATTAAACTATTAAATGACACTTTGAAATACTTAAAAATGAAGGTTTAAATTGGATCATACTTAGAACTACAAAAGCTCAAAAATACTGCACAAAAATTAGAAAACATTAAATATAGGAAATAAATTTGCCTCTGGAAAATCAGTTCCATGAATAAATATGTGCCTTTGTTACTTCAGCTTTCAGTGATTATTTCAGTCATTCATCCTAGAATGGTGACTCATTAGGTAATAAAGAAACTACTTATTCTATTTTATGTCTCTGTTGCTTTGTCACCTTGGCACAATAAATACAACCTACTTAAAAACATGAACAATCTTCAAAGAAAAGTTTCAAATGACTACAACAAAGCGGCTGTTCGGGTACACTATGCTGTAACAAGACAAGGCTTTCTAAACCACATTTTATCTATTTTATTGCTGCAGGGCAGGGATGGCATTATTTGGTACAAAACAACACTGTCTCTGAATTTCCTATTCCTTGTTTGCACTCCTCAGGAATGCAGAACCACTGCATTCATTATTTCTATACACTCATAAATGTTTATTTTGTTTTAGGACAAACTAGGCAGACAAGCCTCGTTTAACTTCTGGATACAGACTTAGAAAATATCTCGCGCCTCACATTATCCATGGACATTTATCAGTTATTCCTACAATCCTGTTACAGTCAGTCAGAACTGGTGCTCTCTGTATGTTTTCCTACAAAACTTCTATAGACATTTTACAACATCATGTTTAGCTGTAATTATGTAGCAGTTAGGAAGGTGTTGATTCAACCAGAATAATTCTGGCTTTTTCCTAACAATGATATATTTGGAGCCATGCAAATAGTTCTACAACTGTATGTTTGCAACCAAATACCAGAAGGCTGAAAAAACTCAATGCAATCCATGAAGGAAATTTTATGAAGACAATAGCTTTAGTCAAGTCCCATATTTTGAAATTAGGATGAGTTATGTACAAAAATACCATTTTTGCAAGACCAATGTTCTCTCTCTTATGTACTATCAATTCAAAACCAGACTACATACCATAAAGAATAGTTGTGCAATAAGCAATAGCTTTTTTGGAGCACTTGTGCAAGGAAAAGTTTATACTGGCTTTCACACCATTAGCCAGAATTTAGGGAGAGCTTTAAAGCAGTATGAACAGATTAAATAGCATTACTTACGTAGGCAAAGAATTCTAAACAAAGATTTCAAATGCCAAATTTATGAATCTCTAACAGAACATGTGAATACTTATTCTATGCTCAGTGACTGCCCTTTCTTCAGTTATACAAATATCTACTTAGAACTCTCTCTCTAAAAAAAAAAAAAAAAAAAAGGTCCCAATGAAAATTATTTCATTAACATAAAGGTGTAACTGCTTCTAGAAATAATATTCAAACACCATTCACATTAACCATAGAAATTATTTAGGAACAATCACTCCTCTGGAAAGGCTGCAGAAAACTGGAGTAAATGATTACTGGAGAACATCACACCCCTCAGTCTTTTCAGAAGAAGCCTCTGACAAGTGCCTTAACCTCCCATTTTCATTCAACACACAAAGATGGACAAGAAGTCAACCTGGAAATTCTCCAAGAAAAGGCAAGAGGTCAACCTTAAAATGTTGGGGGTTTTACTACTAGAACTAACATCAGGCACCAACAGGAACAATCTGACATTTCCTGCTGTGCTCCTACAAATGGGCCACACTTACACCCCAGAAAGCAGCTTGAAATGTAATTTGCACATTCTCTGTTTGTATTTCTATGGAAGAAAAACATGTAGTTACAGAAACAGTCAAGCTTTTGTCTTGCATTTCCTCATATGCAAAACTAACTCTGAAGGATTTCACACTCCAACAGCAAGACTGGATATCACCCAATGAACTCAGTAGATGCTGAGGAAGTTTTCAACAATCTTTTATCTTTCCATATTTCTGACTACTGGAGTTGGAGATGCACTGCTGGAACTGAATGATGCTTCCTGAATGATGAGTTTAAAATTTAGTTATGTGAGAAACAATGCGTTGGTGCTCTGAAATAGCCATATGGAAAAGCAGCCTCTATTCAACAAATTCTTGCACTGCCTACCTTTCGGCTCTGTGTTTAACCTCAGTGCCAAACTTTTAACAAAGATCCAGTCTTCTGGATTGAGGATTCCTTGCATGTTTTGATACTTCTAGTTCATTCTTTCTCAGAGACAGTACCAAAGGGTATCTTCCACTGTATTACGTGCCCTCTTTTCTATGAATTTTTACTCAATTCCCTACTTTTATTTTGCAAATTCATCTTCATATCTACCTTTTCGTATTTTACAAACATTTAAACAATTGTTCATTGAACTATATGCAATTTTCAGAAATTTAAGCAGCTTCTTTTCCATTCATGAAATAGTCTTTACTTCCACATTTAATTTTCAAGCACCTTCAAATCTCTAATGTTTCACAACCACTGGATGCTCCTGTTGTACCTTACACACAATTAAACCATTGTCAAAAAAAGGAAAAAGAAGAAATAAAAATCCTTCTGTGCTTAGGTTACTAAGAAAGCTGAAATGAAGCCTGACCATTTTTCAAAAGGAAAATAATTTTAGCCCACTTATGGTTATGATTACATACTCTGTCCAGCAGCACACCTGCTGCAAAAACCCCATCCAGGAACAGGAATATAACCTGCTCAGTCCCAAAACAATAGGATTAAGCAGCTTTTCCTACAGACCTACTGACACACCAAGGCTACAGAAACACAGTCAGTTCTCAGGGAGGTATTAACTCTACAGTTACTGTGTGGTTTAGACCTCTCTATTCCAACCAACACTTAGGTAACAAGCACCTCTGGGTAAAATGTTTTATATACAGAGGGGAAACATGAGAGAGAGAAGTCTTTATTTCATCTAGATTGCATCAATTCACCTCCTACAGCTGTATAAGGAAGTTACACACTTTGATTACTAAATCTGCATAAAAACAGAAGAACATTGGGGTTTTTTTCAAGCTAGGTAATGAAGTGATTAAAAAGTTCAAATGACTGTTTTAAGTCCTGAAACTGGTTGCATTTTACAATACAAGATTTATGAACCAACAAATGCTGGGTTACATACTATCCTTCTCTTTAAACTGATAGTTCTCTATTTTTTTTCAACAATTTTTATATCTATTATCTATAACAAACTATTGATTTAGAGGTATTATTAAGAACAAACACATTCACTGATTTCCTGAAATTAATAGGAGGAAAGCCTTTGTTGAAGAAAGTGCAAGCCCATGCAAAACAAAACAAACCAATAGGCCAAAAAAACCCCCAAAAATCCATTACATAAAAAACCCCCATACCAATCACAACTGAAATGATCCCAACTGTGTAAGGAAGAATCCATTCTCTAAGACTAAATTACTTCCTTCATGGATGCCGAGCTGAAAGTAACTACTAAATAAACATCTGAACATTCAGCTTTCCAGAGTGACATTAAATTACTCTTAGCGATACTATTTTATACTAAAACAATTCTGTAATTTTAAAGGAAGTCTTTAACAACATGAAAACATGACATTTAGGCATTTGATCATTAAAATTTAAATTTGAAGCATTAACCTAAATATCCTAGAGCATTTCTAATAACTTCACTGAGCTGCCATAATTTCTGTCAGCATATGTAGTACTGAATGACTAATAAAATACCTGAATTGAAACTATTCCAGTCTAGCAGTTTGTATGATCTTGTGTTACCCATAATTCCGACAAAGGCTGAGTTCAAAACAGCAAATTAGTAGATCAGTTATAGAAGCAGAATAGTGAAAAAAAACTACCAACAAGAACACAATTGACAACACCGCTCCACAGGAACTGGAAAGACACAGACAGCAGAGTTAATAAGAGGCTGAAATAGAAAGGGGAAAAGGAGCATGCTATAGCAATCTGGCACTAGGTGACCAAAGTGGACAGTATATGGCAATTTTGTCTTATTGGCAAGTTCTTAATCCACCTTCAAATGTTCTCTCCTCTTCCATGTTTTCCTGATTTATTAATTTGCCAGTTTATTTGCTTCCATTAATATTTTACAGACTTATTTGACTCAAATGTTTCACGAGCATAACAATATCAGAATTTTTCTTTACTTCTCCACCTTCCCTCCCACAGCCATATGTCTTCATTCCCCCTTTTGTTCCCACTATTTTGCAATATGAGTTCCAAGGATAATGCATTTTACATTCACTTGTCAGGAGCAATCTGCAAGACTCACAGTAACACTGCAGCTGTGCAAACATATATCTCTATTTTGCCTTATGTCTTATATTGCTTCCAGTCAGCTGGTAAAAATGAAGCAGTGCATAATGCAAGAAATTAGTTTTTAAAACTCCTGAGCAAAATGGATTTTTTTCCCCATTCTGTCCTACACCTATCACATAGTAAATTTGCACGTAAGAGATCTGTATCAGTAATCTGTTGAAAATACAGAATCCTAAAATAACTTTGTGGCAAAGAAACACTCACATATTAATTATAGTTTGACATTTATTTTAATCTACTCTTCACCGTGTAAATAGATCTTAGAACAGGAAAACAAAAGAGCAACATTGTGTACTAATATACTTGAAAAAAAATCCCTTAAAGTAGGGAGATGCAATTCAAATTAAGTCTTGGATTTAATTTCATTTTGCCCGTTTACTGAATCTTTAGATCAGCAACAATTTTATATACCTGCCTGGAGAATTGCTTGCCTCAGGCCAAAGGAAGAAAAGGAAAATATTAGTTTTTTGTACTTGTTTTTATTACTCCTGACTAGTGCATGCAAAATCAGTAGAGGTGCTATTTTTACTCTCCTCTGCATTTTTAAGTGCACTATCAACTCCAACTTTTTGCAAAGCATTCCTTATCTGGTCTCAGTGATTAAACCAACCAAGTCTTCAGAGTCAAAAGTCACTCAGTTCTAACATTAGAACTATAACTTGCAAAACATACATGTTCTGTTACTGGGGTTCCCAGGAAAATAATATATAAAAGTCTTGAAGTACTGATCAGTAAAGGTTTTTAAGAATAGAAACAAAGCTGCAAAGGTTAAAAACCATGTTGTGAGCTAATTTGTAAGCATTAGTCCTTAAGGATTTCAAGAAGCTGAAAATGGGAAAAACATTCATAGTTAAGATCAAGCATTTAATCTCATTTTTATTTCAACAGAAAACTTGCATCAAGTTTTAATCACAAAAAGTGGCAAAAAAATTACCCCCTCAATAATTCAAAGCTAGTTTTCAATGCAAAGTTACTGACTCAAAGTATTTTTATCACTGCTTTAATTTGTTGAAATGTTTCTCACTAAAAACATAACCTTTGAGTAACGTATTTTTCAAGCTTAAATGATTATCTGAAACACACTGCTTTGATATCCATTGTTAGAACTGATCTATTCAAGCACTGATATGTTATAAACGTTAGATGACAGGCCTTGTGCAAGAAGTCAATCCTATGCTGACATACCAGGATTGTGGATGCGATCCAGGAGCTTCACTGAGCGAGCACTGACCACTCCCCCAACGTGGACAAGAAAGCCTGGTGGGAAGGTCGTCAACGTAAAAAACGGGAATTCCTGTTATGATTAAAAACAAACATTAAATGACTGCTTACAACCACTGCTGAGTGCCAGTTAACATGCAATGAACTGATCACTTCCCTGAAATACAAGCAGTGCAGTTACTCTGATCCAGACATGCCCTTCTGGCTTACTGAGCACTTCAGAACCACATGTCCTCATGGAACCATTGTATCAGAAAAGGAGAGGTTTCTACATAGTGAAAGAACACTTTTCCCTCACAAAGTTGTTTCTCAGCATAACAGTGATAAATAATCAAAATTTACATATTTAGAAGTTAACAAAACCTCTATTGATCCACTTTTACCATGGGTGCTAAATACCAGAATTCTTCTTTCATTAGCTGATAAAAAATAAATGTTTTTCCTCTACTTTTAGGTGGTCTTGTTACAACTGACTGCAGTTTGATTCTGAAGCACAGGGTGAAACAAACTGAAGTCCTGCAAGAATGAGGAATGTCTTATTACAGGAAAGCACACTTTAAAAATATCAAAGGACTGCTTAGCTCGTAAGCTCTAAATATAACAAGCAAATATCCATCTTTTAAAATAAAGCATAGGTCCTGAAACACAACTGTAAGTTCTCAATCTAAGGTAAGTCACTTCCAGTTCATAAGTAAAATGAAGAGTTAAGTTTCAGCAACTATGCCAACTTTAAATTCATAAAAGAGGCAAAGTAAGTAATAATGGCAATTTTTCAAGACACAAATCATGAAATAGAAGTTATATTCAAAGAAGTTGAGCCCAAAACTAGATTTTAATTTCTCCAGCAACGTTCTGTGATATATCTAATATTTATACAATAGCACATTTATGTGGGAAAGGCAATCAGCAATTCTAAATGCAGAAAGCGGAAAAGAAAAAGAAAAATCATGCAATCATGTTTTAGATAATTGTAACTGATTAAATGGAACAAATAAACACCATATTTTTGTATGAGAGAAAGTACATGATAAATTCCTTTCTCACATACTTGGAAGCAGTATAATTCAACTGAGCTTCTACCTGAACAGCACACATGCTGAAGATTCAGCGAGAATCAGGTTCTTCCAGTAATACATGGCATTAAAAGTCATCCTAAACTAAAGCGCAATATGGGTTTAAAAATTATTACCTCAGGATTCTTGCCACCTTATTATAAGAACTCTTAGAACTTTTAAAAGGTGCTTCAAACTTCGAGTTTTCTGGGTTTTCATTTGGACCAAAATTTCTAAATTAAGAGGCAAACTTGGAAATCAGCAACCATAGTATCAATAACCTGAAGAAAAAGAAAACCAATCCCAAAACCCGAACCCTGCAGTTCTGCTGTATGATGCAATTTAAAAGTAGGAAGATTTCACCCCAGGATTCTGCAAACCTGCTTGACTGATAAGTCTTCAGAAGCAGCAATGGATTCTAGAGAGGGATGCAGTAAAGATTCCCCCAGAAGGTTCTAACAGATTGCAAAGTGCTTTGCAAGTTATCAGAATGGTCAAAATACTCAAAATACTTGCAGACTGCAGAAATCAATAAAGAAGTTTTCTGAATGTGCCACCTAAACGAAATTCCATTAAGCCTATACTACATTTACATTTTATATATACACACACATTTATGCTGCGCTGAAGCAGTATAGAGTGAACAAAGTAAACAATACTCCATGCTCTAAAGCTTAAGCAAATATTTTTTATTGTATATGGAAATTCAGAAGTTTTTCCACTTTCTGTTCCTTTCCATAAGGCTGTGTACTGCAAGTAATTTTAACTTGTTCAAACTTCCAGTTCACCTGATTGCCTACACTAGAAACCAGGAATAAAACCTCAAATAATAACATGGTTTTATCTCAATACTCCCAAGTCTGAATTATGATACATGACAAAATAAAGTTTTCTATCAGTTAACGTGAGCCACAGACAAATCTGGGTAACAGACTCAACTGAACCATTCTGATAAAAATCTATTAACAATCTCCCTTTCATTCTGACACAGACCATTTACTACTTCATATGAAAACTTTTTTTATCTCATTGAGAGTTTTTTAGAATTTTATTGCTATATTACTCAAATAGAAGTTCCAGCCTCAATTAGGCATTGTAAGCTGTAATAGTTCAAAATTACAAATCCGCAGTTATTTCAGGTAAAACAGAAATATCAGGGAAAATTAGATGCAGTTCCCATTTTATAAATCCCCTCTATTACTTCAATTTGCAAAGGACTCCTTTACATCAAGGTGATGCAACCACAAAGTATTTCAGTATATGACAAACCAGGATGATTTCCAAGCTACAACTGAAGATGGTCAATCATTTTACCAACACCAATTCACAGTCATGGACTGAAGACCATGAAACAGCTGTCACTTCTAATCCTCACAACTACACAGATTTTATAGTTGGTGTTTGGGGTAAGTTTGATAAGGTTACAATCAAATCCTCAAATACTTGCTTGATATAATATTTAAAAATGTGTATTCACATACAGTAATTCCATGATTATAAGCCGTACCTGATTACAAGTCGCACTTCCAGGTGTCAGTAACTTGTCATTCTTTGTCCATATATAAACCGCACCTGATTATAAGCCGCACGTCCAGGTGTCTTGGGTTACAATACAGGGTGTGATAAAAGGTATCTGTTCTATCACCATCTGTTGAGGGTGGGGGCGGTGATCCTTATCTCTGTGGGAGATATTCTGCTAATGGGCCATCCATTGAAACCAGGCAGGGCATTGTTCTTTATCTTTTCACAACCCATCCTTCCTCCAGCCAGTCATTTTCTGCTCATGGCCATTGAGTCCCACTGTGGGACTGATAAAATTACTGCATCCCATTGGAAGTTGCTCCAGCCAGGGGGAAGAGCCCAACATTTCTTACCAAGATGAAAACAGAGGTTTTGGGACACTAAGGGAGCCCCTTTCTCCACTGGACTCCAGAGGAAAACTGGATTTCTCCACATCACCACTGGACCTCCAGAGGGAAACTGCACCTTGTACAGGAGCACTGCTCCAACTGAGCCACATCTGTCACTGCAGGAGGATGCAGCCACCATTTAATGGGACTGCTACCAACACCCTGCCTGACGGGGTGTCAGGTTGTACTCTGACTTTGTCAGGGTTTGGAGTTTGTTTCTTTGTAGTACTGTATTTCTATTTTAATTTCCCTAGTAAAGAACTGTTATTCCTAATTCCCATATCTTTGCCTGAAAGCCCCTTGATTTCAAAATTATAATAATTTGGAGGGAGGTATTTACATTCTCCATTTCAAAGAGAAGCTCCTGTCTTTCTCAGCAGACACCTGTCCTCCAAACTAAAACAGCAACTTTTTGTTCTTTGTCCATATATATAAGCCGCACTTCCAGGTTGGGACCAAAATTTTACTCAAAATGGTGCGGCTCATAATCCTGAAATTACTGTACATGTATTGCTAGTGCTCTTCTATTTTAAATACATTTCATTCAAAGACATACAAAACAATGAAGCAGCACATGGAACAAAGTTACACACACACAGTTTTGTGTAAGTGCCAGCTGAACCAGTTCTCTGATTCCCTTCCAGCCATTCACTCATTCCCATAATTGAACCACTCCCTCAGGTAATGCTTGGGTATGCTCACGGAGCATCTGGGGTTAAACCAGAGCAGGGAACTGGTCTACATCAAGATGTTGCTCATTTCCTGGTTAATTATTTTTATTCTAAGAAAATTTACTGTGCCATCTCACAAGGTGGCCAAACGTTATAGTTTTTCTTGACCTGAACTGAGGGTGGATAGGAAGTCACTGGAAAGAAAAGATGCTTAAGTCAGGTTTTCAGCCAAACAAATCTCCCAGGAAATTGAACTCTTAACACAAGAGATTTCCTGCAGTGCCCTTCAGAAATGAAGGCTATCTCATCCCCATTTTGAAAAGGCAGCAGATAAGATCTCTCAAGCACTTGCAGAATGTAAAAACAAAAAAAGAAAACAGAATTTTTGTCCAAGTGGAAGTGAGAGACACAAAAATACGATTGAGAGTAGCTTTTGGTCATTTCTACAAAAACATAGGCTAATTTTTTAGGAATAAGATAAACTCAAATTTTCCTACTGATAGAAATACAGCATGTATTTTTTTAGTTAAAAATATAAAGACAGCTATGCTATAGTTACTCTTGCTATCCACAGACAGCAAGACAGGGAATTGCTAACAGTAATGTACAAAGTAACATATACATGAGTTTTCCACAGTTGTATTTTCTACAGGTTTATTTTCAGGGAAGAAACAGAGGAATATTACCCTTCTTACAAACTCTGTTCGTTTTGCAGTTAGGGTTAGTTAAGTAATACACCAAAAATGCATTTGGTTTAAAAAAGCTGTTGAGACATGCAACTAAATGAATTTATTTTAAGGTAGCTTAGTTGGATATACCATATACCCGAATAATCTGATCTAATACTCAAAAGAACTACTTGAGCAGCGTGGTCTTGTGGAATGTGTTCCTGACCATGGCAGAGTGGGTGGAATAAGATGATCATTTATCTGCCTTAAAGTATTCTGGATTTTATTATATATCTAACACATGTGAAACTATATTACATATACTGAATTTATTCTTGGTTTTCCCAAATACTTGCTATCCTAAGTAATCCAGACAAGTACAGTGCACTGTTTTTGTCTCTTTTAATATGACACACAGAGTAACTTATAAATGTTATTCATTATAGTTAACTCAAATTAAAGGTAACCAAACGAGGTAACACCATAGCAAAACCACATCCAATATGAAATTTTCAGAAGACAGAATTGACATTTTTTTATCGATTAATTGTCCACGTGGTTTGCTGCTACATCATAATCGTCATCAATAGCATACTCAACATGTCTCCATCCCATTTTATGTTGATTTTTTTTCTACTAGGCAACAGAAACACCTTATCAAAATAATGTATAAATAATTTAAACTCTAAAAATACATTAAGAGCTCTTAATTTACATTTTTATTGTCTTTAAAAATCTTCCTAAGGAAATAAAAAGATCAGCCATGGAATGTCTGAAATGCTAGCAAAATCAAAGGTAAACAGAAAAAAGGTTTGTTTTAAAGCATTCCTTCAGCCAAATTAAAAAATTAAAAGCAAAAAGCCATGGATTTGTATTCATATCTAAACAAAAATTTTAACTGAAATGTATCAACATGCAAAATACACCGATTTAAAAAATGCTCTTCAAAACAACGAATTTAAAAACTTCTGCATAAACAAAATTACAAAGAAACCTCCAAAGCCTCACAAAAAATATATATATTTCAGATAAAGACTTAGAAATCCCAAATACAAGAAGAAAGGAGTCACGCAGTGGTTTTCAACATACCCGCCTTCTACAGAACCTATGAGGCGATCCTCCCTTAGCCATGGATAACACAAGAAATAAGAAGAAAATCATCCACTTACTCAAAATAGCAGCTGAGCATTTATATTTCACAGATGCAAGTGATTTCGTTCCCAACTAACACATATGCTTCTATGCCATTAGTTTAGGTAGTCAGAAATTACAATTTAATTTGAGCAGGAATATACTCACATTTCTTCCTTCAAGACACCTCATTATCAACATTTTGATCAAAGCTGTATATAATTTATTTTAAAAGTTGCAATTACCCACCCAAATGTAAACAATTAATTAAAAACACTGTTTTCATCATATAGTCTACTCAGTAAACAGATGGCATTTTTAGTCCAATAGAAGAAAAGTTTAAATCTCTAAGTGTCTTTTACTGCTTGGCAAGTACTTCAGGTTCAAGTTCCCAATTAAAGGTTCCCTTCTGCTCCACAAAATGGGGCATAAGGTATCAACTCAATTCCCCAAAACTGAAATTTTTCCCAATTCCAAATGGGATTTTCACCTTGTTTAAAGCTATGGTAATGTTTCTGAATTTGGTTTCTGTAAGAATTTTATCATCATGTGCTTACTCACGTATTAAACTTATCATGCAGCAGTACCTTACAGAGACCACACAAAAGTAATTTCTTCTATAACTTCTTAATACCACTGGAATTACTTGAGTGCTGTCCACAGTTAATTGCTTCACTTTTCCTAATGTTTTAGTAATATATTAGTATTTAAATAATTTGTATATTAAAAGGGCTTTTAAACAGTCAACACATAGTAAGTTCAAACCTAAAATTACATGTTTTCAAACAGAACGTAACAGCAAACATTTAACTTACTACAAAGTAAATTTTCACTTCAGTAGACCAGAAATGGAAGTATAAAATGCCTTACCCTTTGTTCCAGAGCTGACTGAGTCTGTTGTCTTAAAAGAGTTTTAAATGGCCCCCCTTCTTTTCCAGCACTCCCACTGCCCATTCCTGAAGAGTATCAGTACAAATGACATTCAAAGAAACATATATTATAATTTGTAATTAAAGGGTGATTTCAAAATAGATAAAAATGAGTCATTGAAAACAGTCAAATTATCCCCATAATTTTACTTCTTAAGGAAAAAAGCATCAAAATTTAATTTTGGTTTGAAGATTGTTCTAGGTTTTCCTTTTTTCATGACTAGCAGTGATTTTTCAGTATTTGGACAAACCCCCCAGTCTAAGATTTTCTTCCTGCTCAATTAAAATCAACTTTTAAATAAAAAACTTAAAGATTTTGGTTTAAAATTCTTTCCTATGACATATAACTTCTTTTTGTTTTCTTATTACTTTCTGCCTAAGATTTAAGTATAGATCTTCTTTTAACAAAGTTTTTACATAATCTGATTATCTGCCTTTATCAAAAAGTCTCTCTGACAGACTAGTCTATAGTTGTGTATCTCTCACTAATATTATCACAATATTTTTATGTAAGAGAAGTAATAAAAAACTGGTTTTCAGAAAGTTTCAGGTAACTAAACCACCTTTCCTAACTACTAGTAGGAGACTGTACACAGCAGCAGTTACATAATGCATCATTAGGAACAAAAAGAAAATACAAAGGCAATGCATATCCTTTGATTTGAAATACAAACTCCGAAAAAAATTGCAAATTATTTTATGCAATGAAATACCACCTGATTCATTCAAATAAGTTAAGGGCTACTACTACTGCTCAGCATTTAAAACTGCACTTATTTGATTACTGTATTTGCACACACATAACCTGCAGATTATTTGTAAATTAATATGAGATAAATTCCAATTTTGCATAATATGACAATTCTTGCTTTCCTTTCTTCCAGACTTTTACCTCCAGCTTTACTCCCTAACCACAGGAGTTTTTAAGCAGAGAAAGTTTATCAGATTCACTGCCATCTTTGTTGCTGAATTATTTGCTATCAATATTATTTGTCCCCTTAACTGAGCATGTTGAGATGCAGGTTATGTGTCTGACAGGAAATTATGAGTTCTGTGCTTAAAAAAAAAAATCACTGAAGTAAACACATACCAAGATTGTGTTTTTCCTAAAGTAAACACGTTGTTAGATAATCAGATTTTCTTGGTAATGTCATGCCTAAAAGCACACTATCATTGCTATACTGTATATCTAAAGCCATTAGGGCTAAAACAACAAAGCAAAAATAAGCCCCCATGTAGTAGAGGAAAACAGAGCATAAAAACCAAAACAGTGTCAGGACCAGGATGAAATACAAACATCACAGTGCAAACAGTTAGAAATGAAGCCAAAATTTACTTTTCCAGAATTTGTATCTAATTCAACATAATAATTCCTTGCTACTACTCTTTTTCTTCTGATCAATCATCTGATAAAGATGAACATGACTAAATATACATCCAAGTGCAGTTATTTGTTTTAATCATAGACTGGAAGATCTAGAAATAATACCAGACTTAGTAATGTATGCAAATTCATTCATTTTCAAGAGTTACTAAGCCATCATTACCATATAATTAGATATAAAACCACTACAATTTTCTACTAGTATTTTTAGCTGTTCTTGGATAAGGAAACAAAAATATTAGTATCTGTATAGTCCCATTAAACAAGATTAAATTGCTTTTACTATTTAGCATTGATTGTAAACATCACTGTCAGGGACTATACAATATTAAATGCAGACAAACATAGCATAAATACTACACATGAAACAAACTCAAAAAATACAAACTAACCAAAAGAGTTTCTACAAAAAAAGCGCAATAATACCAACTATTTAATTGAAATCTATGAAAACAATGCATGTCAGTGAAATGAAAAAGTGGGCAGTAAAAGTAAAAACTATGGGCTTTGTTTAAGAGGCTAAATTAAAAAGCAGAGTTGGTAGCATCTGATAACCATTATTTCAGCATTATGAATGAATTTACGAACAAGTGCAATGAGCATTTACTCCATGCAAAATGCAGGAACAACAAAGTGAAGAGAATGTGTGGGATTACAAATGAAGTAAGTTATTTCAGTCCAATTAGCAAAGGATATTTTCCAAGGGTAAAGAAGAAATTCTTTAGCATAAATGACATTGTTTCAAATCCTCTAAGAAGTTCTGAAAGTGTTTCAAGCTTCTGGGGCAGAGGTGAGAGATGGAATGAATAGTCATGTAGCCAGCAGTTTTCAGAGGCTAACTGAGCAAACCCAGGGTTATAGAAGCATCTGTGTGTTAATCAAATAACAACATTTCCTTAAAAGTTTGTTTAAAAGGCCATAATAGATAGATCCTACCAGAAGCAGCCAGAAGCAGCTCTTCAGTGAAAGAAACACTTTTCCTCAGAACAACTGGGCTGACATGGCTAGAGTGTAGAGGTTTAATGCTAGACCCCAAGAGGAGGAGACAGGACTTTTTAAGATGTGGGGAATCACAAGAGAGTGTAGGGGAGCTGGGAAACAGGAAAATCCTAGGTCTCTGTGGGGAAGGTGCTGTGGAGGAAAGTAATAGAGACAAAGATGTAGATTCAGAAGATGACTAAAGAAACGGACAAAAGAAATCAAAATGAAGCATTTTTGTTTTCTCTAAATGAATCAACATGTACTGCAAATTATTTCTCTGCATACAAAGAAATGGAATGACAATACAGCTCCACAATGTGCATGAGAAGCATGTTTTTAAAAATCATGATTTGATTAACTTTATTTTGAAATTAATTTTTTAGAAACATGGTAATTAAACATTTTAAATGTCAAACAAAATTTGATAGCAAATAGTATGGAATAAAACCCAAACAACAGAGTCTTTGCACACATTTAATGTGATTACTTTCATTATCTCGGTAGAAAAGGTTATTTTCCAAAGAGGTCACAGATTTGTTTTATGATTTTCTAGAGTAATAATCTTGTAGAATACTAAGTTCACACCAAGAAAAGGAGTTCCTACCTTCTCCATTTCCTCCAAACATATGCTATGGCACATCAGAAAGTATTATCTGATTAAAAGACATCATGCTTTTTGTCAGCCTGACTCTTTTCATTTGCAGTGGTATAAAATATATCCCTACTCCCAGAATTCTAACTTCAAACCCATGTCAGCAAATGCATTTACAGACCAGAAGGGATAACACAAGCACAACTGTATTTCACAGAAGATATCAAGGCAACATTCTCCTTGGAGAATTTGGAGCTATTGAAAATTAGATGCTTAAGCAGATCCAAGTTTCAACCTCCAGTGCTTTGTTACTCATATGGGGCAATTGTGGTATCTGCACCATTTCTCCAGGTTAATCTCCACGTCAGACACATCAGCACACTACCTACCTGACTGAGAAATAAAGAATATAATATATTGCAGAAGAGATGGGCATCTCAAATTTCATAATGTTTGATGTGTCACATAAGAAGTCTGCATTTCTTTAACTTTAACTACTAAGATCACCAGCTCACACACTGAGATATTTAACTTGTTAACAAACTTGGGAAATTAAAACAGAGGTCTAAACACATACAGTAATTGTTAAGAACAACATACAGAATTTAGTATGTTATGGAAGTGTCTTCTGCATGTCATCAAATTTTGGTAATAAAGCAAACCAAATGACTCATGAGATATTGTCTTTTTAATCTATTAAGAATAAAAAAGGAGTTTATCATAACAAGATACAGAATTTTTAAATGTAACTAGCAAATCCTCTTCAGACAAGTTTCAGTAGCAGAGTTAAAAATTGCCAAAAAGACAGTGCTAATAAGCAAAATTGTGCCCCGTTTGTTTTGATACTAGAAAGACAGCTAAAAAATATCTTTACATACTTGAAAAATCCCTACAAACAAGAGGCACCAATTACATAATCTGTTTCAGTTCTGAAGGAACTGACTAAAGACAACAGGGTTTATCCCCCTACCTAATATTGACAGGAAATATATTAAGTCTGTTGCTTTAAAACCTTAACACATTCACAGTGATTTGCCACATGTCTAAATTCACAGCACTTATGTCTATAAAGATGAACACCTATGTTACATTTAAATCTGTTACATGACATGATCTTTACCATGGAAAATCTGATCAAAAGAAACAGGTTTTCAACACATGAATTTGGGGTGCTCCTAATAAGCATCCAGTTATATCTGTAGGTCCTTTAAATAAGCAACTACCATAGGTTACCCACAGGGCAGACATAATTTGAAAAGGGCAACAAATACAAAGTGTGCTCTTTTTTTTGCTTGATTGTTATAAAAATGGGACAGAGAAGACAGGACTAAGAAAGCCTGCATATGCTAATTGGGAATATTTTTAACACAGATAGGGAATAAACTGCATGAAATATTTAATACAACTCCATTTGAATGCAATATTCGAATTATCTGCTAGGAACAATTATTGAAAGGGGTGCTATCAAGTAAAGTTGAATCAACTACTTTAATATGCTTAAAAAATGTCTAATTAGATGGAGCCAAGAATGTTCTGAGCTTCAAATACCACAATTTAAAGTATCATTTAAAAACTAACCACACTTCTTTAAACAATTCTGCAAAATACTTTCCCCTATGGTAGCAAAATTCACAGCATTGGTCACATAATGAAAAATAAACATACAATAAGTGAGTTGTGCTGACATCATTATTACTGACATGATTCTAACCACAGACTAAAAAATAAAAAGAGAGGAAAAAACAAGTTGAAAAAATTATGATAAAGCAATGGAGAAAGAAAAATGATTTTTGAAGATGGCTGGATTACTGCTAATGTAATTTAAGTTGATTTTAAAGTGTATACTGTATATGTAAAGCTATTTCCATATACCAAGAGAATAAAAAGACAGTGGCTGCTATATGTATAGTCTTGAATTTACAAAAGGGAGTTCAAAATTAGATAAACGTATGCAGTAAACTTAGGGCACAACACAACAGGCTTGAAGGCTACGTAGTTTCAGTAACACTATCCTTAACATATTGTGAAAATATACTCCTATGATCTGTGATATGAAATGGAGGAAATAAGAAAAAGGTAATTACTTAGGACTCCCTTAATGCTCTGAGATGTTTTGATTTGAATACAATTGTGGTACAAAAATAATTTTATGTTATCCAGATCAGTGGAAATACAGGCAGGATTGAAATTTTGACCCTGCAGAAACACTTTTGAGTTTGAGGTGTGCCGTGTGAGGTCTCCAATTTTCACATCATTTTGATAACTTAAATGCCAAAAAGCAAAAAGGGGTTGAATGAAAATATAAAAAGAGAAATACAACTTAAACAAAAAGTGGGTGGAAGTGCCTTACCAGTTTTGGGTGTCAAACTCAAATCTGTGTCAGAAGAAGAGGACTGTCGACTGTAGGACTTGGAAGGTGAAAAGGAATAGGTTTGGTTTTTCAGAGGGGTGGAGGGTCCTGATGAATATGTATTGGGATTGGGATCTTCATTGAAAGGAATCCTGCCAGAAGAAGGTGGAAACATATTCAGTAATCCTGTGCCAAAGGACCTGGCTGACAGCAGCATGATCCAAACACCAGGATGGAATTGGGGCAGGGCCAGCAGCTATTCCTTAGGTGCGAGGCTGGGAATGAGGCCAGAGGCAAAGAAATGCTGTTTTACCCTCTCAGCATCCTACAGAGAGATGCTCATCATCTACAATGAAACAATTACGCCAAATGAAAGGCATGAGATGTGACCAAAAAAAAAAAATATATATATATGCAAAATAAAAAAATTGAAAATTTATGGCTTAAAAATCTGGTCAAATACACAATGCTTTGAGTTAGTTTAATAAAGAAAAAATGATTTCAAATTACAGTTGTGTTTATACATATTTATACACTTATGTATATACACATATGCATTTTAAGGTGAAAAAAAATATGTTTCCTTATCCTATAGCATCAGCAGCATGCCACAGCTAAAAACAGAGCAAAGAGGAGAATCTTTATGGGAACACTCTATTGACAAGCAATTTACTTATGCACAGCTTGACTTACCTGCTCTCTAAAACCATCTCTTCCACAAATAGCACAGACCCTTCCTAGAACCATTTTAAAACCTACTGTATCTGAATTATGTTTGAAAGCAATTAATCGAATCAATGTTTCCCAGATACATCACCTTATTTTTTTACTTAATTTCACAGGAAGCAAGAGCATGTTAAAGTGAAGAGTGTGGCTTTGTGGAAGAGACTCCGAGGCATCTCCAAGAAACTATTCTGCATTTCTTTGAGCTGCTGTACCCTGGGTGCTTCTTCCCTGATAACAGAAGGTGTGTCCACGAGGAAATGAGGGAAGAAAGATGGGTGGTACCTGCCTACACTGCCTGCCTGCCTGCCCTTTGGGACCACTGTGCCTGTGGGCTGCCTCTCCCCAACTTTGGAGTGTAAGCAGTCTCATACCAGTGTAGATGAGAGTGGGAACAGACACAGAGAAGTTCTGAGTAAGTCGTGAGCCAGTAGCAGTGTGAATTGGACTGTTGTGAGTCGAGCGGCATCCATGGCTTGGCGGATGAACCAGCGGAGACCTGAGAGAGTTTGCAGCCAAAGTGGAAGAAAAGAAAACAATACACACAAACAGGTTGCAAAGTTATGTTATCAATGATTTCAGGGAAGTTTAGCTAGAGGAGATCTCTTACTCTAAGCAGACTCTAAGAATTTCAATTCCTAGCATGCAAGAGTCCAGATGAAATAAAAGGAGGGAAAGGAACAGCTTAAGCACTTGCTTGCATCATTGATTTTGGCAACAGGCCGTTCAGTTAGTAAAGCCAAGAGTAAGAAGAATCAAATTAGTTGATTTTGCTGCCTTAGAGAAACAGTCCCATTTTTTGAACTGAGACAATACTCATCACCAAGCAGAACATGGATAATTTGGGAGGTGGAATTTCCATACTTTGCTGCAGAGTGAAAGCCACTGGTTTATGTATGGATGCTTTTTAAGTTGATAATTACCAGGTCTACCTTTTTTGTTTTTAAACACCACACTCTTGTTCTATGCTGCACTGTATCCAGAAGTTCTTTTAAAGGCAACTTTTGAAAATCAAGACAGGTCAAAAAAGTTATGCCATGAAATAGAAACCAGTAATTTTTAAAGGTCAGTTCATATTTTGCAAAATTTTGCAGAGCAAGTGATGCCTGCACAACAAACATGCCTCATCTCTATTGCAGTGACACAAAAGTTCAAGTTAATGAAAATGGCTATTTCAATTAATATATCTAGAAATACAGGATATGCAATACACTTCTTGGTGCAGTTTTTTCCTT
This sequence comes from Catharus ustulatus, assembly GCF_009819885.2. NCBI lineage: Eukaryota > Metazoa > Chordata > Aves > Passeriformes > Turdidae > Catharus > Catharus ustulatus. Next base: position 66,048,220 of record NC_046224.1, read on the forward strand.
CCTGGATTGCTCTACCAAACAGAAAACAACTAATTCATCCACGTACAAAAGTGGCAACAGTTGCAAGAAGACCACAAGTATATTTCTATTAATTCGTATGCATATCAAAGTAGTGCATTCAAACTGTTTGGTGCTACAGCACATATGACAAAAATCACAAAATTCTACTTCTCATTGTAAAAAGATTTCTCTGCAAGTTCACGGTCTTGCCATAGTCCTACTTGTTTTACAACAGTGAAAAGCAAAGCACACAATAAACGATGAGATCTCTTTGAGGTCATTGGCTAAATCACTGACAGAACCATCAGAATTCAACATTTATCTTCTCTTACATGCTCAAAGGTATTTTGTGAGAGAAGTCCTCACAAAAATGTTCATTGCACAAACACAGCATCAAAGCAGAACTAATTATAGTTAAACTGGTGGATTACAAACCAAGGATATGTAGCACTATTGCTAAATAAATACAAAGAAAGTCATTTTAAGTAAGAAGTACCACTCCAGCTTCTACTGAAATAACAAGTCATCCAACCTAAAACATCTCAGAATTGTTGAATATAAAACTGGGTTGTAGACAAATAAAACTACAAAAGAAAAACAAATTCTGGGGAAAAAACAGAAATCACATCAGTTATGAAAAACTGAATGAGTATGAAAAGAAGAGAGGTGAAACTTTTTCCCCTACAAGCTACTAATTCATACTTACTCTTTCATTTCTTTGGATGGGGAGTTACATGCAGGTAAAAATGCTGATGTGTTACTTAATTTATCCAATGTGCAGGCTGTTCCTATGGCTCTCACTACAAGTCCAGACTCGCCCTCCAAATCAAAACACTGCAAATAACCAACAACAGCATTTCCTCTCATTTCAAGCACCTTCAAGCCAATCTTCCTTTGCAATTCACCTACAAAACAAAAGTAAAGAGCTCATAGTTGCAGTGAACTTTTTCTATTCTCTTTTGTGGTCTTTGACCTCTGCTTTTGGAGCACCAGCCAAGTCAGCAGAACAGGTAATATATCCAATCCTACAAAGCTAGGTCAAGGAGCCAATCACAACTTCTGTCTCCTACAACATTGTGTGATACAACAACATTGTACAACTTACACAGCTTTTTTCCTTTTTTCTTCAAATCGATTCTGACTGCCAAAACTTGTCATTTCAGAGGTTTTTCAGTTTTTTCCCACTAGTCTTTCTTTTCAGTAAGCTTTTAAAATATTTTTTCTATTCTTTCAGAGAGAGAGAGGTCAAGATGTGCTCTGGAACTCACATAAGTTTCTAAATATTCATATAGTTAAACAACGCAATATCTTTGAAATCTATATTTTCTTCATTTACCAATTTATTTAAACATATTTTAACTTAAATCCTACTTTTTGCCCCTCTACTGCAAACCAAACACCACCATTTCTATTAACTGCACACAAGGACTGAAAGACTGACTATAAGAAACTATGATCTGCCATTGATGCTTTTTTAGGAGGACGTAATTAAAAAATTGTTCTATATAGCTGGATTGCCTTGGTAATAACTAAGGTAGAAAATGTCATATATTTTCTTATGAGAATGAAAGATTTCCAAAATCCTCCGTTAACAAACTGAAAAATCCTCACTGTCACACAGGATGGTCCTAATGTCACTGCTGCTGAGAAATCATGTGGTATGAAACGGTCACAGAATCACAGAATTTCCAGAGTTGGAAGGGACCCACAAGGATTATTTAGGTCCAACTCACAGCTCTAGTTTCTACTGCTTTCTTGAAGTTTGATTCTAAAATTACCAGCACAGGTTACTATTGTAAACTTCTTAACTGAAACCATGCCTTGAAAAAATTATATGGTTGAGGTAGAGTATGAAAGTCTCTGTTTCAACTTAACACATAATGAGAAAGATCAGTGAAACAGCCTGGCTCACTCTCAGAAGTCAGATTTCTTCAAGATTCTTTATCTGTGACCACAAAGAATAGTATTGCAATATCACACATTTTATTACATGAGATGAAAGAGTATTGCTGTGAATAAATCTAGCAGAATACTTCATCCACCTGCACTACTTATGCACAGCAAGAAACATGCAAATGTGAATTCTGTAAACTGGTGTGGCACTATATTAAAAAGATATCTTCATGTTAGTTATGACAAGAGTTTATTTCACTTTTTCCCTTACAGCGTGCTGGCCTTCCCAATGGAGGTACATCTCCATAATCTTTTATGTTGCCCCATTTACTGGAGATCTTAAGGCACCTTCCACTAGACCAAGCTGCTCACAGCCCCATCCAACCTGGTCTCAAACTCTTCCAGGGTTGGGACAGCCACAGTTTCTCTGGGCAACCTGCACCAGGGCCTCCTCACCCTCACAGGGAAGAATTTCATCCCAATATCCAATCTAAACCTGCTCTGTGTCAGTTTTAAGCCATTCCCCTTGTCCTGTCACTTCAGGCCCTTGCAAATAGTCCCTCTCCATGTTCCTTGTAGCTCCTTTCAGGCACTGGAAGGCCACCAAAGCCACCCCAAAGCCTTCTCTAGGCTGAATAATCCAAATTGTCCAGTTCTTTCCTCACAGGAGATGCTTGAGAAACAATGAACTGAGCCTGACTTCAAAGAGACGGGATGAGGACCACAAGTATTGATGCACACTGTATTTGAAAAAGTGTGCATTTGTTCACATACTTCAAAAAGTTCAAAGAGGGTGAAGTTCATTACTTTAACTGTTTGCGTCAAAATTCTAGTGATACTCCTCATATGGGTTAAGAACATCTTCCAAAAAGTTTCACAGGTTTTTTTGACCTTGCTAAAAGCAATCAAAAAATTAGGTAGCAGCATGGCCTCAGCAAGAAGTGAGAAAAAAAAAAAAATCAGGCACACTTCCATAAGTTAGAAATATATAATCCACAGTAACAGAAGACCCTGTGAACTGAAAAAAATCACCATAATTAACAACAAAACTCATATGCAATCTTAAGCAAGGCACTTATTTAAATCCTGAATATTTTTAGAAGCAGCAATAACCATTACAGCCCACATGTTTAATACCTGACATGAGTGAAATGAGTCTTTGCCGAGCCTCATTCGATGCCCTGGGAGTACGGATTCTGTCTATCCACTGGTACTCTGGGTCCTCATTAACTACAAGTTCTTCCACAAACCCGTGAATAATTACTGCTCTGTAACACTTAGGAATAGATGTAGCTGTTAAAAAATATATACATAAAAGATGTAAGTGATTGGTCTATGAGCCAAGGATATCAAGAAAAACATAAAATTACACATAAAAGTGATTTCAGGAAGTTTTCCAGACAATTTTCTGTGAAAATGTGAACATACCTAGGAAGTTTTGCTCATGATATCATGGAACCCTGATAAGATAACTGTCCAGTGTACCAGTTACAGCATGTACCATTATGAAACCTTTTCACTTTGTACCCTTTTAAAAGAATATGGACCAAAAATAACACCATGTATGTATGCACAGGCACTGAAATGCAACTTAGGGACATTAAAAAATCCCATTATTTATTTACATTGTTTTGAAACATGAACAATAAAAACGTGTTAAAAAAGAAAAGCAATTTATGTCAATGTTATCTCCGCTAGGTTTATGCAATGAGCTGGTAAGAGAAGGGAGACCAACAGAAGACACAAAGAAAGGAAAGGAGGGAACAACATTTTTGTTCAAATAAACTTCTTTCCTCTACTTACTGCAAAAAAATTTGACTCCACAGGATGACTGCCTAAATCTGTTTAAATCATTGAAGAGATCTACTTTCACCACCACATTAATCTCCCCACGTATACCTATCAATTAAAAAAACAAGAAATACCAGAAGTTATAACAATATAACTGTATCAATACAAAACTAGACCCAGAAATTATTTCTTATTATTAGTAATTAATGCCAGAGGAGCAGGAAGCCATATCATCGTCTCTCAATTCTGCTGCAGAGACACTGACTCAGAGAAGTTTCTAATTCTGTCAAGCCTTTGAGGCTGAAGCCATGAAAGCAACACTCCTCCAAGGCCTATTTACACCAAACACAACTTTATAAGAAAGGTGGGACTGGGGAAAGAAGCCATCACCCTTTTGATGCTGCAGTGGCCTCCGCTGCAGGGTACCCTCTCTGCAGAATTTCCTCCCTGAAATGATTTCAAAATTGCAGTAAAGCTCCTCTCTGAAGTTCAACCCAAAGAGAAAGATTTTTTCTAGAACCACAAAGTGGCACAGGAAGTGTTTGCAAAATACTTTAACTGCGATAAGAAATATATTAAAAATAAGGTATTGTAGACCTTTCAGACAAAGCTTAATTTTCAACTATGATTAAACCTTACTAAAATGGACTATTTTCTATCACAGAATCATTCCTTTTTGACTTCTCTGCTATCCTGTTCTGAGCTTTTTCTTCTTTTTCCCCACCCAGTAAGAAAATCATTTCACATATTATAAGTTCTGACATATTGAGGACTAAACTTCTTGATGAGCCTGATCTCTACTGTCTTCAGAAGACTTTATCACATATGACACTGAAACAGCAGCACTGGATTTGTTGTTCAACTCAAATATTACTGCAATAAAATCAGCTACATCTCCCTTCCAAAATGCCAGTAGAAAGAAGCCTTCAGTTATTATAACAGAAAACACCTCAGGTTTATATATTTTATATATTTTCATAAACAATCCTGTCAAGGTGAAAAAAAAATTAATACAAAGCTATGAACATTATTATTTTTTAAGGCAGCATCAATTAATGTTTGCCAAGAGTCAAGATAATTGGAATCTCCAGCTATGAGCATGAAAACCTAAGAATTCCAATTTAAATAGAAAAAAGTTGTGAAATACAAACATACCTGGAAAAAATATAGAGAAATCTAACTCTCTAGCTTAGCAGCTGTACACATCTTGAAACAAGTGTTTGTATCACTTAGTTCCAGAAAAAAGCATGTGATAGGAAAATGCGCATAGGGTAAAAAGGTAATTTAAAAAATACATGAAATATTTCTCAATATTTCTGTTCACTATAACTGGTTTAAATGTAAAAAATACTTCACATTAGTTATAATGAGCATCTGCTGATCACCATTAATTATTTCCCAACCATGATTTATAATTAGCTCTTAACGTTGTTAGGTCATTTAATTCACCCTGAATAATGAACGAGGGGGATAATGGCAGCCACAGAGATGTTCTGCACTAAGGTATTCAAGCAGCAAGTTAATTGCTTTAAACTAACATTGGCTCTCTGGCTGTTTCATTAAAATCAAAAGTAAAAGTATCATTAACTTTATTTTCCCATAGCTTCAAGACATTCTGATGAAATCCACCTAGCACTGAGAGTACTCACTGCAGGAAAAAGGAATTTCATGGTGTTGAAAGCATCTCACATCCTGTCCCTTCATCTCAATTGAAGTTTATCCCAAATCCCAGAAAGGCACACTTCAAGTAACTCCAGCAAAATTACATTTGTTTAGCAAACAGGTGGTAATTGGACAACTACGTCCAAGTCTTTTTTTTTTTTTTTTAATCTGAAATTTGCAGTAACTAGTGAAGATTTTTTTTCCACTTGTCACAAGTCCTATGGAAGGCATTCTGCCAAGCACCAGCATTTACTCCTATGCCAGAAATTCTCTCATGTCAGAAAAAAAGGGGAGAAAAAGCCAAGAAAGTAGTTTTCCAACTCCAAAGCTAAAGTTATTACAGATTTCTGAAGACAGCTTACAAGATTATAAGAAGCAGATTACATTTCAAACAGGACTGTTTGAAATTAGCAAATCTTACCATGAATGGTATCATAAATTGGAAACCATCCTGAAATAACTGTGGCTGCTTCACTATAGAGCAGAGGATCAATATCTATGTACACTTTGCCAATGGCATCATTGGCACTGTATGTATCATGATCAAGAACTGTGATCTGGAGAGGCTCATCCTGGAGCTCTTCATCATCTACCTGGAAAGCAAATACAGGAATCTGAGTATTTAAAAATGTGCAGGGAAGCACTGCTGAAAAACAAACACAGAAGAGAGTTAGTTGTGAAGTGACCTGACACAGATAAATCTGTAATTGCAGTTTCCTGAAGCTAAACAACATATCCACTCATTTTGATTTTATCCTTTAAAGACTAGTGAGATCCTGGAAACAGAGCTGCCACGGGAGAAGGACAGAAAAGCAAGATTACAATGATTATTCATTTTAAAATCCCACAATACTTTAAGTCACACTTCCTAGATTGTCTACCTATCTCCACAATACATACTGATAAGGGGGAAGGGGAAAAGGCAGAAAAGGAGGAAAAGGGAGGGGGAAAAGGGAGAAGGGATAGTCCTCAGAGGACTATTATACTCTGAAGCTAAGATTATGGCATTCTCATCACTGGTCAGTGGCTTAAAAGAAGATATTTTACACTGCCTGCAGTAAAAATTCAGTGATTCTACACATGCAATCACCTTAACAAATGCAATAATCCATCTACAGATAACAACTATTTTCTTTCAGGACTAAGATAGATATTTCACAGCTTTTTGTGTTCAGTGTCACAAACCAAGAATGAAGTTTGCTAATGCAATGGGATGACTGATGTGTCTGCAGAATTGTGATATTGCCCCACAGTACGGCAAATGAACCACAACTACGCATGTCAGTGTTTTAATAACTAATTTATTCTAAACATAATCCTCATTTTTTAAGTAGTAAAAAAATGTAGTAACTAAAAAAAAAATGTGTAAAGACTTGTTCAGGGCATCTGTCAAATAACATCAACAAATTGGATCCTGGAAAGCAACAAGCAATTACAAGAAAATGCTACGTGCCCTCATTATTACATAAGAAAATGGGAAGAGAAAGTGTCCAGTGATTCTTGTCCAAGCTCTTTATTTTGTTAACTTCCCATAGGAATTTTCCATTTTCTCCTTTAACAAGTGCATTATCTTTGCAACCAAATGTAAGACTTCAAATACCAATTCACTTTCCTTGCTCAAAATTAAAAGAAACTGCAAGAATACCTGTACTTTCATATATATGTATTTATTTATACATACTTGTACTGATAATTACTGAAAAAGCCTAACCCCTGCTACATTTCCCTCACCTTTACTGCAGTATTCTCTCTTCTAATAGAACAACATTTAGGTTGGATTCAACCTGGCAAGTTTTTATCTTCACAAACACTCCTAAAAAGCCAATGAGACACCCTCAGTAAACAAGGTCTGACTGGAGCTGGGTTTGCTGAAAAGGCTTTGTGCTTTTAAACACAAAATCACTTCAGTGCTCAAAATTCATTTTCTGCTTGAAATGCAATTATTTAATTAACGGCAGCTAAACCAGAGTGTCTATATAATTACAAGCAAACTTTAAAAAAATACTTACTTCAAATTTGAACCACTCAGAATTCCATTGAGGATTAAGTGATTTGGGATACACATCCGTCTTAAATGTTGTATTTCCAAATTTCACCTAAAAATACAAGCATTCAATTATCAATTACAAATATTAATAAAAGAATTTTGAAACTCATTTAACTGACAAATGCAAATAATTTCAAACACATATTTCAACAAGTAATTTTCTTTTCACTGAGTGGCTTTTAAAATCAATTTACATATATCAGTATCCACGTATCAATGACATTTCCAATCAATCTCTCTCTCATCCTTTCATGCTACTAAAATTGTTTCTTTTCCTGCTCAATCATTTGAGAGGCAAAAATATCACTCACCACTATACTGGCTATTCAAAGTCACTTTGCATAATCTCCTTGCCTTTTATAAGGAAAAATATTCTAAATGTTGATAGTTTATGACCTATTACTCTTCTCTCTAGGATTTTTCAGTCAGCTTCACAGACAATTGATGAAATAAATATAAAAACAAACTGGATTTGAAATATATAGAAAGAGGACTACTAAAAATCAAATATTTTCCATATTTTTATTGCTTATTGCACCTTCAACCACATCATAACCCACTTCAGCAGTACCCATATGGTCTCCACAGGCATCTATTTCAGGTTATGCCCATTTGAGGTTTGCGGGGGTTTCTTGTTTGCTTTTTTAAAGTGAAACTGAATTTCTCTGATGCTCCATACATCAGGAAGGCACACAGCATCATGTAAGAGCCTTTATTTCACTGCAGCTTTCATTCCAAACCATTTACAAACACTTGCAGTTCTCTGAATGCTGCCTCTCAAAACAAGGAGCACTTCACCTCATACCAAGTATTTACAAATACTAAAAGTTACATTTTAAAATTTATTCAAGATTCTTAAGGAAAATAATGAGTAGAAAAGAAATGCTGGAGTTAGAGGTGTGTTGATTTTGACAGCTTTATATTTTAAAAGTCTAAAGTGCATTTTGGAAACTAAACTTAGGTCTGGATTTGAAAACTGTATAGTAATTACTTTAATACTTTTGCTGAAGACAGTATTAAGTGACAGCTTTGTACATTTCAATAATGTAATGATTATTTTGCACAGGTGCATATCCCAACTCTGAAGAGATTTTGCACTTGCTTAAGTACAATAAAGTGATGATACTGGTTGTAAGGGAGCTACCAATTAAATACCAGTTCTGACTCCAGAAGCTGCCAAGATGCAGCAGTCCTGAGCTCCACCCAAACTATCTGAACACATTATCTTGGGAGTAAATCAGCTCCTTTAGAGCCCCAGGCAGTTATAACCGAATTTCCCCAGTACACCAGCTAGCTCATTGAAGCTTGTAGAGATAATAAAACACCACACTACCGTTCACTGTGCAAAATTAAAAGCACATTTATGGAAGAAATTGTAACACAATATTCTGAGTTGGGACAAAGATCACTGTACTCAAGCTAGTGAAGTCCAAATTTCACATAACCTGAGCCAAGTAAGAGTCCTTACGCCTTGTCTCAGTTTTTTTTTCTACTTTTAAGTTTATATTACAATAGTGAGAAGGAAGTTTAAGGTTAGTAAACAACTAGAACCTTAACATCTGCTTTTCGTTTTTATTTAAGGAAAAACGCGTTGTAAAGCTTTTCAGCAATCTCACACAGAAAAAAACCCAATGGTTTCAACTCAATTTATTTTGAAATAAATCTCACCTGCTGTATTGCCTACTCTACAAATGGAAAGGGAAGTTACTTCACACTGTTCCTAAGTAACAATCCTAAAAGCAAGGCCCCCATTTGTGTATTTGTACCCTGATTTGTGCCAAGACACTCATGGAACTTCAAGTTAACCCAGCCAAGCAAACTGATCTTAATGAAAATTTTTATCTTCCTGTTTTGCTATGCTTAGTATTTTACTATATGAATTTCAAAAGTCTATTTTGCTACACCAACAGTAGGGTTGGGAACAAGCAACCCAAAGAAGACGAGAGCTGTTTCTCCCAACACAGAGTAAAAACAGGCCAAATGAAACTTGGTGAGCTGTATTTCCTTGTCCTGTTTTCCCTGTCTCCTACTTGCAAGCATCAGAATTGTAATTTTAAACTGGATTAACAGGCAGCCTACAAGAGAAGCTTTTAAAAATTAAAACCTGACTGGTGGAACAGCTGACAAAACAGTGAAACACTGTTTCAAGTAATAAAATGAAATTACGTACTATTTCAGCTCCACTGAAAAGCTGAAATACATCTTCACTTTAGTACCAGCTTACTTGCCCATTAAGCAATGCCCCTAGAGTCCAACCAAATTTTTAAGCACCAAATTAAATCAGGATTTATATGCTTCAAATTTCTTTTTTTATATTAATATTATCATATTTTTCAGTGGATACAGGTCTAAAAAGGCATTCTGTCTTCCTACCTTAATCAACCACTAATTTGTGGTACACCTCAATCACTATTTGTGGTACAAGACACACATTTTCACAGCACATCATTTTTAAATAGCTCTGATTTTTCTGAGAGTATGATTCCTGAATCTATGGAATGCTTCTGAAATGTTCCAAGTCATCCACATTGGAAAAAAAGAATCAAAACATAAGGATCATGTAACAGAAATCATAAACAGGTTTGTATTGGAAGGGACCTTAAAATCCATCGCATTCAAGCCCCTCTGCCATAGATAGGGATGTCATTCATTGCATCACGCTGCTCAGAGCTCCATCCAAACTGGACCTTAAATAGTTCCACTTATTTTGCACCTTCAACTTATTTTACAAACCCTTCCTGAAAAAGACCGTATATACTGCCTGTTAACTACATGACTGCAAAGAAGTCAGATTCTCTAGGTACAATAACGTGATTTAAACACGCAAATAATATTAAGGATTTGTTGATTAAAAGCCTCCTTCTTAAATATTTTAGTATTTAAAATGTTTTAAAAGGAATATGAATATTGGCCTTAAAAGTAAAGCCTCTACAAACCACTCATGAATTCAGCAACACAACTTATATAAAGATGATTTTATTACTTCTCCATCCACCTCGCAACGTGTGTCTAATCACAGAATCAATCAGGTTGGAAACGACCTCTGAGACCACCGAGCCCAACCACCACCACAATAACCACACCATGGGACGGAGCTCCACGTCCAGCCCCAAACACCTCCAGGGACAGCGACTCCACCGCCTCCCCGGGCAGCTGCTCCAATGTCTGATCCCCCTTTCCATGAAGACGCTCCCGCTGATGTCCCTCCCAGACCCCAGACAGTGCAGCTCACTGTCCCCTCGCCCTGCCGCTGCCTCCCGGCGGCACCGAGGCGCCCCACGGGCCGGGCAGGTGCCTCCGCCGCGCGGGCCCGGCGCGCCCAGCCCGCTCCCCCCGCCGCCAACCTCCACGAAGGCGTCAGTCAGGTCGCTGGCGCGGTCCATCACCGGCAAATGGCGCCCCGCCACGATCTTGACCTTCAGCTTCCCCGGCATCTTCTTCCTCCCCTCCCCTCCTCCTCCCGCGGCCGCAGAGACAGCGCGACCGCGCCTGTGCCATGGAGCGGCGGGCGCGGCCGCTGCGCATGCGCGGGGCTCGGCGGCCGCCCCGCCCTCGGAACGGGGAGCGGGAAAGGACTCGCAGGAGCGGGGAATGGTTACAGCTGGAAGGGAGCTCTGGAGATCACCCAATCCAATCTCCCTGCCCAGGCAGGGTCACCCAGAGCAGGTGACATAGAAACGCGTTCAAAGGGATTTGGACTTTCTCCAGAGAGCGAGACTCCAAGCCCTTCCTGGGCAGCTGTTCCAGGGCTCTGTCACTTTCAGTGTGCAGAAGCGCTTCCTCACTCTGAGATTAAACTGCTTCATAGCCATTGCTGTTCTGTCGCTGGGCACCACTGGCACCGATTTCAGATATTTGTATGCATTAATGAGATCCCCTCTCCGGCATGAACAGGCCCAGCTCTCACAGTCCGTTCTCATTAGTGATGCTCCGGACCACTCATCTTTATTACCCTCCACGGGACCTTCTTGTTTTTCTTGCCCTGAGGAGCGCAGAACTGGACACAGCACTCCAGAAGTGGCCTCACGGGCATATCACCGGTTTCACATGGCGCTCCACATGGGGCCGAGGGGCAGCATCGCCTCTCTCCGCCCGCTGGCCACCCTTCCCAATACACCCCAGGGTATCGCTGGCTGCCAGGACACACCGCCTTCTCGCGGTCTGTGTGTCACCCACCAGAACTCCCAGGTCCTTCCCCGCAGAACTGCTCTCCAGCAGATCACCCCCAGCCTGTGCTGGTATTTGGGACTGTCCCTCCCTCCTTCCCCAGACCCTAAACCCGCCCTTATCAAAGCCCTTATCGCCCCTGCCAAGCTCCAAGATGGCGCCCGCGGGCACGGCACGCCGCTGGTACCAATCGAGCTCCGACTGCTCGATGGGCTCGGCAGCGCGGCGCTGCCCGGGGAGCTGAGCGCCGAGCCATCGATGCCCGGGACTGCGGTCCGGGATCGCGTCCGCATCAGGGCTTGTGTCCGGATCCTCTGCTCTCCAGAGAAAGGAGAACCGATGCACCCTCGGGATCCTCTGCCTTCCCAAGGGAGGAGTTGTTCCCAAAGAGATCAGTTAAAAGGGAGCCTGGAGCACGCGTGCATCCCCAGAAACTCGGTGGGAGGGTCCTGTAAAGGGTTTAAATACACCACCCCCCGCCCCCTCCGTGGGTTTCACTTTGTTTTCTTAATCGAAAGACAAATATTTACAGTATTTGAAGGATTAGGGGTAGATTAAGTGGAATTTATTTATCAGAAATAGGATTTGATAAGATCCTTGTAACCAGGTTGTAACTTTCTGATGCCTGAAAAAGCTCTTTGTTTAGGCAATAACACTGTGGGAGCTTGGCAAAAAGCAAAGGAGCAGTGCCAGAAGTTGGATCAGGTGTGCTCCTACAAGTGGGGTTATGGAACCGGGTTGTGTGTGTAATATATGTTGTTAGAATTCTAACATGTGAGATCCAGTGGGATATCTGTTGTGCTGCTGGTGCGGTCAGGAGCAGGGACATAAAAGAACCCTTGTGTTTTGGTTAAGCCCTCGCCAGGTGTTGAGCCAAATATCTGCTGATATGATTTCCCTTCTTTCTAATCTTACTAAAAGACTAAATAGTGTTATGGGCTGGAATGTGATACTCCAAACAAATCATGAGACTGAAATGCAGCAGAGTGTGGTGTAGAGAATTAAGGTATAGTAGATCTTTGGCTGGCTGCAATTAGTCCCACCAACACAGCAGTTTGTCTCTTGGGCTTGTTTGGAAGTTACCCTTGGAACAATCCATACAATTGCTAATATTCGTCATATCCAAGTGAATTATAAACAGGCTAAATGCTTGTTTTTAACTAACCCATCCATGTTTAAATGGAATACTGTAATGAGACAATGGGAAGGGACCTGGGGGTGTGCTGGTTGACAGCAGCTGTGCCTCTCAGGACAAGAAAGATGTTGAGGGGCTGGAGTGTGTCCAGAGAAGGAAACAGCTTGGGAAGGGTCTGGAGCACAAGTCCGATGAGGAGCAGCTGAGGGAGCTGGGGGTGTTTAGCCTGTAGAAGAGGAGGCTCAGGGGGAATCTTCTCACTCTCCACAACTCCCTGACAGGAGGGTGCAGCCAGGTGAGGGTCAGGCTCTGCTCCCAGGAAACCAGACAGGACAAGAGGAAAAGCCTCTCAAGCTATGCCGAGGGAAGTTCAGGTTGGGCATCAAGAATTTCTTCATGGGAAGGGTTGTGAAGCATTGGAATGGGCTGCCCAGAGAAGTGAGGCAGTCCCCATCCCTGGGAATTTTAATTTTCAAGAAATGACTGGATGTGGCACTCAGTACTCTAGTCTAGTTGACAAGGTGGTGACGGCTCAAAGGTTTGACTCAATCTTGGAACTCCTTTTCAACCTAAAATGTTCTGTGGTTCTGAAACTACAGTAATTTCACGAATACAAGCCGTACCAATTTGACCAAAATTTTGGTGGAAACCCGGAAGTGCAGCTAATATTCCGGGGCGGCTAATCTATTAACAAAATTCTAAAAGCTGCCAACACGGAAGTGAGAGCCCGCAGCAGCCCCAAGCCAAGCTGGAGCCCGGCCGGCCCCGGCAGAGGTGGGAAAGCCTGGCAGAGGCGGGGCCAGCAGTGTGGGGGCGGGCGGCAGAGCCTGAGCCAGCAGGGCGGGGGAGCCCGGGAGAACTGGGGCTAGCAGTGCAGGGGAGCATGGCAGAAGCAGGAAGGCCGGCGGGTGGGGCTGCCTGGCAGCGGGGGAAGCCCAGCATAATCGGGGCCAGCAGCGTGGGGGAGCCCGGCGGTGCGGGGGCCTGCAGTGCCGGCCAGGGCGAGGAAACGCGGCGGCGGTGCAGACGGGAGGGGGCGGCCGGCGAGCGTGGTGGCGGCGGCGGCAGCCCTGCCGGCGGAGCGAGTGAAAGCGGCGCTCGCGAAAGCGCCGCCCGGCGAGCGAAAGCGCCGCCGCGAGCCGCGAGCCGCGAAAGCGCCGCCGCGAGCCGCGAACCGCGAAAGCGCCGCCGCGAGCCGCGAACCGCGAGCCGCGAAAGCGCCGCCGCGAGCCGCGAACCGCGAGCCGCGAAAGCGCCGCCGCGAGCCGCGAACCGCGAGCCGCGAAAGTGCCGCCGCGAGCCGCGAGCCGCGAACCGCGAGCCGCGAACCGCGAGCCGCGAAAGCGCCGCCGCGAGCCGCGAGCCGCGAAAGCGCCGCCGCGAGCCGCGAGCCGCGAACCGCGAGCCGCGAACCGCGAGCCGCGAACCGCGAGCCGCGAGCCGCGAACCGCGAGCCGCGAGCCGCGAGCCGCGAACCGCGAGCCGCGAAAGCGCCGCCGCGAGCCGCGAACCGCGAGCCGCGAAAGCGCCGCCGCGAGCCGCGAAAGCGCCGCCGCGAGCCGCGAGCCGCGAGCCGCGAAAGCGCCGCCGCGAACCGCGAGCCGCGAAAGCGCCGCCGCGAACCGCGAGCCGCGAAAGCGCCGCCGCGAACCGCGAGCCGCGAGCCGCGAGCCGCGAGCCGCGAACCGCGAGCCGCGAGCCGCGAGCCGCGAGCCGCGAAAGCGCCGCCGCGAACCGCGAGCCGCGAGCCGCGAACCGCGAACCGCGAGCCGCGAACCGCGAGCCGCGAACCGCGAGCCGCGAAAGCGCCGCCGCGAGCCGCGAACCGCGAGCCGCGAAAGCGCCGCGGGGCGGGCGAAAGCGGCAGCGGGGCGGACGGCGAGCCCGGCGGCGGCAGCCCTGCCAGCCGGGCGAGCGAACGCGGCAGCGGGGCGGTGCTGACGGGAGAGGGGGGCCAGCGAGCCCGGCGGCGGCGGCAGCACCACCCGGCCAGCCCCGCCGAGCCGTGGCGCTGAGCTGGGCCACCCGGCCCCGTCGGCAACCATGAGCGGGCCGAGCCTGCCTGGCCCCGCCCCGAGCCAGTAAAGCCCGCTATGCCGCGATCCTCTTACTAATTGGCCAATTTGTGAAAGCTGCGCACGGATTCTCGCGACGAACGAAAGTGCGGCTAATATTCGGGGTGCGGCTTATCTATTGACAAAGACAGCAACATTGTCGAGGCACCGGGGGTGCGGCTTATAATCCGTGCGGCTTGTATTCGTGAAACTACTGTACTCCTAATCCAGGTGTCTTAGTTTGAAAGACAGGTTTTCGCCAAGGAAGGCAGGAACCTCCCTTGGAGTGGAGAATATGACCCCCTTCCCTTCCAGTTATTATAACTTTGAAATTAAGGGTCTTTCCGGCAAAGATATGGGGAAAAGATAAACACAAATCCCCGGGAAGGCTCTGCCCGCTGTTTGGGCAGTCCCGATCGCTGCAGTTCCCAGCGCAGCCGGCAGGGGCGCTGGTGCCTCAGGTGCCATGATCCCCTCCCGGCTGCAGGGGGCGCTGCGGCGCCGGCTCGGCCGCGCCCGCTCCGCGCGGTAATGGCGGATAGGCTGAATGGTGCGGCAGGAACGTCGGAGCGGCGGCAGGACGGCAGGGCCCGCTCACCGAGACAGCAAGCAAGAGGCGTCGGAAACTCGGCAGGGGTGGCAGGAGCCGCGAGGTGTCTCGACGTGCAGGGGGTGCGTGGCTGCAGTGTAGCAAAAGCCGGACATGTGGCAAAGAAACGGCGGAGCTGGGCGGCGGGAGCCTGGCTCCCGAGCACGGCCGGGAGAGGCTCCTGTGGACGGGGAAAGGGCTCGGGGTTCCGGGGTTTCCCCTGAGGTGCTCCAGCAGATGGTGAAAGTGAGGTAGTGTATAAATAAGGTTCCAGTGCAAAGTCCGCTCCCGTAAGCAGAGCTCCGCTCACGGCAGAAGGAGGCAGAAGGAGACGGAGGCCCTCAATGGTGGGCAAATCTCCCCACAGCGACCGCAGCCTGTTTCCCCTGGGAATGCCGAGAGGGGGAATGAGCAAGGAGCTGCACCCAGGCCTTGTCCCCAGCGCAAACCTCGCTGTCTGCTCCTGCGA
Source organism: Catharus ustulatus (assembly GCF_009819885.2). Classification (NCBI taxonomy): domain Eukaryota; kingdom Metazoa; phylum Chordata; class Aves; order Passeriformes; family Turdidae; genus Catharus; species Catharus ustulatus. The sequence goes on from NC_046224.1 coordinate 66,064,027, forward strand.
GAGAAAAGAAACACCCCGGCTAAGCTCGCAGCCAGCCCGCTCGTGGCAACTTCTTTGTATCTCAAGAACCGATCGTTGTGGGTTCGTAGCTAGTGATGGGACGGAATTCCATCAGGGAAAGAAACAAAAAGAAAAATCCTTAACCCGACAGTAGTAGAGACAAAGAGCTGTCCAGAGCAAAGAAACAGGCAGGAAAGAAGAGGAAGCAGAAAACATGCTGCTAATGTTGAGGGTTTCGTTTAGACCAGAAATGAACTTTTTGAGTGGTATCTCCTGATCTCACCTGCTTTAATGCTCTTATGGCTCCCATAATCAGTCAGTTATACAGCATCTGAGCCGAAAAGTGTAAGGTAGCAGTACACCAAATACGCTGTGTAGGTGTTTTAGGGCACTTGGGGTGTGGCAGCAAACTAAACCAGGATTAAATAACCCACCAGAACTGTGTGTGTTCTGGATGGTGGGTCCTCTGCACTGCTTCACCCTAAAAATCCACTGATCCCCTACACGACTTGTGAACACAACCATTCTGAACTTCCCTGTTACAACAAAAAACTACCAGCAGATGGGACTACAAAAGCCCCCAAACATTCCTTGTCCATGTTAGATTCAGCATTGTTTGGCATTTTTTCGTTTCTGGTGCACTGTTTTAGAGCCCAAGATTAAGGGAATGTAAAATAAATTCTTGGACTTCAAACAAGTAAAGACAACTTCGTCATGTATCCTTTATTTCTGACAACACTTCTGCTTATTTGCTGCTTTTGCCAACTGGCTTCACAAATGTTGCCTAGTGAATATATCCTGTTCTCTAAGATTATGAAATACAGGGGTTAATGCAATGCATCTTTTTCTTGAAAGATTTCTGATGATCCATCTTTTTCTATGGAAGAGTCTATAAGTCAAGGGACTAGAAATCAGGAAATACCTATTTTGGAGAGCCAGTTCCAATCTGGCTTTTAGGTACTTGGAAAGATGAATTAGGTATGATTTAATGCATTATGAAACCTCCTCGGTGTATTAGACCTACCTTGGGGCTGGGAATTGTCTGTACTGGTGGAATGAGAACCGTCTTTCTGTAAATTAGCATTTTACTTCCCACAATTCCTGCCAATAGCATTCCAGTTCTCTAGGGCCAGCAGGGACTTGTGAAAGGTAGCAGGGACTCAGCTGAAAGTATACTCAGACCCCTAGAGTTTATAACCTACTTGAGGCTTCCAAAACAGCATTAAATTTCCATTGGTTCTAGGCAAATATAATGGATATACTGGAAACTAAAGCTGTAGTATGTACATGCTCAGTAATATGCATGCCAGAACTCCACAGAAAATACTAAAAGGTGTATTTTCATAATAAGGAAAAAAGGAGATATTATATCTGACTTTGCATTTCAGTATCTAGATTGTTTCTCGCTGAGGTTTTTCCCTTCTGCTTAGAAGTGATGTTTTAGTAGTTCATGACAACAGAATTCCTGAAGTAGTTTCAACTACTATATGCTTAAAGAACAGCATTATCTTACTTGAGGAGGTATTGCTATGTATTAAATGGCATTGTAACTAAACTAAACTAAACAAGCAATAATATTGCTAATTACAACATTAAAGACATCTCATGTGGAACAGTGAGTGTCAGAAAAATAGGAGTATTTTGTGTGTGATTTTGCCATTTAAATGTGTTCCATCCATGTGTTCCTTCTTTTTCAGTTTTAAGTAAGATACAGTTTGTGATAGATATGCCTGTTGTACCCTTAGTTTGGAAATTGATACTTCAAAGATAAGGTTTTCCTTGTAACTTCAGTCTGCTGACCCATCACATCAGGGTAGGTTTCAATTATATTAGTTTACTGCCCTTCAAGATAGAGATTAGAAGGTGGTGGTCTAGGTATTCCTCAGGTTACAGCAGGGCCTGTGATGTGGTGGGTTGTCTCTTATCTACAGGGAAAAGTGCTTTTGGTTTAGATTGCCTTGAGTTGATTTAAACAGAAACGAATGAAAAACTTTTTGGAGAGATTTTAGTTTGTTGAAACAGAAAAATGCTCTTTATCTCTGGTCCACAGAAGATACTGGCTCCGTTTCTACTGCAGTTACTGTCATAAGTAGTCTTTGAAATAGGAATCTTTCAGCTACCTACTATGAACACAGGAAATTGTAGTGTCAGATTCTGGTTTGTGGAAAAATCCCCATATTTCTGTGTAGAACTAACCACACATTTCAAATCAATCCAGCTTAAATCTGGTGGATGCCAATCCACCAGATGCTCATAGGGGTTCTGTATCTAGAGTCATGGAACCTTAGTAAAGAACCTCTGCATCCCAGAAAAAAAAAACAAATTTCATTTTGCTCTGTATATGCTGTGCTGTGTGTCCACTGCAAGGATTTGAGTGGGCAAATCCTGGAACAAGGGGAAAATCCCAGTCACTTCTGTTTATAATTACCTGTATCTGATAGACCTTGCAACCCTAATCCCTCTCATTAGATTAAAAGATGGAGTGAAATCCTCTCTCAATAAAATCAGTAGGATGAAAATGAAATTAAGAGATGGGGTTTATTAGGAACAAGGCCTCACTCTTGTGGTTTCTGATTTACACTGGAGGAGCTCGCTGTAGCTAGACTGTTTAAACACAAGGTTAGAGCAATATTAATGTCTGTTACTATCTACTGGAACAAAACCCTGCTACCATAAGAACTCTAATATAACCTGTAATATAAGGGAAGGTTGGAAGCCTGAGCAGGACCAATTCAAACTTGAAATATGTACTTCATTTTGACTCTTAATTACCATTACCCTAACACTGCCAATTCTACCACTAAATTACCTAATTCCACATATATGTGGTTTTTAAATATCCCATAATATGTATGAAAAATGCTTATCCAATGAAACTCTTATTCAAATAATATTCAAAGTAATATTCCCATGAAGATCTAGTGAATTGAATAAGACCTGGTTGTTCTTTAAGGAAAGAAAAGAATTATTCTCAAGGCTTACATTAAAGTGGGTAAAAATAAAACCCATATGTCATAGTCCTAAAATTATATTTCTGGGGTTGTTTTATGTGCACTTGTTTCCTGCATATCAAATGAAATTGTTTCCTTTGGAAATGAGATCTCAACACTTTGTGTTCTTCTGAATGTGACACCTTTCCAACAGCCCGCTCATGTCAATCTTCTGTGGACTTCAGCAGTCTGGGGTTTGGTCCATATCAAGCAGTTTGTAAAAATAATAATTATAACTCTGTTTCATTATATTATTGCTGTCTGAAGGTCTTGATTTCCATCTAGACTTGAAAGAAGTTGGATAAAATAAATATTCACTAACAAAGGAATTAATGGAATTGCCTACAGAGGGAATCAAACAATTGAATCTGATGTCACGTTCTCAGCCATAATTTGATATTATTTCTCTTTCTCCCAGTTCTGTGAGGGATGTAAAATTGGTTTTTTTATGAGTGGCAATGGCATAATTGGGATATCAGTTCACAGAGACTGAGCCAGAACCCATGTGCACGTGCTCTAGCACAGATATTGAGTTACAAGCAGTAGAATAACAATAGCTACTCAGAGTCCTTCCCATGTACCAGGTCCTAGTTAATTAGTCAATACCTAGTAAATAATTTAATTAAATGTAGTTGTCAGCAGCAGTATTTATAGCATTAAAAAAAAAAATAGTCCCTTCAGTCCTTTCAGAATTTCTGCCTTTCTTCCTTTCAAGAGTCAAGACAAATGAGATATTTAATTATGTCAGTAAAATGTATCACACTTGCACAGTTATTAAAAGTTGTATTTGCTGGGTATGTTACTTTATGATATGTTATATTATGTTGGTAATGTTATGTTTATGTTATGTTATGTTATGTTATGTTATGTTATGTTATGTTATGTTATGTTATGTTATGTTATGTTTTCTCCTGCCTAAATGTAATAAATAGATCATTTATTCAGGTCCCACACCAAACCATGGACGTATTAATGAATGTCTATATTTATATATGGAAATTGCTGTCATGATCAAAGGTAATGATCCTGCAATCTTGAAGTATTTTAATGCTTATTAAAGCCATTGTCCCTGTCTCATCAACAGCTATGGCACAGACAACAGGAGCATGTAAGTGCTGCTGAGGAGATTGTTTTAATTGTAGTAACTACATAAACTATCTTTAGAATAGTCTTCAAGATACTTCACAAGATATGCAAGATATTCTGTGGTGCATTAAAGATGTTAAATTGGATTATAATCAAAACAATAAATCTTTATGTTCTAAAACATGGAGTGAGTGCAGTTATTAATAACCATGTGATGCTTTTGCTTCCTGTGTTCTGTTTGAACAAGGTGATGTGAGTTATTAAATGTTAAAGTATTAAATATATAAAAAATAAAACTCATTGACAAAGCAAACCACTGTGTTTTGGTTTTAGAAGCCTCACATCCAGTGGAATTACAAAAGTGGAATTCAAGCTTGTGTCTACACAGTGATACCTATTTGTTGTCAAAACATGATACAGAGGGGTTTGTGTTTTGCCAAGCCAAGGGAGACTGCAAAGGCTCACGATCTGAATTCTGAGTCTTCTTATCCATGGCTGATGGGTTAATGGAACAAGATTAATAATTCTAACAAAGCAAATAATTATTTTAGGCCTATCTTTATTCCTGAACACATTCCCACCTGATGTCAGACAGAAATATCCATTCACAGACAAAGCAGAAAAGTTCAAGAACTGCAGGAAAACCCCACAAACCTTTTAAAAACTCTTAATATATGTATCACTCTGGATTCATATAGCTCAGTTATGTGCAGTGGAAAGAAGATGATCTTGATACTGATCATTCCTTATTATCCAACAGGAATTAATCCAGTTCTCTTTCTTGATTATTAGGTATTTGAACAAACTCAAACTACTTACCATCTTAAAAACTCCTGTCCAGTAAAAGCAGGCTGAATGAGAAAACTATAATAGCTGCTTGTTTTATGAGTACTGTCTTAATTCATTCCAGGCAGAGCTGTCTTCAGTGCTGCATTTGACCCTGTTAACAGAAATTTATGGGGCTTTTGAAATGCAAGGACAGTGTCTTCAGACTGCCATCAAAGCACAAAAATTCTCGTTCATCAGGCCTGTGCCACCTTTCTCTGCTTTTATGTATGGAAGAATTATGATCATCACCTTGGAATTATTTCTTGATAGCAGCTGAGGGAGATGATGCTTTGATTTTCTTAGCCAATATTATTATGAACAGGATGACTTGAGAATTTCTTGCTAAATAAATTGCTTAATTATACAGGAGAATTCTGCAAAGTAACTGTGCATGTTCTAGTACCAAAGCACCTAGCAGCTGGGAAAACTCTGCCAAAATTAAAAAAACCCTAATATTAAACCAAAATTAGGACACACACTACTGTATTTTAAGAAGTAACAAAAAAAGTATGTACCTCTCTACAGTAGCTGAGAGTTTTCTTGTACACAATTATATGACTGCCATCCTGTAAGAGCTGTATCCTACAACTTAAGCTCTTGGAGTTAGAAAGATCTCCACTATCTTGCTGTTATTAATATAAGGACAGATCATCTAAGAACAGATCATCCTTTGCTAATTTTAGCAGTCTGAAAAAGGCAAGGAGAAATAAAAATATTCCAGTACATCCATCCTCATTTTTGAACATGTTCACTAAAGTCGTGTCATAATTTTACACTCCCAGCCTTGAGATATTTCACAGATGACTTTTCAGTAGTATGGAAACCTACTGGGCTTCCTGATCTTATTGCTGTGAGTGCTGAAACCTCCAGTGAAGAAATGTATATAGTCAGTTTGCAAAGGACAGCCATTCCAAGAATTTGTTACAAAACCTAGCTGTTAGCTGTGTGAAAGCCTAATTCTAAGTCTGAAGAATTAACTGCTATTACATGGAGTTTCTTATTTTTTTCTGTAGCTTTCCTTTCCAGTGATTTTCCATTTATGCCAGAAATTATCTCAATGCACTATGGTAAATTTCAATGTCTCAAGTCAATAGATTAATCACTTCATTAGCCTTCACTTAATTTTGGAGGATTGTTTTGAAATTAAGATGGATCTAATATTGTTTTAACCTTGTTTTTGTTTGCATGTGTGGGGAAACGGCTTCATAGCACTGATCGTCAAGTTTAAAAATGCACTGACTGTCTCAGATAACATTTGAAACATTTTTCTTGAGTATTTGCCATGTACAATCTTGCTTAATAAACACATGGATGTAGGGCTTGGTTTTGGTTTTTATCTGTCTCTGAGATAAGAAAACATGTAAACTATCCCAATAAATGAGTTGTACTACAGATAGGTTTGAAATTACACGTAGCCACTGATGTGGGGTTGCTAGTTGGTGTAGTCAGATTACTCATAGTCCAAGAACTGAGTTAAGACCTAGGGGAAACTGCTAGGAGTGTCTGGCTTATCATGCAGGAGTAGGAATTCTCATGGACACATTATGATGACATGCACACACACAATCTGTTAAACTGTCATGGACTCTGACATTCCTCTGAGCCAGGAATACTTAGTGTAGTGCCTTAGACAGATGAGACCATGGGAGAGAACTAAGAGGCAAAAGATCTTTGGGATTGATGCTGCCGAGGTGGGGAACCAGTAGAAAAGTGTGTAAAGGATGATGACTCCCCCTGCCACTTTAGATATTTGCCCGCCCTTTGTAATTCACAGCTTTCAAGGTTTTGGGGGCTTTTCTGCTCAGGAATTTTTAGATAAGCATAAAAATGGTTTCCATGGACACTTTTTGTTATCTGCTTGAGGCAGAGAAGTAACAGCTCAGTCTTTCAGACAGGTTTTGCAGCTCTGATCTTTCCCAGCCTCTAACTGAAGCTGTGTTATCCGAGCAGGCTGTTAGAGAAGTTGTATTTCAAATCTCTCTATGATACTGAGTGGCTCCCAGGGGAAAGGGAACCTTTACCTCATGAACCAGATATGTGTCAGTTTCATTTTCTGTTCATGCTGGTAGATATTTTTTTTCCCACACAGCCACTGAAAATTACAGTAATTTCAGGTGTATAAGGCACACCATTTTGACTAAAATTTTGGTCCGAACCCAGAAGTGCGCCTTATACTCCAGTGCGCCTTATACTTGGGAAATTACTGTACTTTGTTATGTTGTAAAATGCAATCCTCACTCACAGCTTTGTTAACTGGCACTATCTAAATTGTGATGAACAAAATCAGATAGTTAAAATTGTTCCAGCTGAAAAGTAATGTGGAAAAAGAATAATTCTGTTATAACCTTATTGTCAGATGCACAGAAGTATCAAAACTCTTAACTGCAGGATGGGCTGGTTGTACACTGGGTTATGCTCCTCTGCATAACTCTCCTCATTCCAAATTGCAACAACTGAAAACATTGGGATGCTGATTTTAAAGTACAGCCCTAGCATTCCTGGGAATGTCTGGTACACCTAACAGATATTACACTAACCAGAATTAAGAAGCCTGCTGGTTTTGATTCAGTCTCAAAGAAGACACAGTGATTAAGATTCTCGCAATTTAATTATGGTTGTTGGTTGGTTGGGGGTTTGTTTTGTTTTGTTTTGTTTTGTTTTGGGGGGATTTTGTGTGTGTGTGTGTTTTTGTGGTGGTTTGTTGTTGTTGTTGTTGTTTAATTGAAACATTTCTTGTCCCCAATGCTCTTATTTGTTAGGACTTCTGTGCACAATGAGAAATTTTAAGCTACAACTCCAGTATCAGTTTATGCCTGATTTATTTTTTGCACACTAGTGTTGTTTTATAGCCTAAATGTTTATTTTGCCTTCAGGATACACCTGTGCAGAAACTTGTGATGGATGGCTCTATCCACACACAGCTCCACTGGTACTAGGTGGAACTAGCCAAGCTGCAGGCCTCTCTTGCAGGAGGATGGGAAGTCCTTTTCTTTATTATGCTATTACCCTTTATCCATACTTGTTTTGTTTTTCTGGTTTGTTTTTTAATGTATGAGACCTCAATTGGACATGGTGTTTCAGATGAGGTCTCAACAGTGTTTGTACTACAGTCCCCCTGCTTCTTTAATCCTGTGTACTTCTGGATTTGCATGTAGTCCCTGCTGTGACTACCTTTTCTAATGCATCCTGGGATTCCCTCTGCTTTTTTGACAAGTATATCATATTAGTGAAACAGACAGGTTTATAAAAAACAAAGTAATGCCCATTCACAGTGCAGTTATAAAAACATTAGTACAGAAACTAAAACCTAATCTATGTGTGTTCTACACACGCAGTATCAGTTGATGGACAGCTGGGCTTGTGCATGAAAAAAACACTGAGAATTATCCCTCTGGGGACCTGGATTTCCTCAGCAGCCCCTGAAGGGCAGGGAAGCTCATTAAGGCAGCAGAAAGGCTTGGTGATAGGACACCGTTTCCCTCAGATCTCCAGGCCAATGTGCAGCACACTTGTTCTGAATACTCAGTGTAGGAAAAGGTTCTAATTCTTCCAGAACAGCAAACCAGGAAATTTAAAACATACTAAAGATGATTAAATGAGTATTTTACACAGTGCAATATATGGCTTTCACTGCAAATTTCTGCAGACCTGGTGGCTTTCCACCACAGACACCAAAAATAATCTAATGCCAGATGATATCTGTGATCCACTTTTCTATTACCAGCTGTATCCAAGAGACAGAGGCTTCCAAAAACAGGTGAACACATTTAATATTCCCTAAAATTATACAGTGTTCAATGAAAAAGTTTGGAAGAAAAAAATACCTCCTGACTTTTGACAATTTAATTTATACTACATGAGAATGAGATTTAATCACCTTTATCTTAATTATCCTTAACTTGGTATGTGGGATAACTGCATATGTTACTATCAGCTCTAAAATTATTCAGCCACAAAATTTACCTAAACTGCCCAGAGCACTATTTTCTACATGCCTATCTCAGCTAAAAATGCCTTTCTTTAATTTATTCTAAATTTATTGGACATAAATTTTATTGTGTGAATTCCCTGTTTTGCTGATAAGGGTTATAGAATTAATAATTAGTTTTTGGAAAAGGTTTCCATAGACTGTACCTATGGAAACAGCTTATCTTATTTTTTAAATGCCTATACTGCTTTCATTCACCTTGTGTTCACATGGAACACCTTTTCCTCGTGTAAAACTGGAATTACCTTTGGGGTTTTGTAAAAGAAGGTCATAGACATGAGAAGTGCTTCTCCATGGCTGCTTCTGTGCCTGATTCAGCTGATTCTTGAACTTCAAGCCTAAGGTTGCAGCTTTTCTATCATCCCCCTTGTCCAATTAAGATTGTGTTTCCCAATACAGTATTCAAAACCCAAAACTCTATATTAACTACATTTCATTTTCTAATTTTCTGATCTTGACTGTGGTTTCAACAACAGCATCAAAAGTGTGCTTTGTTCTTGTATTTGTATTCTACTATGTGGTCCTTCCAATATGAAATCCAGATTTTGCAAGGCTCTTTAGACCAAGTAAAACCTCTTATCTGTGATCCTTGCTGTCCAGGAGAAGCCTAACTTTTTGAGCAACTAACTGAGGAAAGAATGCTGAAAAACACCATGAAGATAAAAAGGGCAAATTAAAATATACCAGAGAGGATCAGAAGCCCAGAATGTCTCTGAAGCAATTAAGGAGCTTACTTTATAAAAGAGCAAGCAAGGGAGATGTTATTATAGGGGAAATATTTTTGGCCAGAGGTTTAGGTTTTGGCATCAACTTTCATGGTAGAAAGGTTTTCCTTTGTGGAGGAAATGTAAATCCCTGACCACCAGAAAGTGAACTACCAATAAGCTGTGACCTTAGATTCATCAAGGGGACTTTAAAAGTGATTTTTTTTTAAAAAAATGGAATCTGAAGGTTCAGGTATTTGGGTTTATTCTACCGTCTTCATCACACTGTGGTGCTGCCTTGTGGTGCTGTGTCAGAGCTGGTTTGGGGACACTTTAAGGATCACACAGGAATTGACCTTGAACCAATGACTTTATGCAACTTGGCAAAGCCAAGGAAGAAAGTGGTTTATTGAACTAGAAGCGGTTGTCCCAGAGCTGCTATCTCATGAATTCCACTTGTCCACCACTGAGGGTCTATGAACAGCATTGCAGGTTTTTATATAAATACATGAATCTGGACAATTAATCCATGAGATGACAGCATCAGGCTACCTAGCCTTCTAACATTCCTTCAATATTCCTGCTTTTGTGTACTTGTGGGTTTTTACAACTTGGAATTTCCTGTTCCCAAAGACAGTGGGAAACAAACACTTCTAAAGGTAAGCAGGGGGTTCAGATCTCACAGAATAGTTTGAAAGCATTTTTGCCCTTTAGTTCATCATAAGAAAGATCAGTGGATAGCTTTTAGCACCTTTCTCTTAGTAATATATTTTGATAACATGATCAAGAACTACATATTAATGGCTTTCCACTGTTGCTTTCCGCTGTAAGTAGTTACTGGCGGGGGCCAGAAAGATTATTTCCTATTGGGAAAAAAAAAAAAAAAAAGGAAAAAAAAAGAAAAAGAAAAAGAAAAAGGAAGAAAGATGATTATCAGGAATGCTGTTAGAATGTAAAACACTTCTAGAGAAACAAAAAGGAAATCGCTCAAGTTCCCTACTTTTTTGCATTATAATGACTGGTAGCAGACATTCAAAAAAGCTGCTGACTGGCTACTTTGCTCCCTGTAAGCATTCCTTTAGAGCTGAAGATTAAATAAATACATTGCTACAAAACATGAACAAGTGATTTTTAAAAATTATTATTGTTAAGAAAAGGGAGCTGGATTAGATAAAGTCATTCCTCTGAGAAGTAATACCTCCAAAATAATCTTTCAATGAAAACAAAAGTAAAACCAAACCAAAAGAAAACCAAACAATACAAAACCAGAAAGAGTCTTAATTAGCAGAGCTAGCTGACATACTGTTCTTTAAAAGTTAAATATGTACATCAGCTGGAGATAGGATATCAAATATCAGTAGGGAGAGCAGCAGGAAACTTTTTCCACTGGATGAAAGGGATAAAAAGAAGAAAAACAAGTCTCAGTTGCAGGAACAGCTGACTAAGCGCCTGACATACTCGAAACACAGCCAGTTGTAACAAATACCAGGGAAAACAGTATCTTCTGAACAAAAATTCTCCTAACGCAGAAACTTAAAATCTAGATGAAAATGTAACCGTCAGAATAACATTGAAGCAATAGATACACGGATCAAAAAAAAAAAAAAAAAAAAAAAAAAAGCAAAAAAAAAACCAAAACCAAAATGCGGCAGCTGCGTTTGCTTGCACGAGATTTTCTCTGCACTCTGGGGGGACCTCAGCCTTCAGGGATCGGCATGGAGGCCCAGCTGGCATAGAAATGCAAAATTCCCGTGAGTGAGAGAGAATCAGAGGCATGGCTCCACACATGCCTCTGGTGCTTTGCGGGGGAGGAAGGGGGAGGGCTGAGGGGGGAAGCCAAAAATGAATGTTCTTTGCTTTTCACATGTTAAAAGCTTGGTGGATTAAAAAAACCTCACAAACCTTACTAGTGTGTCGTACCTTCAAGTGCAAAGACTGCAGGGTTGGATCTGCTACACAATCCAAAATATTTTAAGGTGAGAGGAGAAAGAACCAGAATTTAGGAAAGCTTGTAAAGATTACGCATTTGCTTACGCTACAGTGAGACTTCCAGTTCTCTTTCAAGATGTTTTGATAAAACTTAAACTCAGAATTACGCTAGCACTAGGAATTCTTAGTAAGACACAATGTTCTTGTAGCAACTCTTGATACCTTCTCCTTGGTTACCCTCCTGATTGCTTAATGGTGGTTGTCCAAACTGCAGGAGCCAGGGAAGCAATTCTCCTCCCCTGCAGTCCTCTGTGCTTCCTGTGGCTGTTGAACTCTATAACCCTATAGAAGGGAAGATAGAGAATTGGGCAAAGTTTGGCCTTTTACCTTTGGTAAAGTTTCTATAATTTTATTATATTTTATTTATTTTCTATCATAATATTGTTTTACTTTTCCAAGAGGAATATATAGCTTTATTATCCTTAAAATGTAATTTAACTAGCATTCCAAGATCTCCCTTAAGAAAAATATACATGAAGCTGACTAATTTAGTAATTTTCTATGCATAGTGACAGTTGCAGACAAGTCTGTAAAAGATATTTACAACCTATGATTAAATATCAGGCTGTTCTGAGCTGTTCTTGTCTTCTGCCCACGATACTTTTTTGGCCAGCCCCCTGAGAATCAATGCCTTGGGAGTAAAAATCTCTAAGGTGGATAATGAAATAATCATGAAAACAATAATAATAATAATGCATAGGGCTTTCAAAAGCAGCCTGAGGTGATGGCCTACAAGATTGTAGGCTCCACTTGTTCAGTAATTCTGAATTACAGGATGTAAAACTATCTTTGGAATTTAATGACCTAGTGAAATTCTAAAGCTGTTCCTTAAATCATTAATGGAGGCCAGACACAAAATCTGGACACTTTAACCTTAATTCTGTAGGAAATGAACTATGAACAAGGTTGAAAGTAAAACCTAGAGAAAAGGTGCACACAGAGGCACCAAAAGTGCATCCAGCTTGGAGTCCAGTGGACACATGGGCCTCAGCACACTAGCTGGAATGCATATGAAAAAGATGTTGTGGTGTTAGGCCAGAGTCCTCCTGGTCGTGTGTAAATTTAATATAAAGGAACTGGTCATAAGCACAAGAATACAGTGCAACTTTTTGCATTATTTCTGGCTTTTTTAGTCCTTGACTTCTTGAAACTACCAAGAAAGCTGCTGGGAATGTTTTTGTGAAGAAGACACATAATCCAGTTTAGTAATTTCTTCTCTCATTAACACAGAATTGCAACGCAGAATTTCATGTTCTTTTCCTTCTGTGTCTCATCTCCCCTCCTTGACACCCTGTTTTGCCTTTCATGGAATCACAAAATGATTGGGGTTGGAAGGCACCTCTGGAGATCCTCTGGTCCAAACTCTCTACTCACTTGGAGCAGGTCGTACCTGATCAAGTCCAAGTGAGCTTAGAGTATCCCCAGATACAGACACCCCATGGTCTCTCTTGGCAGCCTGTCCAGTGCCCTGTCACCTTCAAAGCAAAGTTTTCCCTTTTGTTCAGATGGATCTTCTTGTGTTTGTGTCTGTTGCACAGAGCACCAGCACTTTTTGACAACTGCCCTTAAGAAGAATTGATAAGGTCCCCTCTGAGTCATCTCTTCTCCAGGCTAAACAGGTCCAGCTCTCCCAGACTTTCTTTGTAACTTCAGACCCCTAATAGTCTCCACAGCCCTCCACTGGGCTGTTTCAAGCATTTTCTAACCTTTCTTGTCCTGGGGAGCCCAGAACTGGTCACAGCACTCCAGAATAGCCTCACCAAAGCTGAGTAAAGAGAAGGATAAAAGCCCCCTTGATCTCCTGGCAATGCTCTTCTCAATGCACACCAGGATGCCTGCCACTGGTCTTCTTCTCACAGGGTCACAGTGCTGGCTCATGGACAGCTTTTTGTCCACCAGGATTCCCCAGTCCTTCTCTGCAGAGCTGCTTTCCAGCAGCTCATCCATGGGCACAGGCACTAGTCTGTGCTAATGCTGGGGCTCTTCTTCCCCAGGGACAGGGATGGTATTTGCCCCTGTGGAAGTTTGCTGGGTTCCTCTGTCCAGCAGTCCAGCAGTCCAGCCTGTCCAGGTTTTACTGAGCTCTCAGGTGGAGCAGTCACTCCTCCCAGCTTTGTGTCATCAACAAACGTGCTGGTGATCACTCATGGATTGAACAAAACTGACCCTTGGAAACACCACAGCTACAGGCTTCCAATGGGACTCTGATCATAACCATCTGAGACCTGCCATTCTGCCAGCTGTCATTCACTGAGTTTTCTCTCTTCTTTCTCATTGACTCAGGTTGAATGTAAAGTGGCAGTCATTTATATATGATAACTGCGCTCTCAGTCCCTCGATACAATTCCCTACACAAATTTTAATTGTTTTAATTTAGTTCAGCCATCTCCTCTCTGCCTCCCTTTATACTGTGAAATTGATTAGAGATTTCACTAGAGAATGCACAATGATATTCTGACAGTGCCTTAGAAAGAGGAAAAGTATTCTAGGCTTCTTTTGCAGCTTACATGACATTTAAATGCATATTTGATATTGTCCTTTTCACAGACGGTGCTTTAAATCGCTGATGTTCTTAACTTTCCCTTCTAGGAGGATGCTTGTTTAGTCAATAAAACATCAGATAAGCATAAATTTCTAGAAAATACAAAAGCCATTCAACTCCCTCTCTGGTATTGTTGCAGATGAATTTATTCTTGAATGCAAGAGATCTCAAATCTGCTGAAGTAGACTCTTTTTGGGTACTTACGCAAGATATGTACTTGTTGCCCTTGAGAAAAACACCAGGATATGGTAAATCATTGGACACGTGTAGAATTCAAGTTTAGTTGAGGATCAGTCAGCTTATAACTACTCTTCAAAAACAGCTCTGTCTATTAAAATGAATACAAGCACTGGCCTTAATTATGATTTTGTGTTGCTTTGTTTAGTCCCTATTTTTGTACAGGTACTTTTTTGGGAGTGTAACTAATACGAAGATTTTTTTCTTCTTTCCTTTATCTCAGTGGCTTAACTGCTTTATAAGTAGCCTTAAAAAAACATACAGCATGGAGAAAACAGAGAAACTGTGGAATTCCTTTCAAAGCTGCTCGTTTTGATTTAGTGCCTGCTTGAGTGTAAGCATATCTTTGGTCCTACTGACTAAGGCAGGTTTTATCAGGTTTTGTCTCTTCCTGGTGTTGAGTTTAATTAACAGGCCTGGCTAAGGGGTTTGTTTAGTTTGTACAGATGTCTAGACTTCCTCTAGAAACTTCTGAGATTTCCATGTGAAACCTTGAACAGCTGAAGGAGCTGGAAAACTCTTACCTGCAATCACATCTGCTGCCACATTACATTATGCACCACACCACTCACATGTTGGAAAAAGGACTTAGATAGTCAGGAACTAGGTTGTCACGTGGAATATGTTAAATGAGTGTCAGTAATAAGAAACCTACTAGAAAATCAATCTGTAAAACTGTAATGAGCCTTGAGGCTTTATACTCTGTCTCATATAGCTTTCAAAATATAC
This sequence comes from Catharus ustulatus, assembly GCF_009819885.2. Lineage (NCBI taxonomy): Eukaryota > Metazoa > Chordata > Aves > Passeriformes > Turdidae > Catharus > Catharus ustulatus. The sequence continues at coordinate 66,079,120 of NC_046224.1, forward strand.
TTTAAAAAGCTATAACCTATTATTGTGCCACGCATCTTGCACAAGACAGGACTTTTTACCATTTCAACAACATACCAAGCAGCACCCTTCTCCAAGAAATTTCTAAACTGTCAAGATTTTTATAAAATAAACTATTTCAAGCTCATCTTCCCTGAGATGACAACAAAATCTGTTTACAGAATACAAAAAAACATAACAGAATGATCAACTTTGTGTGTTAAGAGCTGTTGCTAGGATGCTGTTGGATGCTGCTGGATGGATGCTAAGCCACCAGGCACTTCCAAAGTTAGTATAATAAATAAATATATATATATATAACAGCTGACTTACAGTTAGCTTACCATGTGTACAGAGATGTGATTAATCTTGACACAATTAATACATGTGGGACAATGAACAGAAATTATATGCTTGAATGCACTGAAGAAATCCTGTGATCAAAGGACAGGACTGGAAATCAGAAAATTATGTCCAGGCCCACTGTCTGGTCTAATGGCTGATTTAAACTTTCTGAATAATCAGGTTTTTTTATTTGTGAGGTTAGGACAATATAAAGTGTTTTTAAACACTACTATGCAAAATTTTATTAAAATTAGTATGGCTAGAAGGAGTCCTATTTGTAGTCACATTTATGCAATGAGTCCTTCTGAAGCAATTACTGAATTACTGGCTTTGGAAATCAGCCAGTGAAGTGCATCTGGGAAGTTAAAACTAGTTCTGATGTTGCTCTTTATGTTTATCCTTTATTTTATTTTTTTTAATTTTTAAAGCATTTACAAACCATCCAGCACTGACTTAAAGGCAAGGTGAAGGGTGTAGGAACAAATTAAATGGTAGATCCTGGTTCCAGATTAACAGAAAAGGAAAAGAATGGCAGAACAAGGAGGATGATCAGGTTAGACAGGCTGACTGGTAGAGCATCTGTGAACATCTCTCACCAGCCTTGGAATGAGTTCAGTTTGGTGTGGTGTACTTGCATGTGTATCAAGCACTATGAGAAAACACATTTTTGGGGGTTTGATTTGGACACAGCAAATATTTGTGGGAAACAAAAGGTAAAAAGGTAAGTAAACCAGGTGAGCAGCTAACTGTAACTTTTATTGATTAAAATAACACTCATTACAAAAAATAAGAATTTTTATATTTTTTTTAGATAAAAACCCAGGAATTTAGAATTTCCAATGCACCATGAGGACAAGCCAAAAGGATGTGTTTTTGTACCATAACCAGAAAGATGAGAATGCTACTGTCTAAGTATTCAAGGCTCTTTCACATACTTTATAAATATTTAATGTACAGATGTTCAGCTCTCATCATTCCTAAACATTCTAAGAACCACAACTACTCCAACTTCCCCATTTTATGTTAAAAATACATCACATGTATTCCACATCACATGGAAATCTAACCAGACTTGGGTAAGTGCACAAGGCTTCTCAGAGTTAATAAGTGAAATCTTCTGGTATTATTCTCCGAGTTAGCAAGATTGGATCTCTGTTTAGACCAGTTCTTGTTAAAATCAACATTTGGAAGGTGGAGCATTTGACCTTTGCTATTTCATTTCAACAAAATATCTCTTTGGCCTTAATCTATGAATAAATCTTAGTTTATCATCTACCAAACTGCCTAAGCAGAAGCACAGGCCACTATGAATCACATGCTTGATATGGTAGAGTGATATCATACCTCTATGGTAATATTGATTTATAGGGCTAAACAGTGTATGAAGGGGAATGTGTTAAAAGTAACCTATTCTTGAAAGCATTTAAATTTTAAAATATCCTTACTTTCAAAGAAGAAAAAGTGAAATGGGCTAATGGAAGAAATGGGTAAAATTTTATGGCATTTTAAATTTGATTCAGACCCTGATATTCTTTCCCCTTTAATGCTTGATAGAAAAATCTTATTAATGTAGAATAACATACTTACACTAATAACATAAACCCATAGACATTACATTTTAATTTAAAATACAGCAGAAGAAAAATTTATTTATTGAGCTCTCACAGACAGATTGCTGGCTCTGAAGATTTTAAATACTTGGTGCAAATCAAAGTTTAGATGGAAAAGATAACTAAGATTAAAGATCCCCCGACCTGGGTCTGTTTTGGAGTAGCAGCTCAACTCAGTTGTTTTTACAGAACTTCTTGTTCAGTGTTTCCTACGTGGGGAGATCACAGAATGTGAAAGGAGGTAAGTACTCCTAGGACTATTAAGGGGAGCATCGAAATATTTCTAAAAAATATGGGGGTTTTTTTTCTCCTGGTTGATACAAACTGTGGCGTAGTCTGGGCTTTTTTTTTTTTTTTCCCCCCTCCGGCCGAAAATAACTTCAACAAGATTTCCAGCATAAAATAAGTTAGAGGAAAGAATGAAAGACTGTAACTGCTGTGTGGAAGGAGCGGATCAAGGTGCTGAGCAGGTGCGTGCCCCGCAGGGGATGGCCAACAAAATGGAAGACGAGGTGAGGGGGGAAAGCCGGGACGCAAATTAAAGACAGCAAAATCGACGGCAGCAGACAACTCCAAGCCGGATGAGGATCAGTTGCCGGCCCCGCATTCCTTCACACCCGCGGACACATTTGGCCAGACCCCTCCCTGGCCGGGGGGATGCCGGGGGACAGCGGGGCGCCGAAGGGGGAAGGCAGATGCTGCAGGAGGCAGGCAGGTGAGGAGAATGGGCGGGGGGCAGGGGGAGGGCTCTGTCCGGCCCCGCCCGCTCTCCCAGGCTGCTCCGCGGAGCAGCGGGGAGGTGGAGCCGCTTTATTGGGAGCCCAAGTGGAAATTTCCCCGTCAGTTGCCGGCACCGCCGCGGAGGAAAGGCCGGTGCGAGCTGCCCGCTCTCGTCTCGCCGTGTCGCGCCGCTCGCTGCCCGCTGTCATGTCCAACTACATCCACGTCCCGCCCGGCTCTCCGGAGGTGCCCAAGCTGGACATCACCGTCAGCGAGCGGGAGGGGCCCGGGTACCGCCAGGGCGCCCTGCAGCTGCTGCGCCGGCTGCGCCCGCACTGGAGACCCGAGGAGGTGACGCTGCAGGTACGGCGGGGCCCGGGCTCTGCTCTGCGCGGGGGATGCGGCAGCGCGTCCGCGGGCAGGGAGGGGAAGAGCGGGCAGGGAAGGGGGAGGGCGGGCGGCCATTGTGCGGGGGAGCTGCCGCCTTGTTTCCTCGCCCTCCCTCCTTCCCCCGCGCTCGCCGCAGCCCCCTGCGCGGAGCCCCATTTGCTGGGCGGCCCGGCGGCGGGGCGGGGCGGCGCAGCAGCATCCCCGGCTCCGCGCTGCTTCCTCCCCACCGCCCGCTTCCCTCCTCCTCCTCCTCCTCCTCCCACGGCCTCCCCGCGGCAGCGGCGGGGAGAGCTCGAGAGCCGGGGGCGAGGGAAGGAAGGGGAGGTGTTCCTGAGCGTCACCCTCGCCGTGTCGCTGGGGCTGGGGCGTGCTTTTAAAGCGGCGGCAGAGCAAAGGACAGGCCGTGCCGGAGGGGGGCATTCCGCCGGGCTGGGGCGCTCCTGCGGGCGGTGGAGCCCGTGTCGGGTGCTGCCTGTAATAGAAACTATAATACATGTGTGTCTGGTGTTCTTAGCCGGGCTGGGTTTGGGCTGGCCGTGTCGGTACAGCCCCGGTCACGCCCTTGCTCGCTGCTCCTGCTTCAAGCACCGCTGCTCGCTCTGGTGTCTCATAGGTGAGCAGTCACTCGTACTCGTGACGAGTCATCTGCCGGAGGATTGGCTGCTTCTGTGCTTCTAGAATATGCTTGACGTGGTGCCCTGGACTTAAAAACTCTTTAGCCAATTTGCCTGGCTAAAATAGCGCTTCAGTCTGTGGTTAGTTGAGCATTTTGTTCTGTGCTCAACTGTAATATGGAGATGTCTTATTTCAATGAAGTTCCTCTCCAGAGAGCTGCTGAACCAATTTATTCAGCAGAATTTTTTTCTTTCTTTAATTCAGCATTGTTGAGGAACATTATCCTGTTAAGAAGGGATGACTCTGTCCTTTGGGAAAAGTTGTAGTAGGTTTAAGAAAAAAAAAGTTGCTTCCTTCTGCAACTCCTTTTGCAAGAAACAACAGAATGAAAAACATCAGTGCCATTGATGTGGAACGGGGGCTCTTTTGACTGGTCACACAGAAGTGAAGTAGGAGATTACTATCTGTGGTTAGAGGTTTCTGTCTAAAAAATATCTTGAGTTTAGTTTTAAACAAGTTACTTTAAGAACACAACTTTTCAGCTTGGTGTTTTCCTTTTAAACAGTAGAAGAACATTCTATTCACAAAGCTCTTCAAATGGCCTTTTATTTTAAACTCTTTAGCTTGTGTTTAAGCTGCTGTGAGTGTGTAACAAGCAGGAATGCATGTGTTTTGGAACAGGTTCCAGCAGCAGTGATGACATTACAACCAGTTACAGATTCATATTGTACGTGCATCAAATACAGAAAGGTGCTGAAATGAAAGGTGGCTCTTTTTGTGAAGACTAAGAAGTGAACAGCAGGATGCTCTGGAGGAGTCCTCCCTTTAGATTGGAAGATATGCTTGACTAATCTGAAACAGCAAAATGGACAAAGAACAGTGATAGGTTTAATGAACTGCTGATTCCTCTGGTGAACTCTGCTATTTGCTACCTTTGCTCTTAGTAATTCTTGGGTCAGAACAGCTAGTAAGAAGCTGAAGAGTCCAGAGTTTGATTTGAAAACATTAATTAACTTCTCTTGCAAAAATTTACTGTTGTGTATTAATTTATTTAGTCAGCTAAACAATTTCGAAATTGTAGTTAGTGTATGTTAATGCTTAATCCTCACTCTCTAAGATTTACAAGTGCCTAAAATGAGGAATATATTTTAAGATTTTTTTTATTTACACGTTAGCATAAAGCACAAATGGAAGATAAAAATAATTAAGATCTTCAGTGCTTAAATTATTCTTTTATTGTGTTATTTATCAGAAAGGCTATGACACCAGAAGCATTACTCATAACTTTTTGAAATGGAAGCAGCTATCTCATTTATATCAAGTTATATATTGTGAATTTTTGTCCTTACAGGGCAGTACAAATGTTAGAGTTACTCTACATCTCTAGGGAGAAACAGGATTTTTTGTCTAAACGTTCATCTTCATGTATGTTGTGCAGTTGTCAACTGAAAATATCCTAGAAACTGTATAGAATTAAGTGCTGATTTTATAACTCCTGTATTTTTGAGGTTTGCTTTTTCTGCTTTTTGCAGTAGTCACTTTTGATTCTGGAATGACTGTTTTCTTAGTAATAGCGATGTTGAGTAGTCCTGGTTGGAAGGCATCTTTGGAGGTCTCTCTCTCCTAAACTTCTGCTGAAAAACTTACTGCTTATTAAATTCAGAAATTGGCTGTTATGAACATGAGAAACAGGTTTTTAAAATTTGTTTGTAAAAATGCTCTTCTAACTCAAAACAGGGCTTCTGCATTTGTAAGCTGCCTGAATTTAGACAGTGGGCATTTCAGTTTTTATATTCTACCTGATTCTTAATGAAACATAAAAACATAATTGTTTTAAGTCTTTACTCTTTTAAAGAGGTTGTATTACCCTTCCTAATGTAAAAACATACAGATTGGATTTTGTTGCCCACTTTATGAATTCCTTATTTTTTCTCTTTTGTGGTGATTCAAGCAAGATCAGTGTTGGCTTACAGTATGGGAAAATTAGTTACCACTTCAGTAGTGTTGATCCAGGATTCTTTTATCCCATGACTGTCTACCTCTTGTAAGTCTGGTGGCAGAGAAGGATTCAGTAGGATAATGCACAATTTCTTCTCTGCAGTGTAATATTACAGTGCAAGAAAAACCATCAGTATTTCTTACCATTCTGCAGTAATATTTTGTATTGAGAATAAAGGCTGCCTGTTTTTATTGGTGAAAAGGCTTAATACTGATAGTATTAATTTATACCATTATTATTTAGACCAGAATGGTATATATGTGAAAAAATTTGCTGAAGAATCATTCAAAGTTCTAAAATCATGATAATGCTAGGCTGGCAAACAGTGCTTCTGTCCTGGATGAAATCTGAGGAGAGGTGGAAAGAATCTGTTTTGCAAAGGGGATTAAATTTTTCATAAAGGCACTCATAACACCCCCCCCTGCAAATCCTGCAAACAACTTATCTCCAAGTAAGTTGGATTAATTTGCTTTTTTAATTCTCTGAAATAATTGGGCCTTCCTTGTTTTCTAGTACTGTGGTTTTTGTGGTTTTGGTTTTTTTTGTTTGTTTGTTTTCCCCCTGAGATCTGCATGTCTCTGCACATACCAACACTTTGCATGATTTTACTACTGCAACACTTTATAATTTGCAAAGATTTGTTCCTGCAGCTATGAAATGTGAACGGGATGGACTCAGGCTTATAAAAATGCTGCTTTCACCGATGAAACCACCACCCACCTATTTTCCTGTTTACCAGATTAGCTTTTGTCCTTATTTCTTTGATTTTTTCTTCCTGACTCAATAGCTTTTCTTTAGGCAGTATTTTCTAGCTGCTGATCTAATTTATATGCTTGTGTTGATCTTGATATTCTCTTTATAACAAATTATAATTTGGTTCAGAGTTCTGAACTTGAAATATTTTTTAGTTTATTTAAACAGACTGAGGGTGGGTTTAAAAGCGTTGAAATAATTGAAAGCGTTAGCCTCTGGGAAGCAAAGTAAACTAACTTTATTTTGTATCTCAGCGCTGTAACATTTTTCAAGTGAGATGTTTATTTCTCCTCTGGTTTTGGCACATCACCCTCTTCAGCAGTTGGGAAAGCAGTTGACACATAAAGGGGAAGGACTGAATGGAGAAGTGGAGAAATGGAGAAGTGAGGAAAAGAGTAAGCGAAGTGAGAGCTTGAGAATGGGCTGCTGCATTACTGATGTTTTGTAAAAAAACTGTAATTGAAGTGTGCCTTGAATGCAGTGTCACAGAAAGTGGGAAATGCCAGCAGTATTGGATGTCCTTGGAGGTTGGGGTGGTTTCTTCAGTCTCTTAAAATTTCTGATGAAGCTCAATCCCTTGTTTCTAAGGGTTTTTGTAGTGTCTGTGTGGGGCAGAAACTGTAGTGGTATTTTATGTAAGTGATATGCCCATATGTGCCTGATAGATGTGTGTTTGTTGATGACTGGGGTTCAAGTTACAGAGAATCAATATTTGTTTAGGCACAGCTTGGATGAGTCCACGTAAAGGCATATATTTTATGCTACAGGCTTGGAAGGAATAATCTAAGACAGTTTAGTTCCTGTCCCTCTGCCCCTCCCTCCCCAGCCCCCAGGCATTTCATGTCAAAATCTTCCAAGGAGAGGAACAGCAAATTAATTATTTGGTTTAGAATAAAGTTTTAGGCTCCTTTCCTATTGGCTTCTTTTAAAAATTATTATCATTATTATTATTTTAAAATCTGTAGCTGTTTTTATTAGTATCACAATTTGTAAAACAAATTCATCACTTTCAAAGAGGTAACTAGTTACCTGATGTTGGCTGTTTTCAGGTAGAAGAATATTCTTCAGGAATAAGGTGAAAAATTAGTAACTTTTTTCTTTCTGGCATTAAAAAAATCCGCAAAAAGCTTTCTCATGTTATCATGCATTTCAATCAAAAGCAGCCCTCAACCCAAAACTATCCAAAACAAAACCCACACACACCTTGAAGCTGAAGTGTTCGTGGTTTGGTAGCCCAAAAAACCTATGTGAAAGTTATACCAGCACTATGTATGCTCCAAGCATTGCTATCTCAATGCTGCTGTTATGCAGAGCACCCCAAGAGTTCAGCAGACACTGCTAGCTCAGCCTCTGGCCAAACTTAGTAGAGAACAGTGCTGTAAAATTGCATGCTTCCTACTTGTGTTGGTATTTTTAATACCAGATGATCTTGCTCCTGCTCATCTGACTATTTAAATCATGCAGACAGTGACTTTCACCTGCTGAGTGTAATGACCTAGAGGATAGGGCTCCAGAGCTTGGAGACCTTTGAATGAGGTTCCTTGTGAGCCCTGTTGATCATGTGAGAATTTACCCAAGGCATTTTCCAGTAGTTGTACTTTGTCCTTCTTTTATGAATAGCTGCAGAAAGAGAGCTACAAAAGCTGCAAAGACAGAAATAGCTAACCTTGTTTCAAGAAAATGGGTTCTTGATCTGTATACCTGTGGATGTATTGTCTGGGTAGACTATACTTTTCCAGAAAAAAAAGATCAATTTAGGCTTACAATATAAAGTTGAAGTTTTTGTGAGCATTAAAGAAGTGTGTTATTGAAGTCTGTTCCTTTCTGGAGATCTCAAAGTCAGTCTGGGGTTCAGCAGCAGAATCTAGGGAATTCCTGCTTATTTTTGCTGCAACTTCTGTTTTTATGGCACTACAGTACTGTTTCCTGCATTCTCCAACTATGGATGTAATAACTCAGTCTGGAAGGGAAAAATCAGCTCTTCTGAGTCATAAGTACTTTCTGTTTCGCCCCGTGACGCTTTTATTTGTCTATTCATTCTTATTACACGTGATTGCAATTTTATTCTCATTCTTTTGAACACTTGGAACAATGGGATTAGATAGAAGCTTTTCATGAAACACCTGCTTATTAGATGGGAGCATATGCATCATATGCCCTTTCCAGGAATCTAATAGCCTAATAGCAGTGCTTTTAGGGTAAGCTGTCTCAAAGATGCTTCATGTCTTGGTTGAAATTGCTCTCTTCCTGGGCTCCCTTGTCCTACCATGTTTGTACCATGTTCTGCTCTCTGAGAGCTTACTTGTAGCTTTCCACCTTAAACCTGTGTTTCATTAAACAATTTCTTTTTGCCATAAAGCCTTGGATTCAAGCTGGATCTGATTGTACACAGTATAAATATAATTTCTAGAAGTGTTTCTGAATTTAGTTTTACTTTTGTATCACCACATCTGAGAGTATTAAACTGTGATAAGCGCATTTCACAGTAAGTTAACCATCTGTGGATTACAGGAGTGTCAGGATCTTGCTGCCGGAGGTTTTTTGTGTTGCATTGTGTTTTAAACCTCTGACTCTCTTTTTTTTATTTACTCCCAGAATTTTCTATTTTCATTGCATTTTGTAGATTCTTCCCTCTTCTTCCACATGGCCTTGATAGTTTATTGATAATGAGTCCGTTCTCTGCTTTTGATTCTCAACTGATGCTTTTGCTATAGAACTTTTTTGCTGTGCTTCATTTCAGGTTATGTTTTGGGCAAGGCCTTCTAAGCTGATTCTTTAAATGCTAGAGTAAAGGCATTTTGAATAAAAGAATAAAGTGACTATTATGTTCTTTTACTGGTGGTAGTAAACACTAGTTGTTTTCTCATGATGGAATATGGAAATTGTCTACTTGGAATAATGTTATTAGAAAAGTAAGTGAACCCTTCTGCCTTTTTAAGAAGCAAGAGCTAAAATGCTCCTGGGTATAAATAATTATTTGTAGCAGCATGTTACAAATAGATGTTAATAAGTAGAGTTCTTAAATTAACAGTTGAGGGACTCTAATTTCCTTGTTGCAGATTTCTTTTTATTAGTGCTAATGAAACTTTTTTTAAGGGGATAATAGACCTATGACAGAAGGTGTAATGTTCCCAGCAGTGTCTGTTCAACAGTATAAGTGGAATTCTTACTATTTCTTTGCATCAGCACTATTAATTTTTTTTTTTCTAATGACCTTAGAGATGTCTTGTTCATAGTACATTTTTTTTCTTTTAAACTAAATTTTGGAAGTTTTTGAGTATGGCAGACAAGATACTTTTAAACTTAAACAGCTCAACACAAATAGCTTCAGCAAAGTGCTCTTCATACGTACAGTAATTTCACGATTGAGCTGCACATCCGAGTGTCAGCAACTGTCTTGGGTTACAATACAGAGTGTGATAAAAGGTATCTATTCTATCACCATCTGTTGAGGGTGGGGGCAGTGATCCTTATCTCAATGGCAGATATTCTGCTAATGGGCCAATCCTTTGAAACCAGACAGGGCATTGTTCTTTATCTTTTCACAACCCATCCTTCCTCCAGCCAGTCATTTTCTGCTAATGGCCATTGAGTCCCACTGTGGGACTGATAAAATTACTGCATCCCATTGGAAGTTGCTCCAGCCAGGGGGAAGAGCCCAACATTTCTTACCAAGATAAAAACAGAGGTTTTGGGACACTAAGGGAGCCCCTTTCTCCACTGGACTCCAGAGGAAAACCGGATTTCTCCACATCACCACTGGAGCTCCGGAGGGAAACTGCACCTTGTACAGGAGCACTGCTCCAACTGAGCCACATCTGTCACTGCAGGAGGATGCAGCCACCATTTAATGGGACTGCTGCCAACACCCTGCCTGACGGGGTGTCAGGTTGTACCCTGACTTTGTCAGGGTTTGGAGTTTGTTTCTTTGTAGTACTGTATTTCTATTTTAATTTCCCTAGAAAAGAACTGTTATTCCTAATTCCCATATCTTTTCCTGAAAGCCCCTTGATTTCAAAATTATAATAATTTGGAGGGAGGGGGTTTACATTCTCCATTTGAAAGAGAACCTCCTGCCTTTCTCAGCAGACTCCTGTCCTCCAAACTAAACCAGCAACTTTATGTTCTTTGTCCATATATAAGCCACACCTGATTACAAGTCACACTCCCGGGTTCGGACCAAAATTTTAGTCAAAATGGTGAGGCTTATAATCGTGAAATTACTGTACTGAAATTGATTCTGGGTTTATTATAACAGGTATAAGAATCAGTACTTTTATGTTGATTTGCCATCTTTAAGTACTTGTGTCCTGTTCTTGGCTCCCCAGTACAAGGAGCACACATGCTCATTGGAAAAAGTCTGGCAAAGTTTCATGAAGATTATAGAGGGACCTGGAGACTAGGGACTTGGGACCTTTCATATTTGGCCTGGAAAAAAGGAGACTCACAGGGATGATCTTAGATCTTAGATAAATACCTGATGAGGGGGAACTGAAGAGATACTTAGGCTCCTCTCAGTGTTCAGTGACAGACAAGACAATGGGCACAAAATAAACCTGTGGAATTTCACCTCAACAGGAGAAAAAGCTTTTTTTACCTTGAGGGTGGTCAAATGTTGTTGCCAGATGGGTTATAAAGTCTCCAGAATTCCTGGAGATTTCCCTGGGCAGAGTCCTAGGCAGCTGGCTGTTGGGCAGTTGGCCTTGCTTGATCAGGGAGGTTTAACTGGATCACAGGAGTTCCTTTCCTCACCTGAACAGTTCTGTGACCACACACTTACGACTGGGAAGGTTATGAATGGATGCCTTTATACTATAAGGGTGTAATTTGTGATTTACAAGCATTTTGAAATGTGTTTAAGTACAGTAATTTCACGACTATAAGGCGCACCCTTTTGACTAAAATCTCCCCCCAAAACCGGAAGTGCGCCTTATAGTCCGGTGCGCCTTATCTGATCTACAAAGTTGCAACATTTGCCACCCCGGAAGTGAGAGCCCGCCGGCATCGGGGCCGCCCCCGCGCGGGGCGGACGCGCCGGCTTCGGGGCCGCCCCCGCGCGGGCCGTCCCGCCGGCATCGGGGCCGCCCCCGCGCGGGGCGGACCCGCCGGTATCGGGGCCGCCCCCGCCGGCATCGGGGCCGCCCCCGCGCGGGGCGGACCCGCCGGTATCGGGGCCGCCCCCGCCGGCATCGGGGCCGCCCCCGCGCGGGGCGGACCCGCCGGTATCGGGGCCGCCCCCGCCGGCTTCGGGGCCGCCCCCGCGCGGGGCGGACCCGCCGGTATCGGGGCCTCCCCGCCGGCTTCGGGGCCGCCCCCGCGCGGGGCGGACCCGCCGGTATCGGGGCCTCCCCGCCGGCTTCGGGGCCGCCCCCGCGCGGGGCGGACCCGCCGGCTTCGGGGCCGCCCCCGCCGGCATCGGGGCCGCCCCCGCGCGGGGCGGACCCGCCGGCTTCGGGGCCGCCCCCGCCGGCATCGGGGCCGCCCCCGCGCGGGGCGGACCCGCCGGTATCGGGGCCGCCCCCGCCGGCATCGGGGCCGCCCCCGCGCGGGGCGGACCCGCCGGTATCGGGGCCTCCCCGCCGGCATCGGGGCCGCCCCCGCGCGGGGCGGACCCGCCGGTATCGGGGCCGCCCCCGCCGGCATCGGGGCCGCCCCCGCGCGGGGCGGACCCGCCGGTATCGGGGCCGCCCCCGCCGGCATCGGGGCCGCCCCCGCGCGGGGCGGACCCGCCGGTATCGGGGCCGCCCCCGCCGGCTTCGGGGCCGCCCCCGCGCGGGGCGGACCCGCCGGTATCGGGGCCTCCCCGCCGGCTTCGGGGCCGCCCCCGCCGGCATCGGGGCCGCCCACGCGCGGGGCGGACCCGCCGGTATCGGGGCCGCCCCCGCCGGCATCGGGGCCGCCCCCGCGCGGGGCGGACCCGCCGGTATCGGGGCCGCCCCCGCCGGCATCGGGGCCGCCCCCCGCGCGGGGCGGACCCGCCGGTATCGGGGCCTCCCCGCCGGCTTCGGGGCCGCCCCTGCGCGGGGCGGACCCGCCGGTATCGGGGCCTCCCCGCCGGCTTCGGGGCCGCCCCCGCGCGGGGCGGACCCGCCGGCTTCGGGGCCACCCCCGCGCGGGGCCGGCCCGCCGACATTGGGACGGCTCCCTTGCGGGGGGTGTTAAAGCCGCAGGAATCGGATCGGCTGCTGCGCGGGGGGGGCGAAAGCCGCAGGGATCGGATCGGCTGCTGCGCGGGGGGGGCGAAAGCCGCAGGGATCGGATCGGCTGCTGCGCGGGCGGGGCGAAAGCCCCCGGAAACACGGCGGCCGCCGCGTGGGGTGGGCGAAAGCCCCCAGAATCACGGCGGTCGCCGCGCGGGGTGGGCGAAAGCCCCCAGAATCACGGCGGTCGCCGCGCGGGTGGGGCGAAAGCCCCCAGAATCACGGCGGTCGCCGCGCGGGTGGGGCGAAAGCCCCCGGAAACACGGCGGCCGCCGCGCGGGGGGGGCGAAAGCCCCCGGAATCACGGCGGCCGCCGCGCGGGGGGGGCGAAAGCCCCCGGAATCACGGCGGTCGCCGCGCGGGGGGGGCGAAAGCCCCCGGAATCACGGCGGTCGCCGCGCGGGGGGGGCGAAAGCCCCCGGAATCACGGCGGCCGCCGCGCGGGTGGCGCGAAAGCCCCCGGAATCACGGCGGTCGCCGCGCGGGCGGGGCGAAAGCCCCCGGAATCACGGCGGCCGCTGCGCGGGGGGGGCGAAAGCCCCCGGAAACACGGCGGCCGCCGCGCGGGGGGCGCGAAAGCCCCCGGAATCACGGCGGCCGCCGCGCGGGCGGGGCGAAAGCCCCCGGAATCACGGCGGCCGCCGCGCGGGCGGGGCGAAAGCCCCCGGAATCACGGCGGCCGCCGCGCGGGGGGGGTGAAAGCCCCCGGAATCACGGCGGTCGCCGCGCGGGTGGGGCGAAAACCCCCAGAAGCACGGCGGCCGCTGCGCGGGGGGTGCGAAAGCCCCCGGAATCACGGCGGCCGCCGCGCGGGGGGGGCGAAAACCCCCAGAAGCACGGCGGCCGCCATGCGGAGAGGGGGAAAACCGCCAGAATCGGAGCGGCTGCCACGCGGGGAGGGGGCAAGCAGCTGGAATCGGGGCAGCGGCGGCACGGGGCAAGCCTGCCGGCATTGGGTCACCCGGAGCGCCAGGGAACTCCCGGAACAGCGGGGCCCTGGGGATGCTGCACGGAGCGGCGGTGGGCATAGCCCGGCCCTGCCGGGTACAGGCAGGCCCGGGAGCCAATGGCTGCCGGATTGAGGCGGGGCCTCGGCCAGCAAGCGTGCGGGAGGAGCTGGGGGCGGAGCCTCGCTGCAAAAAAAAACCCCGGTGCGCCTTATAGACCGGTGCGCCTTATCTGATCTACAAAGTTGCAAAATGTGCCGGCTCCCGGGGGGTGCGCCTTATAGTCCGGTGCGCCTTATGGTCGTGAAATTACTGTATTGCCTGTTCAAAAAGTGAAACATTGCTCAAGCCCAGTGTCTATGGTGCTAAATACAACTAGTTTTCTTAGTTGCAGTGCTTAACATTGTAACAGTTACTATGAAGGCCATTCAAGATTCTTAATTATTTATCTTGAGTTATTAAAGTAATAGCCAATAATAAGATGTGCCCATAAATTGTGAAGTCTTAATTTTGAGTCAAAGAGACCTTATGAGCAGCTTTATTTGAATTTATGCTTATCCTGTCTAGATGAAAGTTATATAATTTTCTATACCTATTGTTCAAGACTGAGTATAACTGCTCAAGAAAATTGGGTACCTTTGTATCTTCTGTGTCTTTCCTCAGAACCTTGAGCTACTTCTTCTAATCTGTGATGACAACTGAAACTTCCCCACTTCTTTTCTGCATTTATTGATGAATCTGTTGACCTCATCAAATTAGGGTTGTTGGGGAAAGCAAGGCATACAAGCTACAATGCATCTACTGTAAAAGTCTCATCTTTTGCTAAACAGAGGGACTTGACCTAACTTCAGATTTTTTTTCTTTAATTATTAAAATTAACTCCTAATTATCAATTTTTCTAAACCCCTGAGATCTGGAAATGATCTGTCACTTGTGTTTGAGTGATGGTACTTTTCAAAATAAAGGCTATATCATGAAGGGGAAAGGAGAATAGAAGTCAAACTTTCTGAATTGTGTTTTACTGTTTTATAAAACAAACCAAAAAAAACCCCAAAACACCTCCAACTCATAACAAAACCCCACCCAATCTGTCCAAGGTTCTAAAGAATTATGATGCTTGTAGATACGTTTCTTATTGTTGGTGTGTGTTTTTAGCAAAAACACTTTTTCATTAAATATTATGGCTCAGAATAATATCTGACACATAACTCACTGCATTTGTCAATATTTTTGTTTTGGACCTGTCTTAGGGCTTGAGGCAGATGTCATATCAAAGGGTATGTGACTGGACATGATAAGGAAATCTAACTGTTGTCATTGAACACTTAGTATTCTGAGCCTGATAAACAACTTTCTCTTTTTCTTCAGCTGACTTTCTGACCTCATTGCTATTAAGAATTAAAAAATATTTGCTGTCCAACTTGAAGCTACTCTTTGCTGCTTGTTTGTTTTACTGTGAGGATGTTTTGTGGGAGGGTTTATTCTTTTTGAATTAAGAATGAGGATTTTGAGGGCACAGAGTATGACTGCAAAGGCAAACCCCCCCACCCTCTCCCCCAACAATTAATGTTCAAGTATTTTCTTCATGCTATTCCTCTGTATTAAAGATTTCTTTTGTTAATGCTCAATCTAATAAACATTTGTTTTGGGAGCTGAAGGATGACTCAGCATTCTCTTCCCGCTTGCTGAAGATGCAGAGTTGAGTTGCTTATTGCACTATTTTTGCTTTTCAGCTGTTCACCGATGGAATCACCAATAAATTAATTGGCTGCTACGTGGGTGACATAACAGATGATGTCGTTCTAGTTCGGATCTATGGGAACAAGACCGAGCTGCTGGTGGATCGGGATGAGGAGGTGAAGAGTTTCCGTGTGTTGCAGGCCCATGGCTGTGCACCTCAACTCTACTGCACCTTCAACAATGGCCTGTGCTACGAGTTCATGCAGGGAGAAGCCCTGGATCCAGAGCATGTGTGCAATCCAGACATTTTCAGGTAAGCTTTAAAAAATTTATTTTTTTTAAACTTCGTAATTTCATTGTGCATTTATGAAGTTCTGCCTCGTCTAAAGGACTTTTTTGAGTGGAGTTTGAGCAGGAAATATGTATTTCTGTAAGTCTGTGCTCAGCTGATGTTCACACTGTCTTAGTTATGGTATTTTAGTGCTGAACAAATGATCCTTGATGACTCTGCAGAAGACTACTCATAAAAGGTCTGTTTAGTGTATTTAACACTTGCACGTCACCATTGCAGAGGTTATTAAGTTGTAGGGGCTGGACTTGGTTCAAGTACTTCAAGTGTTTCCAAGACATTCCTTTTGTGACTAGATACCAGAAAGTTCCATTGAGAAATGATTGTTTTAAACTGTTAGCAGTGAACAGAAAGTGCTGATGTCTTAAGATTTTAGTTTTATGTGTGCACTTATATGTATTTGTCTAAAAATAGCAGCTAATGTAATTCAGTATTTTGAAAAATAAGCAAGAGTAGCCTGTAAATGCAGGTGAAACTTGTGTGCTGTAACTGAACTCCAGTCATTTCCCCTTGCCTTCCTACAGGCTAATGAACTTCTGAGTCTTGAAATGTGCCACCTTATGGCTGCTCTTGTTTAAACCCTCTTTGTATTCCTGAGCTGTATTTTTTAGAATTTTTCAATTAAATATAACATTAATTTAATTTTAATTTTTTTTAGACTCATAGCTAGACAGCTTGCTAAAATCCATACTATTCATGCACACAATGGATGGATCCCTAAATCCAATCTGTGGCTGAAAATGGGGAAATACTTCTCACTCATACCCACAGAATTTGCAGATGAGGAAGTAAATAAGAGGTGGGTATTTCATCATGTTCTTTCCAGACTTCACATTCCTTCTGTTGGAATTTGTGTTTGTACAATATTGTCAGACTTCACATCACTCAGAAAGCAGACTCCAGCTTAAAAATATTCTTTATGTGACTTTGAAATAATGGAGGCTCTTCTTGCTGCATTGTAATTAAAGAATGCTCTAGCAAAGTGGTTTTACAACATCAATTTCTTAAGAAAAGTGAGGAAATATGAATAAATAACTGAAAATGTAGAGGACAAAATGGCTAAGTGTGTACTGTGACTAGACTAAATATTAGTGCTCATTTCCTCTGTATAAATACTTGTAGTACCTAATACTGCTGTGTATTCTTGGAGGAAGTGCTGCAATGTGAATGGATTTCATGCAATAATTCTTTAAATCTTTGCACTTTTAAAATATGTGGGAGTTTATTCATGCTCTGCTCCTGATTTTTGAACTAATGTTGTGCTTACAGCACAGATAATATTCAGAAAATTGTTTTCTGGGGAGGACAGAGAGAAATGATTGTTATAATTTGACTGCTGTTGTGTCTTGGGAAAGAATGCTCTGGTTTGGGAGAGGGTCTGGTGAATTATTTTGCTGGAAGAATGTAGAGAAAAATACTTCATTACAAATGCTTGATATAGAATACAGAGGAAAGGAAATGTTAACTCTATTTCCTTATACTTGAAAAGGTTCTTAAGTGACGTTCCAAGTCCTCAAGTTCTTCAGGAGGAGATGGCTTGGATGAAGGAAAGACTGTCAAACTTAGGATCGCCAGTGGTGCTCTGTCACAATGACCTGTTGTGTAAGAATATTATTTACAACAAGAAAAGAGGTAGGTGTTGAACTAAACAGTGAGTAGCTTTATCTGTGCTGTAATTGCATGTGCTGCATCAGTGGTATTGTTTCGTTCACTTGTTGAGGTAAACTTAGTTTGAGCTTTTAAGACTCAGTGTAATGGTAGTGATACCTGTGCAAATACTAAGTTGCTTAATTAGCTGATTCTCATCTGTATGCTACTGTATAGAAGAAAATCAGTGTTTCTTGCTTTTCTTTAAAGAACTCATGAATTTGTTAAACCCCAGTTTGCCTGTATGGCTGGGCTTAAAAGTAAGTAACTGAATACTAATTCTATTCTGGTCGCATAAAGCTTTTGGGAAGAAAATTGTACATGTATAGAAAATAACATGAAAACTTTCTCCTGTAATGTTTTGTTCTGGTTTGTGATTTTGGGGAATATCCTTACATAATGAAATACCTTAATGATATTAACTACTTCATTCAGTAGCTCAATTTGTTTTCTGCATGAGGTTCACAGGCATCTTTAAAGGTTTCTTTTGTAAATACAGGCTTTGTTGAAACAGTTGTAGGGAGTACACATCTTGGCAAAAATTAATTACTTTTTTGTTCCTATTGCCTTTCATTTTACTTGTAGTTCATGTTCTTAGGATCTGTTAAAACTTCCTTTTTAACACACAGCTTAATGATTTTAGTGGTTTGAGATTCAGTTACTAAGTGAGTCAACCAGCTATAAAAGCAAACAAGTCAAATTTTTGACACTAACATAACCATTGTGCAGTAAAAATACACAATTTTCCTCCCATTGCAAATATCTGAGCTCAGCTAAATGTGACTAATCAGATTAGAAGGGTTTTTTTTTTTTTTCTTAAAATAAGGATGACACATTCCTTCTAGGAGCTGCATATTTTTGTGCCAGTTGACTAAGATTGTTGATAAGTTATGTGCCTTAACTACTAAAGAAAAAGAATAACAAAACCAAGCTGGTGCTGGTTCTAGTATGAAAATTGGCTGTATGTGCTGATGCGTTTCTGCGTCTTGTGTGAATTCTGCATCATTTCCGCATCACCATGTGAAGTGAGGAAATAAACTCTTTTGGTGATTTGTATACAAGTTTCCCTCTGAGTAATAGCATCTCTAAAGGGAGTTGCTAGTACTTTTAGTTCCATGTGCCTGTATGTGTATATGCACCCTAACAATGCCATTAACATAAATTTTAAATTCTATTAATTCAGTACCAAACTTGAGTGGTTTTACTGAGTTTCAATGATGGACTATAGTTCTGCTTAAAAAGAGAAGGGGGAAAGCATGAAAGGTGGAAGACCAGATTTGTGGTCTTGCACACTTGGAGTTGTGATATGTAGTACCAAAAATAAATCTTTTTACCAGTTTTTTTTACTGCTGAAATTACCTTGAGTTTTAGAATTCCAGAGCAGACCCACTGAGGTAATTTTTGTAGTGTTTTCGTAGTAAAACCATGCAGCAAAAAGAAAAAAAATCTGAGGAATTCCTTTAAAAACTTTACTGTTATGGTCAATAGGCTTGAAGCTCTGAATTGAAAAGCAAATGCTGTGTGTTTTTCTTTTTGTAAACAGAATAGAGGAAAAAACAATGCTGGTAATGCATCAATTGTGAGCAATCCTACAGTAGCAAATGTGAGTGTTTAGAGTTTGGTGGCTGGGTGGGGAGAAGGAAGATGTGTAAAGTACTTAGGCTTCAAGCAAGCTGTAAGCAGCTGGGGGAAACACTTGGGAATATTAAATAAATACATTATTATACTTATGTTTGAATAGTGTACATGTATTGTGTTGTAAAATTTGTGCAATCTGGGTACAGCAGGGGCCATTTTCATAGTAACCAAACGTCAATGACATCTGTGGAAAGGATGATTGTCATTTGAAAGCTGATTTTTATAGCATGTTTTTTACAAAGCATAAACAGAAAGCTCAACTTTAACTGTGAAGAATTGTGTTTAGCAGAGCAAAAGCTTCTCTTGGTATAAAAATAATTTTGCAAGAGCACAAAATATAGTCTTCTGAAGGATGAGCTTCACTAGGAATGGCATCACATTTTCTGAGGGCAATTAACAGCTTTGTTGAATGCAATACTCTGACTAAATTCACTCTTCCATCTAAAAAAGCTTCTGTGTATCCAAAAGACCTTGGTGACACTAAACTAAAAACAAGGGTGAATTAATTTTCTAGATTAACTACCTTATTTTTTCTATATTCCTCAGTAAAATTTGTGGGAAACTGGTAGTATTGTCTGGGTTTTCAGAAGCTGGCACAAAGAAAACCTAATCTACTTGTTCAAGTAATACTGTATTTATAATTTTGGTTTTGGGTGCTTAATTTGTGCATTTACTAGTTGGGGTGGGGGGATTTTTAGGTGTGTGTTTAAGCTACAGACTCTCAGGATGTATTAGGACTTGTGTCCAATGAAATATGACTAATTATGACTTGTTCCTGAGATTTGCCTTAGACTTGTGCTCTGCATTAAATTCACATTAAGTTTTCAGACCTGAAAGAAAAATCCTGATTATGCAACATACTGCGTTTAAGAAAAATCAGTCTCCTGTGCTTATTTATGAGCCTGGAAGACCATGTTGAGTGTTAACTTCATTTAATGGAGTTTCACTCATCTGATTTGAATTTGCTCCTGCTGTGGCTGAGGGAGCTCTGCCTCTTACTGTTTTGTTAATGTCCATTCGCAGTTACTCAGGATATGAAAATCTGCAAGTGTTGCTTTACGTAACTTACAATTATCACTGTCAACTACCCTTTGAAGGATATATTTCAGCACTTCACATTGTTTTTTATTGCAGTTTTGACATCAAGAATACTCAAGATAAGTTTGAAGCTCGGTACTGCTTATTTATAAAGGTTGTGTTCTGATGCTCCTAAATTTGTTTGGGTTTTATGGGTGTTTTTTTTGTGTGTGACCTGGGAATTTCCAAAATTACCTGATATTTTAAGAGTATTCAAATACTTGCTATTCAATAAGATGAAGTATCAAGATTATTTTTTCTGTTTCTCTGTGTGCACTTTTTGCATATATGCAAATCAAGTTGGCAGGGAGTTGTGTGTAGGTGGATGGATAATTTTGTTCTGTTTATTCCCTCTGCCTACCCAATGTTTTCTATGATCTTTGGTAGGAGTCTGTGGGTGCTCAGTGCTTCTGAGTGTGGCATTTTTAAGGCTGCTGGTTTTGAGCTAAAAACCTGTTTTGTTTTGTAGAGACCTTTTGGGTGTTTATATCTAAAATTATGTTCTGGGTGCATGACCTCATTGTGAATTTTCAAGTATGTTCCTAGCACAGATCCTTGTCTTTGAAGGTGTTTTCTACGGGCTCAGTGGCTCCCCTGATGAGCAGGATGGGACATCAGGATACACCATTCAGCTGTGGTAACTACAGCCAAGACATGAACGGGGAAGTGCTTTCCCTAATAAACCATTAAAAAGGAAAACTAGCTGTCCGAACCCTGAGGAGATCTAGCAGATGCGTTGTTGATTACTACCTGATCTATTTAAAAGTAGATTTCTGTGATATGGAAACCAATGAATTCCATTCTGTATCATCCTGTGGTTTTTGAGGAGTGTTGCATGTTGCCTGCCCTAGGAAATGCCTGGGAAAAAGAAACTTATTTCAGCTTGAAATATTCCACTCTCATGATGTGTCTATTCCTGTCAATAGCAGTAGCTTCCCCCGAGAAATGGCAGAGCTGGTTTTTAAATTTTCTCACTTCAATGAAGTAAAAATACACTTAGACCAGCGTCTCTTGTTGATCTGCCTGCTCTCAGGGGTATTGATGGGAGGTACAGTTTGTGGATACCTTTTAGAAACCTTGAAGCAACCAGTAATGTAAACTATAGCTTTCAGAAGTGGCTTTCTCATATAAACTGCAGTAAATCTTAAAATACAATGATTGTTTAAACAGTGACTGCAGACTTTCTCCTGCTTTTTCTAAAGCAGGGTAGATGTATGTATGTGTACGTATAAGTGCCTATATGTTGCACATTTTTGAAGCAGCAAACTGCAGTTTTTGCTTTCTTTCAGTTCAACAGAAAAAATTGTGCATTTTTTGTTTTGAGCTTTTATTCAGAAATTAACTTAAAAAGTCGGGTTTCACAATAGTATGAGTCTGAAATCGATGAGTATAAATGCAAAGCTTTTTTGCTTTGAACTTTTGTATTAACAAGTGGGAGGTTGCCAAGTTTTCTCCATCTACTACCTGAGGGCTGGGTATGCCCTTGTTCCTGCTTTGTGAGGACTGCCTAGTAACAGCCCCACCCATATCTTGTTATCTTCAATTTCTGCTTGTATGTAATATTCTTTATATCTGGAAGTAAGTCTTTGCAATGTTATTAAAGCAAAGCTGTGATTAAAAATTCATGATGGTACATAGGGATCAAAAATTTAAAGTATTTATGTACATATTTTACTACCAGACTTTTACCTGCTGTGTTTGGATTTTATGTGAGGAAGAAAAAAAAACTTCTCTCAATACAAGCAATATTAAATATTTGAGGAGCAGAAGGGGATCAGGAGATCAGTTGTGTAGGCAGGGTTGGAATTTAAACTGGCTTGTAACTTTGGAGGTATTTGTTTTGAAAAGCAGCACTGGAGATCTGGTGGGAAGAGCAAGCCTATAAATCAGTCAGGCAGTGGCAAAGATGAACTGCATTGAAAAGAACACTTCTAGCAAACTTCTTCTGTGCTAAGTTGGTCAGGACATTGGTGAAACTGTTTTCTTTGGGATGTACAGTATTCCTAAATCTTAAGGAGGCAGTGTAGTAGACACTTAAAATCCTTGGTCTACCAAATGCTTAATGTACCTAATTTTAACATTGTTCTTTATTTTGTTTTTAAAGTCATGTTAAAATATTTTTCATTATGATGGAGTTAATGTTTTTGTTAATTTAGTAATGCAGGTAGTAATAAAAAATATAGAGAGTGCAATAGTGACAAATACTCATTTCAGTATAGTAGTGAGAATGTAAGGTTTTACTTTTTAATATTCTAGTGCAATCTGATCTTATGTTAAGATTCATTGAAGCACTCCATTGCTTAATTTTCTGATTTTTTAGTAATTTTGCTGGTTTCCCTTAAAATACAAGAGCTCTAGTTTTACTTAATTCATCTAGTTTACATTTTGACTGTTTTATGTGCTGTAGACATTCTTGAGCGGCTTCAGTGCATTTTCCCCAGCTTCAATGTGGGCAGACATAATTTGGAAACATTTGGAGCAGTGTTTTGCTGCTTTATTAACCCTTGTTTACACAATGCTGCATAGTTTGGTAGCATTGAGAACCTTATGATTGTCTGGTAGTTTTTCAAGGCTACTTGAATCCAGCTTAAAGAAACCCAACAATTAAGAATAATCTTGCTCTGGGAATGGTTGAGGAAGCAGGAAGTATCAGCATGTTGTGATGTGTTAGTCCACTGGGGCTGCACATTTGTAGGAGAATTAACAGGACTGTTATTTTTTAAGTCAGGGAGAAATTGATCTACTATTTCTATACAAAGTTTAAATGAAGAATATGCTACTGTACTTCTCCTTTTAAGAGCAAGGGAGGCCCTCATGTGGTAGAAGTTAAAATTGAAATTCTCTGACTCAGACTTGAAGCAGAGATAATTTTAATATCAAAATTTAAGAGCTTTCCTGAATGGATATTTACCCTTAAATATCTCATATTACAGAAGTCATGGTCTTACCCTGAAATGTCTGAGTGCACACAGCTGGGTACAGCTAGGTTTGTGGTTTCTTTTCCCCAAAAATCTTCAAAGGACATCAAAGGATTAGGGCTGATACCTGATTTGATCTGGATTCTAATGTTGCTGCTGTCTCTCACAGGTGATGTGCAGTTCATAGACTATGAGTACTCTGGGTACAACTACCTGGCTTATGACATTGGAAATCACTTCAATGAATTTGCAGGTAAGAATTGGGTTTCTGAGGCAAAAATTGACTGGGTTTGTTGGGGTTTTTAGTAAAACCATTCTTGTGCATTTTTTTTTGTTTGTATATCTAGTTGTGTGCTTACAACTGTTAGCTCATGGTATCAGAATGCCTTGATGTCTCATTTTGCAGGCCAGTTATGCCCTTGCTTTACAGATCTTCCAACTCAGAAATGGAAACATCATGTCTTAAGTTCTGATATAATTAGATAAGTTCAGAACACACAGCTTTCACCCTGTCCTTCTGTGGAGTGGCACGGCAGAGAGAGCCCACTGTAGTGAAGCACTGTGGATATCACACTAGAGGTGTAGGTATTGGCAATACTCTGTGTGATTCTGCAGCGCAAAGAGGCAGGCAGGGTTGTTTTTTGGCGGTTTTTAATGTGTGCACTAAGTACTTGGCCTGTCCTAAAATGAGAAGTAAAGGCTAAGACTATGTTATAGGAAAAAGGTGGGATTTTAGGAATGTGGTGTTTTTAGAATAATTTATTAACTAGTTCAATTTTTTAATAGCAAATGCCCATTCCACTTACTCTATAAGGGAGAAATGACCTCAAGTGCATGCTGTATCATTTCAGAGTACGGGCCAGTTGGGAAAACCTACATAATTATTAGAGCAGGTGGAATGCACACTGTCGTGAAGAGCCTTAAGCCAGTTGCTTCACAAACCATGTTGAGTTTAGATAACTTTAAAAAAAAAGTATGTGCTTGGTAATTTGAGTTGTGTAATTAGCAATTTAAGCATTTGGAAAGCAAGTTAAATTCTTTCACAAAATTATGTTTGAAAACTTGATTTTTCATTTTATACTTTGGAAATCTAACTACATAAGTAAGAAGAATAAATACACTAATACATTTTTTGCCTATGGAGAACAGTTGTGCTTCACTTTTATTCTCTATCTATCCAAGAAAAATCTGAATTACTTTTTTAAGCTAAGTTTATGTGTGTCTAACACACGAAAGAGTTTAGGTGCTAGGGGATTGGAATGCTTATAATATAAAAATTAATGAGACTTCCCAAATTCATTGTGAGTGATAATGCAGGTGAACTGTCATCCAGGTTTGGGGCTTCTAGAAGACTCTCTAAATCCTTGTGACTAAGCACTTCCAGTATAGGAAGAAAAATAGGATAAAAGTGGGTTATGAGCTCCTAATTCTACCAATGCCCTGTGGAGGAGAGAGGCAGACTCATAATTAGTTTTCTTCACACAGCTTAGTGATAACTGGATATGCATCTTGATTTTTCTCTTTTCCTACAAAATATGTAATATTTGATCTATTTGTGAGGGCTTTTGTTTCATAAAGCAAATACTTTTTCTTAAGCTTTTTCTCAAAACCCAAGGTGTTGAATCCCAGCATGCAAGCAGACTCTATCTGGCTGAAAACATTAATTTGAAAGGTGGAACACTGGTTTGTATGTGGGTAAATTCTTGCCAACATATAATTTATAAGGTCAGGTCAAAGTAAAAATGTGGTTGTTTGTCCACATTGATCTGTGCCTGTGTTTTGGGTTGGGAACAGGAACAGACTACAAATGGTAGTACTAAAGGGTTTCTAATGGTCTTTTTATGCAACATGAGGTTCTAATAGGATTCTTTTCTTTTTACTAGGAGTAAATGAAGTAGACTACAGCCTTTATCCTGACAGGAAATTACAGGAGCAATGGCTGAGATCTTACCTTGAGGCCTACAAAGAATATAAAGGGTTTGGCACAGAAGTCAGTGAAAAAGAGGTTGAAGTTCTGTATGTCCAAGTCAATCAGTTTGCACTGGTAAGTAACAAACAATTGATTAGAATATTTTAAATTATGCAGGGAAACATGATACTCTTTGAACAAATGTAGCTACTACTTTCTTGAATTTTGAGTGTTGTGTCATGTAAAGAAAACTTCCATAAGAAACAAAACTTTGCTGTTCTGTAGGAACTTACTTCTCTCTTGCATATTAAATATTATCTGTAGAGCAGTCCTAGTGAAGGAGGCACTGCACATTCAGAAAACAAGGAGATGAGCTTTGAGTAAGGATTTCTGTTGGCTGTTAATTGGTTGGGCAAGTTTAAGTTGGCCACAGCTTATGGTGGATCTTTGAACTTTTGCTTGTAGTGGTAGGAAGACAGATGAACAAGGTAGTGCTTCATGAAGAGTTATAATCTTTAAAAGCCTTTTAAAAAAATAAGATAAAATTCTGTTAAACTTGAGTGTTTTGTTTTATTTTATTTTTTCTTTTGCAGATAAATAGGTCACTCTAGAGTCTCTTGCTGATCTTGTTTTGTCTAGATGGCGTGATGGGAAATATTACAGCAAAAGTGCTTGTGGGTTTTTTTTCTTCTGAAGAATAACATTTGCAGCTATTTGTAGGAGGAATAAGGCTAAAGTAGCCACTTTGACCTTATTTTAGTCCTCTTTCCTACTAATTCAAGCACATCTCTGTTACTGTAATACCCTCAGTTTTCTGGCAAAAGCTACTGGTTGTAGTGAGAAGGTATAGTTAACAGGAAAATTATTATCAAACAAGCTTTAAAAACAATAGCTTGTGTGCTGTTATTCTCTTAAAGTGTTAGTTATTACTGTTCAATTCAGCTGTCCCATTCATTTAGGAAAATTAGAGCTGTGATTAAACAGGCTGGTGGTCTGTTTGAAAACGTATAGCACATTTTGTCACCTTTAAGCAATGGTCATCGTGATGTTGAGGAGGATAGAGTTGTGTTTAGAGAACAGGTCAGGACTTGCCTATAGACTACCTATGATGCACAAACACTGTGTGGCTCTTGTGTCAGCTTGTATGGGAAGCTTTGTTAAGGAAAAACTTGACATCAAGTTAATGGATGTTGATGTAAAATGATGACCTGCAACTCTGGCAAAGTTATCTGAACTGGAGATGAAAGATTCACATGGATCCAGATTAGTTCTGTTTAAGGTGTTTTCAGGTGTGTCCATGGATGTCTATTAAATTCATGGTCAAGTGTTGCATGCAAGCTTCAGGAAACCATTTAAGTAATTAATATGAGCAGTCATTTAATGAAGTTCCAAGTCTGTCACTTGTAGCCTGGGTGTCCAGAAATGTCTTGCACAAAGACACTGTCTTGGCTTATGGCTGTTACGTGTTCATTTTGCAGTATATTAACAGCCATAAAATTAATATAATCAGCACTTCCAATCTGAAAGTGCACAGAGGCCTCCCAAGTACTTCTCTGGACTCCTAATGGAAGTAAATCTGGAAGAGACGAGAAATTTGTGTGAATGCTGACAAATTAGAAGTTTTCTTAGAGCATTACATGTCTTTGTCCAAGTCAACAGTGAAAGTGAGTGTAATTATAGAAGTCTAAGGGTGTAATTGAAAATTCTAAAGGAATTTCCTGTTTGCAGTAGAGTTCAATATATGAGGAATAATAGAAATTTAATTAGAAGTGGTAGAGGTGGTAGTTAATTTCTGTCCATTTTTTTAGCATGGTGTGTATAGTCATGCAACAATCTACTTAATAAGTGATGTAGTTTATAAATGCAACATTGTTTCTCTTGAAAATGGCACATTGGGAGTTGCACTCCAATGGACTTCCCTGTCTGCTTGTGGGCAGTTTATTCTATAATACTGCTTATAAATCTCTTTGGTAAAGAGAGGTCAAATAACTTTAAAAAAAGATTAGGTTTTGATGTTCTCTTATAGGTAGAATTTTGTGTCTGTGAGAATATGTTTACATGTTAGATTTAAGACAAATTTAATTTTTTGCTTTTTTCAGGCTTCACACTTCTTTTGGGGACTATGGGCTCTTATTCAAGCCAAATATTCCACCATTGATTTTGATTTTCTAGGGTAAGTGTGCTTGCATGTGCAGTCATGAAATACTAGAGGGTGGAATGGACTTGTGGGGCCATTTAGTCCAAAACCCCAGCTATCAGAAACTGAGATCTGAGCAACACACCTGACCTCTGTAATCATACAGTAAAACTCTTCATTTTTAAGGGAAAACAAGGCAGTAAAAGCTGTCTATCAGTGTTTTTTGTTGCTGAAAGTTCTCTGAATTATGTACCCCCATAAACCATGCTAAAACACATGGTTTACAAGGCAAGGAACATCATGTTTTTGGGTATTAAGTGTTTTTTTTGCTGGGGAGACAGACATAAAAGCTAAAGTTGGTCAGTGAGGTGTGCTGTCTTTCAGATGCAAGATCTACATTTCCATCAGTGAGAATCAAAGATACAGTATAAGAGAACTTGGTTACTTAGTGCATGGAGTGTTGATCCTGGAAGTTGCTATTCTTCTTTTAAAGAGTCTTTGTGCCAATGAATGTTAAGTTCTGTCTTAGGTACTTGTGTCTTTTGGCCATTTTAAAATGGTCTTTCATGGCAACAAACAGAGGAATTAATTTCTCCTTTGGGGACTGAAAAAGGTGATAAAATTCATCACTTCAGAATTTTTTCACTGACTAAGCCAGTTTACTGGGCTTAATTGTATAATTTTTGTGAATAAGAGCAATGTGGATTCCTAATTATCTCAGGCTACAGAACCTGGCAGTCACCACTAGATGGAGTGAAAACACTAGTGATAAATGCCAAAAAATAGTCAGCTTTGGCACATTCGTTTCAACCATCAAGATAAAATTTCTGTGGCATTGTAGTTGTTGGACAGTCTGTTAAGAACAATTAAGCACTAAGCCACTACCAGCATCTCTTTTGCAAGCTGGAATTTGACTAATCTTACTTAGCATTGCTGTTGTCATGTGAAGAGTTAGCTGTTCCTAATCTGGAATGTCTCTCTCCCTTTGACCAGGTATGCAGTTGTTCGGTTTAACCAGTATTTCAAAATGAAACTGGAAGTCATGACGTTAACTCTTCCTGAGTAATGAAGAGGAGGACTCTTACCAAGTGGATAGACAACCCCTGAATCTTTTCTGAGAACAGATACTGGAAAAAAAGCTAAACATTTGTTGAAGTGCTGTAATGCTCACTTGGTGGTTCTTGCTTTATAAATAATGCCTCTAGACAGTCCTTCAATGTTAAATTTATTATGAAGAACATACGTACTGCTGTTGATATAAAACGGATTAGAAACTTGCTAAATCTATAAAAAGTTGTAGAAATGGCAATTTAATCCTTCTTTGTAATTTAACATATGTTGTATGTGAATTATTTATTATACGTTTAACATGATTCCGTTGCTGCTTTCATCAGTTTTTGTTAAAGTTGGGTGCAGACAGTGAAGTTGTTCCAAAGGATTCATTTAACAACTTATTTTATTGAAGTTGCATTCACTTATGCTAAAGAAGACATGTCAGAGACAATTCTTCTTTTAGAGGCCTATGAGCAAAAGGAGTGACAATAGGCTTGTGAGATCTCTAGTGTGGTGTAGCTAGGGAGAAGGGTTAGGAGGATCTTTATTTCCCACCCCCCCTTTTTTTTTAAAGGTAGCTTTCCATATGATGGTACTTTTCTTTTGCACAAGAATCAAGCAGCTTGTTGAAATGATAAACAACATTTTTACTTTTTTTTTTGTTTGTCTAGATTGAGCTGTAGAAATGTTCAAGTTCTGTGACCACAAGATTCTGAGGATATTGTGCCAATTGCTGATGTTAGGTGGACAGCCTGCCATCCCTAACTTCTGTGGGAAAGCTGCTTATTTATCAAGTGTACTCTTAAAATCAAAAGACCACTATTCCAAATCTTTCTTCCTTTTTGAAACTTGATTCTAGATTTGAACACTATTCTGGTGTCTGTTGTGCTCCAGTGGCAGAATGGACTGTTGGACTGGAGATAGGAGAGCAGAGATCCTATTGCACTGGAGAGCAAGACACTGGTTTACAGGTCCTATATTGATGACAACTTTCTTCTTTGTCATCTTCTAACCTTGGACTCTTAAGTCTTAAATGCCTGGTCCTGTAGTTGTGCAGATTCTGGTATGTCTTGTGGTTCTTTTTTTTTTTTTTTCCTGTCAGCAAATTGCTTTTCAAAGCCTCCAGTTTGAAGGACAGTATGGAAAAGTGTATGACTTGAGCATTGAGGCTTTGGTATCATCACACACACTTTATTTCTTAAAGCTATTATACCAAGAATGGTCTGGATTGCAAAATGTTAACGGAACATGTTTACCTAATGGTACAATGCATAAGTTTGTATGGAAAAAGAGGCTTTAACTCTGAAAGGGAGGGTTGAACTGGGGGGCAGGAGATGGGGAGGAACCCACAGCAGAAATCTCAAGCCCAACAATGCAGTTTGGGGCTAGGCAGGCATGAACTTGACTCTGATGATACTCTGAAAAACTTTGCACTTTGGTCACATAAGTGCCCACATGTACAAAGTCTGTGCATGAGCACATGCAAACCCAAACTTACTTGGGGAGTCTGTTGTACAGGCTCCAGCAAAGATATTTATTCAAAATTGCTTTATGGCACATGGCAGTGTGTGTATGTGTGTATAGTATGTACACAAGTACGTACATATGTGCTTTACAAAAGCTTTGGAGTGATTCAGGACTAAGAAAATTCATGTGAATGAAAAATTTTCACCAATAAAGACCATTTCTAATGGTATCCTGTTGTTTTACAAAAGCATGGTTTAGGATTTGTTTTTCCTCTTGTTTATATTAATCTCTGAATGTTTCAATTTTATTTTTATTCAGTCAAAACCTTTAAAATCTTTATACAAATGGGAGAACTGGGATTTTTTTGTAACTTGAAACAAGGTAACCATGTTCATTAGCTGGAGGCTACTATACTGGACAAACTCTTTGATTTGAAACAAATAGCTAAAATAGACATTTATCATTTACTTTGTAGCAGTTATCAAGGATGTTGCTAGAGCTCATGAAGGCACTGAAGACCTTAATCTTCTGTACTTTCTCCCTATGGACTTTATTGATATTTGATGAATAATACCCTGCTGTCTTGTATTTCTTTTAAGTTCAGCAAGATGTCCTTGGAACTAAGATTGCTAAAGATTTTTGAACTCTTTGTTACTATTTTCTTCCAAGGAGTGGCTTTATTTCTGACAGCATTGCTTTGTACTTATGAAATATTTTGAAAGAAGGCTGTGAAGTTCATTTGGTCTTGGGAAATCCAATGCTTGACAGATCTTAAGTTTCCCAATGGCTGGCAAAACACATTCCCTTTTCAGGTACCAGTACTACTTAGGTTTGAAGTTACTGTAATTTTTGTCAGTAGTATTTTTGTTTGTATAGCTCAAGTAGCAATAACTGCAGGAGTGGAAATTTGCTTCCACAGAACCAAAGCTTTTCCTGAGTGCAGCTCAGTCTCATCCTTGTGGAGTGAATCCTGTAAAAGCACTTTGAAGCAGGTAGCAAATAGTCCAAGCTTTTCCTGAGCCACTTTGAAGGAGCACAAGGACTGTCACAGGTTACAGTGGTTGACTTTGCAGTACTGGTCAAGGCTTTAAGTTTGCACTTTGGAATTCACTTCAGACACTTCAAAACTGTTCTGCATCAGCTTTCTCTCAAGAGAAGTGCAGGTTACATCCATTTGTGATCAACTCTGAGGAAATACTGTAAAACATCTCCCGAAATGAAATGCCAGTTACCATGAACCTTGGTCCACATCTGTTTGAGCCAGTAGCACTCAGATATCCTCGTTTCCTGAGGAATATCTACAGATGCATTAAGTTGGAAACAGTAATTTGCATTGCAGATGATAAGGTAGCTTGAAACTGTGAATACAGGACATTCTGAATGTAAGTTAGGTACTAGAGACCATGTACTTGTTTCTTAATTTATCTTGATCTCTGTAATAGCAACATGAAGATATTTGAAGGAGGACAAAAATGACTGAGCTCTAGAAACATCCTGTAGTAGTTTTGACCGTGACTTGCCAAGAAGATACTCTGTTGCCTTTGTTAAACTAAGGGCATGAATGCCGAAATTAATAATTCTTGCTGTAGTTAAAGCTATATTGTAAATATATAGGGGATTATTAATCTGGACATTCTTGCAGAAATAGCATCAAGTCAATAGACTGTAGTGGCCTGGTTGCTTTTGTAAAGCAGAATAGTGTGATTTTTTTTTTTTTTTTTTCCTTCTCATTTCAGCAGTCAGATCTGGCTAATCCAGGCCTAATTTCTTAGGTTGCCCAAGCACTGAAGATTTCTGGATGGTCACTAGTCTCCTTTCACATAATTTTAAATACCTTCATTGACACTTGTTGATTTGCTTTTTAAAAAATATGAAATTTACATTAACCAGGTCTGACTGTACATGTATATACAACAGTGTAAATAACCATCTGTAAATTAGTGTGAATTGTACTCTACTTTTCATTTATGGACTTGTGTATTGCATTGTATTCTCTCCTATTTTGTAGAAATCTTGATGTAAAGAAGAAACCTAACTCTGTGTGCAGACTCCTTTTGTTAAATTGATTTATAATGGAACATAGTACATGTTACAATATCCATTTATAGCCTTGGACACTCAGTGTCTTTTTTTCCCCCCATTAGTTTTTTGAAATCTTGCTCTTGGGAATGATTCTGGGAATAAAGAGATTTATACAGTATTTAGATTAAAATAAAATCTGTTCTCATGATAGAGCAAACCGTGTGTCAGTGGGATAGGGAAAGCTTTTGAGATTGTGAATTTAAACTTCCAAAAATTTCCTGTACATTCTTGAATGCTGTTGACTTCTAAACTAAGGGTGTTGGATTGAAGCACTCCTGAAGAGTGTGCTCCCATGGGGACACTGATTGAGCTAGCTTTGATAGGAGTTCCTCAAATGCTTTTGGTGAAAATAGCCTTCTAATAGGATTAGTTGCTAAATTGTAAGTGCTTATACTGAATGCCCAAATCACTCATATGGTTCTGTCAATTAATTTACTTCTACAGTAGAACTATTGGTACCCCTTTAGAGTATTTAAGGCTTATAGCTGAGATATTTTCCCTGTGTGTGATTCCCTACCCCTCCTCTTTGTGCCCACAGCCCTACTTCTTTTAGCATAAACATGAATCTAAAATCTTCCTTTCCATACTTGGTTTATTGCTATTTCTTTTTGGATTAAAATTATTTTCTGCTTTGTCAGTACATGACTTCTCATTGCAATTTTTTTTTGTGTAAAAAGTCCCTTTCTGAAGAGGCCTTTAACCTTGGAAACACAGACATAATGAAGGTTCGTTTTTTCCCTGACTTGACTATTTCATCACTGTTGCCTTTCACTGTCTGTTATGAACTCCATAGTGTCCTTCAAGCTGTTAGTTTATTCTTTTCACTGGTGTTTAATACCTCAGCTGGAAAATTCTGGTTTTCAAATCTTGTTCTCCATCTGACAAATTGATCTTGATGCAGTTTGTATAACCTCTCAGCCTTACCTGTGGTGACACTTGAGGTTACAAAGGTCCTGGGAAGTGAGTTTATCCAAGAAGTACTAGTCAAGAGGAGGGATAGGCTTGGTAAATGCAAGTAAAAGGGAAATCACTCACTTGGTAGCTCAAGTTTTTGCTGTAGCAAGGTGTTGAATATGCTTGTTTACTCTCATGGTTTAGGGACAAGAGAGAGTTATAAAGGGTAAAATTTGTTTCAGACTGAAGTTCAGATTTTTTTTTTAAAGCCGTTGGTAGGTAAGGAAGCTTGCAAATATTCTTTTGTTATTCATACCTAAAAAAATCTTAAAATTGGGTAACATTTTGACTAAATAAAACTTTGTTCTAAACTGCAGTAACACTGTAATCTCTTGTTTGGGGCAGTCCCTCCTGTAGTTAACAGAGCAGGGTGACCATGTCTCACATGTCTGATTTAGGTGGTTGTGTGTTCCTTGTTTTCATGGTTTCTGTTACTTGTTGTGTTCTAAGACTGCTGCACTTGGCAGCTATCTGCTGTCATCATTGCACCAAGGAGGTTGTAATTATGGTAGTGGAGCAGAAAGCATTTTTTCAACCCTTAAGGGAAATGCAAGGCTGATGTGGAGCAGTCTTGCAGATGATTTTTCCTCCCTCTTTATGACTTTGATTGGCAAGCTGATTGTTTTTAATAGCTGTGAAAGATAGGAAAAACCAAAACCTTTGAGCTTGGGCAAGGTAGATGTTCTGTTAGCCAAACACAGGATCTTTAGGAAAGGGGCTCTCAACAGTGAGAAATCACACCATTCCAGATGGAATGTGTTGGATTTTACCAGACTTTGTGGCTTAGAGACCTTCAATGGGAAGGAAAATCTGTGAAATGTTTGCACAGGCTGGTTGTAAGGGGGTGCTCCATCCAAGTGAAGTGCTGAGACACTGGAAAAGGCATGGTTTGATTTTTAATTTTTTTTCTTTTTAACTGACTTTTACAGTTGGTCTGATCTGTAGAAATTGTGTAATTAGAAAACCAGTCAGCCTGGGGAGAGAGGGAAGAGACTGTGCAAAAAATAATAAAAAGGAAGAACCTCTGTAGCTGATTAGTTTGCAATATTTTGTGTTTTGGGCTTTTCTGAGTATTTAATAGTGTAGATGGTGGTCTGCACTGAATTCTTCCATAAAGGGTTTTATTACTGTTGGGAAATGTCAGAAAACTGCCTGGGATGGCCCTGAAGACCAGTGGGATCTTAGATGGCCAGATGTCACTAGATGGCCAGATGTCACCAGATGACCAAATTTTTGGTTCAAGGTTTCACACTCTTTCTGAAGTTGCCAAGTTGCTATCACAGTTTCCTGTCATGTGGAATTTAATTCACGGACTTCCCAAATGTCTTTGATTTGATGTTTATAGAGAGATGACACAGTGGGAAATTTCATGGAAATTAATTGAAAAGGAAAGGAAAAAAAGTTACTTGAAATCTAACAAACAAACTGTGACGTTAAATGCTGAAATAACTTCAGGTCCTGCACCAGCCTATTTTTGTGGCATTATAACTGTGTTTTTACTCTGTTAAGTGGTTTTGGGTTTTTTCCCATGTAAAGACCCATGCAAAATTCGAGATGAAAGAAACCCTTGGAAGAGAAACACGAAAAATATAAAATACAGCATGAACTGGAGAAAAAGTATATGTTTCTAAGTTTTTGGTAGTAGTAATTCTTAAGTGTTTTCAGAAAATAAGTGTCCAGTCTTCAGTGTGTGAAGGAGTTTGTTGGGGTTTTTTTTGGGTTTTTTTGTAGCAAGTTTCCATTTATCATTTTGTATCGCAGTGTGGTAGTTAATGCTGCTACTTTGTACACAAGTGCTTTGAATAGTCTCAGCACAGAGAATGTATCCAATCTTCCTAAGGTGTGACTCCAAGTTAAGAGCCATTGGTTCTGAGCCTCTCCACTAAAACCTTTTGAACACTTGCAGGCACAGGGCCACAGCATATTAGGTATATATTCCATTTTGTGTCATTTTCTTTGTTACTGCAGATTTTTCAGTATTCTTTTAAACACGAGTCCAGTTGTGTTCTGTGAGTAAACTAAGCTCAGTTTATAAAAGAGCCCTTGTCATCTACTAGCACTGTTATCCCCCAAGGGAGTCCCCATGCCTCTTGTATGTTGTGGTGTTTAGGTGCATCATTTATTCATTGGAGTGAATTGTTTTTCTTTTGAGCTAAATGTGATTGAAACTATTCTAAGGCCTTCTACCACTGATTAAATGAAGTAATGTACCTTTCAAAGGGATTTATACTGTGTAAATAATTTCAAACTGCAACAATAAAGTTGGTTTCTAATGGTGCTGTTAGTATATATTGTGATGACTTTGCTTTCCCCAGGTTTGAAAACTCAGTACAGAATAGTCAAGAGTTTTTAAAGGGCTTTGACTTGTGTCCAAATGCATACCTCTCCATGGGATTGACAATGCAGCTAAAAAGAAATATTCTGAGCCAGAATTTGGCTTGCACAAAGTGAGCTGTTAACAGTTTTTCATATTAAATAGGCTTGGTCATTGTCTGCTGAAATTTAATGTGGGAGACAGGAATTAGATGGAACATGGCTGTCAGGAGGGATCACTGCCATTCAGGAAAAGGAGGAAAGCATGCAAAATTAGGGCTGTACTGAAGTTTAATTTGTGCCTCATAAGTGCTGTTTTAACTCTGGGGGACCATTTTATAGGTTGATCTATGATGCTGAAAATAAGCTCTGCATCCAGTGCTAGTGGCACAGGGTTGGGTACTTGCTTTTGGATCAGCTGGAATGCGTTCAAGGCCAGATTGGATGGGGCTCTGAGCAACCTGGGATAGTATAAAGTGTCCTTGCCATGGCAGGGAGTTGGAACTGGATGATCTTTTAGGATTCCTTTGAACCATTCTATGATTTCAATTTATTAGAAAATACTCAGACTATGACTGAATTTCTGGGGTTACTATCCCTGCTGCATTGCTGCTTAGAGCCAAGAGATGATTTTTCTCTGGCAACCACTGCTCAAATCCTCAAAGTTCCATAGAGAGGGCTAAGCTGTGGCTAATCATTGTTCACTTTTGTCGTTGCAGTAGAAAGGAGATCTGTGCTGATGAATTAGTCCAGAGTAACCTGGAATCTTTGTTTTCTTCCTTAAGTAAAATTCTTTCATTCACAGCTTAGCCAGAAAATTCAGAGTAAGTTCTGACTGTGATAGAAGTTGTCCATGGGAAGTAATGAGGTTTTTTGAGGCCACCTCAGAAAATATGGTCCTGAATAAGTTATTAGTTCTTCTGTAGATGAAGAACAAAGAACAGACATAAAATAGGAGGGGAAACAATGGCGTGTGTCGTGGACTCCAATGCCTAGCGTACTTAACTGTCAGCTATATAAAATTGTGCACTCCCAGGAGTCTTCCTGAGTGAATTCAAAATAGCACATTTAACCTTAATAACAATATGAAGCTGATTTAGATTATTTAGGATGTATATAGGATTATAGATTAATGTATTTAACATGCATATGTTGTTAATAGATACAATAATTATATATGTTTCCTTCCCATTCCTTGTTAATATTCCCTACAACCAATCAGCAGTTTAGCCTCATCCTGATGTCTTGCTGTGCTGTTTAGAATAAAGTTGCTCATCTGGTTTTTAGATTTTTAGGAGCATGAAAGGATCAATCTATAAAATTGTTGAAGTAATAGTACTTGCCTGAGAGGCCAAAGGTGATGTCTGCTTGAAACTATTATCTGGCTGACCAGGTGTTCTGCTAATTAGTGGGAATGATTTAAGGAACACAGATGCCAATGGAAAGAATGGTCTTATTTCACTATGAATGTAAAGACAACACAAAAATAAAATGATAGATCCTATAAAATTACACACTTGGCTATAGCAACAATTAAGCAAGGTAATGCACCTAATCATTAGTGTTAGAGAGAGAGAGTAGTGATTGAGAAAGATGATACATCACCAACTGCCTAAATACTTTACCATCATCCAGAGCCTGCAGTCACTGGGGAGCCCCATTTCACAGTGAGGACCTGGAGAACCCTTCCCAGCAATTGGGAAAATCCTACACAGTGTGTAAACCCATAGGTGAGATCTCCAAATTAACTCTGAAAGTGGGTCCGGGTTTTATAGGCCCCCATCAGCAAGTATAAGTGGCTTGATTATAATTTAGCACAGAAACTCCTGGTTCTGATGGCACATTTCCTGGCCAGCAGAGGCCAGGGCTTGGCCAGAGCCCAGACCTCAGGTGGGAGGGTTTCCCCTAAAATACCCTACAAACAACTCTCTGTTCATGTCAGTTGGGAACGTTTCTTAAAATGCTACCTTTCTTACAGATAACTACTCAAGGTTATACAGAGCATAAGCGTCTTGTCTATTTTTAGCTAAATAATGGTGTTAGTCACACAGCACCCAGGATTCATCATGTAAATCAACTCTGGCTGAGGCCTGCTGCCCAGGGCAAGTTAGAAGCATGGCTTTTACTTTTCATCCTTCTTTTCTGTGGATACCTTTTTTCCCCTGTTCTCTAGGAAATAAAGCAAGATGACAGACTCCAGCATTTACCCACAGGTGGCAATGGAGCTGCAGGCTGTGTCTCATTGTTGGAGAAGCTTTTTCGAGACAGCTTTTCTCTGTAGTGCAGTGTGTCATACATTGAGTTAAAGGAAAAAGGGTTTTCTTTTATCTCTCATGAGTTGCAGCCAAGATCTGTAATTGCCTTGCTCTTAATGTTGCATAACTGTTAGCAAGACTCAAGCCAAGCATTAATGAATTTCATCAGAACTTCATTTTTTAATGAGCATCATTAATCATTAGTCATGCATGCTACAACCTACACTTTTTTAAAGTGGGGCTTTGCCAATCCTGTTGCACTATAAAAACAGCAGAATGTCCTCCTCAGGTTTTATCAGTGAAATAACAAGAAAAGACTGGAGAGAGGGAGACAAAAAAAACTTTTAAATACTTAAGATACTCTCTGAAAGTTGGGCTGAAACTTCAGCTTATGAGCAGCTGCTGCTCCACTTTTCTCTGGGCTGTGGTGACAATGTGAGAACTCTGTGAAGTTGCTCTAAGCCTCGGTGTTGATCCAGCCTCTGCACATGGATTCACTGGGCTCCCTTGGCTCATTACAAAATTCAGTGAAGCTTTGAAGGGAAAACTTGAAAATAACTTTGGAAAAATTATGTCTGGAGGTCTACTGGCTGATCTTTACTCTTTTGGATTGTGCAAGAGGTTGTGTTTAAAAGCTACAGAAGGAGCAGAGGGTTCCTGGCTGTCCCAGCACACTTGTCCAGATTTAGCAATTCTGGTAACAAGCAAGTGGCAGAGTTTTATCTGCACCAAACTGTCTTGCAGCTCCTTCATGGTTCTTCTGCATAAAACAGAGCTAACTTAATTTCACCCACCTCTGCAAGCTAAGTTGTGATGCAGTTGCAGACTGATAGAACTACACAGGAAACAAAAGGTTTTCCTTTGTGTGTGTCCTACTGATGCAGGATGACTCACAACTCCTCCCAGGAAACCAACAACAGGACAAGAGCAAATGGCCTCAAGCTGCACCAGACCAGGTTCAGATTGCACCTCAGGAAGAATTTCTTCACAAAAAGGTGTACCAAGCACTGGCATGGGCTGCCAAGGGACGTAGTGGAGTCATCCCTGGAAGTGCTCAAGAAAAGACTCTGCATGGCTCTTATGGTTTAGTTGAGAAGGTGGTGCTCAGTCAAAAGTTGGACTCCATGATCTTTTCCCCACCTTAATAGTTCTGTGATTCTAAGTCTGACCTAAAAGGTGCAGTCTCTCGCTGCAGTTGGTGACTAGAAGCAAGATTTCAGAAACAGATTAAACCAAAGAGAACTAATGAAATAGTGTCTAATAATTCTGCACAAGGAAAAATCATTTTCTATGTCTCATGCACTAGACCAAGAAAATGCTTTACTGTGATCTTGACCTATGTGAATACTGATGATTGTGGCTATAACAGAGGAGCTGAGGTAGTGTTGTATAGGGGGAAGAATAAAATAATGGAATCACAGAATCATTGAGGTTGGAAAAGACCTCCAAGATCATTAAGTCCAAACTTTCACTAAATACCACCTTGTCAACTAAACTAGAGCACTGGGTGCCAAGCCATTTCTTAATATATCACAGATGATAATAATAATATTATGGGATAGTCGCATACTGAAATATAGGATCTTCATCTTGCAGGGATCCAAAAGAAGAATGTATCTTCCCAATGGGAAGAGGAGCTAGCACAGTGGAGGAGAAAGACAAAGAATTATGGGACAGGTAATGGAAAAAAGGGCTTAAGGGAAAGGTGCACAGACATGGGAGACAGTAGAGGGTTTGCAAACAGGAACATGAAATAAAAGGGAACACCCAGTGATGGGGAGGAGATATTGAATAGACTGGCAAGATCAAATCAGAGGTTTTCTGCAAATAATCAATTTGACTTTGAGAAAAAAATGGGAGAGACGATTTTGTTTAACAACTATAACACAAATAATAAATACAATGTAAAACCTATCTATAAATAGAGGCTGAAAATACCAGAAGATGATGTAACTACAGTAATTTCATGATTATAAGCTCCATCATTTTGACTAAAATTTTGGTCTGAACATGGAAGTGGGGCTTATAATCAGGTGCGGCTTATATATGGACAAAGAACAAAAAGTTGCTGTTTTAGTTTGCAGGACAGGTGTCTGCTGAGAAAGGCAGGAGCTTCTCTTTGAAGTGGAGAATGTAAATCCCCTCCCTCCAAACCATTATAATTTTGAAATCAAGGGGCTTTCAGGCAAAGATATGGGAATTAGGAATAACAGTTCTCTACTAGGGAAATTAAAATAGAAACACAGTACTACAAAGAAACAAACCCCAGACCCTGACAAAGTCAGAGTACAACCTGACACCCTGTCAGGCAGGGTGTTGGCAGCAGTCCCATTAAATGGTGGCTGCATCCTCCTGCAGTGACAGATGTGGCTCAGTTGGAGCAGTGCTCCTGTACAAGGTGCAGTTTCCCTCCGGAGGTCCAGTGGTGATGTGGAGAAATCCGGTTTTCCTCTGGAGTCCAGTGGAGAAAGGGCTCCCTTAGTGTCCCAAAACCTCTGTTTTTATCTTGGTAAGAAATGTTGGGCTCTTTCCCCTGGCTGGAGCAACTTCCATGGGATGCAGTAATTTTATCAGTCCCACAGTGGGACTCAATGGCCATTAGCAGAAAATGACTGGCTGGAGGAAGGATGGGTTGTGAAAAGATAAAGAACAATGACCTGCCTGGTTTCAATGGATGGCCCATCAGCAGAATATCTGCCTTTGAGATAAGGATCACTGCCCCCACCCTCAACAGATGGGGATAGAACAGATACCTTTTATCACACTCTGTATTGTAATGTGCAGCTTATAATCAGGTGCAGCTTATACATGGACAAAGAACGTAAAGTTGCCGACACCTGGAAGTGCGGCTTGTACTCAGTGCGGCTTATAATTGTGAAATTACTGTAATTTTATCGCTTTATCAGTTATTAGACTTCGTTGTTGACAATGTTCTAGTGAAAACACCAGTCCTAACCCATAGCAATTGGGAACCAAGACACACAGATCTTCTTGTTGGCTCTGAAGAAGATAGTTTATTGTAACAAACCAACCAAATGAGGCAAGCACATGGCAGCTCTACAACCTGTTCTCTGGTTACAGGACCTGCTTTTTACCTATCAGCTGAGCCTTTCCCAGAGTGCTTTCTGTTGAGCTAGAGTGCGCAGGATTTCTTGTCTCCCACACTAACCAGTATCCATTACGAGTGCATTAAATGGAGTAAAAGAAACCAGCTGGCTGGCAAATATAATTTCCTTGCCATGGGAAATTATTTGAAATTGCAAAATGTTATCCCACTGTCACGTTGTCCTGAAAAGAAATGCATGGCATACAATTAATTAATTTCTTCAAATAATTCAATATTTTATTTAAATATATAATATTCAAGTCATGGATGGCAGATAAGATCTGACTTGCACTTCCTGTTGGCTGTATTTTTTTTTTAATAAAGCAGAGTAGAAGGACAGGCTATCAATCATCTGTGATACAAATGAGCTGATATGCTTCTTACTTTGTGTGTAAGTATATGAACACAGGGAGAGAGAAAATCTTCCTTCCGAGGACCTTACAATGGGTATAAAGGTAGAAGAAGATAAGATTCCCATTTTACATGTAGAGAAGAACATAACAGAAATATAAATTGTAAAACTAGTTCTGCACAATTAGTTTTGTAGCATGAGCAAGAATTAAATACTGATATTATATTGATCAAGCTTTTAATCTCTTTCCTGAGGAAACAATGCTTGCTGAGAGTGAAATATTTCTACAGAAATGTTCTTTTTGCTGAAAACACCCTGAGGTCTTGGGCAATGGAGGAGGCATCAAGGAAGCTTTGAATCAGGAAGGAAAGCTGGTATCCCTCTTGCATCTGTATGAGTCTAATGAGGGCAGTGATTCTAGATCAACTCTCTTTTTCTATTCCTAAAACAAAGCTTAAAAGTTCATTCTCATTAGATTTAGCACCAGAATTTTGAGTTAGAAATAATGTTGTGAAACCATGTCTTGTATACAGTGTTTTTAATTCAAACATCCACTTTCAACAACTGTTGACAGTGTTGCTAATAAATTCCTGATTTTTGGCATAATTCAATTCAGTTAAAAAATATTGGCTATCTTCAGATTACTTACCATATGCAAATAATTGATATGTAGACTCCCATGGATTATAAATGTAGCGGATAGTTTAAAAACATTTATTCTGTTCTTTTCTCAGGTTAAATAAATTTTACCCTTCTTCTCCTGGACTGAACCAAAATAACTTGTACCTTCAGTAAAGTTTTGATTTAAAGACATCCTGAAATGATGAGTTTGCCTTATTGATAATTACTATGTTTCTACAATCAGTCAGACTCACTAGTAGAAGAAGTTGCTTCATTTTCCCTCTGAACTTGTCTGCTTTAAACTCCTCTCTAAAACTCTGTCCTTAAAAAAGCCCTAGTAACCTTTGATCCTCATTTCCCTCATCACTTTTCAGTCTTTAATGGGCAAAATAACAAAGGGCACTAACTTGACTTATCCTTTCTTCAGTGTATTTTTCCACTCTTGCTGTTTTTGTTGTTGGTATCAGAGCAGGACACCACCTTCCTCTATTGGTCTCC
Organism: Catharus ustulatus; assembly: GCF_009819885.2. Lineage (NCBI taxonomy): Eukaryota > Metazoa > Chordata > Aves > Passeriformes > Turdidae > Catharus > Catharus ustulatus. Next base: position 66,120,752 of record NC_046224.1, read on the forward strand.
TCTCAGCATCTTGCTTGTTTCTCCCCTGTTTTCATTTACTGCTCAGTTATTTATCCATTAAAACCCCTTGATCCTGTCCTGATAAGGCAGAGTTGCTTGGGGGGCAATGTCTGAATTTTCCTGTCTTGAAACAGCTGATATTTCAGTCACAGGGCTCCTAAAGTGATCCCCATCACACTGTGATGGCCCTGGTCACTCTGCTAAACTCCTTAGAACCAAGAAATTTTTCACTGTGTTTTTATATTTATTTCAGGATCACAGATCAGAATGTTAAATAGCACTCTTCAATGAACAAATCCCTTTCATCATGTAGTTGATGCACAGTAATAATTCACCACTGACAACTAGTTTTTGAGATCTGTGAGTTAGCCAGTTTTTAATTAGAGCTCAGAAACAATTCTTCTGTAAAAAAGAATTCTGTTTGTCGAAATCCAAATGTTTTGCAAGAACATGTCAATTTTGACAAATATTTTTAACAAGGAAAAGTCAAAACATTTCATTTTTACTTTCTTGATTTATTTTAATAATATCAAAACATTTTTAGATATAAGATAAAATTGTTTTGACTTTATCATGTTTCCATTTCATTTTCTTTCTATATTAAAGTATCTTTAACATGTTTCATATTAAATACAACCGCTAACACATCATATTTAACATAAGAGAAGCTCAAATGAGATGGATAAACATTATCCAAATGGATTATTGGAAATATGTTCACTGTTCTAAATTAAGTTGAAAGCAAATTTTAATCCATTACTGATTTTTGAAGTCACAAGATTGTGCTCTGATTTGGAAACCTTTTCAGCTCCTCTCCACAGCCCTGAATTTTCTGCAAGGTAAGTTTGCAATCTTGACCTATTTAAAACCCAGTCTGTAAAAGATAAGCAGTAACAGTGGTTTAGTTACAATAATAACATTGCTCCACCTACTAAAGTGAGATCATTTGGTCGCTTTGGAATAATATATATTTTAAAGTTTTGGCTGTTCTTTTTCTTAAGTTTTAGCAATTCAGGTTGTGTTCTTACAGTTCTTCCTCTTGAAGGGTCATGGTTTTAGAGGCTGAAGCTGTAGCCTCACACATTACAGACACTTCACACACCAAGTGTTGCAAACCTAGGGCCATTCCAATGAAACACAGCAGTAAAACTCTGGAGCTCTCTTCCAGATTTCCTGGCAAACATATGAACAACGTGCAGCAGAGACTCATGCTGTGCCACTCACCACTTCCCATCAATAGGAGCGTACCAACCAAAGGTTGTTTGGAGACTCCCAGTGTTGATGCAGGCCTGGGCAGGAGGAGGCTGACCATCAAAAGTCAAATTTTGAGTGCATTTCATTTTCATCCAGAGCATTTCTTGACCCAGCTTATGGTGTGGCCATGGGACCCAACAAACTGGAAGGCCACGGTGGGAGGCTGGGATCCAAAATGAGACCAAGGCTGGGCTCTTGGGCAGCAGTCTCTGGCTGGATTGGGCTGTAAATGTTAGTGGTGGCTGCTCTGCTGCTTCTTGGCAGCAAAATGTGAAACTCTGCAGTGTGGCAAAGTCAGGTATCCTCTGATGGGTAGCTGGACAATAAGAGAATGACTTGTCCAAGAATTATTTTTCCAAGTTGTCCATGGCTGGAGTGGAAGAGGAAGAGAAAAAAAGAGACTATAAATTGAATGGCTGAGGAATGGAGCTCAAAATAGGCTTGTAAATGAAAGGAATGACAGTAAAGAAATGAAACATGAAGGAACAAAGAAAAATAGATGGAAAAAGAGTCGTACATGAAGCCGAAGATAAAGTTCCAGTATTTTCCTTTGCAGATAATTAATTTGAAACATATCTTTTGAGGAAAAATCTGCAATGTACTAATCATCAGGTATGTTTACATGAGGACAGGTACAGCCTTTGGGAAGGTTCTTGTGCGACAAGGACCATGCTAAAGTTGTGTGTCATGCTCCCCTTCTGTCCATCTGTCAGATCTTCTATGGTGTATCTCCACTTTGGGCATTACAAAATTGACCTGATCTGAATAAAATTGGTAGAAATGTTCCAAGGAGTTTGAACATCTTTCATTTTTACAGGCTTCAACAGTAGACTGTGAGTGGGACATGGGTAGTGACATTGTGAGCCAAAGGCGTCCCTGGCAGAAATTCCTGCTGAGATTCACCTCAGTTGCTCAGATCAGGAAAAGTGATCTCATTTTTCAATGAAAGTCTCATGGGAAGAAGCAGAGATACTCATTTATCTGAGGTGACAATATTCCTGGGTCCTACTGAGATAAAATATCAAAATATTCCAAGCACAGCCTCTGTTGGTACAGCAATAACCAGAACCAGGATGATTCTGAGTCCATATTCCCAGGTGTAGCTAGGGCTGCTCCACTGCACACCCATCACATGCAGGACATAGAAACACTGAAGTGCCATTGACACCTCTAAGTGCTTCAGTTCTGTTTATCTGTGTGTGTTTGACAGAGGAACAAGTGAAAGCCTTTCAAATCAAGGTGGATGCTAAAAGCTGCAGGCTTCCCTTGACCTCAAAGTTAAATAGTGTTTATCATTTTGCAGTTCAAATGTGGCTAAAGAGAGGCACAAAAGAATGGTGATTTTCCAAAGCCCATTTCATGAAGGATTACAAATTAAAAGACGTTCTGGTACAATGGAGTGCCTGTGTCAAAGCTCCAGATGATGTGAGACAACCTGGCTTGCTTGACATGCCCTCTCAGCTCTCCCTCTTCTTTGGATGGCTTCCCTTCCCTTATTGCTAACAGAGCACAGTGGTTTTTGCAATGAAAGTTTGGGTCTTCAGCTTGTATTCAACCACCAAAAATCCCTGGAGACTGACAGATTCAGACTAGCTGAAGCTTCAATACCTGGCACTTCAGGTGCAGTGCAGCAGCTGGAGCCCAGTGTTGCTGCTTGGGAGTTTGAGCAGAAGAGATGAACAGAAGCAAAACCTGGAGATTTGCACTGTTCTCCCCTCTGCTTACAAACTGGATCCTTATCCAAACAACATGTTGGATTCTTGTAAACCAATTTAAAAATAGATTGCTAGGTACAATCCTGACTTTTACTGCAGTTTCTGGCTATCATATAGGTTCTTAATTTCAGCTTCTGACTTTCCCTGTCTTTTCTCTTTCACTCCCCTCCTCCTGTCCCTGCTGCAGCCCGGCTGAGCTGGTGCCCATGACAAAAGAATAATTCCACTGTTGAGCCCCCTAATAGGACTGAGACATCCCAATCTGAACCAGGTGTAGTCGATGCCCAGGAATCCCCAGTCACCTCTTCTACTGCTACAAAACACTCAAAGGATGGCTGGAAAAATCAGATTAAACCCCTCATGGAATAGCTTTCCTTCCACATAAGAACCTGTTTCTGTGGAAAAGCACAGTGAGGGGATGAGAAGCAATCTAGAACCTGCCTCTCTGCAGTAAGTGGCATTTTCAGTGACCAAATGGAGTTAAGAGTTGACTGAAGATTTTACTCTTGCAGAGGAGCTGAATGCATCTGCTCGCTAATAAATGTGTGAAGGAAACACTTATATCAAGCTGTGGTGGAAAAGAGCCTGCTTTAAAACTAGTAAGTTATAAATAAGCTCCAAGTGAAGTCTTCTCATTATTAATCCAGGCTGGGGATGAACAGATGGAGCAGCCCTGGGAGAAGGACTTGGGAGATGCTGGAGGATGAGAGCTGGACATGCCCTGGCCATGTGCACTGGGACCCTGAATCCCCCTGTGCTGGGCTGAGCCCCCAGCGTGGGCAGCAGGGGAGGGGGCTCTGCTCCTCTGCCCTGCTCAGGTGAGACCCCACCCCAGAGCTACCCCAGCCCTGGGACCCCAGCACAGGAGGGACATGGAGCTCTTGGGGACAATTCAAAGGAGACACCACGTTGTTTAGACAGATGGAGCAGCTCTGCTATTAGGAAAGGCTGGGAGACTTGGGAGTGCTCAGCCTGGAGAAGGGAAGGCTTTGGCATGACCTCATTTTGACCTTCCAGTGCCTGAGGGGAGCTGACAAGAAAGAGGAAGAGAAAGTATTTACAAGGGCCTGGAGTGACAGGGTAAGAGGGAATGGCCTTGAACTGAGAGAGAATAGGTTTGGTTGGGAAATTAGGAAAAAATTCTTCCCTGTGAGGGTGGCGAGGCCATGGCATGTTGCCCAGAGAAGCTGTGGCTGCCTGATCCCTGTAAATGTTCAAGGACAGGTTGGATGGAGCTCTGAGCCACCTGGTCTAGTGGAAGGTGTCCCTGCCCATGGCAGAGGCTTGAAACAAGATGAGCTTTAAGGTCCTTTCCAACACAAACTATTCTGTGATTCCCAGCAATAGGTGGGTGCCTAAACCTGATGGGGTGGGATAGCCAGCAGCTCTGTAACCCAATTCAAAAGTAGGCATAATATGGAAAGTAAGTAATTATAGTAGAAGTAATAGAAAAATGGTCAGGAAAATGGTCATCCCCCACCTTGTGTGCAGACAAATGACAGCTTGGTCAAAGTGGAAAATTTGATGAAACGGACATTCCTAGGGAAAATGTCTGTTTTCAATTCTGTATCATGCACCAAGGCTTAAATCTGTTGCTGTTTTGGTTTTCTCAACAAAACAATATTTTCTTTAACACGTTTGGTTTATTTTTTTCCTTAAAAAGAAAAGTTTTGTTTCCAAAGTACAGTTAAACTTTAAAACTCTTCAATAATAGCCACTAAGTATCCACCCTGATGAAATATTTGGCTAAAAAATTGCACATGCTATTTTCAGCTTCAGTGTTTCAGCTTGTACATGTCCAAACCTTTATGGTTTGAAATTTTAGACAAAAGAATATTTAAGAAAAAAAATTTGATTGCCTACCCTGTCAGCGTTTTTGATTGAAATAACAGACTTTTACCTCAGCTATGGAACTGGTCTCCCTGTGTAGCAGTAACATTATATCCAAAATATACTTTCTTTATTGTATAGCAGTGATGTTGCTGGCTAATCTCTCTAGAACTAAAAGTCCTCTCTCTATCTGCATAGCTGAGAGATCACCTCTTTAGGATAAATAATCTTAACCGAAGCTGCTTTTGAAATACAAAAGCTTATAGTGTCCCTAAAATTTCCACAGGCTTAGATACTTAGATCTAAAGTCCCATTTTAATTCATTAAATGAGTCCTTAATTAAATTAACAACTCCCCCCTTTCCTAATCAGTAGATCGTCTGTCTCTAATTCTGAGTCATATTCCAAGTGACAAAAAATTATTGCGTTTTCTCTCATTAACACTGCAGAGCAATACTAGCAATGACTGACCTAGATGCTCTTTTGATTCAGGAAGAGAATTTTACTAAACTTTATTTATATCCCCCATGCAAATTAAATAAATCGCATTTTTAATGGAGAACCTAACTTTTTCTTGAAGGACCTTTAATACCAGTGGTGCATAAGGAAGATGCTTTGCTTACAGCACTCAGACAGTCAAGAACACTGATGGAACAGGAAAAGTGATTCGATTTTGATCCAGGTGCCCACAGATTTCGAGATAGGGGCCTGAATTTTTGTGTTTAAGACAGCATATTCAGTGCTGGTAGCAGAATACATGAGCTTAGTGACAAACTGTTCAGTTTATAAATGCCCAGTACCATTTCTCTGGCTCTTCTCTCAAATGAGGGTACAAGCTCTGCTTTTCAAACACATTGTACAGAAATAGATAAAATATCACAAGATTTCCTGCTTACTTTGTGTCCTGGAGCAATACCTAACAAATTTTAAAGAAAGCAAAGAGTGAAAGAGAGTCAGGAAAACATTCAACCTAAACAAAACAAACCAGTCATGTAACAAGAGATATTGAAGAAATATAAGAAAATAAGTTCAAGCAGGAAGACCACATCAACACCTGGAAGCATTAACCATATGAGCATCTTTTATTACTCTGTTTGTGCTTTATCCTCACTGTAACATGACCAGGTATATGCAATTTTCTTCTTTTAGTCAGGAGAAGCTTATCAGGAGAATGCTGTTCTACGACAAGGCCATTCTGTTCATTACCATGTCAGAGAAGACACAACTGGCAGCCTGTGGAGACCACAGTTATCCATCAGTTGTATTTTTAGAAACAGTGCTTCTGCTGCCTTTCAGCCTCTTGAATCTGTCCAAGCAGAGCAAAAAATGTGTGAATCAGTAATATAGAATTAATTCTAAGTAGAAAGTCTGCCAGATGCTCCCTTAGTCTCTGGGCAGTGTAAGAACATTTTCAGATGGGCACAGAAGGGAGGAGGTACAAATCATAGAATCACAGAATGACAGAATGGTTTGGGTTGGCTGAGACCTTTAAGATCGTCTCATTCCAGCCCCCTGCCATGGGCAGAGATACCTTCCACTAGGCCAGGTTGCTCAGAGCCCCATCAGCCTGTCCTTGAACACTTCCAGGGATGGGAATCCACAACTTCTCTGGGTAAATTCTTTCAGTACTACCTACACTCCAAGTGAAGAATTTCTTCCTAACATCTAATCTAAATGTCTCCTCTTTTTGCTTAAAACTATTCCCTGTGTCCTATCACTACCTGTCACTGTGAAAAGTTGCTCAGAGGACATTTTCAGTTCAATCCATCTGAAATATTGATTGCACCTGTACATAAGATGCTGCAAGTGTGAAATGTGATGAAGAGCAGGGTGGGCACAGCAGTTTGTGTCAGATAGGGTGCCTTTGCATATTCTGGGTGCTGTGCACAAGAACAGGGATTTTTCAGTTTAGGTGCACTGTACTGTCTTCTCAGTGAATGGACTTCACACTCTTCAGTGAGAAGACTGCATCTTCCTGAGGTAGTTGAAAGCCTGGTTTCATCTATTTCATGTGTCTAACTTTCTCAAACTTTCACCATTTGGACTGGAATTCTCCATGCCAACTTTGCATCCAAAGGGGATTCTATAAAGATCACTATGATCAAAGAAAAGAGGAGGGTTTTATGTTTTCTTGTTTGTTTCTGAGAAAGACTAGATTACTTCTGCTTTTTTTCATGGATAGCTCTGCTCTCTGGGGAAGAACACTGCATTTTGCCTCCTATCCATGCAGACTTCTCTGGATTATGAGCAGTTGCTCACTGCTAAAGCTTGTTCAATGAGATGATGAGTTCAGTGTGCTCTAGAAGAAAATAGGGCTAAAACCTGAGGCAGACTGGCTGCCACCCCCAACCATCTGTAAGATTTGGACAGGAATCTTCCTTTCTATTTAATTTAGGATGTGACCCTGATCAAGCTTTTCAAGCTAGTATTTTATTCCACTCTATTATATAATCTATATAATGTTCCTCATGGAGTAGAAAGATCTTTGTATAACTGGGATATTAAAGGCACAGGGCATACCCTGCACATGGGGAGAGTAGTTGCAGATAGGAGACAGGAAGCTTTCCCAACAGATCCTGCAGGGTACAGCCAGCCATACAGCTGGGTCTGAGGACACTCCAGTGACAGCAGGTTGGGCAGCTAATTTGGAAACACTGGGATAGCAGTAGTGTGTCAGACCAGACAACATTTTCTGCTTTCTATGAAAATAAAAAAAGGAGTGCAGGAAGGGGTCTAATGTGTCATAAAACTTTCCTCTCCCTGAAAATCCCTAAGGGATTTTCTGAGCTGGAGACTTGTGGCTTTGTGTTCCACAGCCCATAATAGATTTTCAACCATAAATTTGTGAAATTACGTTTTCAACCATATTATACTTTTGGCTTCCAGAATTATCTGTATTTGAGCTTAATTATGTGCCACATGGAAAAGTGCTTCCTCCGCTCATTCCAATTCTGTTGCAAGATAATTCACTTCATGTCCTTAGGTCTTAGATACTGAGAAGGAGCCACAAATCTCCTTCTCCTGCCCTTTGCTGCAGCCACCAGCACATGGAAGAGCAAGTTCCCTCTTTTCCAGGCTGGAGAGTCCTAGGGTGCCTCTGTTCCCCACACAAATGTTGCTTTGAACTGTGATCCAGCTGTTGCTGCATTATTTCTATTTATGCTGTGTTGTTTTCGAGTGTAACAGCAGGGCCTTGAAGTAGACACAACCACAGTGATTCTCCTTTCAGCTCTCTCTGCCCTTCCTTTCCCCATGGCTCTCCATGTCTTATTTGCCTTTTCAATCTTACTGAAGCACGGGCTCGACATTCCAGTGGCACTATGCACAGTGACACCAAACTCTTTCCTGCATGATAACTAGTGACTTCATGCCAGAGTGCAATTCTTTGCTTTTCTTGGTGTTCATGTGCTTTTCCTGGCTACCTTATCACCTCCTCACCCAATAAATTTCTCCCACAGACGGACCTTTGGATTTCCAAGATGCTGCCTATGCCAAATAGTTCTGCTGCTGGTTTGTGTCACAGTCGCAGCGTGGGAGCTGCACTTGAGATGTTTGGGAGCTTGACTTGGCTGCTGCTGCCCTATGAGAGTTTTTTGCTCTGTTTTCACACTCAATTTTGAAATGTGTCTCAAATGCTTCATGAAGCCCCTCACTCAGAACCAAATGAGTTCTTCCTGATGCTGCCTCCCTCCCAGCTTTTCTCCCACTCTGCAAAGACTTTCATAGCTTTGTGTATTGTCCCCTTTGAAAAGCACGGCTGTTTATGTGGTTAGGCTGGAGCTGTTTCCTTTTCAGAGGCACAGATCAGCAAGCTGACTTACATTCCTTGATTGGTTGGTTAAGCTCAGCCAAGATTCAAAATTCAGTCTTGAACAGAACTGAATGTGACATTTTCTTTTCCAGCTGCTTCCCTAAGTTAAAAATGTGCTTGTGAAGGAGAGTCCCAAAATAGATCTGCTTATTCTAACCCTGGACAAGACACTTTACCAACACAAGAAAAAAAAAAAAAGGTATTATTTATAAAATTCCCCTTTCCATCCTTCAGGGTAAATAGGGTATGTGCCCTCAGGGCTGCTTGGGCAGAGGGAACAAAAGTCCCCGTGCCATGTGTGAAATATTGTGTCTGAACTCTCCATTTCTGTTAGTATGCCCAAACAAAAAAATCACTGGCACTATAAATTAACTGGAGCATATACTCCAGTTATCTTAGCCCATGTTGCAATGGCTCAAAAGAAGGCACTGGGAAGCTGCTGGGGCAGGACTCAGTGGTGAAGATGTCTCTTCCAGTATGTTTGTTGTCATTACTGCCATCACATTTCATTGGGACAAACAGATAGGACAATGACTATTTTGTGCTGTGGTCTCCTTTCAAAACAAGAAAGTAACAGTATCCATAGAGTTGTTTTTATTTTGATCAACAAAAACTTACACATAATGGTATTTTTGCTGAAGGAACAGTGTGCAAGTTACTGAGCATCTTACAGTTTTTTAACTCATGTGCAAAACCATACTCCCTGAAAAAATAAAATTTTGGTAACAATTAATTCACTGCAGCTGGCAATGTTAAAAATCCTACTCTGTGTATTAAGTTTATGGTGTGCCACTGCTAATTCTGGTTCCCCACATTTCAAAACAATATAACAATCTGTCTTCATATTAAGCACAATAATGGCGTGAGGTTGCTATGACTAAGAGTGATTGTTAAACAGATCTCCTTATTATATATAATTACCTCACTGTCTAAGCAAGCAGCCACACAGAGCAGCTTAATTTTTTTATAATTAATTAAAATCTGACAGTATTACAAACTCTCAGGACACTACAACAAAAGGAACTTGGTATTCATAATCTGTTGCTAATTTTGTCCAGTACCTTAAAAGGTTGCTGGAACTAGGGGATCACAAAAGAATATACTGCTCTAAGCTGGGATTTTTATCACTTTCTAAATGACGCAGTGAATGTCAGGGAAATGCTGTGTGATAATAGCTGAATGGATATTGATGGTTGCTGTAGTGCTAAAAGATGCATTGGCACCAAAATGGAGCCAAAGAACAAATCATCAGTGACTTTTTTTATTTTACTCTTTCAGGAACAAAAACTCACATCAAGACTTGCAAAACCTGAATTAACTGAAGGAAACCTGCAGCAGACAAGCCCAGTTGTGTGCCCATGTACTCTCACCCATTGCTGCAGCAGCACCATAAGCAGGGGCCTCTAAAAAAGAGCAAGAACAATTTTGGTCAGATCCCAGCTGTTCTTTTTACAAACCTGACAAAATCTGAAGGCTGGAAAACTGCTGGACCCAAACCAACTAAACCCTCCCCCCACCCCCATCCCTCCCAAACCAGCCCAAAAAACTGCATGGGAAGAGGGCTGCTCCTTGTGCCCACTTCTGTACACCCAACCCACTTTTGTACACTCTGCTGCCTGTATTTAAAGCTGGTCTTCCTCATCTGTCCATGTGAACAAGCTCTTCCACTGCTTATGCAGGTGGGAAAAACAGCTCCCTCTGATATCTGTTGTCCAAATCAGATTGAGTGCAATACTCAATGCATATTAAACATTTTATCTGTTACTTTGGCAGGTAGTAGGGATATTTCTCCATTTCAGGTTAATACACTTTGGGTCTGAGAAATGTGACTGATTTTTTTATTTGCCCTTTGGTTTAGGTACCCACAGACCCCTAACCCAAGACAACCAGTTTTTACTGTTGCATGCACCAGTGTTTGTGGGACACATTCCCAGGCTGGCCAAGTTCAGCTCTGTGATATTCAACAGCTTAGAAAGTGCAGTGAGTAGGTGGATCTAGATTTCTCTTGAAGCAGAGAGGGTACAGGGACTTATAAACAACATCAGCTGGGGGGGTGGACTGGACTGAGGAGCAGTCTGGAAATTCCTGACCCTCTATATCCCTTGGCTGGCAGTTGCCCTTGAGCTCAGTTCCTGCTGAAGTAGGGGCAGCTGTGCTCCAAAAATACAGTGTAGGATTAGAGCGGAGGTGAACTCACTGATAGGATGTGGTCTCCACCCTCCTTTCTCCATGGCGGGTGTCAGCTGCCATGTGCATGACTGCAAGTTCCCTGCAAAGATGTTTGTAGTTCTACTAATAAAAAATTACTTAAAAACCCCCAAAACAAACAAACCAGCCAATCAGATCTCATATAAAATGAGAGTTCATCCTCAACATCCTCTATCTATCCAGTTTTGTTTCCTGGCAGACCTTCAAGGAGACATCATACCTCATTGTGACAATATTTAGACAGCATATAGGGAAGGGAAGAGCCAAAAAAATATCCATAAGTCCCTCTATACTGGACTCTTTCTCAGTGAAGGAAGCAGCCCACAGTGATGCATCCAAAAGAGTCCAAGCAAAAACACTCATGCAATGCCTGCACTCTGGTAGCAGCAGGCTGGGGGAGATAGAAATGATTATGGTCAAGCAGCATTAGAGCTGCTGCCCATGCTCTGTGAAATGGGACCTTTTGGAGAATCCTGGAATACATCCACCAGGAATGCATGGAAATAAAATTTGGAGAGAAAGGAAAACACCTTTGTGGCACAGCTGTGACCAGGGAAATGGAATTTAGAAATCACTTGGTTCTATGGGGTCACCTGTTTTAATCTGAGTCAGTTAACCAATGTTCTCAAAACAGGAATTAAGTGTTAATAAAAGTGAATGAGCGCCTACAGCTTGGGCAGGTCAATGAAACTTTCATGAGTAAATCACTAGAATTGCTTCTGTAGCATGTAGCAGCTCAGAAGTGACATGCTTCACTTTTAGGGGCTACACAGTTAATTGATAACCCAGGAACACATGAACCAGCTGCATTAATGAAGAAATAATTAGTCTTGCTTAGTGAGGTTGGCGCAGGTCAGAGCACAGTGTCTAAAGTCTGTCCTTTCACACCTCTCCCTGGGTTGTGAGGAAATCAGAGCACCTTGAATCGTGTCTGTAGTTTTGGATCCCTCACTGCAAGGAAGACATGGAGGTGTTGGAGTGTGTCCAGAGAAGGGCAACAGAGATGGGGAGAGATCTGGAGCACAAGTTTTATGAAGAGAATTTGAGAGAGCTGGGGGTGTTTACTCTGGGGAAAAGGAGCCTCAGAGGGGGCTCTTATTGCTCTCTACAACTCCTTGAAAGGAGGCTATAAAAAGAAGAGGGGGAGCAAAAAATCAGTCTCTTCGACCAGGTAGTAGGTGATAGGATGAGAGGTGATGGCCTCAAATTGTACCAGAGGAATTTTAGATTGGATATTAGGAAAAATTTCTATGCTGAAATTTTAGTAAATCACTGAAACCAGCTACCCAGAGAAGTTTTTAAAAGACATTTGGAGGTGGCACTTATGATTGTGGTACAGTGGTGAATAAGGTCAGCGCAGGATTAAAGGTTGGTCAATGTCCTTAGAGGTCTTTCCAACCTAAGTGATTCCATGATTTGAGATCAGCATGCCTGCCTGAGAAACAAGGTGTGCAGCCATAGGAAATGTCTTTTACTTGTTTTGCATTTTTAAATAACTTTTTACACTGTATACTTTCTTGTTCAAGCACTGAAAGGAGGTGGAGTTGTAAGGCAGAGGGTGACCATGCCACATCCTGCCTACAGGCATGAAGGGGTATGCAGGGATGGGAAATGGAGCTTTTAGGAACAATGGATGTTGCTCCTTTCCTGGTTTCCTAGTGAATTCATCATTGCAGGAATCTGCAGCCAGCAAGTTGGTTCTGTAAGTAAAATAAAAATGAGTCAAAGCTGTTGAATGGGAGTTCCACCATCTTGGCTCCAATTTGAGGAAGCCTTGACTCTAAAAAAAAACCCACAACACTTTCCAGAAGAGCTTTACGAATGGATGTGGGAGTTTAGATAAGTCCCTGCGCTTTGCCCAGGCGTCTGGCAGCAGGCAGTAGCTTTATTGAGGTGGCCAGAACCCAGATCATTCACAAGTTCTTTAATAATGATTGATTTGGTTTATTATAAAATGAATTATTTATTTAATAGACAGAAAATTAACAGACATAAAATTTAAAACAAACTAATACTACACATGAATAAGGACAAAAAGAGATTACTAGTAGGTATATACATCACAAGGTTAAAGGTACCTGTTAATGCTCCAGCTAGAGAAGCAATAATATACAGTAATTTCACGAATACAAGCCGCAGCAAGAAGACTAAAATTTTGGTGGAAACCCAGAAATGCGGCCAATATTCCGGTGTGGCTAATCTATGGACAAAAATGTGATATCTGCCCTTACCTAGTATCATGCTGGTCCAGTCCCGAGCCAAAACAGTCTGAAATCCATGGTTTCCCGCTGTTCCGACGATGAACCAATCAGAGAACAGCTTATTGCCTGCCTGTGGATGGCGGCGTTACTGAGGGGCGGGGGTTGTTATCGGGGCGAGTTACCTCGGCAGTTTGATAAAAGTGTGTGATATTTCTCTGTACTTTTTAAAGTGTTTTCAGTCTTGTGCGGCTGCGGGGCTGGCTGGGCTCGCAGGGAGAGGGCTGGGGGAGCCTCTCTCCCCGCAGGGAGAGGGATGAAGCGGGCAATCGGCTCGCAGGGAGAGGGCTGGGGGAGCTGCTCAGCCCGCAGGGAGAGGGGTAGAACGGCCACTCGGCTCGCAGGGAGAGGGCTACAACGGCCGCTCCCCCCGCGGGGCTGAGAGGGCTAGAGCGGTGCTCGCCCCGCGGGGCTGAGAGGGCCAGAGCGGTGCTCGCCCCGCAGGGCTGCGAGGGCTACAACGGCCGCTCCTGCGCCAGTACGGAGATGTGGCTCCGCTCAGAGCTCAGCTGCCTGCCCGCGTGGCTGAGCGGCTGTTTAAAGGCAACGCGGATCCATTGGGAATGCTCGCAAAATGACCACGCTATTGTTCCTGTCTTTTTTGGCTTGTAAATAAAGGGTGTGTCTTTTTTCACTTGGAAACAATGTTTCCGAGGTCAGCAGTAAGCCAGTAAGCCCCCGCGATCCCGCGATTGTGTTACTAAATGACGACTTTGTGAAAGTTCGTGGCGAACTAAAGTGTGGCTAATATTCCGGGTGCGGCTTATCTATTGACAAAGACATCAATGTTGCCAACACACCGGATATGCGGCTTATACTCCATGCGGCTTGTATTCGTGAATTTACTGTAACTTAGGATTCAATGTATCTTACCATCCAATGGCTGGTGGGGCAGTTGAGATCCTTTCCCTCAATCCCCAGGGAAGTAACCACGGAATCTACATCCAAACTCTGGGGAGAAGTCTCAAACAGCTCAGGGTGTGGGTGTAAGGGGTTCTGCCCCTGTGATAACTTGTGTTTTTTATAGTTTGTAAAACAGAGTATCTCAGTCAAGAATATTTCTTTTATCTCTTCCCATATCTGCTCTCCAGACTGAAATGTTGATTCTTAGCTGAGCAGGTGTCTTTTGGGCCAGAGATGACAGCCTGCTGGGCTTTTCAGCCCAGGTTATCTCTTTATGCACTGGCTATCTGGGTGTGAAGCAATGTAGATGTCCTGCCACAAAGAAAGAATAAAAAAATAAAAAGGAGTAACACAGATTAGAAATTAAATGCTCCCAAACCAGACAGCTGGTCCTGCTGCTTATGTGTTCCTGAGCCTCAAAAGGGATGCTTAAGCAGCAGGACCAGGGCACTGCATCTCCTGAGGGGCTTTAGGTGTAAGTTGAAGCAGGTGAGGCAGGTGGAAGCCTCAGCAGGGAGCAGTTAGGAAAGAGAGGTTTCAATTAAGCTATAACCTAGTCTCCCAGACACCACCTCCCACATTAGCTCTCTTGTTGATTTATGTGAAGGCCAGGCTGCTGTCCTGCTCTGCGGAGCAGCCGTGTGTGAGACTGGCCCAGCCAGTCCAGTGAAGGGAAGGAGCAGCAGCAAGAGGCAGGCGTGCCTCAGCCAGTGGCTGGCATTAGGCAGAAGTGATTAAAAATGGGATTTTGAAATCTTGTGAGCAGAAACATCAACCAGATGGCAGAGGAAGCAGAGAGGTGTTATTCCTACAGCCCAGGTAAGGATTTTTGTGAAATTCTTCATGATCACAAAGCTGGAGAGGAAGAAGGGGTTGAGCAGTCCTGTGCCAGCAGGGTATGGAGGGCACCCACAAGCCTGGGCTCTCTCAGAGAGCTGCTGTGTACCTGTCCACTATGGTGAGGCTAGTGGGGGGCTACCCTGGTCCTTCCAAGTATTGTGATGAAGGTGTAAGAAGCTGCAAGCAACTTCTACCTGGGGTAGGTGTTGTATCTGCTGTGGGCAGTGACTGAGTGGAGCTTCACAGAGCGGGGAAAATAGAATCCTTAGTGCGTGTGTGTGTTGTGCTCAGGTGTGAAACTTTCACACGAACTTCTCAGCAAAGTGCTGATAGGTCTGAGGCTGCTCAGGTTAGTGCCTCCTGTTATGCACTGGAATGTTTTGGAGAAAGGCTTGGTTGGGGAGCATTTGTACCGGGTGTCCTCCCGCTGCCTGGGTGCGCCCGTGTCCGCTGGAGCAGGGGTGACAGAGAGCTCAGGCAGGCCTTTGTGTTGCCGTGTTTATAGTGATTTATCATGTGGCAAGGGAGGAAACCTGCCCCTGCTGCCAGGGAATAGGGCAGGTCCCCTGTGCCACCATCCCCTCTGCCTCACTGCTTGGTGCTGAGACCCCTCTGCTTGCCTGCTGTGCTTTGTGCAAACAGCAAACACATCCAACGAGTTAATGCAGGGTCAGGGTTTATGGTTTAAATTGCAGGGTCAGGGTTTATGGTTTAAATTAAAATTCTTAGGTGAAAATTTGGACTTTATGTTCAGCTAAAATAAACCCTGGCTGAAAGGGAGTGCTCTATCTGCTAGTAAGAGGTAGAAAAAGAAACTACTATGTGTCAACTCCATTATAATACGTTGTATCACTACATCATTCAGATGTCACTTTGTTAACCTGCTTCCCAGAGTGAAATTATGTATCATCATGGGAATTGCAGGGATGGTGGGACATGAGGCTGTTCTGGGGCTTGGTAGTTGTGAAAAAGGTTCACGGTAAGACACAGTGCAGTAAATTATATGATATTTTGAATTTACTTCTTACAGCTTTCTTTCTCTAACTTATAATGGATTCACTCTGTAAAAGTAAAGCTGTATAGTTGTGTATGAAAAGGTGCTCTGGTGAAATGAGTTTTGCCTAATGGAATCAATACAAAAGTATCTGATACTAATTTTTCAGCTGCTATGACAGAAAACTGTGGAAGGAGGAGGGATCTTCTTGCAGATGGGGAACCCTATGACTCCCTCAGTTATCCCCACTTAAAAGCTCTCAATTTAGAGCTGTCCTGTGTACTGCCCCGTGAATTGAACAAGCCTTTTCAGTCTTTAATTAAGGGTGACAAACTCTTTGAACATCACAGCATTCATCTGTTCATGTGTGGAAAGCCTGGTATAACAAAAGAATTTAATCAAACTACAAGTCTAATAAAGACTACATTGCCTGAACTAAATGATGTTATTGCTGCTGCAGCTCATAGTTTTACATTTAAAAAAGCGGGTCAGAGTGTTCATTCATCTTGATTAGCAATGCCAACCTAATTACTTCTGGAGGAAACAGTAATTAGCTGGAGTCTCACCTCATTAATCATGACATTCTTCTAGCAGACTATTTTTATCTCATAAATAGCTTGAATTGGAACAAGGTGTATATTTGAATTCTAGTTAATTGTACACAGCTTGCTGCATAACATTTCACATTTTTATCATTTAACTGCTTCCTTCCTGTAAACCTCTCAGCTATTTTTGTAGGCTGCTCTTGTTAAATAAGAGGTGAATGGTCCACATAAGATAAGTCAGCTTTAATTATGGATGGAAAGAGATGAAGGTGTGTTCCAGCAGCAGGGAAATAGAGTCCCTGCTTGCAGAGGAGAATAAATGGATCTTTTCTCAGGCAGAAATCAGGGCACAACTTCTATTGCACTGACACTTAAGAGAAGTCTGGGCCAAGATTTTCCATGGGGAAAAATGATTAAATACATCCTCATTATTAAAGCCAAGTTCCTGGGGATGTCTCCATGTAGGCACCTTGAAGTCAGTGCACCAGAGTTGCCAGTCACTTCTGACGGGATTGATCATTACATGGTTTAAAAATGTGTGTTGTTAGAAAAGTAATTTTTCATTTATTAAAATCAGTGAGGAAGCAAGGAGGTCTTTTTGGTTGTGGGGTTGTTGGGGTTTTTTTGGTTTGGTTTTTTGAAAAGTTGCTTTAAACAAATCATGATTATTTTTGTGAACTTTAAGAACTGGGAAATAGAGAGACCCTGGAAGCTGCACTTCCAGATTAAGTTCACTAATTAAACTATTAGAGCTTAATTTTCTAGGGAGGATGATTATGGGTGCATTAGTCTGGGAACATCAGATTTTTTTAGAGGTAGTAAAATAAGTGGATTTTTGTATATATGCTTATAAAACGTATGCCAAGTGTGTCCCTATTACTGGTCTACTGTGAAGAAAGTTCTCTTGCATGAAGCCATGTTTTTATATACATATATTTTTTTTTAGGTTGAAATTAAGGTGTTTTTTTTTTTTCCTTACCTACAATCTATTTTTTAAAACAAGCAATATGTTAAGCTGAAATAATGAGAGAGGATGAGAGAAGATTGACAAATAAACATTGGAAAAATAAAAGTTATTATTCCATTTTTAACTGACAAATACTGTCAAGTTTATACTTGGCATTAGTTGTATGCAATGCTTTACATTTCCAAAGCACATAAATGTTAGCATCAGCTTTTTATTTGCTTTTAATAAGTAATTAACTGTGTTTCAGAAGTTGATCTATGTTTTATGAGTAGCTTTCCTCTTCCATAATCAGGTAAATTTACATTCCTACAAATGGAAACTAGTAGCTATTTTTGAGTGCTTCCTGCAGAATATTTAGTTATAACTGCACCACAGATTAAACTGTAACCCAGCAGCCATTGGGGTACTTTCAGAACTTGCAAATAATACAGCAAGTATTCTTGTCAGTTTTTGAGAAATTATTAAATTATTCTCATTTTATTAATTAAAGTATTCTGCATTTTTGTGCAATTTTGTTTTGAAAAAGTTTTCTTGAAGTCCTCTTTCCTCTTTCAATTACAAAAAGAAGGAGAAAATCAAGTGTCCTTAAAATTGAACAAACACCTCTCTTTCCATCCCTTGACCTCAAAAAAACTTTTTTTTCAAGAAAAGATTTTTTCCGCAAGAAAGAATTTGGTGTAAAAGACAATTTTCATTCCAAAAAGATGTCAAGTTACAATCAGGTCCACAGAGTGGTAAAGCAAAAAGCTTAACTTCTCTGGCAGAAGCAGGCCTGCTTTTTTGTAGATGTGAAGTAGCTGCAGAAAAAGGACATATTTGACTCATGCATATGCTACATGTAAGTGACTTTTTGATATTCAAGTGATTAATTTAAAAGTCTGTTTCAATAACTGGTATTGTTTCTAATAGTTAAGTTTATTATTAGGATCCAATATGCTTAAGGCAGATATCTTTGATCATAGGTCCCAGTTACAGGGTTATGCTAGAGGCAGTGCTTGTCAAATGTTACAAATGTAGGAGTTTTCCTAATGAGTATGTACTTATAAATTAATAAAATCTTAATAAATATTTAATGAAAATTGTGGGCTTGTTTGCCTGCATATTACTTGTGTAGATATCACTGATGTCTCATAATTTTGGCCATGGATCACTTCTAGAGGATTCCTCAAATCTAGAGAAAATTACTTTTCCACTTCTAATAGACTTGCTCATACTAAGCTTTTGATATTTAAGTAGTACTTCTGGCACCTCAAATAAATTAAAATTAATTGAGCCACTGTTACACTTCTGATAGGTGCTGTCATTACCTCCCCAGCTTTGAGGAGGAACTGAAAACTAAGTTGGTTTAAGGACAACTCTCTCAAAAAAAGGATATTAACGTGTGTAGGGCTCAGAATTACCAACCTTGCCTCTTGCTGCAGGTCAAAACATCAGTATACCTTAAACTTGAGCTTTGTGACTTGAGCCAAGTGCAGAGCCAAGAGCAGAAGACCAAAGTTCTTGTGGGGAAAGATGGCCAGATATTTGACTTCCCAACCCTTGGAGCTCTGGTGGCCTGTGGTACAGGGAAAATGCCCTTTTGTTGTCTGCAAAAGTTGAGTTTCTGTGCATTTGTGAGGGAGTGTGGGAGGGGGCCAAACAGCCTCTGGAGGAGTGGGATAGACCAGGCTGCTGCTCTGATGGATTTGACACCTCCTATCTCCCCCTGTCTGCTGCTGCAGAGTTGTAAGGAGCCCTTGAGCAGGTCTCCAAATTGTTATTTCAGTTTCTTGTAATTTATGTCCAGATTCTATTCTGTGTGGCTTGCCATACAAAACACCCACCATCCCAGTAATATGCCGGTCAGAGGATGCGAGTTCTGTTTTTTGGGTATGTTGCATCAGACATTGTAAGCTTTGTGTCCATCCAGTCCTGTTATTGCATTTAAAACATGTGATCCTGGTCTCAGGTGTTGCCAGGGTTTCACCTTGTGTTTGCCTTGGAAGGCTTTTAAGACTGCCCAGGAGGAAAATTTCAATCACTAAAATTCA
Source organism: Catharus ustulatus (assembly GCF_009819885.2). Lineage (NCBI taxonomy): Eukaryota > Metazoa > Chordata > Aves > Passeriformes > Turdidae > Catharus > Catharus ustulatus. Next base: position 66,140,106 of record NC_046224.1, read on the forward strand.
ATTACAAACTCCATAAAATTATTCAAAATTGCTACTGCTTGGTAACCAAAAGACAAAAAACAAACACAGTTTCTGGACGTTGAGAAAGACAGAATAAGCCTACGCTTTTAAATATGAGTAAGAGACTTGAGTGGCATAGCTTCTATCACTGTTTATACCCTTTGATAGCTCTATCCTCCACATAATCCTAAAATTGATTACATTGCTATAGAAATATTCCTGCAGGTCTTTACTCTCACCCATGGCCACAGCTGGACAGAAAGCCAACAGAAACTAGAGCAGAATTTTAAGCAATTATATATATATTTTTAAGAACTATAATTATTTTGTTTATTCTAGTAGTATAAGGTGGATACAAATGGTATTGTGGGGAAAAAGAAAAGAATAAATCACAATGCAAAGGCGTGGTGACCGTGCACTACAAACATGGATGTCCTCCAGCGATAACCATGCACTGACATGAAGATAATCAGACTCAGTATAAGGCATCCTTCTGGAAAAGACAAGTTATGTGGTATTTCTGCTTGCTGAAGACTAGCTTGTGTCTTCTAATTTTATATTGGTTTGAAGTTATCTAACACACGTCAGAAAATACATGTAGTAAAACAGATATTTAAAAGTTTCTAATGCATTTAAAAATAAAATCTAAGGCACAACCTTATAACTGAAGGATTAAATCTTGCCCTAGCCAGTAAAAATAGATTAAAATCATGGGAAACTATTTTAAACACAGTGTTGACTGTACTAGACAATTTTAGTTAGTTCTGTGTCTGAGTCTTCTCAGGGATTAGGATAGTCCAGAAAGCTGCAGTCAATATGTCAAAAAATGATTTTGGCAGGGGGAATAAAATATTTAAAAATTTACAGAAAGCCAATGTTTGTAAATAAAAGATAATGGTAAATCTGTACCTGAAATCTAGAAGCGTGATAAAGATAAGCCTTGAAAACTGGTCACTGATGAAAAAATAGAAGAGACTGTCACTGACAGCATCTAGTCCTGTTGTATGCAGTGGAAATTCTGCCAGTTTCATCTTCTGGCCAGGATTTGTTCATGTGGAATGGGTCCCCATCTGGCGCAGCCTGTTGTAGTTCCACAGCGTTCCATGGAATTATAACATGTTTTTAACAATGTAGAATGGACTCAATTTGAGGCTTTACACCTTGTGCAGTCCTTCATATCAATATGAGGAAGTTGGACCCTTTGAACTTAGCATGACAAAGAAAAAAATTCAATCACCTTGCTGCTATAATCACTTTTATTGGCAGTGGAAAAAAATACCAGGCTAATCTTCAAATGCCTGTTAGTCTTATTTTTCTCTTTTAATTTTGTTTGATTGCCTATGTATGAGATTAAAATCTCCCAATTTGTGAAGAATTTGCAGGTGGTCTGTGATCCATATTGTTGTAACAGCCGTGTCTGTAAGCAGACCCTCCCAGTGCACACATTTAGGAAATAGATCTGGTCTCATTGCCATGGTCTTTACCCCATCCCAGAGAAGAGATGAAGACGTGTCCAAAGAGTTTGTAAGGGTAGAAAAACTCATGGATATTGAGTTTAGATTTATCCTGCTGCAATGACAGCCAGAAGTAGCTGAATTTTAATGTAATGGCTTCCAGAATATTTAGCAGCTTGAAGAGAGAAACTTTTCAATGCAGATTTGTGAAGTCCCAAAAAGCTATTACCATCCCTTTCTGGTGGTGTACCACTGTTCTGAGGACTGATGGAATTTTTTCATATCAGGCAGAATATGTGGAGGGCATGTTGTCATACCACAAACTGTCAGGGAAATTCTTGGTGACCTTTTCTCTTTCTAATAATATGTCTTGGCTCAGGCTTTTTCTCTGTGGAGTCATGAATATTTTCAGTTTTTCCAGGAAATGCAAAGAAGTAGGGATTCTGCTGCTCTTGTTCTGTCTCATATGCAAAATTTTCTGTATGTCTTCTCTTGTTCTGACCTAGGAGCACCTCAGAGCTTCTGCCATAGATTTGAATTTTGTCTTGACTTGGTTGTTCTATTCATTTGTAGACAGTGTACTGTAATTATTCTTTGCCCCAGGGGTTTGTTTGTACTGACTCACTGAAGCTGAATGGCCCTTCCTTAAGCATATTTTCTTTGCAGATATAATTTGCTCACTAGAATTATTAGTGTTTTTATGCTACTTATATTTGATCTTGATTATAAAAAAGTACTCTTTGTGGTCCTGAGTTGTAGATAATGCCTGACATCAATTAACCAGCTTAATTTAGTGATTAATTTTAGACCGATCATTTAGAGGTGTAAGAGGTGGTGTAGGTTGAAGTGCTTTAAATGAATATCTTTTTCCTGGAATTCAGCGTGCTAAGGGATGTGCAGAAGCTGGGCAGTCTCAAGCTGTTTGGTGTGGCTGTTGCCAAACTGGTTGCTGTTGTCTGTGTGCCCATGTTTGCACCATAAAAACACCTGGTGAGGAATGGGTGGGATGGAAGATCTGAAGGAAAACATACTTTAATCAGGACACTGGGCAATCCTAAAGGGCCTTATTGTTTGAACTGCTTTGCAAATTTTGGTGTGAAAATGTGGTTTCGTGTGCAAGAGCTTTGTTTTCTTCTGCAGCAGGGAGGTCTGGGTGCAGAGGGCTGTGTGGACCTGCCCTCTCCCTCTGCTGCCTCTGAGGCTCATGAGAGCTTGTTACACTGCAAAAAAACCTTTTTCTTTTGGCTGAGTTAGTTTTGTGTCTGATTAGTGATTCACACTGCTTGAAGGGGCCATACAACCTGCTGAGGGGAGATGAACAATATCTGAGAGTAGGTGAGAGAGGCCAACTGTGGGAGGACAGATTATAAGAGAATAGAGATAGTGCTGAAGGCAATCTCACCCCTGATAAATTGCAGCTGCACTAATTACCAAAGAGTGGGAACAACCTTGCCCCTTAATAGGGCACAGCTGTGTCCAGTGAGGATGGGCGTTATAAAAATGTGGGTTGGCTGGTTGGGAGTCACTTGGAATCCACTGGCTGTGAGGAGGAAGGGCCAGGTAGTTGTGTAAGATGTATGTGAGACAGATAGGGTCAGGTGGCTGTGCTAGGGACAGGAAGGAGTTGGCTCGTCCTGCAGAAGGAAGAGAGAGTCAGTGCTGCGTGGAGCTGCCTGTGAGAAGCTCACAGAGAGAAAGGTACGAAAGTTTTTAAGATACAGAGGACTGATGCTGGCATGAGTCTTGAGTCCACCACTGCCTAGTTCTCCATGTGGAGTGACTGACCCCAACAGCACTTTTGGGTAGAACCTTTTCCCACCAACATTGGCGGCAGTGTGAGCTCCTAGATGAGCTCAATGTAACTTTATCCCAAATTAGGACTGGTCCAGGCCAGCAGGTGCTTACGTGGTCAAGGCTGGTGGTGCACTGCTTCAGATTCTGGCACTATGAAGGGATGTCCAGGGCAAGCAGGATCAGGCTCAGATCACTTAAGTCCATCATGAGGCTTTAAATTAACCTCAGAAAGGTCTACTGAGTTCCAGAAACAAGTGCGAGCCTGTCGCTTCTGTGCAGTGATGCTGCCTCACATAGCCTGGCCTCTTGGCAGGATTGGTGCAAGAGGAGCGAAAATGAGGATGGGCCTTGGCATGTATGGGTTTGTGCATCCTGGTACTACAAAATGTTTGTGTGCAAGGCACACCTGATTTTTGAAGTTTCAATTTGAGTTTGGATAGCATTCAAAAATCTCATTTTATTCCTATTTAAAATCCAGCTCAATTAAAATGTACAGAGTATTCCCACGTTGAGTATTGTTTCTAAATGGTGTGTCTCCTTTAAATTCCCAGTATAAACAATCCTGTAAATAGGTAATTAAAGCCATCTGCTTCTCGGTAGCCTAGTTACCTTTGCAGCGTCATTTACATTTTTCTCCCCTTTAACTCAGGGAATTTAATTGCCATAAATTCTTACTTTAGTGGATAAACTAGTACAAAATAATGCTTATAGCACACAGTTTTTCAAGAAAAGACATATTCTATTGAATTTATCTTCCAAATAAACTGTTGTTCACAGGCAGAAAAATTGTGCTGTCAGATGATGGGCATACCCATAAACTAATCCAGTGCAAGATACTTAAAATAATGTGGTTGCTGTTTGTGATCTTGTACTCATTCTTTTTCTATGAAAATTGTGCTTTTTATCAAGTCATCAAAGGTGGATACTGATGTCTATGAACTGTTTTGAGCTAAAGATCTGGCTCTTGTTTTAGGCCAGTTTCACAGATGAGTAAACTGAAAGTCAAATTTTAGAGTAATTCTTGGAAGTGAATAAAAACAGAGTTCTACCTTGAGGTCACCTAAGTGAGAGAAAAAGAACCCCTCTTATAGCATTCTAGATGATAATATTATGGCTGCAGAGTGAAGATTTAAATGTATTGATGGAGCTGCAAAGGCCTAGATTGTAGTGCCCAAGGTACTTGCTGGGGCTCACAACTTCTGATAGAGCTACAAGTTTTTTTTTTCCCAGTAGCAGAGGAGGAAAAAACATCTTTGGAGTCTTCTCCAAGTTATTCCAAGCTCTTGGGAACTTCTGCACGTTGTTTCTGTGAAAGGAGAAACACTCCTCGCTTCTACTTTCTCCCTCTTAAAAATAGCAAGTTCACTGCTGATTACTCACACTTGTAAATTCTGAATTGACATTTTAGAATATGGGGAAAAATATTGCAATAGTCAAAAAGCATCAAAGCGTACTCTCTGCTTAAAAGGGAGTAGAAGCCCTCCTGACATCCCAAATGGCAAATGCAAAAACCTGGTACATGATTCTCATTGCATTGGCAGTACTTTGTGGAGGAACCTTTCACAACTTGCAGGCACAAAGTAAAGGTAATTGAGCTCTTTAGTCAAACTTTTTTGGGCATCAAAGCAAGCAACACCGTTGCAAAATTTCCTATTAAGAGGGTTTTTCCTGTTTGTGGGAAAGAAAAAGCCAAACCAAAAAACCCACAAGAAAGTAACCAGGTTCTGTCTGTGACTTTGGGTTTTCTTTAAAACTCCAGTTGAAGCTTGCTGGTGAAGGGAGCTGATTGTGCATAGATATAGCAAATAACTTACTACCACTTTGAGTTTATTCAGTAACTACATAAGGCACCTAAAATAGTGTGTGAACACCTTTAGGAAAAGCACCTAGTACTGCTGGTTATAGTTATCTTCTGAGGATGATGACATGACCAGGCAGGCTAGATATGTACAGTCTGAGTCCCAAGTTATTAAAATGTCCTCTTGAATGAACAGAATTTGGAAAAGTAAGCCTAATTATGGGATTGCTTATTTAATAGAAATAACCTTTTAATGGATTTATATTGTTGCATCATTGGGAGTTGAGACACACGTAGAATATTATTGCATAATTGGACCATTAATCCAGCATTGTACAATAATAACCTACATTTGTCTTTTTCAGTTATGACCAATTGAAGTTTAAATTATATTTTGCTTGCTCTGCAGGTAATGCAAAAGAGGCTTTTGAATTTGCATTTTAAGAACCTACTTATAATTTCTGAGTCTGACGGTGTTCCTGTTATGCACACAGTTTTCTGTAACAATATTACATCTTGGTACATGGCATTTGGTTTGAACAAAACTGATTTCTGTTCCATTGGTTGTGGTTTAGCTTAGAAATAGGTGCAAAGAGAAAAGCCCACCAAACTGAAAAAACAAAAATACTTTTGACATTGGACCCTAACAGAGGGAGTGACTTGTAGAGGGTGGAGTCTCTCCCAGGAGAACGAGCACATTGTGCCTTTGCATGTGCTAGAATCGCTGGTGGGGAGAGAGCAAGAGGAAAACGGGGCCATAGCAGAGCTGGCTCTGGGGAGGAGCCTCCTCTGTGAAGTAATGAAAGTATGGACAATTAGCAGTCATTCAAGTACAGGCAGAGGAAAATAATCATGACTTTGTTTTCCTCTCCCTGCAATTTTTGAATCCATATCCTAGAAATAAAATCTTCGTTAAGAGATTAGTTCTTGTTACTGTCAGAACAGGTCAAATATATGTACTGAGGGAGTCAAGGGTGCTCTCCTAACAAAAGCCACTACTCCCTACCAGTATTTGAAGGGGGCCAGCAAGGAAGCCAGAGGGAGAGAACAAGGAGTAATAGCTTCAAACTGAAAGAGGAAAAATTTAGGTCAGATATAAAGAAGCAATCCTTCACTGTAGGAGTGCTGAGGCCCTGGCACAGGTTGTCCAGAGAAGCTGTGGCTGCCCCATCCCTGGCAATGTCCAAGGCCAGGCTGGATGGGGCTCTCAGCAACCTCATCTGGTGGAGGATGGCTCTGCCCATGGCAGGGGTTTGGAACAGGATGATCTTTATGGTGCCTTCAACCCAAGCCGCTCTGCAATTCTATGATTTTTGCCAGAAAAGATGGAACTGTAGGAAAGGAGGGCAAGTGATGGATGTGTATTCCAGGAAATACTATTCCTGATGAATTCATGTGCATTCATACCCACATTTATATATCTTAATTTTTTTTCGGGGCTGGTATCATCTCCTTGTCTTATTTGAAGCTGAGATACCACTGGAAATGCAACCAGGGGTTTGGTTACCTTAGGATATTGGGAGAAGTGATGTTGTTTGTTTTTTGCCTTTTTTTCTTTAATACATTCTCTGTATCCTTCACACATGTATTTGTAACTCTGTAGCCTGTTGTATTAGTATCTAGTTTCCCCAATACTTTTCCATGCCTTTGCCCTAGGCAGAAAGACAAAACAAATTCCAGTGCTCCAAGCCCTGGCAGGTACATGGCCCCTATCCTATCTTGGTCCTTCCTGGCTACCAAGGTTGAGAACCACTGTGCAAGATGGATTCTCATGGACAAAGTACAACCAATGCCAAGGAGGGGTCTCCAGAGAAGGGGCTCGACCTTGGGGGTAATTGCATCACTACTTGTCCTCCTAATTGGTGATATTTTTTGTAAATTATACTGATTTTCTAAATGCATAAAATCTATATTCACCCCCTGTGGGTGAGCTTTTCTGGACATCTTTCCATAACTGCCCCAGAAAGCCTTAAATAAAGATCCACTTTTATATTACCACCCATACTAAAATTACCTTGAGTTTCATTTCTGGGCTGGAAATGGCAATAGAAGAAATTAGTTATTAAAACACCATGAAGATGGAAGCTCCTTTATAAATCTTATCTCTGTTTCCTCCCCAAGAACGTTGCTGAGATGGCTATTCAGATCTTCAACTGCTAGAAATTAGCACAGCTACATGTTTTTAGTTTGTATCTGCCAGAAGATCTGGCTTCCTTGCTTCAATGATGTTACAAACTTCCTTTTTATGACGCCTGCTTAAAGATTCTCTTGTTTTTATAGCCTAGCCAAAGAATTTGATTTCTTAATGATATCCACAAAAATACACAAGCCAAATTCTTTGTCACCTCACTGCAAATCACAGTCCTTACATTGCTGTCAGTGAATTTTATTTGTTGTCCAGCTGTGTAGCTGAAAAGAATTTGATCCTTTTTGTCTGTAGAGTTTCCTGCAAATATTTTTGCTTTCTAGCCAGTGGGCATTTCCACATCAGTTTAGTAACCTTGATGACATTGGAGCTATGCCTGTTTACACTCATTTGCACTAAATTTGTGCAAAGATTCTTGACATTGTTTTATAAACATAAATTACTAGGGTTTTTTTTTTAAACTAGAAATTTGATAAATTAACATAAATTAGGTGGGAGCTTCTTTGAGGGAATTGTGTGATTAAACTCACTGGAATAAATTGTATTGTCTTCTGTAGGTAAGAGAAAGAGACACTTTTTCCAACAGTTCATATTCAATGTAATTTTCCATCAAGTAGACTGTAGCAGTTTGCCAGAGTCGTCACATGCCTTGATATCTTTGAATTTCTTCCTTGGAAGCTGCTGAAATCCTTCATGCAACTGCTCCACTTGGGCATAATCCAAGAAGAGCTTTCTCCAGCTGCTTTGGTTTATTATGTATTGGCTCCCAGAATTTGAGATCACAAGTCGAGCAAAAAGGCTAAATGTAGATTCACGCTGAACATCCGGCTCTCGACAAGCCTGTGCCCCAGGAAGCCCCTCTGACCTGTTCTCAGTGCTAATGTTCCTCAAGTTACTCCCAAGATTCCTGGAATTTGGGCTGTTGATGATAACAGGCCAACAAATGTCATGCTGCATTTATGGGACAAAGGAGAAGTAAGCAGTATAAACCCCTTCTTTACTTCTATATTTGTTGTGTGGGGAGAGAAGTGCATTCCACATATCCTCCCTCACAAGCAAGAAATGAAGTGCAAAAGCTAAAATCCTGTCACTTAGGAAAACAGGAAGGAGAGAGACTGAGTTCCAACACAGTGGAGATATAAATCTTTGATGCTACAAGACTACCCTTGCTATTGATTTTGGTCATGTTTGTATGCTTTGAATATTTTTCTCTTGTGCAAATTTGGGGTATTCAAGCTTATTAGTGTGTTTTTATGGAGATAAGCTCATTCATAAGAAAAAGAGTCTTATTCTTAAGACAGAACTGTCAGATAAATATGATTGAGGTAAATGAGGTTTGTGTAGGTTAGAGTGGGCTCTCTCTTGCTGTAGCTGTGGTAGGGTGGCAAATATCTCCAGCACCCTACTGGCAACGTAGCAGCTGTTTACTGCCAACTACAGCATCTTGCACCCTTCATGCTTCAGGTATTGCCATTCAGGTCTGTGTCAGCTTTGCAACTGGGTATTGAGGTTAGTCTGGATATTCTCCCTCACTCCCTTCCTTTCCTCTCTGTCCTTCACCCTTCCCCTTCTTTGCAGTGCTGTGCAATCAACTGGGTAAAAAAACCTAATAGTTGTGAGGATGGCATTTGTTCTTCATGGGATCAGAAACCCAAATCTAAGGTAGTGCAGAGAAATGGAAAGGCTCAGGCTCAGATGGCAGTGTTTCCAGAAGGGAGCCACACCAGGAAAGGCTCCACAAGCCCATGTGCTGGTGGCTTGCAGAGCAGCAGCCTATTAAGGCCCCACCACATCTATTTGCAGTCTCACAGGATACTCAACTGGACAGGTGATGTGCTGGGAACAAATCCCAATGATCTGCTACAAAAAGGCACAAACCCTGATAACCATTTGTTGCCCACCAAAGAAGAAGTCTGGAGGCATGAGGAGGTCTTAGTGTCCCTTGTCCTCCTGGAATCACAGTGCAATGGACTTAATAGCTAGATACAAGCATTGCTTGGCCCAATGGCTGGATGGATTTCTTGGCACTTCCCACACTGGTGTTTCTGTGTGTGAGAAATTGAAAACTGTTTTATTTCAGTTTTTCTAATAAAACAGATCTGTCCATGCTGTGTTCTGATACAGTGTGGCAACAGCATTTCCTCCAAGATGTGGACATTCAGGAATGGAAGATGTCATGATTATAGAATTCCAGATTCCAACCTAGTCCAGCTAAGTGTTTAGGCATTCCTTTTGCAGAAATGAATAATCCCTATTAATTAAGAGGATTCTTAAGTACTTTCCTGCAATGTCTTGCAGGATCAAATACAGTTTATTCCCAGAGCTCAGTTTCTTTTTTTTAGTTTTAATTTTATTCTATCATTTATGATTTAAGAACAGTGCTTGAAAAACAGCTACTATGAAGATTAAAGATCTCTATAATTCACGTGTTCTAAACTCAGCAATTCTAAGATACTTATGTTCTTTTACAAAGCAGGGGGAGGAAGGGACATGCAAAATCTTCAAGATGCTATTTAAAAAAGACTTCAAAGGAAGAGGGAAAGTTTTATCCTTTCATAGATCAAGAAAAGTATGCCAGAGTTATGCAGATAATCAAGCATTTTCTGCACACTTTAAGAGTGTAGAATGTGATTTGCCTCTTTCTGTTACATCTTAACACTTTATAACTTGAAAAGCTATAGTTGTGTTTTTAGATACATCTCAGGAAAGCTTAGGAGAGTTAACAATAATTAGTGTATGCATGTTTTGTGTGAGCTGCTGTGTTCTTCAGTTATAATAGAATGTTTTTTTCCTGACTATATGCAGGAGTATTTTTAATGGGTTCTCTCTCTTAGTCTGACCTTTTCACTGTTGCAGTTCCACTGCAAGGAAGAACCCACACATTCCATGATTATCATGTGTCCTGGTTTCCTGTATGTCACCTGCAACAGCTTGGGAAGGACTGGGCAGCTCTGGCTCAGGCAAAGGGTGATTGGAGGAGGAAGAGAGTGGTTGAGTGACTCTGGCCAGGGCAGAACAGTAGGGTTGAACAAGCCTTTTTAAAAATCTTAAAATAGAGATGCCAAATGCACTGGAATCCTAATCTTGACTGGTGAAGTCAAAAGGAATTTTGCCTTTTTTTTAAAGGACTTGTTGTTTTTTCTTTTCTGTGTGCTTGTCAGACAATATTTTCTTTGAGACAAATATATCCACAGTTCCAAGTCTGAATATATAGCTCATACAATGTTAAATATTTTGTTTTCTCAGTTTGTAGTCATTAAAGTCTATTAAAAATTTGAACTTCTTTGCTGAAGGTATTCTTCCTCATTTATTGTACCTTGGATGCCTTGCATTTTATTTTTCTGTTTTACTGTTGTGACCAAGGGCAGCGTAGTGGACATTTGCACATAACAGAGGAAAAAACATCAAAGCCATTTACCAGCTAAGGCATCTCCTACCTACCTTGTGAACTTGTCCCAGCGAGAGGCAACACAGCTTAGGCATCCAGGGGCAATGAAAAAAGACGTGTTTTTATAACTGAAACTGTTCCATCACTTTGGATTTTAGTATACGCATTCTTTATCTAAATACAAGATTTTACCTTTCCATAAAATCTCACAGTGGATTTATGATTCTAATTTGCACCATCAATATTTCTCTTTTGTTCCTGACTGAAGCAGTTCAGCTCCTTTTGTCACAGTTATTTTTCTCTGTTTACAGGGTTGAATTCTTGTCTTGTAACTAATATCTCTCAAGCCCATATGGTAATAAATATGTGCTAGCTCTTCCTTTTTTCCCTATTTTACTTTACAAGATAAGGTCATCCCTGTCATCTTTTTGCAAACTATGCTTAAAGCCCACTCTATGCTCAAGTGTGATTATTTAAAAAAAAATTTCACTTATAAGAAACAACACAATGTATAGAGAACAAGCAAAGGTTCTGAACATGTGATTTGGTGTCTTTTTCCTTATTTCTGTGCTGATGGACTATTGTATCTTAGACTGTTTTAGGGTTTTTATCATGATTTCACATTTGGTAGAAAGGTTTCAGACTTATGAATTGCTCAGGGTCCTACAAGTACAGATTCATGTATTTATTTATACAAACATTTCAGAGCATGCACCACTCAAAGTTTTACTTTATGTCCTTTCCTTAAATTTAAAACCAATGACTATTGTTAGCGAACTTCATTGTTAGAGGATGAAAGCATTTTTTTTCTATGCTCTTTTAAATAATTTTAAACCTAGATTATTTGAATTGGAGAACTGTATTTTTAATTTACTCAGCACTTATTTACATAATCAGTATTCAGACCTTTGTACAGTTAAGCCCAGCCTATTGACTGGTTAATTTTAGCTGTTAACTTTTTTTTTCCTGCTCACTTTTTGTTTTGCATGTTGTACCTTCAGACTTCAGTGAAATGATTCCAATACAAAGCAAGAGTAATTTTTAAGATTGGATTGATAATTCTCTGCACAGAGAGTCTTGGGAGCAGGGATTTTGGACCTGTTTTTCTATATTTTCGAATAACTCGGGATGCGTCTCAGAACACTTCTGTGTCAGTTGTGCAAAGAGGACTCTAAATTACACGGCTAAAAATCTGACTGGATACATCTCATTGGCATTTTCTAGCTTTATTTGCTGAAGTTGGTCCATTTCTGCTTTCACATCAAGCACTGCTTTTCTTCCATATGTTTGGCAGGGCAACCCTGAAACAGTTATAAGGCTGTAGGAAACTAAGTGAGGCTGTTGTTTCCAGAAAGGCATTTGCAGTATTCCCTTGTCATTGAGCTTGCTGACAAGACAGTTTTGGGGCTAGAATTTCTCCCTATCCTTAGTGTGACTGGTTGCCAGAAAATGAGCACCATATGCTGTACTTAGTTTAATAAAGTTTTCTGTGTGTTATCTATATTATTATTCCTTCTGTAACATATTTGTAATGTAAAATTATATTGGGAAATCTGGAAAATTGAAGAGTCCAAAGATGGCAGAGCTGCTGCTCAGAAGCAATCAGCAAAAAAAGCCCCATGGGGGAGGTTTGCGAGACCTGGCTTTTTGCCCTTTCAGCTTTCTCTAGGTGACAATAGAGAACAAATCTTGTGCATTCTGAGTATTTGGAGACCTTGGGAAAAAAATCCATTATCAAGGGATAGGACTAGAGTAGATTAAAAAAATTATTTTAGCTGAAAGTAGGTGTAGTGAATAGTGAGCTTTTTTTCCTTGGCCTGACTCTAAAGGTAGAACCCTGTACAAAACATTTGCTTGTCTTATAGGTAAAACCCCCATGTTTCATGTTTGTCTTAATAACGGATAATGTTCAGCTCCCTGGCTTGCAAAAATGTTATGCAAAACATTTCCTGTTTTCTAACTAGCTCTAGCTCTGAGCTTGGAGAAAGCTTTTGGCACTCCTCATCAGAGGGATTCAAACAGCTTCCCAGCATGCTTTTATGACCTGCTTAATACACAGGGACTTGGAAGCAAAAGTGGATGTAAACCAGCTTTTAGGGAACAGGCTTTACATATTTTTTTCTGCTTTTTTGTCTGTATTTCAACAATTGATTTGCTTTCCAGAGTTTGTCACTCCCTAAGTCTTGCATTAACTACTGTTGGTGGAAGCAAACTCTCCATTTGATTTCAAGCAGTTCGTTTCAGTTATATTAAGTCTGCCTTCAGAAAATTAGAGACATCTACTTCCAAGACTTTTCAAAAATAAGACACTGAGGGAATTGAAGCTCTGCAATGTCTATGTATGTGATACCTCAGAAGCTCTTTAGTTTGTTCTCTATTACAATAAAGCTATTTTTGTGATAGAGTAATTCCAGTCCTGCTTGAACAAGAAGTACAGAAAATCTCAGTCTCATAAGGAACCAAGATTTGCAGTATTTCTGTGTTGATTATTGGAAGAGAGTAGATTTTGGAACATGCTTTGTTAAGCTTTTAGACGAACATTTAGGAATGAAAAAACCTTCACACTTGGTCCTATGCAGCAGTCCATTCATCGCTGGATCATACTGTGTCAGGTTAGGAATTTAGGAATTTCAGTGGAATTTTCAGAAACTCCCAAAGAGACAATTGTTGGACAGTCCTGCCCATTACAAACTACATTTCTTCTTGCTTGCTTGTGAGTAATGGATGCAGAAACCACAAGACTTTGCTTGCTTATTCTGGTTTTAACATCTGTGTGTCTGTGACACTCATGGCAATGCACTCTGCAGAATAATAGGGTGTTTTCTTCCTCTTGCTCTGCTGTCTGGGTACTCTGTCACACCAACCCAAGTATGTTGTCCTCCCCATGTAAGACTTACTGATGTGACTCACTGAGCTGCCTCCAGTTGTAGTGAACCAGAGATGAGTTGTGAGGCTACACACAAGGCCAGAGAAAATAAACTATTAAAAGCTTTCTAGGATAAATATGACTCCCAGGTTGAAATTAGGATTTAGAAACAGCCAGATCATTCTAGGCTGAAAATGAAGACAAGGTAGCATGAACTACAGCAATGAAAATAGAACATGTTCTGCAGCTATGGTCCAGCTGATCACAGGTTATTCCTTTGTGCCTTTTGCTAAATTTATAATACAACTGACTTACGAAGCCCAAGTGACCAGTTAGAACTGATGCATGGATCCTGAAAGCGGTTTGAAAAAGAGAAACCTCTGCAGTATTGTGGTGGACCAGAAGAGATGAGTGTGTATAGGTGAATAGGAGAAGACTGACAGTGAAGGAGCTGATGCAGTGTAGTCTCTTCTAGCTCCCTCCTGTGTCATCAATTCTGCCACTGCAGAGGCCTGGTCTCAAAGTACATATCAGTCAGAGGTTATAAACATCTCAAAAGGGGCCTGACATATTCCACTTTACCCCTTGCTGCTGAATTTGGCCCCTTGAATCCTGTTGAAGAGCTCTGATCTGTAGGGATGACAGCTGCAGAGACCCTCTCCTCCAGCAGCGATGGTCCCCTGCTCTGTGCTCTGTGCCTAGTGGTGGCTAAAACAGGGACATGTAGGGAAAATCTGCTAAATCAATTGCTAAAATAAGCTGTGACAGCCCTTCTCAGACTTATGTGCACACTGGGGACACAGTGTTGTTGCCATTCAATCCCATTTTAATAGATATTATATTTGTTTGTGATTTTAGTTGTGTATTATTAGGGCTGGGGCTCTCACAAAACTGCAAGCACCCATATCAGTCTGTACTTTCACTCAGAAAGCCCAGCAAAGGCAGGCAACTGCCACAGGCTTTCTGAACACAAATGATCCCCCCTCAACCCTGCCAGACTGGTGGCAGAGGTTGTCCTGAACATCCAGAGAGTGATCTGGTGCATTGGGCAGCAGGCTAAATACAGATTTTAGATGCTGGTGCTTAAGTGACAAACATGATGAGTTATGAAAAATCAATGAAGTGAGCAGAGAGAACAAAAGTCCTTATGACTGGGCTAAAGTTTTGAACCAATTGCAAATATAATTCAGAAAAATGTGGCAAAGAGGGGTTGTCATTCTTGGGAATAACCTCCAGCACTGTGTGAGCAGCTGTAAACAAATCTTGGAAGTCAGAGCAGATAGACGCTCTGTGAGAGCAATACAACCATGAGTGATGTGCCAGAAATCTTAATCCATGTCAGAAATTATAATCCATACATTTGCCAGGTAAGGAATCTCTGGGACCTCTATGACTAATTTTTGGAAGCTGTATTAAAAAAAATCATAAATCAGCTGTGTTGGTGTAAAAGCACCGCATTACAAGCGATGAGATCCAGAGCATGGAGTTTTCCTTTCTTGCCCTTTGAACTTGAAACATTGGCATTCATAGTGGATTTAGTGTCTTCCCACTACAAAAATCTCTTAGTGGAGTGGGAGGGGAGATTGGTTTTTTATTCTTCCAATAGCTCCCCCTACTCTCTCTGGAGCAACTTTGCATTGTTGAATGACCTGGGGTATACAATGAACCTGTGAACATTTGAATTGGTGTAAGATTTGCTATAAAATTGCAGGAACAGGCAATATTTCAAAGTCTTCTGGGATTTAAATATTAAAAGTTCTTATCTTGTGTAGATTCCTGCTAAGATTACTGGGATATGCCTCTATACTGGAATATGTATTATGTTTTTATCTTTGATGGTGTATTTTTTATTATTAAAAGGCTGATATTTTTAGAGGTCAGTGTTAAGCCTTCTGTAAAAATGTTGTGCTGGAATTTAAATGTAAATTTGGTGACTGGTAGTCAAGTGACTGTCAGGCAGCTGCCTGATTTCTGGCCTCTTGGAAACTCACTCTTTTTAGCTTTTATTACTTAATTTCAGCTTTCTAGCATCCAGTTGAAGAAGTCATCTGGATTCTCTCTGTAGTTAATGGAAAGAGATAAGCACCTCCAGACAGTGTCTTATCTCAGGTGAGATAAATCTGCTTTTGGAGATGTTTATCCATTCCTATTTACAACAGAGGAATCCTGGAGAGGTAGTTCAGACTAGATGCCTATCTTTAGGCAGCTGTTTAGTTAGGTAGGATATTTACTCCTTATCCTTGGTGGTTTTGAATCAGGCTTTCTAGCTATGGACTGATATCAAGGGAAGCAGTTCCTCTAACGTGATGCCAGTGAAGCTTCAGGTATTTCTGAAAGTGGGCTGGGAGGCTAAGAACAGCAGCTCACAAGAGGAGTGGGAAGATGTTCCCTGACTGTGGCACAGGTTTATGGAAATGGTTGTTCTGTTCCACCATACAATTCCGGGGGCTCATCTCCTGATCGCCCACATCATTGCCTGACAATCAAAATTTTGCCTCTCAGGAAGGAATTCTTGAGGAGTTAAGACTGAGTTGTTAAATACCCACAAAACTGGAAACAGCACAAGTAACTGGAGAGGCAGAAAGCAGGAGCACAAAGCTCCTGGAAACAGGTACAGTTTCTTTAAAACTTCCATATATCCTTTTGTAGTCACAGGAAATAAAGAGAAAAATAATTGAAAAACAGGATTTTATAAAAGACTACTCCTGCATTTTTATTAAGATGAGAGCAAGAGTAACTGCCTTGCAGAATATGGAAAAAACAGAGACCTTCCATCCTGCAGTATTCAATAATGCTTTTTTACTCCTCTGTACATAATTTTAGTGGATCCTGAAAGGAGAAATTTAAGAGGTGTGGTTTTTGTGAAGGCATCTGAAATAGGTAAAAGAATACTTTAAAATGGAAGAGTTTAGGAAGGTTAGATCTCAGAACTTTAAAACAGGAATTTCTCCAAAAAATTTAACACAAAACCCCATCTTCACACTAAAATGTTGATTATAAAGACACTGAAAGCATGCATTAGAAAATTAATAGATTTGTTAGTAACTGTAACATCAGACCAATAAATATCTAACATGACTGGCAAAAGGAGTATATAAAAATGTTTACATCTATTCTAAATTTCAAAATTACATTAGTAATAGCATACTTGCCAAGATGTTTTTTTTGTTATTAGAAAACCTTATTGATGTTGATGTCTGCACAGTATGATACATTTCTTTCCTATACACACTTTCTGTGCTATGAGGAGATAACATTTATGGGAAAGTTGAAACCAGTAGCAATGGGTAAAAACTCCACAAGATGTCACTGCTAACCTGGCAAAACGACTGCTGCTGCCAAGCTGCTAGACAGCATGCTATTAATTTATAATAAAAGGTATCTGACAGCTTTATTCTGATGAGTTATGGGAATCCAAAGCACAATTCCAAGTCTTTGGTTTATAAATTGTCATTGATTTTAATGTTCTTTGTAAAGTTGTGGCACACAACAAATTTTCCTGCCAAAAGCTGTTAAATAAATAGTGATCCTTTGCTCTGAATAGTACATTGAACTTGTTAGAGTGATGAGCAGAATGAATTGATGGTTGTTCATAAACCATTTATGACAGAACGCACAGCAGCAATTCAAACAATTATTGAATGCATTTATTAGAACTGTTTTTTTAAAATAATCCACTGAACAGGGAGGAACGGGCACAAGTAATACAGGAGCAATTTGACACTGTTTTTTGCCTGATGCCTCCTCTTGAATAACACATGGCTGGGGTTGCCACAGGTTTTCTGAGCAGCACATTTTGCCTCCCCATGAAATTATATGATTTCCCAGCACAGGATATCTGGCACTATGAAAATATATTTCACACCCTCTGGAAATAGTTATTGTAAAGACAAGCTAATCTTCCTATCTAAAAATTAACTATTAACTCTTGTTTTTAAAAAAATACTTATAAAATGGTTATAATAGTTGCAATTAATTTAAAACTCAAATTTATATATTTTTGGTAGCATTATTTCTAGAGCAAAGCAGTGGAAAATTCACTTTTTCTCATGTAGTGTCCTTTATTAAACCTGGCAACCACACATAATTACCTGTGAGAGGGAAAATAACCAAAACCAACTAATTGGAAACAAGCACATTTCCAAACGTTTGCTCTTTTTCTAGATCTGAAGTGAGATCAAATCCCTTTAGCAATTTAAACAGGTAGAAAAGTGTTGAAGGAGTTTGGACATTGAAGGACTGAAAGACTGGTTTAAAAACAAAAATCAGGTCGCTTATATGATACTATTAACCAAAAATAGAAAGTGGAGGTGCTAGAAATTTTACAAGTAAACTTAGTAAAGTTTGCAACACTATTTTGTAGAGGCAGGGACAGATCTGTAGATTATGTAAATTGATTTAGCTCAAAGTTTTGGGGAAAAAGTGGTTTTGCAGTAGCTGAACACAGGGAGCTAATTATGTTTTGTCAGTTCAGTGAAGCTGCATGTATGCACAACTGCTGTGCTTCATTAAAGAAATTATACCTTTAAATTTGGTATTTACATATCCCTATTTTCTAAAATCTTAGCAAGATTTCAATTCATATGCATAAAATCAGATAAAGCAAAGTTCTTGCCTGATATTTTTGTTTTTTGCGAAAGCATAAATGATCAAGGAATTTTCTGGGTTCTACTTCTTCGTGGAACTGTCATTTCCAGATATGGTACATCAGCTTTAAATTTGAATGTATTTTTTCAGGGGCTCTACCACAATGTGAGTAATGTGTACTCTTATTTTTAAAGAAGATAATGAGAAGTTGGGAACTGAAATAATGAAACAATGATAAAGTTTTTGTAAATCTGGCTCCTACTGACAGCTTCTCTGAAAACATTATGGTCTGACAAATAAACACTGTGTTTACTAACATTTCAAAATGCAGCCTATAATCTGTGTACAGTTGTTATTTTATTAATGCTTTTTATTGCAAGTTACAGACAAACACAAATGTTTAAATACAGTGTGACTTGTAGGTATGGACAGATGTCGACACTTAAAAAGCTTTTAGTTGTATGGATTCAAAGTATATTTAGATTTTAGTTCTGCAAAGCTACAGCAGTGAGTGGAAAAGATTTGTCAGTATACATTTATGCAGATGTTTAGTGTATAGGAGGTTTTGGTAAGTGTATATTAAAACTGAAAGTTGAGGAGTGTTCAGTTGAAATGCTGTTTGTCTTTTCCTTTGTGAGTCCTGCTCCTAACCCTCGGCAGATACCTCTGGGCACTGGAAGGTGCTGCAATGCCAGGGAAGAGGAGATATTTGCTGTTTTGGGAAAAGGGGGGAAGTGTACACTAACCCTGAGTGTTTTGCCAGTAATTCCTCTCCAGTCGGGTTTGCAACTGAGGTTAGGATTGTGCAAACCCTCTCTAAAATCCTGTAAGAAAATGCAGCCGATTCTCCCCATTTAACATCTGAAAACTAAACAAACAGAACCTTCAAATCCTTAGACATCTCACCTACATTAGCAAAACAAACAAACTCGACAAAGCAGACAGGTTTAGTGAGACATGATTTCTAGAATCCGTGTCTCTGAGGAGTCCTTTGAAGTATTAGATTTCATTTCAGTGTGCAGCTTTTGAAAGAAACAGCCTGGTGTAAATTGCTCTTGTTTCTTGCAAACTTGTGGAGCTGGGATAATTTACTCCAGCCAAAGCTCTGGTTCCCCCTGAATGTAGTCAGAATTGTCTGTAAGTCTTTCAAGCTCAGAAAAAAAAGAGATAGAAATCTTTCTGTACGTGTTTTCCCCTTGCGTTTGGAAAAAAAAGAAAAGGGAAAGAAAAAAATATGAAAGGATCCCTTAGTCTCCCCAAAATCTCTGAAAAATTGTTTCACACAATTTTTATGGGACCTCTGAGTACCTTGAATTTTTAAGTAATCTTTTTTGATGATTTTAGACAGACCATTAAGCTGAGGATAAAAGTACCTATGTTCAATATCTGGATACATTAAGCATTAGGCTTAAAATTTACAGCTTTCATTTTGACAAGAAAAATTGCATGTTTGGTCTCAAGTGCTACCTCTAACTGTTTTTCAACATTAAGACAGGTTGTCAGTCTGAGGGGAGGAGGTCTGGGCACCAGTGGCAGCTGCTGCTGCTCTTGCTGTGTGCACATGCAGGGATAGTGAGATGCACCACTGCTGCCTGTCAAGAGCTGCAACTTGAGAATGTTTGGCTTTTTTAAAGCAAAATGAAAATTATGCTGATCCAGAGGAAGGCAGAAAGCAAATGGGGTCTCATTTCTGACTGTAAAATAAGCGGTTCGTCCAAGTATTTGAAAGAATTAAAACCAGGGGAAGATGGAAAACTGAGAATCATATTTCCAAGAAAGCTTTGGGGATTAGAGTAATGAAGAGTTTGACTTCCAGCTTCCCTGGTGCTAGTATTCCAGAATGACTTGCTCTTCTCAACATCTGAGCATATTTTACCAAGCAGCGACCACTTTCAATTTTGTCCTATGTCTGTCTGAGATAGAAAAGCAGACATATTTATTGGCAGTATCCTCAGCTGGGAAGATACAGCAAGATGTCATTAGGAATCTGATAGGGAGACTATGTTAATTCAAAGCACAACCAGTGTACAGCTGGTCTTAATAATATTTTGTATGGTGAGAAAAACAGCCCGGACAACTCAATAGTGTAAGATCTCATTTGCTGTCTGTAGGCATTTCTTCTTTTGAGATTTATCAAAGTTAGCATTTACTTTCTGTTTGGTGGTTTATTAGGACCCTAAATAATCTTATTAATTAGATTGAAGGGGCAGGGGGGCAGTGACCACCCCATGCAGGATTATGTGCAGTAATTTCACGATTATAAACCACACCCTTTTGACTAAAATTTTGGTCCGAACCCCAAGTGTGGCTTATACATGGACAAAGAACAAAAAGTTGTTGTTTTAGTTTGGAGGACAGGGGTCTGCTGAGAAAGACAGGAGCTTCTCTTTGAAATGGAGAATGTAAACCTCCTCCCTCCAAATTATTATAATTTTGAAATCAAGGGGTTTTCAGGCAAAAATATGGGAATTAGGAATAACAGTTCTTTTCTAGGGAAATTAAAATAGAAATACAGCACTACAAAGGAACAAACTCCAAACCCTGACAAAGTCAGAGTACAACCTGACACCCCGTCAGGCAGGGTGTTGGCAGCAGTCCCATTAAATGGTGGCTGCATCCTCCTGCAGTGACAGATGTGGCTCAGTTGGAGCAGTGCTCCTGTACAAGGTGCAGTTTCCCTCCGGAGGTCCAGTGGTGATGTGGGGAAATCCGGTTTTCCTCTGGAGTCCAGTGGAGAAAGGGGCTCCCTTAGTGTCCCAAAACCTCTGTTTTTATCTTGGTAAGAAATGTTGGGCTCTTCCCCCTGGCTGGAGCAACTCCCGAAGGGATGCAGTAATTTTATCAGTCCTGCAGTGGGACTCAATGACCATGAGCAGAAAATGACTGGCTGGAGGAAGGATGGGTTGTGAAAAGATAAAGAACAATGCCCTGCCTGGTTTTAATGGATGGCCCATTAGCAGAATATCTCCCATGGAGATAAGGATCACTGCCCCCACCCTCAACAGATGGTGATAGAATAGATACCTTTTATCACACTCTGTATTGTAACGTGCGGCTTATAATCAGGTGCAGCTTATAATCGTGAAATTATTGTACTTGTCTCTGGGAATAAGAGAACTCTCTCAGTGAGAGTGCCCGTCTCACTTGCAGGTGGCAGACCAGGTACATCACAGTACAATGGCTTTGTGTTTTAGTGAGGCAAGTTTTGAAGAAAGTTTTCAAAAATTTGCTTAATGGTAGTCAGTGAAGAGACAACTCCAGGAAGAGATTAGCCTTTTTTATTGCTTGGCTGAAGTCAGTGAATTTAAGAGAACAAAAATTAATCCATTAATTGACCATCTTACAAATTAAAGCAGAGCAGGAAAAGAAAACAGCTGTAGAAAAATGCCTCTGGGCTTTTCCCATGTGAGCAGAGCTGGTAACTGCTGCCAGCCTATACATCCTGGTAATGGTCACAAATCTTAGGCAAAAAAGCTTTGATAACCACTCAAAGCAAGATCTGAAGCACCTATTAAACTGCATCCTCTTTAGCTGCAGGAGGCAACACATGATCAGGCCATGCAAAAGCAAGAGGCATATGACTGGTTTGCTGGCATTAGTCTGTATTTATTGTCCATGTTATTATTAACTTCATGCATCTTGTGATTCAGCTGATTCTTGAGAAGAAGGACAGCAAACAAAAGGAGTTGTTGTTTGTTTATTTGTTTCTAATTTTTTCCTTTGGAAGCAGTAAAATATTAACTCAGCGCAAGTACACTAGGCTGTTGTCTTCACACAGTCAAGAGAGAGATGACCTACCACCACAAATATCACTCACATGTTTTTCAGATACATTAAATAGGAAAATATCATCTCTCCAGTCACAAGAGAGCTGAGAAAGTGAGCTGTAACAGGGTCAATTGAACAGGCCTAATTATGATGGATCTTGTGAGTACTTGCCACTCTTTGGGTTAAGGCTTTCAGCCTGATCCAGGATCACACATGGGGTCAGAAGTGCTTAGAAATACTTAGAAATACTTCTATGGCAAAACTGCAATGGGATGAT
Organism: Catharus ustulatus; assembly: GCF_009819885.2. Lineage (NCBI taxonomy): Eukaryota > Metazoa > Chordata > Aves > Passeriformes > Turdidae > Catharus > Catharus ustulatus. The sequence goes on from NC_046224.1 coordinate 66,162,184, forward strand.
CAATAATTCAAAGTGAAGAACACTCCTACTGTCTCTCTCATTTCTAAAACATGACTGAAAATACCTAAATGTTTTAAAGTCAGCGGTCTTGATGAACTGCTGTTTGGATGGATGAAGTACTCTCAGAATTGTCACTGGCTTGTTTTTGAGACACAAAAGTATCAGGAAAAGGAACTGCGGTATTTTGGCACTGTTGTCTTTCCTTTAAGTCCTGGAAAAATTCTGGGAGAAGTAACCAATAAAATTCTTTGTAAGCACGAAGAAGTTAACAAGATGAATAGCCACCAAATAGATTTTTCAAGAGAAAAATCATGTCAAACCAATCTAACTTCCTTTTGTGAGAAGCTATCATGTCCTGTGGATAAAGAAAAAGCAGCAGATGACATATTTTTACTTTCTTTAGGCTTTTGACAATGTCTTGTGACATTTTGATAAGTAACCTAATATTGGTGAAATTACTGTAGATAGGGTCTAAAATCAGTTAGGAAATTGAATGTAGAGAATTATCAGGGGTTTGCTGTCAAAATAAAAGTGTGGATTTAAGGCGTTCTGCAGAAGTCAGTCCTGGGTTCAGAGCTGTTTCTGCTACTTCAGAGTTGCAGTTTGGGTGACAACAGAGAGCACACTTATTGAATTCTGATGTGACGTGGTGCTAGGGGAGGCTGAGAACACATAGAAGACCTAGATTAGAGTCAAAGTACCCCTCATTAAAACAGATTCAGAGTTTAGAAGAAATTAAATGCAATTTAATAGGACAAGTGTCACACTCAAGCTCATATGACCAGAAGTTCAAGTTAGGGGGGAAAAGCCTTTGATAGAAGCTCTGTGGAGCAGGACCTGAGAGACACAGTAGAGCATAAGCCAAATGTAAGTCAAGAATGTCATGCTCTTGTGAAAAATGCAAATATAATTTTGCAAAGGATCAACAGCAGTATAACCTGCATGACCCATGAAATTTTTCTTCTTTTTTTTAGCATCTCTAAGACCTCAGCTTTAAGGCTGTATCTGCTTTTGTGTAGTTCAGTTCAAGAAATATGTGGACCAGCTGGTGAAAATACAGAGGAGAACAGTGATAGTGATCAGAGGTCCAGGAAATGTGACCTATGAAGGGAAAGTGAACTAATTTCCTTCTAAAATATAAAAGCAAGGACTGGAGGGTATGTGACAATGATATGTAGGGACAATGCAGGAGAAGTTATGGGAACTCCATCATTGGGTCTCTCACAAAAAAAAAAAATATCAGGAATGATACAGGAAGAGTATGAGAAAGCAGCATGTTCCCTGGCAAAGGCTGGGGACCACCACATTAGGTGGAAGCTTCACAGAGATAGGACCTCAGTCATGCCTAATTTTTTTGAATGTTATTTTTTAGAAAATATTTGGATTAACTCATTTGAGACTGGATGCCCTAGTTTACACAGGTAAAGCAACAGTCATTGTGTAACATTGATGAATCAAGGGAGCATTGATTTCAGATACGCATGTGCAGGGACTAACAGCAATATTTTATTAATATATCTAAATATTATAGAGGGAAAAATAATGTTGAGGAGTGCTGTTATTATTTGCTCTGCAATACTGATGTCAGATCTGCCTTAAGCTTTGACTATGAGCAAAGACAGAGAAATGAGGATCCCAAATCCAAAAAGGATAATATTTAAAAAAATCCTCCTAAATTTTGCTTTCGAAAGTGATCCAGGCACTTAAGAATCTACACTCCACTGAATTTCAAGTCACTTTTGAAAGCCTGATGGAGATGGGTTATCCTCTTTGGATGGAATAGCTCCTGCAGTCATTTTCATTGCAAGTGTTTTCTGAATGTTTGTATTTACCATCCAATTCCAAACTCACATTTGCAGGAGAATAAAGCCAGAGACAGTGTTAGACAGCAGATGAAGAACCTAACTGAGGGCTCTAAATCACCAAAATCAGTGATGTGAAACAAAAAGTATGAGTAATCAATACTGTCTATCTGTGTTTTGGTATTTGGCAGTTTCACTCCAGTCATTGTGAGACAAGTGATCCTAGCAGAGAAACCCAATGGGAGAGACAGGCAGGGACTTTCAGCTCCTCAAGGGTGTTTCACAGGGCAGATGAGGCTGGAGAAGGAAGCTAAGGAAAAAGTAACAGAAGTGGTAAACTCCCAAAAAGAAGTGAGGTAGGCAGGACATGAAAAAAAAGGATCATGACTTTAAACTGTGAATCTCCATCACAATATGTTCTCCACACTGAAAAGGGTAGAAGAAGAGGAAGTAGCTCTAAGTGAGAATCAACATAGATGGCAACATCAGAAGTACAGTGGCAGACAGGAAGAAAGTGGGAAGATGAGATTTTACCTAGAGTAGATTGTATTGAGATGGAACAAAAATTCCAGCAAATTAAAAAGCAGGAGGAGGGAACTTGGAAAAAGGAGTGTTCTTGGGGAAGTCAGGAGGGGAGGAACTGGAGACTGAAAAATTGGTATTAGAAACATGTAAGTCAAAATGATTGACACATAATTCAGCAAAATGGTTGATTCTTATCTACCTTCACTAGGATTTAAATATGTCTATTCGTGTGTTTGTAAATGCTCTTCCTGCATGCTACCACTGTTGTCCCTTCATTTGATGAACTGAACTGCTGTGAGTTTTCTAAAATTTGACCAACACCAAATTACAGAAGATAAATATCTGTCTCATTTTGCAGACATGACAGCTTGTCAGACTTATTACAGCAACCAGCATGAAATCCTGCTGCATTTCAGGAGATGAGTTTGCAGTATGGCTCTGCAGCAACTCTGGGCATGACAGCAGAACCAACAGCATGTCTTTCTGTAACTTGCGTTTGGAGTCTGAGCAGAGCATTTGCTTTTCTTCATGGCTTTATTTATTTTTCCTGATTTTATTGAATACAACCTATTTGTGCTTTGGACAAAAAGCTGGGATTTGCTAGAGGAGTTTTAGTTGGCTGACCATCAGTTCAAGATAGCAAAGAAAAACTAAGTGCATTTCAATAAGAAAAATGAAGAAAGGGGCACGAAAACTTTACTAAGATCATGAACTAGGAGAGAGAGTGTCAACAATAATTTATTTTTAGTTTCTACCAAAACCCAAAGTGTAGGAAAATTAAAGTTTTGTAAACTATGCCCTTAATTATTCACAAATCATTATTACACTGGCTGTGCAGTTTAGAGTAGCATTACGTGATTCAGGTCTCCATCTGATTGATTGTCTTAACTCCAGGTGATTGTATGGAAAAGACACAACCATACCTATTGTAACTAAACAAGCTTTACAAAGTAATTCTTGGGGAGTAGGAAATAATGTTATTTACTCTACATATGTATAAGTTGAGGAAATGGTGTATTGCCTAGGGTTGCACAGCAATTTGGGCAAGAGTCCTGAACTGAAATGAATAATGGTGATTGCTCTGCAATCCTCTTCCAGTCACTAGGCAACTCTGCCTCTCACAAATTCTATGTAGTATCTTCAAACAAGTGCCAGTTTTGAATGTTTTAACGGAACTTTCCAAGAAATTTGCACGAGTTAAACATTCATAACCCAGAGAAATTAAAAGACTCTGGAAACTTTGAAATTTCAGCTCTGACTCCTAAAAATAGCAGTTGTGTCATTCTTTTAGAATGCTAAAGGGGAGTTTGTGAATCTGGGCATCACACCAGGCTTTTAGAATCATGTCTCCATTTCTGCCCACTAAAGGAGGATCAGGTTATTAGGCATTTTTTGAGGAAACCTTTCATTAACCCGGTATGTTTTATATATACTTTCTTTGCAGCTTTGTTTTCCTTTTTTAATGGTATTACATCTTTAGTATTACCCATCTCATTGCTTGAGTCTCATGGAAATATCTCTGCTGTTGCAAATAATGACAGGAAAGATAACAGTTTGTACTGCAAGGGATATATGATATTCAGGGATATACAATGATTCAGAGTCTCTTCCAGGTGAGGTTTTAGTGGTACAGCTGAGTTCATACTATATACAGTGGCTCATGTCCATGTGTTCAGAAGCTGGAGATACCAGCTGCCTTGTAGATGAAGCTCAGGTCAGTATATGTATTTATACATACATTTATGTTTGTTTGGCTCAGTAAGGATATCAGACTGCTCCTTTTAAGTTTAGTTTTTGAAGAGTAGTAATAAAGAAATCTCAAATCAAACAGAGTCTTTGCTTGCTGGACTAGCAGCACTGCTCCTGGATGGATGATTTGCCTGAAGAAAGGCAGAGGAGAAAAGAAGTTGCTCCTGCAGCAGGAATAGAAGAGACACGAGTGAAGGGATGAATTTCCTGCAATCCAGAAAAGGCTCCTAGGTAGCCTTTAAGGAATTAATCATTGGTAAGCTGGCACACATGCTGGGTGAGGCAAAAGAGTTGGTGAGGTAACCTGCTGTCATAAACGTGTTCCTGGAAGAAAGCTCCATTGGGAAAATTGTGTGGAACAGGAGGAAGCAATAACTATGGACAGTCCAAAAGAAGCACACAAAGGCTGCACTGTGGGAAGAAGCAGCAAGCCTACCTGCACAAGTTCCACATTTGTGTGCCTCTCATTTTCTGTGCATGTAGGTTTTTATGGCACATTTATGACTCACCCTTCTTGGGCACTGGCATCTACAGGCTCTGTGTCCCAAATTTATACCCAACCTGCAGTAAATGTGGCTAAACCATGCCTTCTGCTATGGAGCAGAAACTACAGACAGGGAGATACCAAGTTTTGCAGGTAGCTCACAGGGCAGCCTTGGCATCCTATTGCCCATGTTTCAAGTCTCTATTTGGCATAACTTTCTCTTCTGTTTTTCTTTTGCCTGTAAAATATTTAAGGGAGTTTTTCTTTTCAAGCAGGTTGAACACTATAGTGTCCTTTCTGTTCATGGACCAGTGAGCACTCCAGCTTGTCAGTATTCAAATTAGTATCAAGCTCTTTAGTACCTGTCTAATTAAAACAGAACTTACTTGCTGATCTCTTCATGTTAAAGCAAATGAAATCCTAATAGGAAAAGCGATATATCACTTAGATCAAAAGAAAATGAGTAACTATAACATAACCACCTCTTCTATTTTATTTCTTTTCCTTGAAGTGGGGGAGGAGAATGGCAGGTGACTCCTGTTTTCAGATAAAAACATATGTTCTTCACAACCTTCTTATTGATTCCCTGTACTAGCAAAATCCCTGCATTTTACTGTGGTGAGATGGAAATTTCTGTAGCTGAGGAGAAGCATAATTCCAGGGATGGAGCATGGCAAGGGGAAGCAGACAGCAAACTGAGGGGAGAGAGCACACTGGGGAAAAGGAACGTACCCCTAGAATGTTTTGAGCGGAATGTAGAGTTTTTGCAATTGCTTTGTTGCCTAAGTGAGCATGCTCTGTGGAAGTCCCCAGTGCTTTTGTTTGGTTACATTAAATTGCCCAAGTATCCTTGGGGAAGGGGTTATCTCAGTCTCTCTGATACTCTTGAGTTATTGATAAAAATAGAATAGAGAATACCTCCTTGTTTCCAGTCTATTTGCATAGCTCTTCCTAGAGCAGAATGGTCTGTTCTTCTTCTGCCAACAAAGGCACCATTTGTCTTGGGGTATTGACTTGTTCTATGAGGCCTTCAAATATTTTCCCTTCTTTTTACTGTTTTTTTTTTTTTTTTTTCCCCTGACCCTTTCTCTTACTGAGCTGTAACACACTTGCCTCTGGCTAGGAATATTAATGAGCATTTCTTTTCAAGAGTTTATGCAGATTCCACTTTGTGAATCAGCTGGCAAGAGGTGCTGTCTAAGTAACTTACCCAGAATGGTGCCCAGGGGCAGATTGTATGAGTGCATGGCATGTCTCATTCCCCAGCTTGAGAATAAAAGGTCAAGAACTTGACTTTCAGTGTGGGGTGCCTTGTATGGCAGGGATGGCTCAGAGAGAGAGCCTTTCGTACAATAAAGGTTATTTAAATAACTCCAATGTCTCCAAAAACGGTAAATTTGCAAAAAGATGGGGAACTTAGCAGCTCAGGTGGTTCATTATTAATGGTATGAGTCTTTTTCTTTTGTTTGTTCAGACCTGCTCCAAGTCAGAAGAGACATAGAACATTAAAAGTCTCTGAGTAGGGTTCAGTGGCAGGCATGAAATTAATTTAGTTGACTAAATGAGAGTGCATTTTTTGATAGAAGACTCTTGACCACACTTTCATTGGAGATAGATAGAAAATGAAAATTTAAAAATTGGCCAATGAAAATTTTAAAATCTTGAGCAAAGTGGCCCTTGAAAGTGTACCACTCCATTCTCCTGGAGAAGATGGGCCATTTGAGATGAGTGGTCTGGGTTACAGTACAGAGGAATTCACACTGCTTTTTATTTGAATCCAAAGTGTTCTTTAATGATATAAATCCATGTTTGTCCTCCTGTCCATCCTCCTGTAATCTTGGACTTGGAGGTGGTGGCTCAGAATATTTCTCTTTATGCTAGTTATCTTTTTTTTTCAGGTGGATGTTGCCCACCACTCCCAGAAATGGCGCTGGGCTTACATCATTTAACTTCTGGCTGACACAAAAGGTCTGAAAGAACAGATACACAATAACCTGCAAGGAAATCTTTCCAAAAATTGGGCTAAATCTGATTCTAAGTGAAGGAGAAGTTTATGTTCCCCCAGGTAATAATTTTCACTAGGGTTCTGAACACTGGGAGGAGATGTTGGCATAATCTGACTACAAAATATGGGTAGTATTTTGCCTGTAGGTGTCCAAACCAAGCATGGGCTAAGTCTAACCACCACGACTTTAAGTAAAAGATAGAGAAAAGATAATTGTTAAAATCGGTGTTCATAAAGGATTTGTAACTTTTTTTGCAATATTTTGGTATATTTGTCCCACTGAAAAGAGAAAAATAGGTAATTTAATACAAACATGACTGAAGAAAAGTAAAACTGAGGTGTAACTTCTGGAACTTTTCTTTCATTTACATCCTTCCATCTTCCAACACAGGTCAATTCCTGTACAAACTCTTGATTAGTTCCTGGGCCTGAGATATAGGGCTTATCAAATTCTATGAAATTTCAGATAGCCCCTAGATAAATGCCTCCTTTGCACTGCTTGAGGAAAACAAATGGCGATCCAAGGATTGGTGTATGTGGTGGGCTGTGGAAAACTAAGCTTTAGTTCTGTGTTCTACAGAAGATTCCACTCAATTTGGAGCAACTTCCTTAATCCCTATATGATGAAGCATCTCCTGCAAAACTAAGACTAAGAGCATAAACAGGCATGTTCTGAGATTTATATATAAACCTTTTGACAGGAATGGACTGACACCAGCAAAATTAAAGGTTGAATTTCAGGAAATTTCTACTTATATGTTACCTCACACCCTACCCTGAAGCCAACAAAAATCAAACTTCTAGTGCTCAAATTGTTAATCTTCCCAAATCACAAACAGAAATCATTGCTTAAGAAATGGTATTATTTGGAAGGGAGAAAAAGAGAACTCTCTAAAACCTTTGTAGCCAAGTGCTGGAAGCTATTGCCATCCATTTAGGTGACCACTCCCCAGGCACATTCACACAAAATTACTTGACCTAAAGCTCTTTGGACTTTTAGAGTTAACATGTGTCCTTCAGTTCATGGTAAAGTCCCCTTTTGTTGTGGTTTGACACTAGCCAAATGCCAGGCATCTACGAAAAACTATTCACTCTTTTTTTTCTGCTATAGCTTAGCAGAGGAGGCGGAAAAAACCCAAAAATGAAGGGCTCGTGTTGAGATAAGGATTAGGAGAAAACACTCTAAGGGCAAAACAGGCTTAAACTTATAGATATAAAGTAAATTTATTATTAAGAGAATCAGAGGAGGATAATAAGGAATAAAATACGCCTTTAAAACACTTTTCCCCTGCCTGGTCCCTCCCTCCTTCCCACCAACAGCACAGGGAGTGGCAGTTTTTGTAAGTTCTTCCCTTGATAAATCTTTCTTCAGTTCACTTGGGGTGGGGGGAGTCTCTTTTTTCTGCTGTGCCATCGGGTCCTTCTCATGGAACACAGTTCCCTGTGAACTTCTCCAGCATGGTTCTAATTTCATGAGTAGCAGTCCCACCCGACCTGCTGTAATGTGAGTCCCTCCCATGGGCAAAACAGTCTTCCCAGAACTGCGTGTGATGGGTCATTTGCTCATGGGGTGTAGTCTTCTAAGGATAAGCTGCTCTTGTTTGAAAGCAAGGGCCCTCTATCTCTGGAAGCAAGGGCCCTCTCTCTCTGGGTCTCCCACTGGATTACAGATTTTTTTCAATCATTCTCCTGCTCCAGTGTGAGCACCTTTTCTCACAGGCTGCGAGTGGATCTTTGCATTCCCCCATGGACATCATGAATTACAGGAAGACTGTTTTACTATAGTCCTCACCACACCTTGCAGAAAAATCTCAGCTCTGATGTTTGGACCACCTCCTCCCCCCACCTTCCTTTCACTGTGGTGTTACCATGCTGTCTTTTTCCACATGTACTCACTTAACCCTCTTTCTCTGACTAAGAGGGAGAAAACCTGCTGCTTGTAAGTACCATTACCAAAAAAATCCCACCTGATTTCTGCAAGATTTCACAGAGCTGAAGGGCTGGTTCTGTCCAGGTTCTGCTCTGGGGAATTGCTCACTATGTTTCTTTTGCCATCCATGGGACCCCAGCCAGTACTGTGCAGGCAGTCACTGGCCACTGCCATTCAACACTTCTCTTCATGTGGGTTGCCCAGAAGGAGAAGTCAGTGGGAAGGACTACATGGGGTTTTGATTTCCTTCTAAACGTGCTATCACAGAGGCGTTGCCACCTTCCCTGATTGGGCCAGCAGCATGTCCATCTTCAGAGCCAGCAGAGATGGGCTCTGTTGGACACAGTGGAAGTTTCTGGCAGCTTCTCACAGAAGCCACCTCTGTGGCTTCCCTACACTCACCAAAAAATCAAGTTACGCTAAACCAACCCACCTGTTAACAGAAATGTTTCTCTGCTCCACTCCACTATTCCTCCATCACTGCATGAGCTGGCAGCATAGGACTCTTCTGATTTTGGGAACCTTTGTTCTGGAGTTCCTCCCTGAATTTTGTGGCTGCACTGTGGCTTGGCTACTTCTCCTACCTGCTTGCAGTAATAGCTTTAGGGTTGGATTCTAGAGACATGGACACAAAATTTGCTAGGATGAGAATTTGAATGGATGACTTGTTTTGTTCCTTTTCTTTGTAGAGTGATCCTTGGCATGTCACTTGTATTCTCTTCTGTTTCTGCAACTCTAAAACGGGGAAATGTTTTTTTCTGAACAGGATGTCACAGCACTTTACTAGAATTTTCAAGATGTTTTGATATCCTCAATTCTAGAAATTATAGAACTATTACTACCTTCACTATTTCAACAAACTTTACTAACTAGCCTGAATTGATACTGCTTTTGAACAATTAACTATTAAATATTTCAAAACATCCATTAACAATCTCATGTGGAGGATAAGGATTTTGAATGTATTTGGTGTTGGTTTAATGTATTATTTTTCTGACTTTTGAGAGAGCAGAGATAAACTAACATAAAGAACTGATTATGCTTAGGAAAAAGAGTCCTTGGATTATAGTAGAAGATGGAGCAAAAAATGTAAGCAAAATGACTAAAACCATGATAGGAGCTCAGTGCAGCATGAGACTTTAAATGTCTGCTGGAGGGAGGGAGATTTAAATACCAGTAGTGAGAATATAGAAGAAATATTCCTAATGTAACTGTCCCTTTCCAGAGCTGATTTTTTTTCTTGTTTCACTTGAAAACCTTAATCTTTCTTCCCTGTCTTCAAGATGTAGTTCTCTCAGGAAAATAGTTTTTCACTCCTACCTCAGATTTTCAGTTTTATTCATTTACTCATTGAGGAGTACGCATCTCAACTGAGAGGCACTTTTAGAGGTGCTACAAATTTTATGTGTCAGCATAACATATCAGAATGGTATTACTCTGAAAATATTTCTTAGCATGACATAAATTTTCTGCAACAGATTGTGATACTCGGGTCTCTAAAGTTACAATTAGTTTTTTCCATTTTGCTGAAAAGCTGTACAAGGAAAACTGACCACTACGATGTCTGGTAACATCTAGGGCTTGCATTTTAGTTTGATATACACCCTAATGGCAATTAATGCCAGTTGAATCAAACAAGTTAGAAAAGGAAAACACCAATTAGATAATGGCAGGCCACAACTGTTCCCCCAGTGAATTCTCAAGTACTTTGTCTCACCTAGTTTTAAATTACTTGCAGTTGAGGTGTCTCTGGGGATGCTATTCCACAGCCTAATGTACCTTGCCATTAGGAAATATTTACTCCTACTCAGACTAAATTTTTCTGTTGCTTATTTTTATCAAATTACAGTAATTTCACGAGTATAAGGCACACCGGATTATAAGCCGCACTTCTGGGTGTCGGCAACTTTTCGTTCTTTGTCCATATATAAGCTGCACTGGCGTATAAGCTGCACTTTTTTTTGCAGCGAGCATCCGAGCACAACAAAGTAAAGAATTAGTAACAATCGCGCAATCGCGGGGTTTACTGGCTCAGCTCAGGGCTGGGCAGGCTCCGGCTCAGCTCGGGGCTGCTGCAGGCTCGCACTTCCAGGTTGGCAAATTTCCCAACTTTGTCCTTATATTGGCCACTCCGGAGTATAAGCTGCACTTTCAGGTTCAGACCAAAATTTTAGTCAAAAGGGTGCAGCTTATACTCATGAAATTACTGTATTTCACTACTTACTCTTGTTAAATTATTGCCATTCCTCTCACATGTTTACTCTTTTCAGACTTCAATCCATGAATCAATATTCCCATCCTTGTTTATTACATGCCCATTTCCCCACTTAAATTCTTTCCTCTTGTATCGTCTCATAATCCAGGCTTTCCTCTTCCAGGATGTCTTTCTGATGCCAGGCTCCCCAAATAGTTACTGCAAGAAGAGTGTTCTTCATAGATACAAACTCTCATGGTTTGTGGTGAGATATCATTTTGATTGATTCTGGCATTTCTTCTTCACTTATTGCTGCTCTGTCCTACCTACTGGTGGTAAAATGCTTGAGGACTTTGGTGCATCATAGTCAGAAATATGTGAGGAAGAACAGGCATTTTAGAGTTGCGGGAATGAGGGATGGGTGACTCAAAATGTTCAGCTAGGTGAGAAACAGAATAGGCACCTCCACACCTCCTTCCACTGAAAAATCCTCAAGCCATTTTAAAACCTCCATTGTGAAAGATTTCAAATGATCTTCTGAAAGGCTGAAGTGTTTGATAGTCATTTGTAGTTCAAAAAATAATTGTGGAGAAACCTCTGCCAGTGTTTGCAAAGAGGCTATTGCTTTCTTCAGAGCACTGTGTTGGACAGGAACCAGCCCTTTCACTGCCCAAGGCTTTACTGAGATCTCCTGGCCCCTCTCATCTCTAGCTGCTAGTTCACACCTTGAATTCTTTACTCTGATTTGTCTAAAATGCAACCAACCTCCAGATTCAGGACTGGAATCCCGAACCAGCCATCTCTGTAATTGAAAGGGACTGTGTTCGGCTCCTGAGGTGACAGCTAAAGCTGAACACCAGGTTAGGACTAATTCTTAGGTATCTTCTCTTTTATGGTTTTGTTAATGAAGGATGAATGTTTGTGAGACATATTTCTTAATTCTTCAGATACCAGGGAAGACTAGTACTTACCCAACTTAACAAGCAAACAAACAAACTAACAAACAAACATAAAAATTTCCAAGATAAAAAGGGAAATTGTCTTTTCCAGCTTTTTTCCTTGTAAGGAGGAGTGCTGTTTTGTTGTATTTTCTTTCTTCGCATTTAGCCGAAGTTGCTATTGTTGCAAGTCATGGAACAAACCAATTTGCTCTCCTTTCATAAAGTAAACTTCAAGCATTCAAACAGAGTTGTCATCTCTTGCTATAAATGCACTTTTCCAGACCATTTCCAAGGTTTAGTTAAAGAACAAAAAGGCAAAAATGTGCATATGGGAGACTGCAAATGCACTCTGACTGTGAAAGGAGAGCAAATGAGTGTTCATTAATTTAAATCTCTATTTAAATACAAGTATCTTTTCATAGATTTGAGAAACTCTTACAACAAATACAGGGCTTTGCTAATGGTTATGATTAATTTAGGAAGTATGTTTCATGACTCTCAACAATAGTGACTTTAGGGAAATGCAAAATCCATCAAGAACTGGAGGAAGCTCAAATAAAATGAGTGAGTTTTGGACAAATAGCTTCAATTCTAGTCTGTGTCCTAAGCTGAAAGCCATCTCTGGTCCTTCTAGATTTACTTGGTTTTAGTTGCTGTGTTTCAAAATTAAAGGGTCTTAGATTATGTTCATTGTTCTGGTTTTAGAACTAGGCATGTGTGACTGTGTGCAGAGCTGTTACCTTCAATAATGTAGTGTAAATGGAGAAAGAATCTACTTCACTGCCTGCTCTTGGTTTGCTCTTCACGTACTCCATGTGCTGTGTGGAGGCTGGATCTAAATTCTGCATCAAGACCCTCTTGTTCTTGCAGCACCCTGGGGAATCCTGTGATAAAATGGGAATTCTGTGGCAGCTACAAATAAGTTCAGGTTCAGTTCCTTTGTACTGAATTAAATATGTACTTGAATAATACAATTGGTACAGTAAACCTTCTGGTTTACATTATCAAATAAAATTCTTAAAATGTCTTCCCTACATTTTCAGCATGCCAGAAAACTTTGTTTCAATAATTTATGTCTGCACTGTAAATGCTTTCAACAGGAAAAAAAACTAAGGGGATGGGCTTGAGTTTCATTATACACAGTATGTGAGATAATTTGGCTTCTGGACACCTGGCACATGTTATAAAATCAATCAGTATGGCTTGGGTTGGTAGGAACCTCCAAGATCATCTTTTTCTAACACCTTTTCATGAGCAGGGACACTTTCCACTAGACGAGTGTGCTTAGAGCCCTGTCCAACCTGGCCTTGAACTCTTCCAGGGATGAGGCAACCACAGCTTCACTGGGCAACCTCTGCTAGAGCTCACCATTCTCACGAGGAAGAATTTCTTCCCAATATTCAATCCAAACCCTCTGTCAGTGTGAAGCCATTTCCCCTTGTCCTGTCACTCCAGGCCCTCATAAATAGTCTCTCTCCATCTTTCTTGTAGGTTCCTTTCAGGTACTGGAAGGCTCCAATTAGGTTGCCCTGAAGCCTTGTCTTCTCTTGGTTGAACAATCCCAATTCTCTCTAACTGCTGACATTTGAAGAGCAATATTTCACTTTTAGACTGAACTTTCCCTGTGTGTTGCAATTGTTTCTGAGACTGTTGATGCTGTATAGCACTCTAGAATACCTGATGCCACACAGACCCCAAGTCAGGGTAGACTTTGGTCCCAGAAGTGACCCATGCATAAACTCATTTCCAAGAGAAAGGTTCTGTGGAAAAGCGAAGCAGTGGGAAACACAACTGCAGCAGCAGAGCTGGCTGTGCAGAGCTGGTGGTTTCAGACACTTCCAGTGTGCAGCAGAGTGACACAAATTCTGTTGAATGGTTGTTCCCTCCTTAGTTTTTAAGAATAGGTGTTGTATTTCACAATGACTTCCTTAGAGATAGTTCTAGATTATGTTTTGCAGTGTGAATTGCAAAATATATAGGAATGGGCTTAAAAGTTATCAAAGTATCCCTGTCTATTTCCTAGTGGTACAGATACTTAATATCTACTGAACCCTGTGGGTGGCCACATAATTAATGAAATCTTTCCAGGACTTCGTCATGGGCTCTGTAATTTTCTTTCTGATTAATAAGAAAATGACTGGGCTTACAGAAAAATTCAGCTGGAATTTTTCAACTCTGCAGCTAAAAGCACAGTTTTAAGTCCCCCCTTTAATGTGAACATGAGTTTCAATGAATCACAAAAGCAGAATATGTCGATTCAGCAATACGGTGCATCACCTTGTTCTTTTATAACCAATGTTATCCTGCTTCTAATTCTTATGCTAGGGCAAATTATCCATTTAGTTTTCATTGTTCTATGTTTTCCAGTATCATAGAAAGGTAGAGATTTGGTCAGGTCAGGTCTCCTTGTTGGTCCTTCTTAATGTAAAGAATACTATTTATGTTGGACATAAATATCTTTGGTCCTCATATAAAGGAATTAGCCTCTTTTTCTATAACACCATTTAAAATGTGTCCTTTATAATTAGATTTAAATTTAGGCAATGCATACGGACAGAGAGTTAAGCTTGGTGCATTCAAAAAGAAACCAGGAAGGGAATATCATTTGAGATTTATATCAGAGTCCTCCATGTATAACAGTCAAGTTACCTGGGTTCCTACCCTGTTTATAACAAGTTGCTGGCTCTGTACGTATAATTACAGTAATTTCATGATTATAAGCCACACCATTTTGACTAAAATTTTGCTCCCAGCCCAGAAACGTGGCTTACACTCAGGAGCGGCTAATATGTGAAAAATTTTCTGAAATTTCCAACCCCGTAAGTGCAACCGAGGTGCCGAGCCGAGCACCTGCCAATAAAACCCGGGATTACGCGATTGTTACAAATTGGTTACTGTGCTGCATGGTGGGTGGAGGCGGGCTCCGTGCTGGCAGTGCGGGGTGGGGAGGGAGGCGGGGGAGCTCCCTCCTTCAGGCAGCGCAGCCCGGGGGAGAGGCAGGGGGCTCCGTGCTGCCATCCCCACGGCTTGGGGGGGAGGCGGGGGGCTCCTGCCCCAGCGGGGCAGTGCCAGGCCAGGGCAAGCGAGCCCAGCGGCGGCTGACCCCCAGTGGCCCCGCCGAGCGGCAGCGCTGGGCTGGGCCACCTGGCCCCGTCAGCAACCCCGAGCGGGCCGAGCCCGCACGGCCTGAGCCGAGCCAGTAAACCCCGTGATTGCGCGGTTCTGTTGCTATTTGGCAGCTTTGTTGCATACGGGTCCTTGCTGCGAACGACAGAGCGGCTTATAATTGGGTGTGGCTTGTGTATGGACAAAGAACTAAATGTTGCCAACACCCGGAGATGCAGCTTATAGTCAGTGCGGCTTGTAATCGTGAAATTACTGTAATTTAAACAGCAGAAATCTTTATTATTGGGACAAATCCATCCTTTGTGGGTGGAAATTCCTATGATTTCAGTGTGCCTGCCCTTTGCCTACATGTGGATGCATTTACTCAATGGGAAGGGAGTTCTGGCCCAGAGTTTTAAAAGTGGGTGTTTAATAGAGACTTGTATAACATTTTTACACTCACTCTCTAACATAAAAGATAATACCAGGCAGTGGTACTGGCAGAACTTGCTCGCACAGATGTTATTGGTAGTTTAGATAAACAGTAACACCTAGGATGCCAGATGTTGTGATTCATCTCTGGTGCTTGCCAAACTGCAATTCATATTCCATTAGGGGCTACTGGTTATTTAGTTTTCAGCCCAGTAGAAGTTTAACTGGCTATTTCTCCACCTATTTTCCTTTTACCCTCTTCTCTTTCTTCCTCTCATTTACTTTTCCTCTATCTACTTTAATATTAATTTTGGCTTGAAGCATGGAGAAATCCCATCAATCACCCAGGGACCAAGGACTCTAGACCAGAGTATCTTATTTTTACTTAAGACTTAGTACTCAAATAATTTCCCATTTTCCAGCTGAGAGGTGGGTGAGGGGAGATGAAAACCTTTGCCAAGAAGCTGTCTGTGGTGGATACTAAAATAAGTCAGGTAGCAGATGTCCAACCCAAACTCTGGTGTGCAATTAGCTGATTCAATATCCAAAAGAAGCAGGTAACTGTTGTGATTTGTGAATCCTCTGCCAGGGTAGATAGTTTACAGCATGCAGATATTTCTCTAATGAGGGAGGATATCTTGAGCTCTCAACAGTAAAACATTGTTTTCTTAGTATTCAAAAAGAATGACTGCTTTTTTTTCTTTGGGGATGTTCTTGGCATAGACTGTTCCTGTTATTTTCTTTGTTATTTCCTGGAAGTATTCTGAAAACTATTGATATAGTATGCAAGTTTAATGCAGGAAATGCAACATTATAGAAGTGTAATTACAATTTTACTCAAACATGTTTTTATTTGTTCTTAAATATTAGTTCTTGGAAAAAAAAAAAAGGAGAAACACAACTGTATACATTGTCAAAAAGAAAAAAGTTAGAGGAAGACTGTGTAAAGATCAGACTGTAAAAAGAAATTGAGAAATTAGAGAAACATTAATAAAAGGAAAAATACGGATATCACTGAAAAGGCACCTTTCAGGAAGAAAAAAAGTATGCCTGGCTGTTTCCATTCTAGGAGATCTAGACATGGAAAGAAGGGAATGGAAAACAAGAAAGCTGTTAAACCATTTCTCCTCCCTTCTTTTCAGTGTCATTTCGTAAGGAGTAAGGGGAGAGGGGGAGGTGAGGGAAGGGGGCCAGGAATCCTAGCAACCAAAATACTATGGATGCAAACACCTTTAAAATGTACAACGGCCAGCAAAAGTTCTCAGAGGGTAGCTCACTCTTTCTGCTGCTTCTTCTCCTTCTGGGCAGAGCAGGATGTGCTCACAACAGCACTATGGCTTTGTTTTCCTCACTTCCTAAGGTGGAAAGTTATTGTTTTAATGTCTGCAATGTTTTGATATACAAATATGCCTATAGAATGTTGGGGAACTGAAAAAAAACCCCAAACAATTGCTTGGATGTAGTTTGAAGAAGCAGCTGGAGAAATGCAGGAGAAAGGGAAGCAGTTTTTTGTACAAGTCTTTAGGGTTTATTTTTTAATACTCTATCAGGATTTCCCTTTCTTTCCTAAAATCTGTATATTTTCTTCCTCTTACTCCCCTCCACGAATCTCTCCTTATTGTTTTCTTTCAAAACAGAAATCTGGGCAAAAGTCACAGTAGCTCCACTGAACTCAGTGGACTTTCTCTGGTGTAAGAGATGAAGCATCCTTTTCCCTTTATTGTCTTTGCTCAGTTTTCCCCATTTTTTGCTGTCTCTCCCTGTTAAACAACTTCTTCCTTGTCTTTTTTTTCTGCTTCATTCTTTTAATTTTTTTTTTTCTGCTTCATTCTTTTTAATTTTTTATTTTCTGCCCAGCACTTTCCAGTAAATATCTGTTCTTCACGGCCAGCACAACTGGCAGGCAGGTGTTGACTCCTTCCATTCACTGACAGGAGTAATATTTTATGGCAGAATCCAAAACTGGCCAAACAACAAGCTCACAAGGGAAATCATCATCATCACAAGTACCAGTGACAGTGAAGGTGCCAGTTATCTCAAGTCCTACACTTGGAAGGCGCAGGTTGAACTCACCACTTCATTGTTACTTGATGCTTTTGGTCCCTACAATTTCTGTACCAGGGTCAGTATTTTAGGAATGGAGCAGTAACATATTGCTGTCTATAACTGTCCAGGAGAAGCTGACAGCGGAAACAGACAATCATGTAATTGTTGCTTTCTTTGAACAGGGCTCCAACTGCACTCACATAAATGAAGCAATGGTAGCAGATTTACATGCAAATTATTCTAGTTCAGTGTGGATGTTGATTCACGGAGGATAATAACTAATAACATGGAGGTTAGTTCAACAGATTGTAACAAAGAGTAATGGAAGAAATTTCCACTGGAATGACAAAATTGAAATCAGCTCTAAGTCTTTTAAAGTCATGTAAGCAGTCTTTTTCATACTGCTAAACTTCTCACATAATCTTTCAATTTTTCAATCCTTAAATTCCTTCAAGAATACAACCCCTATTTCATCTATAACAATGCTTATATATTTTCTAATTGCATAAATCTATTTCAGGTATTGCATGAATCAATCCACATACTTAATGCATATTTTTAACTGGTATGAGGTAAATTATTAAGAATATGGTGCAGTAGTATTTGATCATCTTTGAAAGGATAAATGCTCCAATGAAAAAGAATAGTCTTTGTCTGGAGGGCAGTAGACCATTTCAACTTTTGCAAACAAAAATGTATCAAAAGGTAAATCTAGGAAAATTATATTCTAGAACAAAGTGATGGTATGATTAGAACCTGTCTGTTCTCCTTGTGTTCTTGCTCCCAGCGGGGAAAGATCTTCTATAAATCACTCAGAAAAGGTTAAAAAAATTACTGCCTTTTCCCTAAACCAACAGTAAGGTGATAATATAAAAAATAAACATTGTGGACAACATCAAAGTCCAACAGGGCTAAGGAAAAGAACACAGACTGAAAATAGATGAAATACAGGCGTGGGTTTAGGCTCAGCCACAGTTTTGTCTTGTAACATGCTCATTGATAAAAACCTCCACTTTTCACTTTTTTCTATTCTGGATGGCTGGGAAAGAGACATTGTAGATGAACTGCAACACAATGGACATCCCAAAGGCACAATTGATATCTTGAAGGCACAATGCCTCCCAGATTGGTTTGGCTACTGGCAGCTGTGAAATACCTGCAGCTTTGAATTCAGCCCTGGATTCTGCAGAACCATTTTGAGAAAACAAACATAAAATTTTAGGTTGCTTTCTGATTTTCAGAATGCAGAAACAAAGATGGTCTGGGGAACTTCAGGGTATGCAGAATTAGGTGTTCAAACAGAAAGTGAGAAAAATAATTATTATAGGGAGTTTGTGTAATTTTTCTTCAAAAATGAATCTTTGCATCCCTAACTTTCTATGTGGAGAATAGATTTCAAACTCTGATCGACTATGACACACTAAGGGTAGCAGCAGGACATAGCTGCTTAAGGGTAAGTAGTAGAGACCATGCCAGTTTTGTACCTGGGGAAGTTGAGAAGAAAAAGGGGAGTGGCAGTCAATAAACCCTCTATTGACAAATTTTGCCAGCACAATCCAAATCTGCAGGCAAAAGCTGGAGCATGAACACTAGAAAAGAGCTCCTCGTTCCTCTGGCTTACCTGTGGAGGAAGAAGGGTATTTTCCAAACCAGATATTATTTGTCATCACTCGCCTCCAAATTTGCATCAAAAAAACACGGCAAAACTGTTCAAATGTAATTTACCAGAATGGATTTTTGTCCATTAAATTGCTGGTGTATTCATAATCGAGTCTTAGTGTGCTTTTAAACCACTGATAATCTTCTTCATGTAGATCAAATCTTCCAAGCTGTAGGGCAACTGATAGATATTTCCATGTACACAGTTGTTATGAGCATGATTAATGCTTGGATACACTGTTTGCATTTTCCAGTGCCATGTGTAGGATTTACAAAGCCCAGACTATCTCATGTATAGCCAAAATCCAAATAAACTTTGGTTTCTCTGTTCCTGAAGAAGAAACTTTGACAATAGAAGAAACAATTGCTTAGTACACACTTTCTAAAGGATGTGCTGGCCTACGAAAGAATATGTTTTGAAAGTTTACACTGTTTTTACAATGCTTTTGGTGTTTTATGCAAGCTGTCATAGAATGGAAATAATGACCTCAGGGACATGTGTTTATCTTGGGTTTAGACCACTTAAAATACATTTTGCTTTTAACTTTTCCATAGGCCAAAACCACATCAAATGGACCAAAGATGGAATAAACACACAACACTCCTGAGGTCATTATTGTCATTATCACTTCATTGTAGTTTTGCAGAAGTAAAAGGAAAAAAAATGGTGTCTCTTTGTGCTGCTTTTGGGACTCAGCATGCCCGAGTGATGGTGTATACACTATTTTATAAATATTTTCTTTTTAGGGATGTGCTTTGCTTTTTTTTTTTTTTTCTTCCCCTTTTCTCTGCCACTTTTTAATTGTAAATTCTTCTTGTTAATACTTTAAGCTTTAAAACATTGAAAAGCTGGAATTGTAGAAGTTACAGACAGAGTTGCCAGTGCAGTATTAGTAACTGGCATTCTCCAGGCACAGATGGAAACATTTTAAGAAGAGGAGTTCTCATGGAGAATCTACTCCTTTTATGAGCTGAGTCCTGGAATGGGGTTTTGTTTGTGAACAAGTAAATGAACTTCGCACCCCAATGCTACAAAGTTACTGACCCAGTACAGCATATACAGATCAATACTATTCCTATCACTCCAAAAAATGGTAGTGACAAACAAACTCTGCCACCTTACTATTAGGAAAGGCTTACTTTTTCTGTTGACCTTATTTTTAACATGTATATCACAGCTTACTCCTGTCATGTTCTAACATAGTCACTGTGAACTACAAGTGATGAAATTTTTACTTCTCTTTTCAGAAGCTTTAGTTTGCTTCCTAACCTTTGGTTAGGGAAGGGGGAAGAAAAAAATTTCTCTGAAACATCCAACTTAAAACACCAAATATTTGTTCTGTTGAAGTCATTAGCAATTCAAAACATGTGTTTAATATGGTGAGGATTTCACTCTATCAGATGGTACCCAAATGGTACTTGGACTCAATGCTGTGTATATTAGAAGTGTGTGGAAAGTAGTAGATTTTGTCTCTGCAAAGCCACCCAGAACAAGCTGAACTTCACTGGACTTCAGTGGAAAAGAATTTCAAAAGTCCTAGGCTTGTTACATTTTAGGTAAATTATATGTGTAAGTGACTTTTTTTCTTTTGGGTGTTTAAAGATGGAAACAGTATGGTTTGACTTGTGGGTAGATAAGATGACCCTGGCAAAGGTGCTTCCAAGGGAAAGGAAGTGTTGTGCATGTGGGTATGTTAAAGGGAGCTGTTGGCACTCATAGTTAAGGCAAATTGAGGAAATCCAAAATTCTGAAAAGGACTTTAAGGTACTGATTCCCATGCAGGTCTACCAAAGGCCCAGCAGCTACAAGGAGGTGGAGAAATCTCTCTAGGAAGAGCCTAGGAGCAGCATGGAGTCACTGCTGGGCTGTACCTACTACAATCCCAGGGACTTTGAAGAAACACACACCAGCAGCAAATGTGCTGGCTGGTTTCTCTTACTGGTACTTGATTAACAAGACAAGGCACTCAGAGGGGCAAGGATTTACTAACAGAAATGACCCAAACAGCTGTCTGTTCTTGTCCATAAAAATGCCTCCTTAAGAGCTGATACCCACCATGGTAACTGTTCCTAATTCCATGTGGAATCTTCATTTCCATCATAGAGATGCTGGCAACGTGGTCTGTGGGGTACAACCAGCCAAGGCTGTGTGCAGTACAGGGCTCCCCTTGGAGGGAAAAGACCTCCAAGAAGACTTTTCTCTTTCAAAAATCAGGCAACATCTACTGTTGTGGTGGGCTTATATGGCAAGAGTTTTGGTTGTGTTGTTAACACCTTTTGTTGGTATCACAATTTTAGACTTAGAAGAGCTTCAAAACCATGTAATATCTGAGAAATTACACCATTCGAGTTTGAAAAGCATCACAGCTTGGCATGTAGCACAGCAAAAAACATTTAACACCAGGTTTCCACCTGCACCCAGAAGGGTAACAACCATGGAAGAGGAGGAAACTAGGATGTCTGTGATTAGAAACAAATAAATTATGTGGGAAGAAATCTCTTACCCTTTCTTCCCCTAGAAGTCACAGAACTCTGGGAATGACTGTTTCACTTGGAGTGTGTTTGGGGCAGCTCCTTCCGCTGTGGGTACTCCCTGCACCCCAACTGCACATCCGAGGTTGCTCTCCAACCCTCTACTTTCTGCCCCTCAGTTGACTATGGAATTTGATTTCCACCTCCTTCTCTCCTTGTCTAGGTTTGGAAAGGGGCAAGAGGAGGGCAGTGTCCAGGAAGGTCAGGGCACGTTCTCCTGGAGAGCAGGAGAAGGGAGTCAGGGAGAGGAGCTGAAGACTCTACCTGCAGAGTGGATTGGAGCTGTGGGAGGACTGGAAAATGTCTTTACATGTTGATCTCATTTTCGTTTCCAAAATTCAGTATTTCTGGCAGCACTTATTTTTAGTTTGAAGCTCTATTTAACAGTTTTCGAGACTGGGCAGTGTAGTAATTTAGCAGCCCTTATGTGAAGGAAAGAAGGCTGCAGCTTCTGCACTACTTTTAATATTTATTTACCATTTCAATTTTGTAGCACACCGACATTTAAATGTTCTGTTTGCTGTTATTTTGACACCTTCCCTTTATTTACGTATTCTTAATCTGTGAAAACATAAAACTTGGCGCTTGCTATTTAGATTCTGGGGATTAGAGCTGGCTTTTCTTTGAGAGTGAGCCTGGGTGTACCTCGAACACAAGTGAAAAAACTAGGCTGGAGGTAACTGGGGAGTGTATCTTCTAGAGAGGTGATCAACCAGTATTTTCTGACTTCTAGATAAAATATATATCAAGAACTTTTCCTCTACCACTTTAAGTTTCTCTCATCTAAAAGAGAAAGGAAAGTAAAAATTATTGTTAAGAAGTAGTAATTAAAGGTTTTCACGTACAGAAATCGATGTATATAGAACAGTAGATATACAGAGAACAGTTTTGTTCTAAAATAACTGCCTTGAGACAATTTGAGAACTCATCTACCTTGTCTCGACTCTGATGCATTATCTATATGATGGAAGATTTTCACAACAAAACATGAAACCATATATCAATGCAGTCATGAATCTCAACACAAATGGTTAAAAGTGCTTGGTATGCTTTTGGCTATACAATTCCAAGTGAGACCAGGTAATCTTCAGAAGTAGAAAATGAGTTTTCATGAATTAAAATTGCAACAATTAAAAAAAAAAATAAAGCAAAATTCTAAAGTATGAAATTCATTTTAAATAACACACTGAAGAAAATATTTACACAGTTACCTGGAATGATCTGAAGGCAGAATTATGCAGAACTGCTTTTGTGAAAACAAAATCACACAGGATCTTAAGAGGCTACCAGACATATTCTCCTACAGGTGGTCAAAAACCCAGAAGATCAACTCTTCCATTATTTTTTTTTTTCTTCTCTCTCGACATTTTTTTTTCCTGTGGAAATCACTGCTATGTTACTGCCCTGCTTTGCAACAGCTCACCTATGGACCATCTCTGCCTTCCCTCAAAGAGCAAATCTCCATAATGGTCAAGAATTATTACAACCTACATCTTTTATATAGGAACAAATGAGTAAGAAAACTGTAGCATGGCCTGGCAGGATCACGGTGCTTCACTGTAGGCTTAGATAAGTGCACATTAATAGTCTTTCTTGCGTCCAGGATTTAATCACACCTGCAGCATTATTGGGTACAAACCTAGTTTCAAAACTCACATGGAAAGTTGGTCAGTGTCAAACTCGGTGTCTGGTCTGTGACCTGGAATTAAAAATACTATTTCCTCTTCTTCCCAGAGGAAGCCTTTCCTGGTGTGCAGAAAGGAATGATCCTCTGTGAAAGGAAACTGGAAGTTGCTTTAACTTTTTCTGATTTTATGAAAATGTATTTGATTGTTCTGTGGTTTTCCACAAGGCAGTCTGCATCTTAACACCAGAATCAGCTGGCACCTTTGATCTTCTTTGGGGATATGTTCTCAAAGATTCGCTTGGAATTTAGCTGTGTGGCCAGTGTAGAATCAATAGGGTCTATATGATTATATCATATGGTTTGCTGCTTTGAAAATTTACCCTGTTGTATTATAAAATATGCTGTCTCATTACACAGAAATAGAGAGGATTTTTCTGATACCTTATTGAGATAGCAGTTGTGTATTTTTGTTTTTACTGCATCTTCTTTTGATTAGCTGCCTATTTCTTGTTAAGCAATAATAGGAAAACATTTCTTCAGGGTTTCTTTCAGCTCCAGTCTTTCTTCTCTATGAAAGTAAAAGAGGAAGAATTTTAAAGATCTATCCTGTGAAACTGTTACTTCTTTGATTAACATTCAAAATTCTGATACTTCTTTTATCAAATTAATTTAACTTTGAAGAAAGGAAAAAAGCAATACTGATTTTCATAATAGATTTTAATTAGGATGAGTGTTTGAGTCTTGGGAGTCCATCCCATGCATGTTTTCAGATCTCTCTCATCATCCCAGAATCAGAACTCTAATTACCACCCATACAGAACAACTTGTATTCTGAAGAATTTTAATTGCTTCCTTATACCACCGCTATATAGTTTCTATTGCCATCAATGTGCCTGCACTTCTCTTTTTGTGTTTTTATTTCCTTTATTATAGGTGAGCCTGTTTGGTTACATTGAAAAGGATCTGTGCTTAAGCATCTCTCTGTTCTCTTTCTGCTTCTATCAGAATTTATGTGGTTGGACAATTCCTGGCGAGTGTGGGGCATTAGATAATACAGCCTCAGCAGACACAGGGACTATCCTGGGTGTGGGACTCACTGCAGGTTACCCGAACTCCTCAGCCATGGCTCTCCCACTTCCCACAGCAGCAGGACGAGGGTAGGAAAGCAGGGACAGTGATACCCAGTGAGGGAGTGCGGATGAAATCATCATGGACCCAAGTGCTTCTGCTGCAGGTCCCAGGGGTTGGAGTCTGTCAGGATTTTTTTTCCCCTCTGTTGTCCAGGCACAGCTTTTGGCGAGTTGGCTTTAGAGCTAAACAGGCAAGTTCTTGGGAAATTTTTAGTTCGGACTAGAGTCTTGTGAAGTCCATTCACTGCCACTGTAGTGCCTGCATTCATTTTGTTACGTTCCTCCTGCATCCCGGATCCATTGATAATGAAGCTCATGAGAGGGAGAGACTTGTTATTTAAAAGTCTTCACCTGAGGTCCAACTGCAGAGTTAAGGGATGTTATCTGTCAGGTGTTCACACTGCCAACTGTCTTTAATTCCACAGGTAAGATGAATTAGGATAAAGTTCTGTACACTACCTGGCTGCTTCAGGCAGACTTCAGCCACAAGGTCTGCAAGCAATGCCTGAGTCTAGGCAGTCAGCTCTTTTGTGAGATCATCTTTGCTTGCAGTGCCTCCTCAGCCAACAACCAGAGATCGGGAAAGCAGCACAGACGATTCCACAGGGCTTTATTTGTTCTGTGAAGGGGGTCCAAATGCATGGGATACTGCAGGGATTTTTATAGGGTTAAGGTGGAGGGTACAGGATTGAGAAGTGTCCAACTACATAGAAGTTTTAGGTGTGAGATAACCAATTACTAAGAGAATTCAATTCTAACCAATTATCTTCTAGAAAGATAAGCAAAGTTCTAACATTTTTCTAGCATTAGTCATTCTAAGTAAGTTACAGTAATTTCATGATTATAAACTGCACCTGATTATAAGCCGCACTTCCGGGTTTGGTCCAAAATTTTAGTCAAAATGGTGTGGCTTATAATTGTGAAATTACTGTATTTTTCTTATCTTAAGGGAGAGAATTCCAGGGGGGCCCCACTAGGGTATCCATCTCCTCCACACTATCCTTCTCTTAGCAAGACTTCCAGCACACTCAAAGGGTGAGCCTTTGCTAAGCCACATTTATTTTCAGCAGAAAAGGAGAGAAAATGTATGATCCTGATGAACTCTTATTTTCTTTTCAAAGGTAAATGAGGATGTCTTAAAGAAGGGTTATTAATCTAAAGGGATCCTTTCTGGGCTATGATCAGCAAAACGTGATGCAACAAGGAGTAAGCACACTGCTTACACTATGGTGTAGGATCTCGAGTTCACAGAAGGCTGTAGAACAGGGCAGTGGCCACTCTACCAACCCCCATTTGCCAAGGGCTTAAATGACTACAGATTCAATACTCCCAAATCTATTACCTGTTTTGAAATCCTTAAAATATGGTTAACATTCATTTTGTGGAAGTCTACTGTCTTTCAGAAGTCTTAAATTGGGCCTGATGGAGGCTAAAAAATATTGTTAAGATATTAGCAGCTAGGAAAACTCAAGTTCAGGGAGTTTGTATTTGTTTTAGTTTCAGCATTCACATACAGCAAAGATATTCACGTTTAAAAATATCTTGAATGATATTATTGATCTATTCAACAGGGAACAAGAAACTGTGTGTTTAAGAGAAATAAAAAGAGTTTCTAAAAGGTACAATTTAATGATGAATATTTAATTCTTATATGTATTTATTAATGCTTTAAGAAAAGCACTTATAGTGGTTCAACTTTCAACATGTTTTGTTGGAATTATATCGCCTTTTAAAATTGATGTTGGTGAAAACAGCCATGCTGTAGTTTCAACATGTAAAAATTTGGAGCCTTATTAAGGCAGATAAAGGTCTTCACTTATCAGCATATATATATATATAATTAACACAAGTTCACAGTTTATAAAACCTCTTAGTGGTCTCTGTAGGTTCTTGACTGAATATATATTTCTCAGATTTAGGGATCTAATGCTCCCTGAAACCAACAGGGCTTCGCTGACCCACAGTAAACTCCTTAGAAAAATCTACCTTCCTTCAACACATATTTTACTTTGCTCAGCTATAGCCACCTCACACTCACAAACCTTCTCCTGGGCCTCACCTGGGAAGTTGCATTTCATTTTCTAGAAATGAAGTTTGGCTCTTAATTATTGCACCATTTACCTGCCATAATAGACCAGCAACCAGAACTGCACCACTTCTGTGTGTTTAACTCCTCGTGTTCAAAATCATGTTGGGGGACATAATTTTTCAATGTAGAAAAAGAAAAACATTATGGTTTTATTAGATTATTTCCAAAAGTCCATTAAAAGTGCTTAATAATGTACTTATTACAGGTTGAAATATTCCAAATCTTCAATCTGCTTTGGTTTCCAGGCAGTCTACAGTTTTGTGCCTTTTATGATATCACAGAACTGCCACAATAGTTGGATGCCTTTTGATTCATACTGTTTTCCTCTCTGTTTAGATCAATACACTTACTGGAGTATCTTTTTTACTGGGGATTTTAAAATCCAACATTTTGTGGAATTTTAATTTTTTTTTGCAGGACTGGTATCAGGACTGCAGAGTTTTGGTGTTATGGTGGTGACAGAGACCCCAGCTGCCCTAGCGAGCCCCTAGCAAGAAAACCACATATTAACTTCTTAAGTGCTTGCAATCCTTAAGGGTTCAATGTTTCCAGTGCCTTCTTGTAGTCTGCTAAAAAGATAGAGGAGCAGGGAAGGAAATTGTATACAAGTAAATTAGCAACTGACTCCAACTGAAAGGTCAGAATGAGTCAGGTAAAGTACTGTTTTTCTCAGAATGAAAGAAGGCTTTAAAAACCTTGTTCTAAGGAAAAAGAATGTAAGGACAGGAAATGGCACAAGATGTGAATCTTGAGATAAAGTTGTAAGAGGAGAGTAAAAAAAAGGATAAATTGTCACAGGCAAGGAGTAGCATTAAGAGTGTCTAATCCACATTTTGGATTTGGCATACTATAAGCAACTTTATATTAGTTAGCAGGAGAAATTAATGTATTAATGTGTTCAATTTTTCATTTCGACTAATAACTAGAAACAGGCAATGACCACATTGTTTTTCTCTATTAGTACAGTTTTTTCCCTCTGTATATGCTGAACTGCATTATGGTAAAAAGCTAAAGCTACCTACATGCAAACTTCTTACCATGTATTCTTATTCTGTAAGATTATCAAGGTCTTACTAGGTGCTCTGTGATAATATTCTCAATGGCTGGACTTTGGCCAGTCTGTGGAATTACAATTTGTATGACACTCTCATTCAGATTTCCACATTTTGTTTGCAAGTGGATGCATTTCAAGAGTATGGAACAATTCCCTATTATACTGCTTATCTGAAGTCTGCATTTGGCACTCCAAGGAATTATTCCATAGACTTCAGTGGGCTTTCCATAATTTTTGGGAAAAATGCTCATGAGAACCATGGATATATATAAAAATAGATAAACACAAAAAATGTACACATGTACTTTTATGTAAGACTTATATATACAACACTGATTTTCTACCTGAAGATGTTGTACAGATTCTCTTATTTGGCTCCCCCAGGCAAGCAGTTTTTCGTAAGTAGGATTATCCAAGTCACTGAATTGAGGATGAAGAATTGCTCAATATAAATTGAAAAAATTGGCAACCTCTGAGGTCAAAGATCTATACTCACTTCCAGACAGTGTGGAAGAAATGCACTTTAAAATTATTTTTTTAGAGGAAGTCAAAGGCTCTAGCTAGGATACAAATTTGTATTCAGGAAATGTTAATTAAAATTCGCTAGACGAAAATTTCAAAATGGGCATTGAAGGTGTTGATGGCACCTTGCTGTTCAAGCCAAAATTCATTCAATTGTCTCTGTTTTCAGGGGAAATTACTTCACAACAGATTTGACTAGCGATTACTAATATGAACTACTCAAATTTCACATTCTGCTGTGCCAATATCATATTCTAAATACCAGTGAAGAGATATGGGATGGAGTACATCTCCTGTGAGGAAAGGCTGAGAGAATTAGGATTGCTCAGCCTGGAGAAGAGAAGGCTTCAGGGTAACCTAATTGTCCCTTCCAGTACCTGAAGGGAGTCAACAAGAGATGGAGAGAAACTATTTACAAGGACCTGGAGTGACAGGACAAGGGAGAATTGGCTTCAAACTAACAGAGCATAGGTTTAGATTGGATATTAGGAAGAAATTCTTCCTTATAAGGGTGGTGAGACACTGGCACAGGTTGCCCTGAGAAGTTGTGGATATCCCTGGAATCATTGAAGACCAGGCTGTGATGCATTTTTCAACCAAGAAATGAAATAACACATACTTTTGAGATAATTTAGTATAGGAGATAATAAAAAAGTGGATTTTTATTGACGTTCCAGGGGCTGTTATAGAAGAATGTCCACAAAAGCCCACTTCCATGGGTGTGAATACAGTTTTGTAAATTTGGCAAATTAGCCTAGCAGTTGTTAGCATAGCTGACAAAAAAGCACCAAATATGAGGGCAAGTGGTGATGCAATTCCCCCCCAGGTCAAGCCTTGTCTCCAGAGCTCGTCCTTGGTACTAGCTGTACTTTGTTTATGAAAATGTATCTTGAAAGTTGTTCTTAACCATGGTAGCCAGGGAGAACCAAGATAGGAATTTGTTTTCTCTTTCTGCATGGAAAATTGCTGGGAAAATTAGCCACTAATACAATAGGTTACAAATATATGCGTAAAGAATACAGAGAATATATAAGGGAAAAAAAAGCAAAAATCAAAATGGCATCAGCCAGACAGGGCTCGGAGCAACATGGTCAAGTGGAAAGTGTCCCTGCTTATTCCAGGGATTGGAGTGAGGTGATCTTTAAGGTCCCTTCCAACCCATCCTGTCATTCTACGACATGAATTGCACAAAGCACTTTAAAGGTGCCCCGTTTGCTGCAGGGACAAACCTCTGGTGTAGAAAAGAACCAGGCAAGTCAGAAGGAGCTGAAATGGAAAAAGGGAAGAATTAAAAATCTCTTAGAAAGGAGCAATGTCCTATCAGGCTTAGGTGGATACTGAAGAAATAGAGAACTGGAAAAAATATAGGCTCGTCACAGACCTTCAAAACCTACATTTTCTGACAAAGTTGCTCTGTTAGGTCCATACATTGTGGCACAATAAACTTTCAAAGGTGCTTTCATGAAGTGAGGCAATGACTTGATGAGCCCTTACATTGTTTTTCCCTTTATTGTGTTGTTTTCCAATTGCCTTGCTAGATTAAGCTACACAAGAACTTCTGAATGTAGCATACAAATTTCTACACTTTCCAGCAACAACTGCCTGAGCAAGTATCTATTATTTTAATAGATGAAAGTATGAGGTCAGTCTTGAGTCTTTTGGCACATTCCCAAAATCTTCACTACATCTCCAGAAAGTTGATGTGGATGTCAAACTCTTGAATTGAAGAGGTATGCTGAATGCCAGATTAAATTTAATAGCTATGATTAGGCAATCTAGATGATTCATCAAGTATTTCAGGAAGAAATGCACTGCTGATACACACTGGACTCAGTTCCATCCATTTTTTCGTTCTTCTGCTAGCAAAAAGCAAAACGGTTATTTTTTCATATTTATTAATCCTACTTCCAAAAGATTTTTCTGTCTTTTACAATATTTTTTGGTCATTTCACATTTTTCATTGACTAGAAGAGAAATAACTTAATACATTTAATTTGGGGAGTCAAAACAAGCATTGAGGTTGGCAGAATTATGGAAAAGATGTACTTTCCCCAAATATGTTCTTAGTTTTCTCTGTTACCTTATTTAAAAATATTGATAGGACCCATTTATGGATGTACTTGTTAAGTAAGGGGATATCCGTAATTTTACAGCCTTTATAACAGGCAGATTTAAACTGCATTTCAGACTATTTTTATCTCTGTGACTTCAAAATTTGACATGTACCATCAAATTTCAGTTAGTTGATTTAAAAGTTCTCTTACTGGAAAGAAAACTTTCCATTGCTTGGTGGGTTTTTGTGTTGGGAAATTTGGAGGAAGTTTGCAAGATAGGTATTGTACAGAATCAGAGGCAGAGTGATGAGCTCCATGTAGTTACTAAAGTGAAACACCTTAGCTTGGCTCTGGTTTTCATACAGGGCAAGATATCATGCAGATGGTACTGGACAAACTGGCTACTGCTCAGTAACTCTGGCAGATGCTGGCAGGGCATCCACACGAAGATATTCCTTCAGTCTATTTCACATTCTCTCCCTTTCCCCCCAGTTTTTGGCAGAGTATGTCCAATATAATTATCGGTATTTCTTATGTCATGCCTGAATTTTACTTTGATTAGGTGTTTTATATTTAGAGGGTGCTGTGTTTATCCAGTGGCTTTACTTGGCAAATGTTACTGCCAAGAAGATGGCTATGTCATTTCTTACTCAAAAGACCCCCCAGACCACTTAGTTTTTCAGAACATATCTGAAGGGCTTTACTGAAACTCAATATATGCCAGTAGAGTGATGTGACACTCCTACAAAGCTGGAGATCAGTTTTAAAAACAGTAATTTTTTACTTCCAGTCTTCTAAAGAACTTTTTTCTAGACATTTTTGGTAATTTCCGACTACATTATACTCTTGCTTCCTAGACTAATTAGTAAAGATAATTTAGAGCTTTGGAAGTTGGTTTCTGTTTGGCAAAAAGTTACCAACAAGTGACACAGAGTCAGTATATTTTCTTAGCATAATTGCCATGTATTTCAAATGTAGGGAAGAGTCAGATCCTCTGAACAAAAGCAGCACATTCAGCTCACAGATGGTTTTACTTTTGCCAATGCCTCAGGCTAGGCATCTCTCCCTTATCCTACCAGACCTATACTGCCTATCTTGCTTTACTTGCTCTCCAGAATCCATGCAGGCTATGTGAAAAAAGGCTGTGTACTTGGTGATTGTTCACATAACAGCATTTGCAGTTTGGGAAACCCAGTTAGATTAGCAATCCCTCCAAACCATTTGCTCATTCCCAGTATCAGGAACTTACCTGCTCATTGATTTACTTTCCTATGCAGAGAGGCCTATAGTTCTCTCTGTTGCCAAGGCAGCCTCAAAGTGCAAAAATTGTTTAATAATAATGTTCAGCCCCTTGAGAAAGAAAGGGGACAGTTGGCATATTCAAGAGCAATTGACATATTGCCAGTATTTTTGCCCGTGTGACTTTTTGACCAATGAACCAACACTGTTCTGAAATAAAAACATCTCCATTCCAGAAAGCTCTTGGCATTGTATCTTGATTTTATTTATGTTTTTATACTAACTTTTATTTTTATACTAAGTTTTACTCTTGTAACTTAGGAATTATTTTCCACTTCATTGTAAAATGGCTGATAATACATAAGTGACACATAAATATTATTGTTACAGATATTTGTATATTTCTGAGTGCAAACTTGAACTTGCATTAGACAAAGAACATTTTGTTCTACCCTTTTACACTGTTGGTTGGTATTTGCCATTTATAGAATTTTGCAAGACCAGTTAACTCCTGGTTATAATGCCAATTTGTGCACAGCTCTCAAGTGTTTCCTGTAGATGAGACACAAACAAAAGTGAAAGGAAAAATTGGTAGAAATCTCATGACGTCTTCAGATAGGTTTTTGTTTGTGTGAGCATTAATTGCACCAGCAAGGATCTCCCACCAAGCTGTTGTAGTTTGGATGTCCCCAGCCAGCAGCACTTGTTCCCCTGAGGCATCAGGGTGCCCCACAGTTTAAGTGCCAGCTTTGTTATGGGTGAATTTTCAAATGGAGTGTCAACAGAAGGTAGCAATTCTTTTATGTTTTAAGAGATGAATGAACCCCAAACCCAGCCTGGTTTCCACTTCCATTGATTTGAAAAAGTTTTCAAGGTTGAATTTGCTAACTTATATTACCTGGAATGAATTCATGCTGTTCATTTTACTGGTAACCAGGGGAGAGATACAGGCAAGTTAATGTCCCTCTGTTTCACAATGATTCAGTGCAACTAGAAAACCTGTTACTCAGGAGATAATTTTAGTTTGCCATTGAGGTTACAAGGCAGTAAATGGCTCCTTGCTGTATCCTCAGAGTTTACCCAGCTCATTTATGAGGCTGTTTATTGCTCGGTGTACTTAGAACCAAGCCAAATTATCACTACAGTATTAAATCTACATTAACCCCTCTCCCTTTTAATTCATCCCTTCTTTTATTTCTTTTATATCTCCTTCCCCACCAGATATAGTAAAGTGCTTACTTCCTCTGTATTGCTTTTTCAAATAGAAGCAGAGAAAAACATATTAAAAGAGCAAAACATTTTACATGTTAATTGTTGATGGTTTTTTTAGTTCCTTGATTTTAATAGATTAAAATTTGGTAAGTTTTTTTTCCTTGGGGGGAAAAATGTGCTCTTGGTACAAACAATTTTGTTAGAAGGGTAATTAATTGCTTGTACGCAAAGTAAAGTGGTTCACTTATTCTGTTTTGGATCACAACCAACTTATAAAATCCTATTTATATGAAAATTGTCCAAACTTAAGATTCCCTTATGATAGTGGAAAATATTCTTGTAGCAGTCCACAAACCTTTACTTTCTCTCAAGTTGGATAAACACTGGCCAAGTGTTTGCAGGGTTGTAGTATTTTCTAGATTTTACTGACACAAAACGTTTCTTCTGTAGTTCATAAGATTTTTTTTCTAAACATTTTATGCTGTGATATCACTTGGTAGAAATTGTTTACATGTACTTTTTCTTGTGTACCACTTGTAGACTATAGGTTTGTAAGTTCAACTTGGTGTCTCTTTGTTCGTACTCCATAAATTTGCTCCTTATTTAAATGTCTTTTATAACAGCTGCCTGCCATATACCTAATATGGCTGACTGATTTCCAAAATATAACCAGTTTGACAGCTGGTGTGGACAGCAGTCACAGAATGAAGTAGCAGCTCTGTGAAAGATTCATATGGGATCAGCTATCACTAAGCCCTAGCCCTTTATTTAGGAATATTCAGACCTGCACAACTTCTGAAGGCAAAAACGTTATGTCGGATTTTACAGTTTTTTTTCATGAACACTTCTTTTCATGATTCTCTTACTCAAACAGTTTGTAAGTGATTGCAGCAGAGTTGCAGCTGAAGCCCAGTCACCTTAAAAACCTTCAACCCGTTTTAAAGCAGTTCTCAACTGATTTTGGTGAGGCTGGTCCTGACTTTTGCAATTTATTGCTGACGTCCAGCAAGTACTGGAAACTCACTTGCAAAATTTGGTCCTTATAAAAAGTAATTTAAAGTTATTTAAAGTAATGTACTGTTTATAACTGCACGTCAGGTGGGAGCAAGAATCAGGCACAGGCTGTCAAAATGTTTAATCCAAAAAACAGAAGCCCTTTCCAAGGGGATCTAATGATGTGGTGCAACAGCAACACCCACCCAATTTCCAGAATTTTGGTATTGGCACTCATGGGTACAGTGGTTTTCTGTTGGGCTCATTTCTTTAGGGAAGCCCAAAGTGACTTGAATTTAGTAAATTTGTCTTTCCATTGTGCAGATTATGGCAAGTATAATGTCAAGCAGATGGGATTTAAGTTTGAGTGTCTTTGATATGCCACTGGGAGACGTTCCTAACGTGAATAGGTAATGTCAAATAGTCTGTTAAAATGCCCACAGACAAAGCCAATATGAACTCTCAGCATGAGAGGGCATTTGTCTGTATGTATAATAGAGTACACTGGAAACAACACAAGGATGCCAGTGTGGCAAGTTATAACCCCTTTATTTCAGCAACACTGACCTGCTAGTATCAGACATACACTATATACACTACACAACTTTAATCATTTGGAGGTATCTGTTAAGGATTTTATTACCTCACTGGACTGAAATATAACTTAAGCAATAATTTTAATTGACGTGGAGTTCTTTTTTTTTAAGGGAAGTGAAGAAATTCTGGCTTGTAGATGATTCAGGGAAAGAAAGAGTAGAGTATTTTTCTTGCTTTAATCTGAAAGAGATTAGATTTACATTAGATATTACAAAAACGACCTTTGCTGTGAGGTTGGTGAGCCACTAGGAAGATGTTTCCAAGAGAAGCTGTGGCTACCCCATCCCTGGAAGAGCTCAAGGCCAGTTTGGATGAGGCTCTGAGCAAACTGGTCTAGTAGAAGTTGTCTCTGGTAGTTGTTCCTCCCACCGCAGGGGGTTGGAACTTGATGTTTAATTTCCCTTCAAACCTGAACCATTCTATGACTCTCTACAACGTGAGGGTTATTTTCAACATTGTTGATAAAGATTGTATGTGGATCACCCAAAAACTGAACAAAAGACCTCTAGAGCTGCCGCTGGAGTGGTTGGCAAGGGAGTTGCTACAACTGCTGTGTACTCCAGTTCCTCTTCCATATTTTAAAACATGGGTGTGATTAAGAGAAAGCATAATTTCAAGTAGACTTTCAATAGCCAGCTTTGGCTCGGGAGGCTGCATTCCAGAACACAGGCATGGATTTTTTTTTTTTGTCATGTCCCTGTACTCTGTAATTAAATTTTTATTGAATGGCTGACTCTGACTATTATAATGTAATCACTTACAGCTCTTGCATGTAATTCATTAGAACAATAATGAGTTTCAATGAACAGGATCCCCACCAGCGATGAACTCTGAATGATTTCTACAATAAAAATTAATTTGAGAGGGTGGCAGATGTAAGACAGATCATAGCATGCTCAAGATCTGTGCGTACCTAAGTATAAATAATAAATACCCCTCAGGCAAATGTAATATGTTGCAGTTTTTCTGAAGTCATTGTTAGAGGAGCTTCTCAACATTCTGGTACTTTAAAGCCAGAGCATTTTTTTGCATTTATTATTCGATTCTCTATACCAAAATTTTTGATAGCAAGTTTTCCACCAGCCCTGCATCCCATTCAATTGTTTATCTCCAGATTTTCAGGCAGTAAAATTTGTTAATGAATCCTACAGATTACCAGGTGGGCTGTTGTTACACCCCAGTCACTTAAACCTCAGACTAAACCCAAGTTCTTTTGCTTGGGTAGATGTAAAGGAGAAAATTTCAGCCAAATATTCTCAAGAGGTAAAAATACGCAGAAGTTTACTGGCAGGCTATAGAAAATTAAGTAACATTGGCAAAGGAATGAATACAACGTAATATCACTTACCACAGCAAAGATTTTGCCTATTGAGCATAGAAACCCATTCAATGCTAGGTTCTATGAGAAGAAGATTAGAAGAAGAGAGGGAGAAAACCTAAAAGATAGGAAAATCATAAAAAGCTAGACAGTCCTGGATTCAAAGGATGTAAGGCTGCAAGATAAAGGCAGGGTTAAAGGGTGCTTGGCTCCTGATGAGTCTTCTTAAAGGCCCAGGTGGGACCTGTGGTCCCTGGGCCATGCAGGGGTGAGTTAGGTGACACTGGGGGCTGCCTGCAGTGAGCCACGGCTGATGGACACTATGGAGCTGGGCTGTATGGGGGCAGGGTACCTCCTCACCAGGGCCTGACCCATCCCCTACTACACATTTTTAGCTCCCAAGATATCTCAAAACAGATGACCTTCCCTAGTCTCTGCCAGCTGCTTTGCTTGCAGCACCCCTTAGTCTGCTATCAGCTGGTGCCTGACCTCCAGGTGAGGCAGTGTCTGTTATCCTTCCTCTGAATTACTCTGGGTTTTCCCAGGAACACTGCTCCCTAGGTTCTACATTGCCCCAGAGATAGAGAGTTGAGCAGCCTGCCAGCTGAGCCAGCAGGAGCCAAAAAATCTGGGTAGCATGTTGATATTCAGGTTGTTCACCATGGGAATATTCTGGAATTTTCAAATTAGAGTTATCTTTGGGGGGGAAAATAAAATGAAAAAAAATTTTAAAAAATAAGCTTTTGGTTTTTCAGTATTTTTCATGTGTTGGGAGTTCCATTTTTATGCAATCTCTTGGCTGGATTAGTAACACCCTGGCAACACAATCTTAAGAAAATACCAAGAATTACAACTACACGAAGAGGCAAATTTCTTCATCTGTTTATCTTTGATTTTGCATGGGAAAAAAAAAGTAATTTTCAAAATAGATTTTGCTGCAGAAAATTCTATTTGTAATGCACTTTTAAAGTCTCTCTGAAAAAAAACAAAAAAGCTGAAAAGTGCAGATTCCTACATATTTAGATTTTTCTGCACCAAATGGGAGTTTTGTACTCTGCCTTGACTTGATTCCATTGAAGTATTAACCACAGAGTTGCAGTCTTGCTATGCAGAAAGCTGCCTTTCTAATGGATGGGGAACTCTTGGGGAGCAGACATGGGTCAAAAAATATTCAGTTTTCAGATAGTTTGTGTTTCATGACAGCAAGAAAACTTTCCATAGTGCAGGCAAAATAAATGAAAGATCTCTAAAACCAGGTCTTGGAACTTATGGTTTGTTACAAAAGGGTGTAGGGGAAAAGACCCTGCTCGGAGTTGCTACCCGCAGCTTGGAGCAGGACAGTAAGAGAGTGCAGGGTAAGAGAAAGTGGTGGGAGAGGGTGGTAAAAGAGAGAGAGCTAAGAGGAAAAGCTAAGAGTTCTAAGAGAGCTAAAAGTACAGAGAGCGAGGTTCCCATTACAATACAATAAATCTTCCTCTGTGTTGAATATTCTAATTTCCACTAACCAATCTAATACAAGATACAAATCCTATAGCATTTACATACAGCCTATAAGGATCATTACATTACCATAGTGTGTTACACTTTAAACCCCAAAAACTACTCTTTGAACCCCTTCTGCCGAGCTAGCAGGGTCTGCTCTGACCTTTGGACTGTCTGCAAGCAGAGGGAATTGTTCAGTCAAGAGAGGATTACTTTCAGCCAGCCATTTTATTGTTTTCTAGTTATTTAGTAACTAAGGTTTGGTATCTCAAAGATGACTTTCATTTCAGTCTCGCTTATAGTTTCCATATTCTCAAAATCTTTTGCCAGGCAATCATATTTATAAAGTTCTCCTGATTCATCTTTCCCAACACTGGAA
Source organism: Catharus ustulatus (assembly GCF_009819885.2). Classification (NCBI taxonomy): domain Eukaryota; kingdom Metazoa; phylum Chordata; class Aves; order Passeriformes; family Turdidae; genus Catharus; species Catharus ustulatus. The sequence goes on from NC_046224.1 coordinate 66,199,284, forward strand.
TACAGAACCCTTTATAGAGAGTGACTGGATTGGATCTCTGTTCTAGTGTCTGTCCCCAGAAAATTTAGCTCATGTCCTGATTGCAGTTTCAGTTTAGGTATTATAATATTATCCTATTTATGATTCTTATCACTATTGGGCACAAGAAATTGAACAAGACAATGAGGGTCTTGCTGATGATGCAGAAAAAAGGAACTATGTTACAGACCATATGATGAAGGGAAATAAATGTTTGAGGCAACTTTCAAAACACCTCTCTATCCTGTAAAGAGCTTCTGTCCTGGTTTGTTGCTGCTTCAAAAAGGTTAGTTAAAAAAACTGCAGCAAAGCTGGGACATTCCTAATTCTGACAGATAAAGATGAATTGATCACTGAACTGATGATAGTCTAGATGCAGGCAATCATGATTAAATTTTATTTGTTGTGTGCAATACAGCATTATATTCTTATATATAAACTGTTCTAAAGGCTCAGTTTCCCAGAAGGGAAAACAAGTGGGGCAATATCGAGTAGGAGAAAAATTTGAACACAAGAATATGCATGATAATTAGGAATTGTTTCGGAATGCTTTATTAGGTGCAAAACAACCCCCAAAAACCAAAAAAAACCAAAAACAAAAAACCAAACCCCAAACCCAGCTCTGCAATCAAGAAAGGTTTCTATGGCTAAAAAAATCCAACTAAAATAGGAGAAGGAAATTACAACTGCTTTATGAAAATAAATTAAAACCCTATAAGAAAAGTATGTAGCAAATGAAAAAACGAGAAGCCCATCATAGGGAACACAAACCAACATCTAGGAAGGAAAATAAACTGACAGAAAAAACCTAAATGCATCAATAAAGACCCCTCTGCACCCAAGAGGATGCAAAAATCAGGAAAGAATTTGTAAAGCCCATGAAGAACAAATCAGATCTCTGTGAATATCTCAGTGTTGGATAAAGGTGACAAAATTTTCTAGTAATGTACATCAAGATATAATAAATTGATATTTTATAATTGGAAAGAAGTGGCATTATATTTTAGCATGATACTGAAATACCTTTAGCTAATATTTAGGAGATTAAATTGCAATAGTTAAAGCCAATTATTAAAAGAATTGGCCAAGGAATGTCTTGAAGTGAAACTGTGGACACTGAATTAATCTTTAAAGATGGGTAAAATGCCAGAGTACTGGAAAAAAGGCAATGTGGTTAGAATAATTTAAAAAGAAATTAAATAAATTGAAATAGGCTGAGTAGGTTAGTTAATGTAGGGATCCTGGAAAAAAATATGGAAAACCTGAAGTGGACATTGCCAAATAAAGGGTGCAATGATGGGTGCCTTATTGCTGCCTGTCAGAATGGTTGTATGTTAAAAAAAAAGGCTTTCTTGAGCATACCCGATCTCTTAATTTTGTTGTGTACTAAAACAATATAGTTGTCTTGATTCAAAACTTCTTATAAATATTTGACATAGTCCTGCAGAACAAAATAGAGCACAACCCTAAAATGTCATATTAATTTAAATAAATTTAATCTATATTAAATTAATTAGGATCTTATAAAATCGTCTCAAAAGGAAATAAAAATGGGCATTACCAGCCAGAGAAGGGATATACAATGTTGGATTTGGTTAGTTGGTAACTTTTGTCTGGAAAACACAAAACAAGTCCTGTCTGACTTCATGAAGTGAAAACCTGTCAGGGAAGCAGACCACGTCTTACAATGAGAACTGGATAACTTGACATAATGAGCATGTTTAAACAAACATGCATTTTCATACTGTTAAATACGTGTTCTTTTGTCCAAAACAAATGTATGTTTAAATCATATTTACAGTTTCAAGGTCTTCTATGCAGCACACAACAATAAGAATTCTTTAGAATAAATAAAAACTGGTTTATGTGAAACTTGAATAAAAAACCCAAAATTATCTTTGGCTCTATATGCCCAAACTTTTCTGTATTAATAATAATCTGAAATTGCCATTGTACACAAAATTAGTGAGATTATTTTAAGCAAACTGTGTGAAGTGGAAGAATAAAATTGGAAAAAAAAATTAAAAAGTGGTCTGGAAAGGATGTTTCTTAGAAACTTCAGAAGCACAAATTATCTGGTTATTTAAGACAAGGCTAAGGGAGATTGTTGGTCCTGAGCATCTGCATAAAGAAAAGAATATTAGGAGACAGGTATCAATCTAATAACATTAAGTAACTAAACAAATGGCACTGCAAGATACAGTAGTTAGAAAATTCAAACCAAATATTTATGAGATTTGGACTGCAGAAGGTCAACTATTGTAACAATTTATATAAGGATGTCATAGTTCATCACCTGAAGCTTTTTAGTCAAGGATATTTTTATACTTGCAAGTTATATTTAAAGTTTACTCAACAAGTTACTGTGAAGTTCCAGAAGTCATTATATTATCTTCTCTCCATTAAAATGTAAAGAGATTGCATCTTGAAATGTTTGACTTTGTTGCAAAACCACTTGGCTGTTTAATAGTAACATGAATTTTGTACTAATTTCATAGATTATACAAGCCTCAGAAAAACAATGGATATTCTCATATGGAATCAAATGGAGTTTTCTCTCTGGTTTCTTTAGCACATACCTCTTTTATCTTGCCAGCTCCAGTGACAATCATGAGTTTCAACCTAGAACTTCAGTCCAAAAAGAAGAGGATGATATTAGAAAAAATTTCCTTTTGAAGCTTTTCTGTGGGTAAAAGGGAGAAACAAAAACAAGACAAATATTTGTTTGCCTTCTTTCCATCTACCTAGGAACTGCTCCAGTATTGTGACTGTGTGAAAAGAAGTAAATTCCCAGCATTCCCAGTATGTTAATGCAAAAACTCACATATAGGTTGCACTTCTATGTAGTTCTGGAGCACATTTTGTGGCCAAATTTTGAGACAGTTAAAGTGGTGCTGAAATAAACGATTCCAGAGGTACCAGGAGAATGAACACTGCTGGTAGATATTAATGATTAGTATGATGGACAGGAATGGGGCATATTCTTCTGGGCAGAGCTTTGATCTCTTTGCTGTCTGAGAAGGTTCACTGAAAACTTGCTGTGGTGTGCCTGGATGGTGCAGATCTGTGGTGGAGCTTAAGCATCCTGCAATGCTGAAGATGTTTTTAGTGTTTTTAAATCATATTGTATGAAACAGATTTTTCAGGTCTGAGGGTTAAACAAGAGTAAAACAAAAGAAATCTAATGGATTAGTGTTAAGAGTACAGTTCAGTTTAACATTTTCTCATTCTACATATTTCTCTTTTCCAGCAATACACTTTAATAGTTTCCTTACATCAGGTGTAAGCGAATTTCCCTGGAAGTGCTATGGCATGCAACTGCCAGCAGAGATTCTCCTGTGTCCCCATTTCCATCACTCAGAAATGAATAAATTTGCAGTAATAGGGGTTCATATGACAACAAATCCTTTCCCTGATTGTAGCAAAGCCCTCTTATCTTACAGATGAATCAACTGAAATCAAGTGAACGTGTAAATATACTGACTTCTTTCTGTCCTTCCCCACTTCAGTCTTCTCCTGTCTTTAGGTACTGTCTTCCTCCTTGGTCTTGCAAGCAGGCAAGAAATTATTACTGAATTTATGGAGCTATTCCCATGAGAGTTTATTTCATACACACTTATTAACATGACTAAGACTTTAAACCACAGAACTTTTAAATGCCTGACTGGATTAAAGACTGAACTTCATCATACTGGTGGTCCCTTCCAGCTGCTATGAAGTCATAGGGAGAAAGATGCTTGCACAAAATTGATGGTTAAATGTTTTGTTGAACTTAAATTATGATGAGTTAAGGGATGAATATAGCAAGAAATTCTTTTCTGTGAGGGTAGGTGAGGCCATTGCACAGGGTACCCAGAGAAGCTGTGGCTACCTCATCCCTGGCAGTGTCCAAGGGCAGGCTGGATGGGGCTCTGAGCAACTTGGGATAGTGGAAGGTGTCCCTGCCCATAGCAGGAGGGTGGAATAAGAAGGTCTTTAAGGACCCTTTCAACCCAGACCATTCTATGATTCTATGATTTTGTCATAGTTTAAAAATATGTATTTTTTCATGCATCTTTTTGAGTCTGCAGTGCATCTCCAAGAAACAACACTATTTACAACATACTGTTTATCTCTATAGGGTCCTAATATGTTTATTTAAGGCTGGACAGATGCGATCTTTTTCATTTCTGAACACTATTGAAGCAGATCCATAGGCCTCAGAGTTTCTGATCTATTTAGTGAAGAGGACACTGTAACTTTTCTTAAAGGGTCAAGAAATAAGACAAGTAACCAAAAACCTTCTTGCACTTAATTCTCATAGATACTGTAAAAGCAGAGTTGGGAACTAAAGCTTCAATTTAGGAATTCCTTCTTTAATTTTTCTGTCAAATAGATCTTTTGATAATGTTCAGAGAGCTTTTAAACTATTTTATTTTCCTCTCAGGTCAACGTGAGGTTTGCCAGGTGGTCAGCTTTTTAAGCTATTGCACTTCCCATTTAAACGGGAACATAAAGATTATTACATTGCAATTGGCACGCATCAGGGTTCCTTCTATTTTACCACCAGTTGAGATTTTAGGGATTTTTGAGCTGTTCAGGGGTTGAAAAGAAAACCAAAGAAATCATTTTATCTAGCTGAAGATAACTACTTTTTTCACAGCAAAGGTAAATGAAACCAATGTATTTTGCATAATGAAACAGATGACAAACTGGGCAAACTGATCTATTAATGAGCTTCCTGTAAAGCAAGAATACATAAAAATGAGCAAGGAGCAGAAGAAATCACTCTGATCTTCAAATTTAACAACCATTTCTAATCAAAGAGTATTCTAGGATATGTGACTTCTTTTGCTCCCTCGAATGGTCACCACCATTTGAATTAAAAAGTGTGTTGTAAGGTTAAAATGTAAACCTCATTACAAGCAACTTATTCAGGTGTGCAATATTATTATTTGGAGGAAAACTTATCTACTTGTCTGTCAGGTGTTAAAGTATTGTCAGTTAGAGATGGCTATTTGCAATGCTAAGAAAGAATCACAGACAAGAAGAGGTGGCCACACAAAATACAGTAATTTCATGAATACAAGTCGCACTGAGTATAAGCTGCATCGCCGGGTGTTGGCAAACATTTTGTTCTTTGTCCATAAATAAGCCGCACCTGAGCATAAGCTGCTCTGTGTTCGCAGCGAGGACCCACATGCAACAAAGTTGCCAAATAGTAATAGAATCGTGGCAGGGCGGGGTTTACTGGCTTGGCTCGGCCGTGCAGGTGTGGGGCTACCGACAGGGCTGGGTGGCCCAGCTTGGCGTTGCCACTCGGCGCGTCCGCTCGAGGCCGGCCGCCGCCACCACTGGGCTCGGTCACCCCGGCCCGGTGCTGCCCCGTGATGGCAGGCGGGGCACAGAGCCCGCTGGCACCTGCGGCGGTGATGGGAGGCGGGGATGGAGCCACCCTGCTCCTGCGGCGGTGGCACGCGGGGACGGGAGCCCCCCGAGCCGCGGGGCCAAGCAGGAGGGAACTGCCCCACCTTTCCCACCCCCTGTGCTGCCTGCACGGAGCAGCTCCACCCGCTGTGCAACAGAGTAACCAATTTGTAACAACTGCGTAAATGCCGGGTTTTACTGGCAGGAGCTCGACTTTGCAGTTTGCACTGACTGGATTTGCACTCCTGGGGTTGAAAATGTCAGAAAATTATTCACATTTTGGCGGCTCCTGAGTATAAACCGCATTTCCGGTGTGGGAGCAAAATTTTGGTCAAAACAGTGCGACTTGTATTTGTGAAATTACTGTACTTTGGTTCCCTCTTTCTTTGAGTGTTCATTGTCTTTGTGACAGTTCTCCATCATCCACTGTGCTACCCTCAAAAACAGAACTAGAGAGTTCTGAAATGAAGGGGGGACCTTGCCCATTACTCAACTTGACTTTGATCAAGTCTGTGTCAATGTAATTTGTAATCCTATTCTTTCCTGAGTGCTTCAATGGAAGCTTCTTTAAATCCTGGGGCTGTATTCTTTGGGTTGATTGCATGGAGAAAAGACCCTTCCCCCTGCCAGAAAAGTGCCAGGCTGTGCATTCAGTAGGGTGTGCACGTGTCCAGCCTTGCACAGTGAGCAGTGTTTATGCAAACATCCTGTGCTTAGAGAGCAGCTGTTCCAAGTGCTGCTGTTTGCAATGGGGCCAGTTGGAGCTGCATCCCAGCTTTGATCCCTCCTGATTTCATGGTGAGATGCCTCTTTTGGAGGAGATTGCTGATAGACACATACTGGTGGTCTTTTCTCATCTAGGGCCTAGGCTCTGAGGTGCTCTGGCATCCCCCTGTGCTATCTGCTGCACAAATCCCTAGTAAATGACAGATTGTGATACCCAAAATATAAAAGCATTTAAATAGTCCTAATATCCCTAGCCCTACGGTGTCTAAGCATCATCTAGAAAAGGTTATCAAGCTAATAAATCTAATTCTCAGCTTCCCTTGAAGGAGCTGAGACTTGATTCCTGGTAATTGTTGATACAGAAGTTAAATCCAAGTGCTGCTTCTGAAGATACAGTGGAGAGACTGCTTTTTTTGTAAATTATACAAGCCAAATAAGTATCAAATAATGAAGCCTATAACAAAGATCAATTACTTTAAAATACTTCCCAGTACATTGCTGCCAGGCTAGCTGTCAGTCTGCCTGAAGAAGCACTAAATACAATGCAAGAATTAAGAAAAGGAGGAAGTCAAGCAACGTTGTTCTTTTTCTTTCAGTCACAAACTGTGTTGGCTACTGTTTTCACTCCAGATGTGGCCAGAGGTATCCTTCAGAAATGAGGTTTGGATTCATTTGGGTTGATATCTGGTCTGTTTGTGAATGTTTTTGTCTCTGTTCCTTCTTTTAGCTCAGCCATCATCCTTCTTCTCCAATAAATATAAACTTTGATTAAAAGTGAAGCCACTGTTAGACAAGAGAATGTGGCATAATTTATTTCTAGTATAGATTGACACTTTATTCCACAATATTTTGAAGGCCAGGTGCTATAAAAGTATGGAGAAAGAAAAATATCAGTCCTAGTTCATATTCTAACAATTTAGTAGTAGATGTTTTATTGGTTTTTACAATGTGATTGTGATTGGGGGAGGAGTGGCTCAGTATCCCATTAAAGGGAAAAAGAAGCTGTTTAGAAGGACATGATATTTCTGCTTGTTTTTATTTACTGGTTACATTTAGAAGGCACAAAAAGTTTTGCTTCTTGGTCCATTTTCCATTCAGAAAAAAAGAGAAGGTATATTAATAGTTTCTAGTATTTAGGTTAGAGGTGTGGTTTGTTTCCTGCATTTTTCCTTACAGAAGGATAAATAACAGCAGCAGCAACAATCATAAAAACAAATGTTGATTCTTTTAATAACTCCCCCTTTGTAATAATGCAATGCTGACTTGGACGATAGGTGCTCCTTACACTGCAGAAAAATTCTAGCACCTTTACAAAACTGTGAGAGATGGACTGTTATTGGATGCAGCCCAGGATTCATCCTGGATTTAGTACAGGTTTGGAGAAGGACTGTTCATTATGAAAATGGGCATGGCTGCATGGATTTTAATTATCTGAAGTTAGGTTGTGTTTAGTCAACAACGTGTTGAACATGATTTTTCCATACCTATAATAGCAAAGTCATGCTCATGCCATGTATACTGTTCTTCTACAAAAGGGAATACATTTCCTGCTTGGATGTCTTTCAGTGTTTTAGTATCTACTTCAGAAAGCACACAGTCGAGTAAGAAAATTTAAAAAAGGTCAGCTTTTGATTTTCTTTTTGTTTTGGTGGTATGGATCTTTTGATGTTGTTATGTTTTTTGTTTTTTTACTTTTTTGGTTTCCTTTAAACTCCCCACAGAAAATCAGTTGTGCTTGTTTGGGTTTTTTTTCCTAGCGTGAATTTCACATCTGCACAGTTGTATATACTCAAATATTCTCATTAGAGAATTATTATTTTTAGAATTATAATGCTAATTGAATCTCAGATTGGTCTGAGCCTCCAGCATAGCTGCATATTGAATGAAATGCCTCTACTCACAGGACTGCATTTGAATACATCTTATGCTTTGGATGTGTTTAATTCTACATAGGGAAGACCTCGTTGCTTGAGAATGAAAGGAAATCTATTTTTACAGTGCATTAAAGACAGGTGTGTCAGAGGTCATTCTTGATCCATATGCTGTCACTGTTTATTCACAGGGATAAGGTAGTTCTTAAGTTAGAAGAGAAATCTTCCATTTGAATTTAATGCAGCAGTTCAAGATGTAAAAGCCTAATGTCTTAGTGCACTCCAGGAAAGTGAGGAATTTAAGTTATTACAGAATCACAGCAAGGTCTTGGGGGCCTCTGTCACAATGATTTGGTGTCATCTGAGGTAAAATGGAAAGCAACTGTCCAGAGGAAGAACAAAAGAAATAAAATTCTAGTTAACCAATCTGTGCTGTTTATACAAAGACCCAACATAAATGGAAACTGAAGATGAAGAACTCTGTATCAGCTCATCCTTTGAACCTCCACTGGAGTAATTACATTTTTAAAATCTAGATTTTTCTTTTTTTCTCTCCCATTCTTTCTTTAGATCTTCTTGTTTTTACACTTGAAGGAAAAAAAGAAAACTAAAAAAGCTATTGCAATTCATTCCTGTCCATAGGGAATAGCACACCGGCCATAAACCAAGGAACTGTATTAGTACATTAGTGCTGAAACCCACCAAACGAATTAAATAAGTATTTGAAATGAAATAAATAAGCTACAACTTGCTACAAGGTTTCTAAAGAAGAAACTTTGCACCCAGCAGTGACTTTGAAGTTTCACTTTTTTTTTCTTTTATTTTTTTCTTTTTTTTTTCTTTTCTTTTTTTTTTTTTTCCTGATGTGTTGGTGTTCAGAGTCCATGACCTCTGTGCAATCCCTTGAGGATGTCAGAGATCTGAGAGCCATTGTTGTGCTGAAAAGGTACTGATCTAAATGCAAGAGAATTGTCAAAGCTCCCCAGATTTTGTTGTTGCTGCCGTTAAGGACAGAGCAAAATAACAACCAGAGCTGGAAAATTTCTGTCCTTTGAGTAGATTTTTGCAGAGTAAAATTAAATATCTTTGCTAAAGTACTGTGATGAAAAATTTAGTAACCAACTGCATTTTGGGGGGTTGATGGCAACAATGTTAAAAAAACCAAAACTCGTATAAGTGAAAAGAGCCCTACTAAAATAAAATAATTTGACTCCTGCTCTTACCAAAGTCCATTTCAAAACTATAACCATTCTAGGAAAACACAGACTGAACCTAATTGTTCTTGGTATTTGTAACAACACTCTCCAAAGTGCTTTGTAAATATTCAGTGTTGTAAATTAACTTATCTGCAAAAAGTTCCTAGAGATAATCATGCAGGACTGTTATTACCAGTTCTGCTAATTTTCTTATAGCACAATTGGCCTCACAACTCCCTTTTTGTTAGACATAATATTCACAAAAAAATATAGACATCATGTGCCTCAAAGGATTTAGAATATAAGTGGATCTGACAAACGGAGTATGATTATCCCTAAATTGTAGTTATAAATGTGAGCTACAGAAAGAGAGATTCTCTCTTGCAAAACAGTATGTGAGATCACCACCCACAGCCCTTGGGGACATTTTGGTATGTCTTCAGCTGACACTGAAATAGACTTAGGAAACTTTAGATTTAGGGACTAAAAGAGGTCCTGTGTCCTATATCCTATTCTTTCCATGTGGGTTTACTCTGCTGGGGTACCCTGGTTCCCCAACAAACCACATTCTTTGGTTTGGAGAGTTTTCTGCTAATTAAGGGAAATTTTCTTAAATTTTTTGAACTGTGGGATGCATCAGGAGCACTGATATTTGTATATCTGTCTGTCTCACTGACTCCTAATTTCTTTGGATGCATTTATTTCTTATGTTGCTCATTAAGAAAATAATCCCAATTACTCAATGTAAAGAAATGCAGAGGAAGTGTGGGGCTTCAGTACAATTTACTTGAACAGAAGGTAGGAAACATTAGTATCGATGCATTCCAGGACTTGCTAGCAAAGCACAACTAAATTTCACAGCCAGAGATATTGATTCGATTAAAAATTGTTTTAAGACTTGTAAATGTCACTGGAACTTAGCAAAATGAACATTATTAAATCCTTCTGGTGATGGGGAAAACTAACAAAGAGATTTACAGTGGTTTCTGTAATTAATTGCTCTGTCATGATTTATATTAACTTACAGTACAACTCCATTAGCTCAGACCTGTCATCTCTGCTCAAGGAACCACCAAGTAATCACTACCACATTAAAGAATAAATTAGTTTTTGGCTTGGAGCCTAGTTGTAGAATGTTCGTTTGTGTCTGCTATAGACATATGTACCTAATAAAGTTGGGAAGAATGAGTTAAACTATGTATATTTCAATGTCAGATGACTGCATTTTAGAGATTATATGATCAGCATTGTTCGTTAAGCCTAATGAAACATTTAATTTCTGTTGCTTGCCTCCTGTTTTGGTGAACACCTTTGGATGAACTATGAAGCAGGAGATGATTGAAAATAGGTAGGTCTCCTGAGATCCTCCTTCCTTCACATTCTGCAGCCTGTGGTTGTGGTAATAACTTCATATGGTTTTTGTTAACACTTCATTACCCCTAACTTGGATAAATTGTCCTCCTGCTTCTTCCCTAGTTGCAGACACATGGGTGAAGCCAAAGTCTTAGCTACTACTTACAGTAGATTATGGGATTTGTGAGGTTCTATCAAATTATCTCTGGCTTTGATAGTTTGAAGATGTTTCAAGTGGTTTTTCTGTTAGTGTGTTATGGCTTGCACAAGAATTTGTTTTACTTTTCCACATATGTTGTAATGTTCTTAGGAGTCTGCAAGGGAAGTTTTCAACCAATTTATCTTTTTTAATTCCCCTCCCCCCTGCCCCTGGGTCCTGGATAAATCCTGGATAAATCCCCTTAAGGCATATCAGTGTGTGGCTGGGGAAGGTAGCCGTGGTACTTGGAACAGGAGGCTGGCTGTTCCACTGAAGTGTCGTGTGGTTGAACAAGAGTTGTGGGCAGACTTCATGACTTGTGAATGTGCATCACATGTAACACCTCAAAAGGCTTGTTGTGCATTTGAAGCTTTCAGTCCTTCAACAAGCTGCTGAAATTAAAACTGTGTCATTTATTAGCTCTGTTGTCCAAACAAGCACATTATCCCTTCCCTTTAACCAACAATGGAAACCACACTGACAACCTTGCTAGTTTTATTGTTTCCTGCTGTTTATGGGGTGTTACACAGGTCTTGGTTGTCCTTGGAGCTAATATAAGGACATGTGAGTCAAAAACCTAATGAAAAATCCAGACAGGCCTTAGCTGATCTTGTAGCTAGGAAAAATACGAACCTTGGTTGCTCAAGAAGACCTAACAGGCCTGCAAGCAAGCGAGACCCAAGACAAAGGGGAGTGGCTTTTAGATGAAGGTGAGAGATTAGATTGAATATTGGGAAGAAATTCTTCCTTGTGACAGTGATGAGGTCCTGTCAGAGGTTTCCCAGGGAACTCATGGATACCTCATCCCTGGAAGGGTTCAAGGCCAGGCTGGATGGGGCACTGAACAACATGGTCTAATGAAATGTATTCCTGCCCATTGCAGGGATTTGAAGTCCCTTCCAACACAAACCATTCTGTGATTTAATGAATATGCACAAGCTTAGTAGTGGGAGATGAGTCAGCGTGGCATCCCAGGCAGAGGGAATAAGTTGGCCAAGCAGTAGAGATGTGAGCTATTAAATAGATATTTTGATGAAGTGTCCTGGACACAAGTGATGGCTTGGAGTGATGTCACATTCCTCCTGTGAGCTTGAGATAGCTACAGCTGAAGCAGGGTCAGATGCAGAGCAGACAACACTGAGAGTGCTTCTAAAATATACGGTGTTTTTGCAGGTTCTACTGGACACTGATTATGCAGTAATTTTATACAGTAACATATTTTATATTAATGGTAATTTCCTTTCCTAGTGTCCCAGAGATAAAGTCAAAGCCATGCCTGGCATGTTCATGGAAGTGGCCAAGGCACAGATTTTTGTGAGCCCTCCATCTGTTGATGCCAACACAAGGACAGGAAGGAGTGTGAGATTCAAACCTCCTTTCTATGAAGGGCTCTGTGAACTCCCCACTGTTTTCAGTATAGAACTACAGTAAAACTCAAACTTTTTTTTTAGTCTGTGAGTTTACCAGATATCTTGGCACGATGACTGCTGTGCCTTTCTTTGAATGCCACTGCACAAGCATTAGGTTCAGTGGCAAGAGACACTGTCATTTCTAGTGTCCCAGACTGCTAATCTTTAAATATTGTTGTATCAGCCAGCTCTTTTCTACACATGCCATCATGACTGGCACTGCCAATCTACTATTTATGTGGATTATGTTCAAACCATCTGTTTTAAAATAATAGTAACGATCTCTTGAATAGAAATATGTGTGCTGACGTAAAGTACAGGGCAATGCTAGAGAAGTATTACAAAATGGATGGACATTAATTTGCAAATGTTCAGTGATGGAAGAGATATATATCTATTAAGTAGTCCCAAGAGGAAGAGAAAAACAGGCCAATAACGCCCCCCTGTTATTTTGCTGGACATAACTTGGATCAGAGTTTGTTCCAGTGTTTAGAGACAAACCTACTTTTATTTTTCAGTTCAGACCTAGTGGGAATTATTAAAAATGGTGCAGTTGTGATTCTAATACTCCCCCCCAAACTCGCAGAAAGCACAGATCACTATCCAAACTTTGTGGTTTGGTCTCACATTTCTTATGCAAGTTTTCAAAATTAGCCATGAAATGAGGTAGTGCTTTTGTACAAACTTGATGGAAAATGGGAGGTAGAAAATCTCAAGAGAATATCAGTTTTCAGGACATTTCAGTATGTCCTGAATTCAGTGGGAATAAAAAATCTGTGGCAATTGCTTTTCTTTTAAAGATCAATCTAAACCTCTAGCTTTAAATCTAGTCTTCTAGACTTCTGGCTCAGACCCATCACAAAATGTTTTAGCGCTTCCCTTTCTTGTGCCAGGCAAAATCAGGCGCTCTTGTCTAATTTGCATTTCCAAAGAACCCATAACTGCAGTCTCTCCAGTGAGTGTTGAAGTGCAGCGACATACAAAACCATTTTTAAAATATTTTATTTTACAAACTTCTGAGAATATAACGATCTGATTTAGGTCAGTCCTTACTTTATGTGAACATGCTCATTTCTTAAGTCGACGTGGTTCTTGGTTGTACTTTTTTTCTGCTGAAACTTAGCTGTTTAATTTTGAGAACATATTTGCCAAACCAGTGTCTAATGTGATCATAACAAGGCAAGGGGGTATATTCTCCTGTCAGATACCTTCCATTAACATCAGAGCACTTCCCACTTTCAGATCAAGGGAATCTTTACTTGAAGAGGGACTAAATAATGACCACAGGCTTTGTCTGGGCTTATTTGTTTGGGCTTATTCAGACTGTCTTACTAGCAAGAACAAAAACATCCTAGTGAATTATTAATACACACACCTGTTTTACCTATTGCTCTCAAAAACAAGAGATTTGTTTATTATCTGGAATTCTGTTGCATTTTTTTAACTGGTCCAAAGTTCTTTGTTGGATTCTTTTCCTCTGCAGTCTGGCTCCAATTCCAGATTAGTTACCGGCAGTGACCGAACACACTGTTGAATTTAGTGTATCCAGCAGTGAAATGTCAAAGTGTGTGATGTTTGCATCATCAGAAGTGTAGCTAGATGTACCTACAAAAGCTTTTACCCCTTTCAGAAGTGACAATGCAAGAGCCTTTCCAAGTCAGAAGCAAAAGAACATATAATCTTACCACTTTCACATTCATATTTTAGTGTATGCAGGAATTGTTTTTACAGGCAGAATAGTTGATAATAATGTTGTTATTATAAATTATTATTCTGCAATCAGTGTCTTTTAAGAATGGGCTGATGATTTATACTTTCCATATAAGCATGGATTTCTTTAAATGGAAAACAGTCAAAGTTCATCAGGTTTTGAACATATAAATTTAATCACTCATCACACAGTAATTGATAATCTCATACATAAATATGTCATATCACCTATTCAAAGATGCAAACCCCATATGCCAAGAGGAATAGAGTCCACACTTGGGGTCTAAAGGATTAATCAACCTTGCAAATATATTCCTCAATGATTCTGCAGACCAATAAAATCCTTGACCACGACCTGATACCAGGCCCTTTTTATGCTAGAAATTGTTCAATAGCAGCTTAACAGTTTTGGTACGTGGTATTAAAATATATTATAGGTTTTGTAGATGCTTCTCCTCTACTTACCAGCACTCTAACAGCTCAGAGATTAAGGTGTTGCCACTTGCCCAGAGCTCTGTCTTCTCTTTCAATCCCTTCATGAAATGACATTGTGTCTCCACCTCTCTCATTTTGTTCATTAAAAAAAGCTTTATTTCAGAGAATAAAATAAAATCCCTGTGTAATCTCAATGCATTCCCTTTGCCATCCCCTGCTTCCTCAACTGTTTTTCCTGTTCTGATTAACAACCAGAGACAATTTAACTCCCTTAATTAACTCAATGGATTTATTAAGTGTCTAAACTGGATCTGAGAAACTCAGCATCCACAAAGCTTTGGGTCATGGTGCAAAATTTCAGAATAGCACTTGACTCACTGCAGAGAATTTTGGACAGCAACATTTACAGGAGTAGCGTTATTGATCATTACACCACACCACTCCAGTGGATCAACAGCACTTCTGGTGCTCAGTTTGGCTCAGGGTCTTGTAAAACTTTCTGTTACACAACCTGGCTAACCTTGCTACCTTATCACCTCCAGCCACTGGTCCATCTTTATGTTAGCACAGGTTCTTTGTTTAGGAGTTTGAATTACTTATTGCCCAGACACAAACATTTCTGCCATGTTCTACCCCTTAAGTATTTCTCTGTGCTTAGTAACCTGATTTCTGGAAGTGTCACTCTCTGTCAATACTTCAACTAGACTAGTCCTTTGCACTGAGAAGACAGAAAGTCTCTGCCAAAAATGGCTGTGAATCAAATTAGCAAAAACAACTGGGATCAAATGCTTAGATCCCAGTGTTTCCAAACATTGAACTAAACAGGGAACAAAAGCTGTAAATCATGCAGCCACTCCTGAGCTTTGTGAAGATACTTTTGCAGTGTTCTACCACAGCCTGTCACATCAGATATATTTGGACTTGTTCTTGGAAAAACGAAGCTAAAAAATATTATAGTAATCTAGGATAGAAGCCTAAAACTAAAATAACTGGGAACACTATGGCAAGGAAGCCTTTTAATGGTGTGTTTTAAATTGCTTTATATGGATAATCTTTGGCTGGTAGAGGACAAGGGGAAAAAGTTGCACAGAACCTCTGCAGAGCAGCTCAGGAAAAAAAAAAAAAAAAAAAAAAAGATACAAGTGGTTTGGCAAGAGATCTGGAAGTAAAACTGTGGCAAATTTACATGAGATGAAGTCTGGAAGAATGGAGGGAAATCAAAAAGTGGGGAGAAACTGTGCCCTTCCAAACCAGCAGCAGCAAACACAATGATACTGAGAAAAGTCATAATAAGTTTGAGAGTCTGCAACTGCTTCTGCTGCATGGAAAATAGGAGCTGTCTGGGAAAATGGGCTGTGAACAAAGAGTAAAGGGTGATGTAGCCAGCAAAGATAAACTGACACAGTGTTGTGGAAACTACTGAACCAAACAGGCCGTGGCACACTGGGACATGGCTCTGTGATGATCAGGTTGCACCCAGAATTCAGAAAGAAATGGATGACTGTTTCAGGAAATACACAACAAAACTGTGCATGTTGCCTAATAAACCCTTGCTCTTGGGCTACTTCTATGTAATAGGGGTAGAGTGTACCATGGTTCCAGGAGCTCATTTTTCCTCACTAAATGCTGACCTGATGGAACCCCAGACCCAGCTTGGATCCATAAGGGAACAGGTAAGGCTCCCCTGCTTCGGGGGTGCAATGTATGTATGTGCACCAGCACCCCTGGGGCAGGTGAGGAAGATGGGATTGTCTGAGCAAAATGAACATGAAGTGCTATAAAGTTATTCCCTCCATCAGGATGTGCAGTTCTTCCTTACTGCTTTTATTAAATATGAACATATTTTTGACTGGCAGAGGAATGAATCTAGTATGTGCTGCAGCTTTTTCTGAGGTGTTTTTGGTATGTGGTATCACTAGGTAACCCACCTAAAAATTTCAAGGCCAGTTTAAAAGTCATGAGTGTTTACAGAATTGATTACCTTGGGATTTTTGTGGATTTGTCTTTTTTTGTGCATACCTTTCAAAATACTTGTAGGTTAAACATGCAAGCCTTTTGGTATTTTCAGAAACCCAACTCCAGGTCTCAGGGTTTGAAGTTTTGCAGCGTCAAAAGCATTGTCAGCAAAGTTTGTGCCATTCCTGGGTATGTTTCTGCCTGCCTCTGCCTTCATTCCCTGGGGTTCAGGGCTCGCAGAGGCTTGTGGTAGCCAGCTGAACTTGGCATTGTCATGACCATGGCAGAGGCAGCAGGCTCTGGTGGCAGCTCCACACCAACGCTCCCAGGTCCTGCATCTGTGCCAGGCATCTCTCACTGGCTGTTGTGCATGTCACCACTTTGCCCAGCTTCTTTGGGACAATAATAATGCACCTTCTGAAACCAGCTTTTGGTGTTATTTATTATTTTTCCTCTGTGTTACAGTAAGAATGAGTGGGCTGGAGTGACTCATATTGCCTGTCCCCTTTATTGGCAGCCACACAGGTCTGGCAGGGCATTGTTCTTAGCCCCTCACAAACTGCTGGTAGCATCAGGCCTATTTTTCTCTCAAGCACTAGCAATGGCTTGTCCCTTTCTCTGTCTCCTGGCCAACAAAGACACAGTTTCTGCTGTCTCCTGTCTTCTGCCAGATCAGTTTTTAACTACAGGGCTCCCTTGGCTTGGGCAGCTCTGAGCTCTCCTTTTGGCTGTCTGCCCTGGGCTGGCCTGTGTTCCACCACTGCTGAGCCCCACGGCAGCTCCAGATGTGGGCAGAGGAATCCAGGAAAGGATTTCTGGGCACAGACACCCCGTGATAGCGTGTATCCTCAGGGAGATGTGGGGGCGCGTTGCTGTTTGTGGTTGACTCTGTCTGCACTGGGGAAAGAGGGGGAAGAGTGGGTAGCCAGAGGTGTGCCTCTGAGTCACCATGTCCCCTGGACTGCTCTGGGCCTGGCATGGCTTAGTCACTGCTGGTCGCCTGGAGCTGTGCTCTGGCTCTTCCAGTGACACCCGAGTCTGTTTTTGCCAGAAAGAGTCATGTCATTGTGCATTGTGCCTCTGATTGGGGTCATGTTGGTGCAAACTCGCTGTGGCCAGGGGGTCTCATGACCAGGTCCCACCTTGCTACCCAGGCCTCCTCTGGTTCTGAGCAGTGGGAACCTGGACTCAGCTGCCTTTATGAACCTCCTGTATGTCTGCTACAAGCCTATCTTGTCAGGAAACTCGTAGCAAGCTGTGGGAGAATTTGGCAATGGATACTGGAGTGGAAAATATTAACAGCCTGTAAGAAAGTCTGGCTTGTGCTGCTGCAGGGAAATTAGTGACTGGTGGGGGTACAATAAGTGCAGGAAACTCCTCAACTCCTCAGTGAGAGGGCTGTGATGGCAGCATTGGGATGGGAGTTATTGCAGCACAACATGAACTTTGTGAGCACCCAGAGATGCTGGCCAGAGCTAAGTTGCAAAAGAGCGCTTTGGACTGTTTCTCTGGAACAAAAAAAGTCACATTAAAAAACCAAAAAACAACAAAATCAAAGTAAACTAGAGGGAAAAAAAAAAAAGAAAGAAAAAAAAATGAAAGCAAGGTCAGTTCTGTAAAGATGGCACCTTTAGAAACCGTGTTATCCAACTGGCACAGAAATGGTGACACCAGGTGTAAAACTGTTTCTCTCCCTGACCTGCTTAGCATGTTCAAAGGGCAAATTTTCAGATGTATTTGGCTCTGGCCTAATCCTGCTTCTACTGAAGCCTTAGGGAATTTTTGATGGAATTTTTAAAAATGGATGTTACACCAACAGAGCACATTTTAAGCGAAACCCACTCAGAATCAATCAGACCATAAAGCTCCCATTGAAGCAGTGACGGTGGGATTTGCTGGGCTCAATGCGACCGCGGCCGTGGTGCTGTCATCTGTCCATCGGCTCCTTGGTGGCTGGTGACCTTTGCTGGGGTGTGGGGGAACGTCTGACAGCAGTGGCAACAGCTTCAGTTGTATCCAGGCCAAAAATAATGGAGGTCATTTTTTTCCTATGGCTCTGTGCCGAGGAAGAACTTAGTGCTGCTGCCATTCAGCTCTGACCACCATCAGCAAACTGCTTCTAGAAGAGAGAACGATGCAGGCAGATAGTTGGACTTCTTGAAAAATTTAGGAAACTGATCAAAAAAACCCAAACTTGACCTAATCTTTTCTCCCTCCAAGGGCAGATGCTGCCAATATGTAGAAGTCAAATGTTTTACTTATTTGGATCTTTTCATTTTGTTACGCATCTGTTTTAGTTGCTAAAGATTTTACTGCTTGTGGATGACTTTGTAAATATAAAATGTTAATTTATTGCTGATTCAAGGCAAGTAGAGTTTTTAGTCCTTGTGAGATCCGATGGTTCATGAACGTTACAGAAATGTCTTCAAAGCACATATTGCATATGAATGCCAATAGACAGTTTTTTTCCTCTGATGTGAAAACATAATTTTCATGTTACAAAAACTGCCCTCAAAAATAGTTCCAGTTAAGGATTTTATTAAAATTACCTTCAGATTCTACATAGACTGTTGGTACACAATGATATTATAATGTTGCATTAGACACATAAGTTGCAATTGAAAATTAGAAAATGTTTGTGACAAAGTTTAAGTTAAAAGCCAACAACCCAGAACTATTAACAGAAAAGTTGGGATATTGATTAAAAATGAAATTGTCTGGCGAGAGTCATGTGATGTGCTAACATGAACTCTAACAGTATTTATAATACCTTCATTTATCTAAGTGGAGCACTGCGGTTATTCAATAAAAGTTACACTCTTGTAACTTTTAATAAAGAATTTGAGGGGAAAAGCCAATCCTGGGATGCTGCAGTACCCCAATGATCACTGTCTGCTAAATCAGCTTCTTACTGGTGTTTGGCATGTCCCTGGAATCAGCAGCATGTTATCTGTTGGAGTGCAGAGATCAGATGGGAGAAAGATTGTTTCTTTCAGTGAAATTCACTGAACACCTGAGAATCTGTATTAATTGAGACTTGAAGGGAAAATAAACCTTTCAAATGCGACCATGATATGATAGAATTTAAATTAAATTACTGGATAAGGTTCAGTTCAAAAAACAAAATCTAACAAATGTGGTTTTTAAAATGAGTTGGGCTGAGAAACTATGGATTTAAGCACAGAAGAAATTTAGAATTTGATCCACATTTCAAAATTTGTTAAGAATTTTTATCTCAGCAAAAGGGAAACATTTTCTAAACAAACAAACAAATGAACAAACTAATGCCTGAAGTACATGTACAGCAGAAATAAGAAAAAAACCCTAAAAAGAATGAAAGAGTGGAGTGAGCAACAGTAACAAGGAAAACTGTGTCTTAAAGGCCAGGAGCTGCATTGATAAACTCAGAATTGTCAGTAGTAAAGGTATAGTATGATTTGCAAAGAACATTCAAACCAGTAGTAAAGCATTTTTTTACCCAAACATATAAATAGGAGGAGACTAAAGAAAAAACAGAGTTATTCTACTCTGTAAGAGTATCCTCCCTAAAGAAAGAAAAAGATTTTAGCTTTTGCCATTAAACAGATTATATTTAATAAGGAAAGCAAAGGTGGGTTCAGCTAATGGGAACAAACGAATGGAAATGGAAGTGAAGATAACCACACAGAATTATCACAAGGCTAAAAGCACTTAACCTGTTCAAGTCTTGAGGTAGCAGATAACTTTCAATTCACTACTCTGAAGAAATTGTATCTCATCTCTCACGTGTTGTGGCAGAAACAGCTGCCCAGTCAGGACAGTACTGTGTAAAATAGTTACAGTAAATTCACGAATACAAGCCGCACTGAGTATAAACCGCATCTCTGGGTGTTGGCAAATATTTCATTTTTTGTCCATAAATAAACCTTACCCGAGTATAAGCCGCTCTGTCGTTCGCAGCGAGGATCCGCGTGCAACAAAGTTGCCAAATAGTAACAGAACGGCGGCAGGGCGGGGTTTACTGGCTCAGCTCGGGCTGTGCAGGCTCGGCCCGCTAGGGGCTGCTGACGGGGCCAGGTAGCCCAGCCCGGCACTGCCGCTTGGCGGGGCCACTGGGGGCCAGCTGCCGCTGCCACTGGGCTCGGTCACCACGGCCCGGCGCTGCCCCGTCGTGGCAGGCAGGGATGGAGCCCCCCTCGCTCCCGCAGCGGCAGGCAGGGATGGAGCCCCCCTCGCTCCCGTGGTGGTGGCGGCGGGTGGGGACAGAGCACCCCGCCTCCTCCCCGACCCGTGGCCATGGCGGCGCGGGGCCCCCCTGTCTCTCCCCCGGGCTGCGGCAGAGGAGGGAACGAAAGAGCTCCCCCGCTTCTCTCCCCGCCCCCTGTGCTGCCTGCAGGCAGCCAGGCTCCACCCATGGTGCAACAGAGTAGCAATTTGTAACAATCGCGAAATGCCAACTTCGCAGCTGCTCAGCTCGGCACTCTGGCTGGCTCTTCTGAGGTTGTAAATGTCAGAAAATTATTCACATATTAGCCGCTCCTGAGTATTAGCCGCATTTCTGGTTTGGGAGAAAAATCTTAGTCAAAATGGTGTGGCCTGTATTTGTGAAATTACTGTAATAATTCTCTAGTGTGTTCACATATCAATGTACATGCATATTTACAACATACATATATACTAATAGAGGAAAAAGAGTATCTGGACATTTATAAGCTTAATTGCCCAGCATCAGTTGTGAGTCAGGCTTTAAAGAAAAACTCATAGAATACAGTAAAGATGAAGGATAAATAGGAAATGGAATAGAATATAACATGAGTTTGAAAAAGATTATGCCAGAATAAATTAATAACTTTCTTTTAAAAAAATGCAATTTTTCTTAGAAAAGGAGTAATTAGGTTAAGTAATGAAGTTCCACTACAAGTGTTGGGTTGAATTAGTTGAATAATTTTGATATAAAATGCAGCAATGACTTGTTGATGGGAAAAAAACCAAACAACAGGAGCATTTTTCATTCAGAACACAATACTGCGTGATCATACAGGGTGACCTGGAAGCAATTGTGGATGACTACTCCTATACGAGAATTTTGTGGCAAAGGTAAAACAGGTCTTAATACATTGTAAAAGAGGTATTTATCATAGGAATAGTGATAGATTTATGCCACAGAAGTGGTCCTGGGTAATTTTGCTGGCATTCCTTACTCTTGACAAAATTATTGTGTTTTCTATGCAGCAAAGACAAGCTCAGACTGAAGGAGGTACTCAGGCAAACTGAGACTGTCTTAAAAGATTGTAAGACACTTGCATATTTTGCTGAGAGAAATGAAGGCCAAGAAGAAACATTTTTCTTTTCAAGCCATCCCATCAAGAAGTCTAATACCAGGGGGGAAAAGGAACTACTGAAGCCAACACACAAAGTTAGCACCCAGGCAGGTGATATAAACTGTCTTAAGTGCTTCAAAGGAATATGAGGAGGACAAATAAGCAGAAATAGGCTTGTAAGTGCTAATAAACAGAGTAACCTGGAATTGCTGTGCTGTTGAACACTTGAGGCCGATGGGGTTGGCTGGAGGAGTGCTGTGTAGGGCAGCCTTCAGCAGCTTTTCAAAGGGTGCCCTACAGTCCCAACACCTTTTGAAGAAAAGGTTTTGTATTTTTCATGTCTTTGCTCTGAGGAAACTTTTTTTTTCTCCTTTGGCCAAAGTAATTCAACCATTTCTGGTTATGTGAAAGAAATGCCTGATAATGTAAAATCCACCACTTAGTTAGGCATCCCCCTGTTGCCCTCCATATGTGTGATTCAGTAGAAGACCTGGAGGGTGAAATTCCTGCATTTTTTTGTTTGTTTTTAATTTAAGATGTAAGTATTTTAAGTAGCTGGTTTTGATTTATTTACATTTTTTAATTAAAAGAAAATTACAGATAGAAGATGCTATAGCAATTTTCTTCCTACAAAAGCAAAATATTGCAATGTAATTAAAAGGACTCCTCAAATTATAATTAGATTTGAAATTTAATTAGGACTAGAATACCTAATCCCTGTGCACTACTGATACCTTATTGATACATAACCTTTATTGTAATTTTATTACTTTTTGGCTGAGATCTTAATCTATGAACTAAATAAGATCATCCGATTTTTCTGAAGGCTTAGATTTAGGTGAAGAGAGCAACATGTTTTCTTCTGCACATTACAGCAGAGTTTTGCATTTTTGCATTTCTTCACTTGGGCTCAGATCCTCCAGACAAAGAGAATTGACTCTTTGTGTTCCATAATTTCAATACTTTACTTTCAGCTGTAACAACACCAAAATAAAAGGAACAAATGCCCACTGAGATGAAACTGGTTGACGTCCTTTTCCATCCAGCTTGGTCCCATTTGGTTGGTTGCCTCCTGTGGCTAAATCTGATTGTCACAATATGTCTGCATCTGCTCCACACACATTTTTCTTCCTCACATTCTCTCAAATCCACTTCCTGTATCCATCTCTGTAGATGAGATCTCAAGGGCAGTGCACTGAGATTGAGTAGATCACCCTCAGGTGGTGTTTGTCTTCCATGTTTGCTCAGAATTTTATCCATACTAGAGATCATTCTTCTGTTAGAGATTGAAGCAGAAATTAGGGCTCTGGAAATCAGTGAGATGTCCAGTTTGGGCAACTGAAAACACAACATGAAAGTATATCTCTGCTCATAAGTGAAATAGTCAGATTGAAGATCCCTGGATCTCAGTAACTCCAGAAGGAACAAAAAAACCAACAGCTGTTCATTGGCAGAGGCTATGAGTCCTAATGTCTCTAGGTCTTCACTAAAAACTTACAATTTTACATTCTTGTTTTAACATTCTTCTTAACCAGCTTTTGAGTTGACATTTAGTCTACTTCTATAGAAGAGTTATGCTAATTTGAATAGAAAATACTGGAAGTGCCTATCAACATCAAGCTGCAAACTTTGGAGTAAATATATGTGCATATTCATCAAGCAACCAACACCATCTAAACATGTGTGCAAAACATGAAGTAAAATGAAATTTATTGATAGGCTGAAAATTATCAGCCTTTCTCCCTCAGTTGAAATTGATACAGATTGACAGGATCTGGAGACAAAAAGCATGGTTGACCATCTGTTTAGGTCATATCGTGTTAGTTGGATGGTACTTGAAGTTTGTTATGCAGAAAGATACACCTGTGGTGTGTCTGGAGGGTCTCCATCATGGAGACATGGAAGCATGGACCTCAGTCAGGCTGAGAGAACTGGGATGGTTCAGCTTGGAAAAGAGAAGCTTTGGGGTCACCCAATTCCAGTACCTGAAGCGAACCTGCAAGAACAATGGAGAGAGGCTATTTACAAGAGTCTGGAGTGACAGGAAAAGGGGGAATGGCTTCAAACTGACAGAGAGTGGGTTTGGATTATATACTAGGAAAAAATTCTTTCCTGTGAGGGTGGTAAGACAATGGAATAGGCTCAAAGAACTTTTGGCTACCGCATTGCTGGAAGTGTTCAGGGTCAGGTTGGGTGGGGCTCAGAGCAACCTGGTGTACTGGAAGCTGTCCCTGCCCAGAGCAGGGGATTGGAATGAGATGATCTTTAAGGTTCCTTCCAACACAGACCATTCTATGTTTCAGTCTGGATAAACACACAAATGAGAGCTGTCCGCATCATTGTGCAAAAATGTAGTGACACTATCTCTACATCAATCATTACCTAAATCACCTTTAGTAAGCAAAAATTTCAGCATGTCAGGTAGTAACTATTAAATTATAATATCTTTCAATTTAAAGTAGAAATTATCCACTAACTTTCTGCTTTTATGTTGGTATTTCTTTCTGCCACAGACAACACTGACAATCAACATAGGACTTTTATTTATTAAATTAAACAGGAAATTGTCAATATGATTAACAAATAATGCAGAAATAATTTCATTATTGGACTTTAAATGCCTGCAGCTTTAGCATTTTCCTCTTCAAATATATAACTTATGATAAGTTGTAATAATTTGTGTTTCTTTCTATGTATCTCTCATATTCAGACATAGTGGAAGGTAACTCCTCCATCATATCTGGAAAACACCCTAATGAGTTGCTCTTATAGTACCCTAATTCCATGTTTCCTACTTAGGCTAGACATTTAGCAATAAATACAGATTTTATTTTCTTTTGGTCCGATGGTATTCATGCAGGAATGAAATACAGTTGTTGTCAGTCTGACAGCATTTAATGTAGATGGGTTATATTTTTGTTAACCATTTAAAAACTGGGAAAGATTCAAGAAATACTGCCACCAAGTCTGTGGTATGGTAGGAAGGAATTCTATTGACGTCTAGACACAACCTGAGTGCTCAGGACCAGTGTTCTTCTGGGATATTACTGCAATCTTCTGCTTAGGAACTATGTTAACAACCATGTTGGTGGTGATAATAGCTCTATTTCAGTATCACTGGGGAGATTACCACTTGAGAAAAAAAAGGTAACACACCAGCTTCATCTGTAGTTCATCTAAATAACATGTAAGGAAAGCTCTTAAGACTGAGTTGTGAGGAATCACAGGGCAGTTGGCTGGAGAG
Organism: Catharus ustulatus; assembly: GCF_009819885.2. Taxonomy (NCBI): domain Eukaryota; kingdom Metazoa; phylum Chordata; class Aves; order Passeriformes; family Turdidae; genus Catharus; species Catharus ustulatus. The sequence goes on from NC_046224.1 coordinate 66,224,107, forward strand.
ACATTATGTCTTGCACTGAACTCTCTTTGGACCACTTCAGAATGATTCCCAGGAATACACCTTCTATCACTGTACCTTGCCTAGGACCAAGCAATGACTTTGAGACCTTTTAAAAACTCTTCAGATTTGCCATACTGTCACAAAAAGTCACTGACATAGAATAAAATTTGCCTTTCCTGTTCATCTTTCTTGCTTTATGGTGTATGTGCATCACTATGAGAGTCTGGGTGAGACCTGAGGCTCCCATGCCTTCAGCTCTGCCTGTTTGTTTGCTCCATGTTCCAGACCACCTCTCTCTGGAAATAACCTACCTTAACTATGAGAGCTGGCAGAAGGACCAGTTGGGGTGTGATTTTAGAAGGATTCTCATTTAAAGACTGGTGACTTGCCCCTCTGAGGCAGATGTAAAAACAATGGACCTGAGATTTCATGTTGCAATTTAGAAGAATTAAGAGATTTAAAATCACAGAACCACACATAGCTCAGGTTAGGTGTTGGAAAGGTGTCAAAATGTAGTGTTGTTGCAAACTGACACAAATTATTTTCTCTATTATATCAGAATGAAGTAGGTTATTAGGTTATTAATTGACTTTAAAATATATTCCAGTTTTTTGAAATTTTCAACATGTCATTCAAGTTTAGATACTGATACAAAAGGCCTTGTACTACTTTTATACTAAGAACTTTCAGGTTACAAGATGGTTACAGAATGTAATTCATGTTTATGTATAGTAATCTCTTCACACTTGGATTGATTTGTCTGGTCATCTCAAATTCTCATTAATCTCTTTCTCTCAAGTAATCCAGAAAGCTGAAGCAATACAAATGCATTTGAGGTGACCAATCACTGTATTATCAAATAACATATAGAAAAAGTAATACACTCACCAAAATATAAGCTGAATTTTTTTTCATTAATTTTCAACTTGCCCAGGTAATCTTGCATTCCTACCTTTCATATGAGAAGCTTTTTGGTTTTTTTTACTGCCTTAAAAAAAGGCATTTTGCCTTCTGTCTGGTAACACCTGGATACTTAGCCTTATCTTGCCTTAAGAAATTGCTTGTGAAAATGTGCTGTCAGTCATCTGTAATGCAGTGGAGAAACTGAGTCCATAAAAGAAGTCGCTCCTTGCTCTCAGCCCACCTTCTAGTCAGTGTGATAACCATTGGAAACCTTACCCTTTCTTTAAATGCTTTTTGTAAGCAAACCTGTTGCTGGATCTTTATTACAGTATCTTCTTCCTAACTTGAGATAATTGACCATTTGAAATAATGATTTAGCAACCCTTTTTTACTGCCCTAATTATAACCTATGTGTGTTTTCTGTTTTCTTACAATTGCTGGAAAATTAATGAGTGTTCCTTTCAAAGAGAATGTGTTGACCCTATTTTAGTCATGTTTTTGGCCTGCCACATTGCTCTTTTCAAGGTAACCTTGATATTGTTACAGACATACATAATAATTTTTTACGTGGGAATTATCTATATTGATTTGACTGTGGCCTTTTGTTCCAATAAATCACATATATTGCTATCTAAGTTCCCCTCAGTTTGGCTGAGTTTAACTACAGTAGAATGGCTCTCTGGCTGTATTAGAGAGCAAACACCAGACATTTTGTTTAATGGTGTTGAATCTGGGGTGAAAATGTTATAGGCAAAGTTACCTCAGAGCTAATTAGAGGGCTTTTACTTTTGCAGTTTTTATTAATGACCTGTCAACGCTGTAGAGTTCATGAAATATTCTGTATATCTACATGCTGATGATGTGACCTTGTACACAGTAAGAGCACAGATAAGGTATGAGACCTTGACTGTTCCAACTCAGTATTTATGGAGTGATTTTCACTATTTAAAGATACACTTTTCTGAAGAAATAAATTGGCTGAGAACCTTAGAAAAATATAAAACACATAATTAGAGGGTTAGTCTCTTATACTACAAACAGACCTGAGTGAACTGCAGTGCAAAATAAGAAAGAAAAGTAAGTAAGAAAAAAATTAATAAGAAATAAAAATAAGTAAGAAAATTCCTCAACTGGTGAAAAAGCCAGTTATCTTTTCTCCCTCCTCAAAGGAAAGTGTGACAAAGTTGGAAGGATCTAGATTTAAATATTTGCATTTGTAGCAACAGTTATGATCATGATCTAGAAAACAGCCAAACACATGCATACAAAACTGTTTTCAAACTGGCTGCATTTTAGGATTTGGGATCTTTTGGTTTTATTTGGGTTCTGGTTTGTTCGTTTGTTTGGTAGGTTGGTTGTTTTTCTTTTTAATATAGAAATCCAGAGTGACAGCATTATCAGTGTTGGGCTAATCTGTTTGCAGGAAGGCAAATGATTTGACTTGCCTTCTTGTAATACTTGCTTTGGTATTTTTTTTTAGACAGTGATATTGGAAAAAATATCCTCAATAACAAAACCAATAGACTTTGATTCTTAGCCTAAACTATGGGATCTATGCAAAGAGCTATTAAACAATGACAGGTACATAAGTTTCACACACTTCCTGTGCTTAAGAGTCATGCTTGAAACTGTTAAACTCCTTCAGTGGAACTCAGTGGAAGTGGGGTCCTTCTTTAAGTCTGATGATGGATCTTGTTAATGAACAAATCATTTAATCATGCCAGGCTGATTCCTCTTCTCTTTCTTTCTCTCTGTCTTCTTTCCCCCTGATAGTGTAGTTTTTCACAGGGTTATGTGCTTCCTTCACTAGATGCAGAGAGATTAATTATTTTTTCTCTGAAAGCATCTGAAATTGAACATGTGCATATGCTTTCCTTTACACATTCAGAACCTCTGGCTGCATTTTCTGGCTAAACAGTTTAGGAGGCAAGTTTTAATAACCCTTTTCAGTTAGACTTTATTCCAGAGACACCATAGCAATTCTGAGAATTGTATTTAATAGCTGTTTGTACAAGCCTGTATTGTTGATGGAGGGAATTCTTTATTTAAAAACCAATATGCCTGTTCCTATCTACTTGTGCTTATCAAGGAATTGATCATTAACTTTCTCATCTCTCCCTGGCCACATGGATTATGTATAAAGCTGTAGTTTATACCACTGCAGACAGGATTCTTTCTTCAGGCAGTTTAGAAGCTCAAATAGGCAGAGAAAAGAGAATGATACACCAGGTAGAAGTGCTGGAAGGTTGCCTTTGTGGAAGGGAGAATGCAAGCCTAGCAATTATCTCCTTTTCAAAAACCTTATCTTATATTTCAGAAAACCTCTGATATTTTCAAATTGCTAAGTAGCTCTTGTTGAGACATGTCCTCAACTTCTGCCTGTATCCTCTTCATTACCACAAGTGAAAGAATGTACTTTTATGTACTGGCATGATCTTGGCTACAAATTCTTTTGCGATTTTAAGACTGCATCTAAGTCCCAAACAATAGGAACTCTGACATAAAAATTATTTTAAAAGTTTTATTTATTCCAGGAGTTGCCGTTGTCACATTTGACAGTATCAAATCTCGAGAGTTTTAGAGGGTGAAAAATACTTCTTCAGTTTCTTGTACTCAGAGCTTCTGCTAAAAACAAGAAGAAAAAACAAGGTGGCGGGGTGGTGGAAGAAGAGGAAGAAGTATGTTGGGGATGTGATTTAGGTACAGAAGAAGTAGAAAGAGTGGAAAAAACTGCAGAGCAGAGAAAGCAAGATGTAACTGTGGAAGTCCAATGCATGGGCAAAATGAATAGAGAGACAAATATTTGATCCATAAACAATGTGATAATGTGTTATCAGCTCTTGAGAAGCACACTGCAGAGACAATTTCAGAATACCACACCTAACTGTTCACAAAGCAACATTGTTTTTATGTAGTGCCATTTCTTATAGCAAATCCTAGAATCCCCGTCCAAAACAAGACATTTAAATGCTTCATGGTTGTAACAAACCCTCCCCAGATTTTACTCCACAGTTCCATATGGAAAGCTCCAGACAAAAAAAAATTACAGTAATTTCACGATTACAAGCTGCACCTGATTATAAGCCGCATGTCCGTGTGTCAGCAACGTTTAGGTCTTTGTCCATATATGAGCCACACCTGATTATAAGCCACACTTTTGTTTGCAGAGAACTTTCACAAAGTTGCCAATTAGTAACAGAATCACGGGGTTTACTGGCAGGTGCCGACCTTAGAAACATTATTTCCAAGCAAAAAAGATACAGACAATAGCTGCGGCAGTGTATTTTGCAAGTTTATTTACAAGCGGAAAAAGACACGAAAAATAGTGTGGTCATTTTGCAAACATTTCCAATGGATCCACGTGGGCAGGTGCACGGGCAGACGGCCGGCCGGGTGCTTAGCCGCGCAGGCGGGCGGGCAGGCGGGCAGCGGCACAAGACTGAAAACACCAAAAAAACCTCCAAGAAATATCACAGACTCGAATTGGCAGTGCCACCCTGCCACCGGGGCCGGGCGGGTTCCAGCTCGGCTCGGAGCTGCAGCAGGCTCACACTTCTGGGTTGGAAAATTTTTGAACATTGTTCATATATTGACCACTCTGGATTACAAGCCGCACTTCCAGGTTCAGACCAAAACTTTAGTCAAAATGGCACGGTTTATAATCATGAAATTACTGTAAGTTGCAATTCTCTGACATGTTTCCATGCTGACTCTGCATACATACTCTCAGCTGTCATGATGCAAAGTTATGTTCTTCTACCCATTACACTGAGGTTTAAGCTGGTGCATTCTAACCACTGTGCTGTAACTTAAAACTATGCAATTTACTACTATGGCTCAGGCAACACATGGCCTTCATTAAGCTGTGGCAATTTGATTATGCATCTGAGCCCAAGAAAAGAGACATCATATAGCTGCAGAAATAACTGAGGATATTCCAGGGAAATCAAGGGACAGTTATAGGTCTGACTAGTAGATGGTAGCCCAGCACATTCTGAGCCTAACTGGTAGGTTTTTCCAGATTTCATGGAGAAGGAAATTTGAAAACGTTTGAAAGAGAACACTGAAATTATTATCTCTGACCATGAAAACTCTTTTTTTTAGCCCTGTGAGGACAATCTATGGCACGAAGCATGAAAGAGTTTGAAATTTTAATAGGCCAGACAGGAGGAAACAACTCATTAAGGAAGTAAGGAACTGTGAGAGAGATTAGATATGAGGTTATTAAAAACAACAATAGGTAGTTTTATATTCAATATAATATGAAGAAACAGAACAAAGAGCAACAGAAGAACATGAAGAAAATGAACAGAAGAAAATGAAAAGACTGAGTGAAATAGTTAAAAGAAATAGACTAGAAAATAATTTTTGCCAGGCATATCCTGAACAGATGGGAGGGGATTGGAAAGAGATGATCTTTAAGGTTCATTCCAACCCAGACCATCCTATAATTCAGTCTGGATAAACACACAAATGAGAGTGGCCCACATTATTGTGCAAAAATGTAGTGATGCTAACTCTACATCAGTCATCATGGCAGCACTGCCCAGCCATGGGCCGTGAGTGCAGGTGAGCGTGACAGTCCCCCACCACAGCTGGGCAAAGGTTGTTAGCCATGGACCCGACCTCAGCAAGGTGTCTCCTGCAGGTTGTGGTGGCACTGGAGAGCAGAAATAGGGCTTTGTGCTGGTTGCCATGGCAATCTCAGTACCAGTGTAGCTCCTGGCACCTTTTGCTCTCAAGTCCTTCAGTGTGGATACTCACATGGATACTTTTGCAAATGTGTTGTGGTTTCATTCGTAGCTCTTTGGAAGGAAAAGCTCCTCCTCTGAATGGGTAGGCTCATGTAGAACGCAGAGATCAAATGTCAGTCCTGGTCCCCTTCCTGTGATGCCCCAAGGACAATCTGTTCCTCTTGGCTTTTTGTGCCAGTCACATGTCAGGGGGTGGTTTGAGAGGTTTTAAACATTCAAATTGTGGTCTTCCCTGACTCCAGGAACAGAAACATGCAGAAAACAGGGAGGTTTGAGCAGGATCAGGTTTAGGCAGCACTACTATCAACCATATCTTCCTAAAACTGGAATTGAAGATGTCAGAGTGGTCAGGGCAGGAATTTATTTCAGCACAAAACCAGAAGTGACAAGCAACATTTAACACCACTGAAATTCTATGTTACTATGAAATGTAAAGAACATAACTAAATGAGGCAAAGATGCAGTTCTGTAGAATTTAATTGCTAAATATGGAGGCCTAGTACTGCTTATCATGTTTGTATGGATTACTTTCCATGAGTCAGACAAGCAGGATTTCAGTCCATGGGGGTGAAAAAGAAACTGTAATAACCATAAAATGGTGTAGGACTTCTTATTTATAGACATGCATATTAGAAATGCAATAAAAAGTCCCAGTACAAACACAGTAGACAAGCTTCAAACAGAAAAAATCACCAGGTTTAAGTTATTTCTGAATTATGGTGAGCCCTAAAGATGCCCTAAAACCAATTAACTACTTTTTTTTTTGGTACCTTTTTTATGTTTTAAAAATGACCACAGAGATCTCTTTGAAAATATATTGAAAAAAAAGCTTCTAGAATTAAACGTTTTGTAGGAAGCTTCAGCCTAGAGCAAAATTTAATAGCTGAGCTATAAGGCACTGAAAACTTTCATAAAAGGGTTCATAAAGAAACACCAGCTGATCCTAAACCCAAGGAGGTCTAGAGAGCCGCACTGTAATAAACACAGGGCCTAATTAATTTGCACTTAAGGGGTGTATGACATTTGAGTAAGATGTAGTTATTTAATGCTTACTTTCAGCACATCTGTCCAGTAGATATAAATGGCAGAGGGAGGATACTGCAATTGAAAGGTTTACTGTAGGTTAAAGCTAATACTAAATGAGGTTATCAGCTGTTAGCCAAACTTTGTTTTTTCCATGTGGTTGTAAGGTGCCTTGCATGAATGGATGGTAAGACCCTTTAAACTTATGTTTCCTACTTCAAAGTCTCCTCTAGGCTAGAAATAGACAGTGTGGGTTGTGTGTACAGCTCATTTCCAGAATAGTTGCATTAAAACATAAGAACTGCTGTTACAGCTGCTATCACTTTATTGTTCATCCCATGGCAACTGCTAAAATCTAGACCCTCATCCATATGATTAATAGATTTAAGTAAAATATAACATCTAAAAAAAATTCCATAACTGGAATTCCTATTTAAAAATTCTGTAACTAAACATAAATAGAAATAAGAGTATGCTCATTCACTGTCTGTGGTGTGTTGTCTGTATGAAGTACGCTATTTATGTGTTTCATAATACAGGCACAAACATATACAGTGTGTGAGGAATTAATATAAGTCAGATACCCCTCATTGTTTGTAATTGCTCAGGCATTGTCCATGCCTTTATAACACATTTTTTTTATGTCTCAAGATGTTTCTGGTGGCTTGAGGACTAAATTTTTCATCCAGAAGAGAGGCAATTTTATTCTAGGTCATTGCCTCATCTTGGCCAGTGAGAGATGCTCTTGCACTAACAAGACATCTCTGCAGGGTCTTCACACTCATCCTCTGCCTTCATCACCACTCTTCTCCACCGCCTGTGTCCCCTCATAACCTCAGCCACGCTTGGCCTTCAAGCTAGAGCTCCCAGTACAATCAAGGCATAGCTGCAAAACACATGGGATTTTCAAGCATTATGTTTAATTTTGAATTCCTCATTCTAGCAGTGGTCAGATTTGTTTCGGAAAAAGACAGGAAAGTGAAGAAAAGGTAGATGTTTGTCAAGGCTATGCTTAGGAATCTGTTGCATAAATGTGGAAATCAGTTATACTTTAACTGAATGAATAGCACAAAAAGCATATTCTTTCCTCTACATGTGTTTGCAGAATATTTATCTTTTCTTCACCTGCAATATGTTCCTTTATGCTCTGACTCTACTTGGTTATCAATAATGTACTGTGGGCCTAACAAGGTTGCCTGTTTTCACAATGCTTTGTGGAATAATGCCATCCACACCCATGGATTCATAGGTTCATTAAGGTATTGGTGAAAGGTGGGATTGATTTACTCAACTTTTCAGCATAATATTGCTATTGTTCACTGCTAGGACATGAATAAGGAATGGCCTTTAGTGTAAATAGCTCAGCCACTGAGCTTAGTGATTGCTCTGAGGGGTCTTTTTGAGGTGGATATTTCTAGTTTTTTGATAGATGACTTATTAAAGCCACTCTATGTAAGTATTGTTTATAGTGCTTTCTTGCCTTGAGTATTTGTTTTGATTTCAAAGGTGTTTTGCCTACACTGAGAACTCTTTAAGAGCCTGAACCACTCTTTCATTTTTGTTATGAACTATTAGCAGAGGAGCTTGAGGGAGGTGGGAGTTTCTTATAACAATAGAAATTGCCTTTGTCTCTACAGATTTCCCTTTGAACTCACTAACCTCCTGTCAGCAGAAAAAAACCCAGGATAACAGTATCTTCTCCATTTTTCCAGTTTTTTGTCCTCCCCAGGATGCAAAGGCTGGCCTTGTTCCTAAGTGCTTCCCTTGCTAACAGGGTCCAGACCTCAGGATGAGAGCTACACAGAACTATCACAGATTAAGTTTATTGCATATCCTAAGCTCATGATAATATCTGTGCTTTGACACCTGATTTGAATGCTCTAAATTACAGATTGCCATTTTTAGTCTGGGTTGAGATTAAATGAGCCCATTGCTTCTGCTCAGAACCAAAACTGCTCAGATCATGGTGGGCTGTAACAGCACAGGAATCCATTTAATTGGTGCCTCCCATATCTGGAATGTGATTGGTGTGGAGCAGAGGCCACACCATTGATTTCCTTTCCTCCAATCAATGGGAAAATGGCACACCTAGTCATCTTTAAGTGCATACTTCTTGGCTGTGTTTTACTCCCAGTGGTTAACAGCCATGAATCAACACCTGCTACAATAAGCTCTTGGCTTGGCTTGTTTCATGCTGCTACTTTACTCGACTACACCTTTTTCTTTGCCTTTGCAGTCACTGTTTTTATGAGTTTAAAAGGTGACTAGGAAAGTGAATAAAGTAACAAGTGAAAGTGGAACAGTTGAAAACCAAGAAAAGAAATTATGTTAAGAGTTCTGGATTATTTTCCCTTTGTTTTTCACTGGGGCCATCATGCTGCTGGAGATGGATTTGATCTTGAGGTAGGGTGCTTTCTGTACTGCTTCCTCTGAGTCTTACTTAAAATTTCTCTTAGGGTTGGTAGAATGAATTCCTGAAGGAGCCCTTCTATTTTGAACATATTTGTGAGAAACAAATCTTGTGTTGAAATTATTTCATCGTTCCCCAGTTAAAAGAATATATCAAGCTGCATGAGAGAAAAGAAAGTCTTTGCAACGCCTGAACTCTAAAGCTTCTATTTAGGAGTCAAATATTATTAATACAATTTTAATATACCAGTGTGAGCACTCTAGTTATGATAATTTACAACTAAAAATGGTACACAAAGGCCTTTGTTCAGGTAAATTTGGAATAGCCTCTTGAAAATTAAGTTAATTACTACAATACATCTGACAAATTTGTCAGCACAGATTAATTGTTGTTCAGGAAAATTGTTAAGCATGCAGGGCGCACCATTTGAGGGAACATTCAGAAGACAAAGCCAGAAGAAGGAACCTTGTCCCTAAATTAAGTTTATGGTTTCCTGCCTCAAAAATGTACGAATTTCTGAAGTCTTTTTGTAAGTTAAATCTTACATATCATTACTAACTTTTGTTGCTTACAGTTCTGCTGAAGTCAATTTAAGTTGACATTGTTACCAAGGCAGTACTTTTTAACATAGGTGAATGATTTTTAATACATCTCCTATGTAAAAGCCACAAACAGGACATTGTTTGTGTGAGACCAGTCACCTGTGAGCATGCCATTGTTCGCCATTAATCAATCATTAAAGCTGAAGGTTTTTTCCTACATTACCTACTCTAGGACTATTCAGTGTCCTGAGTTAATACAGGGTGACAAAACTGTACGAGGCAAGTTTCTAGATTACTTCATCATTATAGAATATTACAAGTTTTATAACCAGAAATAGTTGAAACAGGTCAGACAACAACTTTTTCAGTACACCCGAGCTCCTGGAACTTCAAAGGCTTCCCAGGACTGAACTGTAAATTCTAATAGAGCCCAGGAAAGATTCTAGCTCGGTTGTCTTTCTGGGATTTTTATGCTTTTAATTATTTTTTTAAATTTTTTTTTTTTGCCACTTCTGTGCTGTTTTTCTCCCTTGTTTTCCTCCAAGTTTGGAATCCCAGCCTGCCTAGGATCTGCAACTCCTCACAGACAAATACATGAGTTCCCTTATGTTTTGTTTCAAACCTGTGGAGCAAAGATATGTTGAGTTCTCAAATCCTATACTAACCAGATTTATTTTTCTCTGGCCATCTTAAATGATTACTCTTCATAGGTAGAATGCATGTTTCTCAATGCTTTTGAAACAAAAGTTGGAATACCAGATTGTGAATCTATGAATAGTAACAGTGGTATGTAGCTATATAACAATGACACCTAGGGAGTCAGTATTTAATTCTTTATCCTGTCACAGCCTTTGGATGTATAACTGCAGTCTCTCTCATAAGGGCTTTGCAGGAAAAGTTTAAGGCAAGAGTAAGGGACATACCTAAGGCAAGTGGACACAACAGGTGTTTTAGAATTACTGGGGATCAAATAATATATAGAAAATATTTGTTACTGATAGAAGTTCACAGAATTCCTTTTATTCATTGAATATTTATGTGCTCTCTGCTGTATAGTTTTCTTTGGTTTCTGTGTTGGAAAGCATGGAAGTGGTGAAAATACATCAAGATAATTCCTGTTTGCCAGCTCTTGTATCCATTTTCTTGCAAGGCGGGACACATGGGAGCTTAGGATGCGCAGAATAACAAAGGATTGGAACAGACTGTGGTATCCAAGACTTGCAGATTATGGCTGTCACACCAAGAAGTCGCACCTCATTCAGGGATTTTTTTTGTGACTTCATGTTCAAATTCCCAGGAACACCCAAAAGCACCTACACAGTTGACTGCTAAGTGTAAGCAAATGGCAGAAAAGATGATAGTCCTTCTTGTAATAAACTCCTGAGCTCTGCTCTCTAAGAGATCAAATGCAGTTTTGCAGTCTTTTGTGTTGAGGTTCAATGGGTCTGTATAGCAGTGGGGTCTTGTCCTTGTGTGCTTTGTCCTGAGTTCAGAATAAGTCCCAGAATAAGTTTTATGACAGCTTATGGTGGCATGTACTTGGTGCTTGATAACCCTTGGTAACACTTGACAACCTCAAGGACCACTTATATTTCCTGCATTCCTAAAGGATTTGTGTCTGCAACTCTCTTGTACCACCAGAAGAGAGAAATCGTCTTATTATTCTCAAACAATATATCAGAACCTGTCTCTATGCTGGTTATCTCATTCTTTTACTTTACTTTCACAAGGTTTTCCCTTTTATTTTCATTTTGCTACCACTGAATAATGCACAGTCCCACAGCTCTGCCAAAAAGAAGCTGATAAAAGTGAACATATAAGAAAAATATTAGTAGCTGCACTCTTCTTAGCAGAGGTAATGGCCAATGACATTAATGGGAATTATGCATCTGTGTAAGATGAGTATGGCCCCTTTACTTACCTGAGCCCTTAGTATGTTTTAGTGAGCCGTGGTGGTGTTCTAAACATCATGAAACCCACAGGAGATAGAGAAAACAACCCCCGGCACTGATGAGCTGGATTCATTGCTGTAACAGAGATGGCTTTTCAGGGATATTTCTGTTTCTTCTCCTGTGTAAATAGCTGTACATGTACTATTCCTTGTCATGAAAGAGCAAAAGGTAAGTAGAGTGGACAGAAAATTGGGGAAAGAAGTAGAGAGCGATCCAAGTTTTCAGATGTCAGACTGTCACATAAAAACATAAAAGTCCATAATTAAGCATTGTACTCACACATATATAATTTTACACACATAATGTTTTTGTCTGCCTTTTATTAAAATTCTAATCTAGCCCTGTTTTTCACTGTGTTCTTTTTTATGAAAATAAAATGTGAAAATCTACTGATAAGCCAAAATAATAACGACTTTATGGCATGTCAGGGCTATTTTTTATTATTATTTTTTAACCTTGATCATGCTGTAATAGTGAACACATACATCCTTGGCCTCAATCACCTTGTCAAGTTAAAGTGTATATTCAACTTCATTTACATGACATATGATCTAATGCTGGAGAACAACAATACTATTGTAGTGCTAATTGAAAATTGTGAGCTGAGAGCCAGAAAAAACCACTGGTCTGATTGCTGAGGGTGCCAGGGAAAGGGATTTATTCCCACACCTGCAGTTGGTCCATAACACTAACATTGTTACCAACATCTGGGTCTAATCAGCACAGAGGCCTTGATATGCGGCTCCTGTGGCATATAAATTAACCATTATGTTCATTTTAAAGGCCCCCTCTTTCAGTTTTTTAAGGACAAGATAGATTCATGGCTCCTCAGAGTCTAACAAAGTAGAAACCACAAACAGAGTAAGTTACTGCCGGGTTTCTCAGACCATACCTACCTTATACATGCCACTTAAATAGTGGAATTTTATGCTCAGTTCCAGTTTTCAAAAATGCATCTCTGTAGAATGCAAAGTTCAGCTGAGAAACTGTGTTTAGGGTAGAAAGTGCTCTTTGCCAATTCACCTGAATCTGAGCCCCACCAGCCAAAGGTGTGGCTGCAGAACCAGTGACAGTTCCAGTGGCTCCCAGGGCTGGTGTCTGAGCCTAGATCTTGGGAGAAGCTTGTCCCACAGTCTACTATGAAGTTGCTGAAGGTATTCAGAGGTGCTAAAAGTGTTCAGAGCAACTGGAAATTGTACATAGAGAGAGAAAAAAAACCCCACAGGACTGAAAGCCAGGCTGCCTAGGCTGAGGGGCAAAATTTAAATCTTCATTGGTTGAGAATAGGCAGTGATTTTTTTTGCTAATGCATCCCTTGGCTGTGTCTATAATTACCTAACTGGCTGTTTGCCTTTGTAGCTTCATGTAATTTTCTGGAAACCATGGGACAGATACATACCTTTAATATCTGCAAATGATGAAAGTAATTACATAGAGAAATTTTACTAGAAGATCCAAAACTTGACTTCTGATCCTACTGCTGCCACTGATCTTTTGTGGTGGTAGGCAGTTTATTTAACTATTGTCTCTCTTACCTACTGTGCCTTTTTGTGGTAAATAATGATGTAGAGAACTGTTCACCTAAGGTTTCAAGGTGGAAAAATGACACAGGGACATTATGGAGGTTTAACATTCTGCCACAGATACGGGTTGAAATCATAGAATGTTTTGGGTTGGAATGGTCCTAAAGTTCCAAGGACCAATGGTCCTCTAGTTCCAAGTCCTGTATTGGAATGTGGGGTTCTGTCTTAGTCACCACTGTCAGAAGAATGTCCTTTTCATGTGAAATCTGCTCACTGCAAAGGCACAAAATGAGTAGTTTTGTGACCTCTGCAGCCTTCCCAATACAAGCAGGATTCTGGAAGAAGGAGGAATTTCCTTTTCATTACTAATAGCTCCAGGTGTAATTTTTAAACTAAGGATCCATAACTTAAACCCAGAAGACATCGATGGAGATCTTAACATGCTGAAACAGATTCACTGCCACTATAAATTGAGTTAGTGCTATTAATTTCAGTAGAACCACATTTCACCTCACTTGAGGAGAAGGTGCATTATTTACGGTACGACTGCAAAATCTGTCACTTGATGTACCATAGAAATGTGCTCTGGCAGTAGCAATTGGTTTTGGTAGCAGGCCAGTTTGCTGGCTTTGAAGGATTTCCAGTAGCCAAAGGGGAATTTTAGCACTCAGTGTTGCCCTGCCCCCGCTCTCCATTTCCATGGGTACTCAACAGATTTGTCCTGTTTCCCTTCCAGCTTCCCTTGTCAGCTCCACTGGGGTTCAGCACAGCTCTGTGACGTCACATACCAGGGGGGTCAGAAACAGCACACAAGGTAGGATTTTTAGGGACATTCTGTCTGTGCTGTCCTCATTCTTTGTTCATTTGCCTCCACATGCGTGAACACCTGCTGTCCTGCTTTTCTGCACTCCTGACCAGTTTTGTGACCAGAATGAGAAATCTAAATTTCAATACCTATGGTTTAACTGCAGCTTCCACTTGCAGAAAAACCTCCTGTGCTGCCCATGGGAGATGTGTGCATAAGAGAAATTAGATTGGGGTCTCTTGATGTCTCTGTGGGTGGCTCTTTCTCCAGTTTAGGTTTTTAACTTCTCTGCATTGCTCGATATTGAAAGTGCTACTTAGATAAATTAAATGTTAATTTTTGTAGTAATTGACTGACCAGTTTCAAGAGGTGTTCTCTCATTAGTTCTTATAAATGGGAGAAGTCTGTCAAAGTTAACAAAATCAGAAAAATCAGAGTAATGCTATTTGTTGTTGTGGCTTCATTAATGTCATACAGAAATCTCACATTAATATTGAATGTGGTAAAAACAGTGTAAGAAAAAAAATAAAATTGTTTAACTGTATGACCACTGTGGGGAGATCATAGAGTCCAGGCTTGTATTTCGAGTACGTTACAAGGGCATTGCTAAAACAGACATGTCTGACTTCATGACAAAGTCTTTGTGATTATGCAAGTAAAATACAACAGTTGTATTGGAGAAATTCAAAGAATAATCAGACTGTGGAGAAGGACTCTCACACCCCTACATGTTTTTCAATCGAAGTGCAAATGTTACAAGCAGAAAAAAAAGGAGTTAAACTTATGCCATTGGAACATCCAGATAATTTGATAATATTTATGTTAATATATGAAATGCAAAAAATAAGATCAAATACAGATATGTTATTATTTTAGTAATAATATTTTACTTAATTTTATGTCATTTACTAATGTGGTATGAGCAGATCTAATGAGATATTTAGGTTTTTTTACTCTTCAAAGTGTGACTCCCTAAAAATTAGGATATTTCTTTCATCCAGAATAATTTTGCTGAAAAACACCCAACTTTTCAAACATTAGCATATATTTGATGTGGAAAGAATGACTAGACATATCACAACAAATGAAATTATTGTAAAATGCATCTACAAAATACAGAAAAAATCACAAATATTCCAATACTTTGTCAGAATACTTGTAATGGCAATCTACAGCCAAACCCCAGTAGAGTGCTAGGCACGGTAATATACTCATGTGGTGTTTATTGCAGACCTGAAGACATTTTCCTGAGGTGTTTTATAAAAACCATAATTTTTTTTCATTATAATTAGGCTATCCAACCCGTTTTTCCTCTTTATGAATCATTCACAAGGTGAGGCTATTTTCTCTGACTCTGTCTGTTATGTGCAACTGGTATAGAAAAGTTAATGTGAAGGATATCTGACTATTTCATGTTCACAGCTAGTACAGTTCAGTTATCAAGGATGGATAGGCCTTTAAAAGGACCCAGAATCGTTGCAGAAATGTTATGGTTTGCATTTATCAACCTTTGAATTAGGACCCTGCTACTGTCAACCTGCCCTTGGAGATTAGAGCCTCTGTTGTGCATCACTACAATGATTCATGTAAAGCACAGGATTCAGGTTCTTCTCTCTCTGTGGATGACTGAAATATTTTAAGCATCAAAGTCAGGAACAAGAAAGGAAAAAAAAGAGTGAAGTTTCAATATCCATCCAAGGCACTCAGCTCTTGCTGAATACTGTCATGCTCAGGCATCTTTCTCTAGATTTGAAAATTCCAGTTATTCTCCTGATGACTGCAGCAAGCCAGTTTTAGATTCCAGTGCAAAGAAATTTACCTTCTTTAGCGTAAAGAGAAGAAAGTGACTGAAGTTTAATAAGTAAATGTTGAGAGGTGTAAGCATAAGCCTGATTCAAATATTCAAATACATATTCAGACAGTTTTTGCAAGTATTTTCCCACTTCTAAAATTTTTCTGAAAGGGATATTTCTATCTGTGTTCCATACAGATCAATGTCCATTCTATTTTAAAAGATTATAAAATTCTTCCATTGTTTACCTCTATTTTATTAATAGGGACATTTTTTTGGTGTGTTCCAACAGGGTTTTTTTTTATTACAGGAGACAACAAATCGCTTTAATTTGTAGCATCAGTTGTCTTCAAAATTTCTTGATTTAAAACCAAGCAGATGATTAAAAGCTGAAAGATCATAACACTGATCACTGTACTGTTTTTGCATTCCTCCCTTAGAAGAGTGTCTGAAGCACAAAGGATGGCTGATCTAATGTATCAGTAAGAACAGAAGAAAGCAAATGTTCCCATGTTATAATAATTCTTAAATGTTTTTTGCAGTCCCTCAAAAAGGCCATGCATCAGCCCGTTATAGCAAGTATTGCATGTTTGTACTGCCAGTCTGTTACGTAGCAGTTTTACTTGCATCATACCCTTAATTGCCATATTAAATCATGGTTTCTAAACATCAGTTCACAGCAGGATCCTCCTCTGAAATCTTATCTTCTTTTATCTTTCACAACATAACCAATAGTGAAAATATCTTTTCCTTTTGTAATCTAAATTCTCTTTTGTGTCCATAGTACTATTCCTGCCTACTGCAGCAACTCACTACTAACAGCAGTGTAGTAGAAAAAGTCCTTTTTTTCCTTGAATGTGCATATTCCTGGTGGAGCTTAAAAACTTCCATAAATCAATAAAGTAATTGCTGCATAATGACCTATTGTTGGTGAGCGTGCCCAGAATGATGTCATTGGGGGGTAATGGAGCTACTGAATCAAAAACACGGCAGCTGTTCCCAATTTATTTGAGAGTCAGTTGGACAGAAAATTAAATAAACACATAGACAAGCAGGACAAGGGCAAGTCCTTGCACTATTCTTACAATTGTTTTAATTCAATCGCAGGAGTCAGCAGGCAGCTTATATTGTGGCCCAGAGTTTCAGTAATTGCCTGTCTCCTCTCTCAGTCAAGCTGCACATGCTCATTTCATCATTTTAAGCTTTTGTGACTCAGATTAAAAAAAAGAAAAATACCAATGAAACAAAGATGAAACTTAGCTCTTTTTTCCCACCCTCCCCCTCCCTTGTCAGCATAGCACGCTATCCAGGAGATGTATCAATAGATAGAAATTTTCATTTCTTCCTCCATCTGCGTCTACAGGGTCTCTACCCTTCCTTCCCTAGGATATGAAGGAGAGTTTTACATTTTTTAAAAATCACTCATATGTCCTTTGGGAAGCCCCCTAAAGTTTCATATTCGCTGGGGAGAGAAAAAATGCCATCCGGCTTCACACTCTCTTCTCTGCTGTGAATAACAGCTTTGATGCACTCCTTTGAAGTTCCCAGCTCCAGGCTGCATTAGGGAAGCATCAAATCCAGCCCTAGCATTGTGTGTGGAAGCTGGAAGCACTCTGTGTTTGCACACTGGTCTTGGGGACACCCACTGTGCTTGTGGGGGACAAGGGACTGCAGGGGACCACAGCAGGAGCAGGTCTCCAGCACAGCCAGCTATTCCCTTTTCCCTATTCCCGTTTCCTACTGGTGTGGCATTGACAACACATCAACATCCATGATATTTTCCAGTTCTTGCAGCTTCTCATGATACCTTTGCACCCTTTAGAAGCCCTGATATGGGTCAGAGCATTGGGACACATATGACTCCAGTAGGGTTTGGTTCTTTTTTACTTCAGGGCAATATGGCTTCAAATGCTTCAACTGTTGTGGCATTAAAACTATCAAAGTGATTGTTATGGATACTAAAAGAAGTTTAGGTCACTGTTCAGTTATCTGACTTATACAAGAAATATAATGTCTATTCCTTCATAGCTGGATTCTTAATATGGTAGTTTTCACACTTCTAAGCAAGTCTTTTTTTTTTTTTTTTTTTTTTTTTAAATTACAGATGGATTCTTTTGTGTGTGTATTTTCTGTGTCTGCATAACCAGACAGTGAAGTTGATGTTTGTCTCCAAGATGGAGAAGTGCTCTTCCACATTTGTCATCACAAATCTCTTCAGATCAGACATCTCTTTGATCATTTTAACTGTGTTTTATATGCTTCATAATTTCCTTGCTGAGTGCCTTATGTTACGTGTTACTTTATAAATCAATAAATAATAGCAATAATTAAAAGGGCGTTCTGCAGTAGGGAGCTGGATGAAAACCAGGTTATTCCATTAACCTTTTACCTCTGGAGACAGGAATTTCAAATTTGTGCTAGGTCACAAGAGCAAATCAGTTGGTCTCTTGTGAACTTCAGTCTACATCAAGAAGCACCGCCTCACTTCTCACAGCCCCTCCTGATTGACAGCTTTAGTCTGGAAGAATAACAGATCTTTTGCAGCTTGGAAGACTGAGATGCAATGCATCCACTGTGCCTTGTTCTCCAGAGAACCATTTGGGGAAAAAGGATCCAAACCCTTCCACTGCCTGTTATCCCCACAGCCTGAATTGGTATTTAAATATCAAAATTGCAAGATAAAAGTAGGAAGTAGCTTGTGCAAGTAGGAAGGTGGGGGTTTTTTCAACCCTGTCCTATAAAGTAGCCCTCAGAGGGAACAAAAAGCTTGTCACAGGAAAATTAAGGGGGAGTTGGTGGTGTGTCATTGTATACCAAAGTGTAGGCAACAAGTGTGTTAGTGAGGAGCTGTCTATTCCATCAGAGATCACTGATCACACAAACTTACAAACAGACCTTCAGATCACTATTACTCCCATCTCCTTTTCAACACTTCTGCCTTCCTCCATCAGTTGCTGATGCAGCTCTCTTGTCTGTACTCTGAGGTCTGAGTGGCCAAGTGAGGTGTAAAAGAAATAAATAACAGATATTCACAATCAGTGTCACAGTAATATGACTTTCTTTTCTGAATTACTCTGAGAGAAGGAAGGTGAATTATTAAGGGGAAACTCATCCTAAAAATAAAGATATCACAAATTTTGGAAGAAAGGCTTTAATGCCAGAAAATCTGCATTTTTACCATTTGCTTGCATGTTTCACATAATGAGATTTAAAAGGTTATTTTTTCTATTATGCAATTTGAAAACAAAAAGGACCTGAATTGTATTTTTTAATTAAAGAATTGAAGACTTCTAGAAGTCTACAGGTTCTAAAAATTCTAGTTTTTGACCAAGGCATTTCAGTATGTTACTTTGAGCAGTACTTTCTGCATATTTAAATTTTTCCTGTTATTCCTCACCTATGTACAGGTCATTTATAGGGAGAGAGAGACAGTGCTTTTTGATGACACCTGCAAAAATGCCCCAGAGTGGACTGCAATTTTTGTCTGTGCTGTTCCTGTTGCCAGGACCTCACACAGTAATTCATAGCTGATTTGTGGTGAACACCAGTATGTTCTTTAGTGAAAACTGTTTTTTTTATCTGATCATGATTATGCTTTTGTTTGGAAGAAGGAAACTGTTGAAATTCCATCAATATAATGCCTTCAGGGACTTAGCCTCTTCTTTGTATCTGGAGTTCCTGTTTTGTAAGTATGACAATGAGTTGGGGAGGACTTCTGGGGGCACCATTTTATGTTTTATGTTGTTGGCCATCCTAATGATAACCTTAGCCGATATCTATCTTAGTAGACTTAGTAGACAAAATCTATAAAAGTAGATTCTGTGTATTTCAATTATTAGCATTGAAATGTTGATTGGAATAAGGATACAAAATTGTTTATGATGGGACGGGCGTCTGGGAGTGTTGTGGGGAGTCTGATTAGGGCTAACTGGGATGTGGAAGGAGAAGGAAGTTTTGAGATTCAAATATGGAAGTTGAATGAAGAAAATAATTTTTGGGAGTTGGAGAACAAGTATGACTATGAAGCTTTCCTGCTGTACTTCCACAAAAGTTCTTTTCCTAAGAAACCAGTCTCAGTTTGAAAAAGTTCTGATTTCTCATTCTCAGTACAGTCTATGTGAAACAAGCTTCTCTTAGAGGTGAAAGAATTTCTGAGAAGAAACTTTTGCACCATTCCTTAAGATGATCAGGTGCTGGATAACACTGAGACATCTCTGGAAAATGTCTTTCTAAGCTTTATCAGAATATCTTTTGTCTAGGGTGTTTGGGTTGTTCTGTGCTTTGTGATCCACATGGCTGCAGGAGGAGTGTCACGTTCCACTGTGGGGAATTATAAGAAGTTATTGAAAAAAAGGATGGTCTAGAACAAAATTAAGCCAACCGAGACAACCTTGTATCTGAGAACTGTTTATTGGTAAACAAAAGCAACAACAAAAAAATGAAGCAGCCCTACTGAAGAGGGCTAGAAAAGACAGAGGAGGAGGAAGGAAAATGCAGAAGGAATGGGGGCAGAGAAAGAGCGAGACAGAGAGGGAAAGCGGGCATTACCAGCAGCAGGATGGATGCTGTCGGTGTCCCCATGATGGGGATGTGCCACACGCTGCCTGGCAGCTCTGGCAGAGGCTCGGCCCCACAGCACAGCTCCACGGCCACGGACGGCCGCACACCAGGGCAGGGCAGGGCGCTCGGGCAGGAGCTGCAGAACCTGGGCAGGGTCACGGCGGGGATCGCGGCACTGGGCTGGATCGGAGGAGATGGGCTTGGACACACATGGCTCAGGTAGGGACGCAGGGGCAGGGTGGCAGTCAGGGACACGAGGAGGCAGGACAGGCAGGAACTGGGATGGGCGAGTGGGCAGGGCAGGACAAAGGCCACACACGAGGCACAGAGGTCAGCTGTGTCCTGCCAAGCGCCCAGATGGACGGAAGGCAAGTATGGAAGAGCGAGCAAGGGTCAGCAGGGGCAGGAGAGCCAAAAGGCAGGTTGGAGCAAGGCAAAAAGAACAAAACGCAGGCTAGGACCAGGACAAAGAAGCCCCTGCAGGCTGGAACCAAAGCGAAAACACAAGCCTCAAAAGGCCCCCAAACTCAAAAAGCCCCAACTCAAAAATCCTCAGTCACCCAACCAAGAGAAAAGAAGTCTGGAAAAGTCCCCAGAGCTTGTGATGCAGTTCCTTTCACAGCCCTGGCCCCTCCACAAGTCTGCCTGCTGGCAGGAGACCACTGGCCTGGTCCAACCTTCCACTGCAGCCCGTGGGTGGAGACCTTTGCCATCAGACTGAAGAAGACTCTCTGGGGGCACAGGGACTCTGCTGTCTCATGTAAGCTGTGAAATGGTTGCCAGGAAAAGTCTCCCCAGAGACAAGGCCTACTCCCATCTTCTTCTAGTTGTCTCCTGCCCATGGCACGTGTGCAACCCCTCGCCCACATGGCTCTGGCAATCAGTGTTGAGACAAATTGGAACTAAATTGGCTGCTCACAGGGACATGTCCACTACTTTGGTTCAGAGGTCAGATTTCACTCAAGTGGGGGACTCATGCCTTTAAAGACTGAACCCAAAGCATTAAATAGGCATTAGAAACCAACTGAAGGTGGCAGGAGTCAATTGAAGGTGACAGAAGACACTTGGCAGAACTTGTCATATGGATAAGGCAGACAGCTCCTGCTCCTTCTCCTTCCTGGAGAAAGTACAGTGCTATGTTCATGTTAATTTTAATTTTAAATTTCATTTTCATGCTAATTTTTTATTTTCATTTTCATTTTTTTGATCTTCACTTACAACACTGAACTTACTGCTAGTAACCCAGTCAGAGGTCATTCAAGAGGTCCCCAGGGGTTGCTCTCAAACATTCACACACCTCAATCTCATTGAAGCAGGAATACCTGTCCTCCAGGCTTAGCAGAGACTCAAACATTCCCTGTGGCTTCAGAGGCCCCTGTGAGTGGGGAATTAAATGCCTTTAGTAAAGATGTTATTTTGCAGCTCTTTACAACATTTTCTTTTCTGAGCTGAGTGGTAGATCCACCTCTGCTTTGT
Organism: Catharus ustulatus; assembly: GCF_009819885.2. NCBI lineage: Eukaryota > Metazoa > Chordata > Aves > Passeriformes > Turdidae > Catharus > Catharus ustulatus. The sequence goes on from NC_046224.1 coordinate 66,245,847, forward strand.
GCCCTACCCAAACATCTTTGTCAAGCCGCAAGGATGAAAGAAGTTTACTGATGATGCCTTTCATATGTATTTTGGGCTGAAAGGGAAAACTGGAAATGGAGCAATGACAAAAACGAGTCTGATGGGTGTAACACCCTTTTGAAGACTGCTTCTTACAGAAACCAGAACTGTTTCTCATAGTGCTGAAGATAGTTATTCTTTACTGCCTTTTGTCAAGTTCATGGCTGTATAGAGGGCAGCTGTAATTTTTTTCAGTATTTTTCAATATTTTTTCTTAGTTTTTATGATACAGCTTATGCTCAGTCATACATGATGGGACAGCCTATGCATTTTGTTTGCAGTTATGATTTTATTTCACAATGAGTTCTGTGTGTATTCAGCCAACCTAATCAGTAAAGCATGTGGACAGCTTTTCACAGTGGATATGTGAGTCTATCACAATGGGTTTGCAGTCTAGGTTGATTAGTGTGAAATAGGTCTGTTGTCTTGATTGTAAAAAAGCAAGAGGTTCATTTTGCCTCTTTTTTACATCCATGTGAAGCTTGGTATTGGTCTCAAATCTAGTGGTAAACTTCAGAATGTTTTTTATCCAGACAAGCTTCTCTGTACATAAGATTTATTTATTGCAGTCTATCTGTGAGCTCTTGTTTTTTCCCTATTTGCTTATTTTCTTTTAAATATATATTCAAATCAAGGTTTCTCTTTAGTTTAAAACTGTAAATCCTGCATGTGAGATTTCCTGTTTGTTCATCAGGATTGCCAATGTTGCCATCATTTTGCTGAGGAGCTTGTGAAAAGTGACTACTGTTTTGCATAAAGATGGGTCTGCTTGCAGAGAGTGTCCTCAATCAAAATTTCTTGCCAGGACCATGGCCAGTCAGATTTTGAATATATACAAGGATGGAGCCTCCCTAACCTTTCTGGGCAACCTGTGCCGGTGCTCAGTCACTCTCACAGTAAATAAGTAAAAAAGGCATCTGGGATGACCTCTCCTTTTTCTTGCTCCTGGGGAATCAAAAGACCACAGCCAGGCATCACCAGGGGTATTGGGAGAGACTGCTTTGGAAAAGGTGAGCTGAGCTAAAATCTGTTGATGATCACAAGGAGCCAAGTATTTAAAAATCTTTTAAGAACCTCAGAATAAACACCAAGCTAGAGACCCTTATCCTGACAGAAAGGCTCTGAAGCATCTGAGTTTGTGACTCAGCCTTGAGCCAGGGGTAGCTTTCCTCCCAGTCTACACATCTGGGAATACAGCTTCCCAATCATTAATGCACAGAAGAATGGAAACCCTGGGAAGAAAAACTCCAGTATAGTAATTGCATGCAGCTAGAAAGGAGTTGGAATGGGAATGGGAATGAGACCCATTTGCTGGTTTTAGCAGGCATTTCCTGGAGGTCTTCAGTTTGAGATTTTTGATTTCCTTTCTTGTTGTGTATGGGTTTTGACTTCTTAAGATTACAACATCTCTTCCATTACTGTACAAAATTTACTGGGCAAATAAACACTCTCAATCAACATGCAACCTAAACAAGGAACATTTCAAACACTGATAACAAGTTATCTTTAAGGATAACTATGATGACCTCAAAATTACCACTTAAAGTCTTTAATTAAGTGTTAAAAACAGCCAAATTTCCTTGAAAAAACTTTTTAAGAGTAATACTCTGTGTAATCACCCTACATATGATGCATCATCTTGAAGTTTCAGGAACCCTCTGGTTGAAATTTTAACAGTTCTCCTTAAGAAATGCTAAAGAGCAAATACTCTTTCCAGATCTACCATTCACTGTAAACCTGTCAGACTATTACTTAGCTATTAACCTTTCTTGATGAAATTTTAATAGTGCAGTTTAAAAGAATGCTGAATATCAGAAATATTTTACTAATACATAACAGATGGATACCATATCCAGAAATATTTGCTCTGTAAACCAAAGCGCTAAGCAGTTTTACACTGCGAGGTCAAAGATGGGCAGGAAACAGTTTTCCCATCCCACAAAAATTTTAGTTTTCATATTTTCCAACTCTTATGAATATACAGAATATGAAAGAATCTGGAGTTTCCCATAATAAACTTTTTCTAAGTTTTTATTTGCTTGCTTTTTAATCCAAGCACTTATCCTCCACACACATTACATATTCGTTATCTAACACATCTTTTTTGGGTACAGACATCCTGTCCTGAGGTGGCTTCAGATTGAACAGTCAATAGGTTTTCTTTTTGAGCTCCATCTCCTTGACTGAAAACCATTTTCTTAATAGGTTAAAGAGTAAAAGAAAGGATTAGAGCAAAGCTGTGACCTAACTGAAATACAGATTCCATATGTCACATACCTTTTATAGCTCTCCATATGTGAGGATAACTGATTTTTCCATCTTGTTTACTTTGATGATTTCACTGTTGGACTTGGTCCTGGGTGTAACCTTTATTTTTAAATAAATGAGGTTTGGGAAAACTTAGAGTTACTGTTTTCTAATAAGTTATAAGTATGGGAAGTGAGACACTTGCATTTGGAAAATTTTTGTGAAGATGTACTTTTTATTCATTTTGTATAATAGCTATATAGCTGTGGCTTTAGCTGAAGAACATGTTTCTGTAATAGGATAGAATATGTTTCCAAACAATGTCTTAGTTCAAAATAGTTCAGCACTTCTTGTGAAATGTAACTTCAGCTGAAAAAAGTACACTGTGTCTTCCATTTAAGAATGAGTAGACATCCTGCTAAATGGTTATGTCATTGATCTGGAAGATTTTGATGTGGGAGAGATTCTGTATATCTATAGATTCTGTACATCTATAGCATGAGAAAGAAGTGAAGCTGATGATTCATTTTTAATAATTATGAAGCAGTGTGTTTTCAGAAAATTTTGATGTGGTGAGATGGAAGCAGAAACCTTTTGGTCAAAAATCGTTTCATCCATCTATTTTGAGAATCTGATGTAACAAAGATGTGTTAGCAGTGATTTCTTACCGCTGGCAGTTTGTACAGAGTATCTCTCCTGACTGACGATTACATGTACAAATAACACATTGCCTTGAAATTTACTCATTTATTCTGAATTACCACACTAATTTCCTCTCCAGATTTATGACCAGAGCTTTTAATTCATTCAAGCATGATTTCATGAAAATTTTTGTTCTTCTCTAACAAGAGCTGTGTCTTCTCTATGTCTGCTCTTCATGAGGTGTAAATTCTACTTTGTGAGCACTAAAATGATGAAGTTAGAGGTGTTGTAAGTTTCCTGCTAATTAAAGGTTTTAAATCCAGATGGGTATCTTTATAGATATAACTATACATTTACACAGATACAAGTTCAGCATTATTTGGACCTTCTATACTTTGATTCAAGAATAACTAGATAAAATTACATTGCCTATTCAGTCGGTTGAGTTTTCATCAATAATCCTAAAATGCACCAATTAATGTTAAGCCACTTTACATTTTTATATAAACATACTTTATTATTTACTACCTGTGCTGTTAATTAATGGCAAGGATGTAATCTGCTTAATGTTGCTCTTTAAAGACTTTTTTTCAACTTCTTTTTCCAAAATATGATTTTTTTCAGTGACCAGAAACACTGAAAATTGCCATAGACACTCTTCAGGAATTTAATGTAGCAGTAAGCCTGGATACCTTCTTTCAAAAGCTGAAAAAATTAATTATATTATTTTTAAATTTTAATTTCTCCTGTCCTTTAAAACTTTAAATTCTGTAAATTCTTTGAAGTAGGAAACCCAAGAGATATTATAGGTAAAATTTTTTTAAAAGTTTACAAAAATACTTATTTTTGTCCAGGAAAAATAGCTATTCAGAGACACTACTTTCCCACAAGCACCCTCCAACACAGAGAACTTTTTCAAAATGCCTTCTGTTGTCACTTTAAATTACATTTTGGCAGTATTTTTTCCCTTGGGTTATCTTACCTCAGGAAGGACTCTTCTACCGAGTCAACCTGCTGAGAAAAAGCAGTGGTATGATTTTATAGCTGTGAAGCTATTCCATGGTTGGGATTTTCTGCCTAGGTTTTTGTAAAATTATTATTTTAAATTTTATTATCAGATGCACTCTCTCATTTAATAATAAAAAGAGCCCTGGCAGAAGTACCTAGTTTGCTCTAGTGTCCTTTAATCAGCTTTGTTCCTGATGTGATCACAGAATGGTGTCTGTGGCTGCATGGGCCAAGGGCGCAGTACCTGAAAGGAGCCTTTAGGAAAGACGGAGAGAGGCTATTTACACGGGCTTAGAGTGGCAGGGCAAGGGGGAATGGCTTCATTCTGAAAGATAGTAGGTTTAGATTGGATATTGGGAAGAAATTCTTTCCAGTGAGGGTTGCCCAGAGAAGCTGTGCCCCGGTTGTGCCGTGGGTGCTCCAGGTTGTATTTGTCTCTGAGCAACCTGGTCTAGTGGAAGGTTCCTAGTTTGGAGTTAGGTGATCTATATGGTACTTTCCAACCCAGGCTATTCTATGACTCAATGATTCTGTGATTCTGTTGGTCTTCTACCTTACCTCGTCCTGTTACCTTAAACATGCGACCTTAACAGAAATATCTCTGTATCAAACTATCCCCCTTACAGCACCAAAGTGTGTTTACCTCTGGCATCTACTCTTCAAGAGAGCTCTTCAAGCTTTTCAAGATTTGTGTCTTCAGCCACCCAGGATGCTACCTCCCACCCCACTGTTGAGACAGTCGCTTTTTCCCCAGAGCTTACCCTTTTCTGACCACCTCTCAGATCCTTTTAAACCTCTCTCTATCTCTTATTTTACAGCATGGAAACAGCTCAGAATGGTGGGATGGCAAGGAAAGAAATGGCTGTGTGTAATTGTGCCCTCAATGTTCTTGTAGCAGATCGCTTGTCTGTAGCTGGTGATGTTGCTTCCTTCCTTGATTTCCTTCCCTGGTTTTCTGTTAAGGTACAAGTGCACACTTCTACAGGGAAGTTTGACGACTATTTTCTCTACCTCTCTAGCAAAACATTAATAAAACATTAGTGCAGCATGATCCATAGAGCTGCCAGTAGTTGCAACCTTTTAATCTGATATTGTAACAGATATGAGTCCCACCAATTCTAGCCAATTTGAACTTTGCATGTTTCTAGTATTTATGAGGACAAGGAATGCTGTGACATTCTTTTCTCTCCCAATAGGTCAGGCCCCACACTAAATCCGTGGAGAAACACATACCCATGCAATGAAACATCACTGAATTTCTGAGAGATTTTAGCTATTCCAGACCTGCCTTGTTACCTATGTTAATCTGGACAGTAGCCTAAGAAAGTCTTAAATTCTTGAATGTGGGTCAATTTTAAGGCAAGTTTACTTTGTGACTCAAGAATGAAGTGCACAATCTTCCTGAAGCAACATGGATCGTTAATTCCTTCTTTTTTAATGTACATATATAATTTCTCTCTTGTTCTCGGAAGTGCATAGGTATACAGACACTAAACTTTTTGCATTTAATAAGGCCCTTGGTATTTTTAAGCCTTAGTTTTCACTAGACTTATTTGTTTTATTCTGCTTTCCTTCTGTTGCACTTTGGTAAGTATTTGAATTTAGATTTAAAGTGAAGTTCCTTGTGATCATTCTACATGAAGGGTGCCACAGAAGTAACACAAAAATGATTGAATTGATTGAGTGACTATAGTCCTCCCTGCTATGTTCTCCTTTTCACTGGTATTTAAAAGGAAGAGGGATGGAGAGCTTTGTAGATGCTCTTTGGACTGTATGTTTTTGTTGTGTGTTCTTTCTATCATTTCTGTACTTACAGCATCAAAATAATTAACCACTGGAGTTAAACTCAGTGCCAGGATAAAAGATTAAATGCATTTAACCAGACTCAAAAGATTCAAGAAGTTAGAAGACAAAATGAAGTCCTCAAACATTAAATTATTGAAGTTTTGAGCAGCATCTTCTGGGATGCAGCAGGAATAAAAATGGAACAGCTTGTAAAATGCAGTTAAGTCTATCTCTGTGTAAGAGATAGTGTGATGTGATTGTTAGTGATAGTTGGATGGTTCTTTGGCCTTGATGACTCAAGAGTTGCCTTCCAATCTTATGTGGACACATAAAAGCAACCTATTTCATGGAAAAATGGTCTCAGTGTAATAGAACAAATGGAACTTTCACATTTATTGATAAACCCTGCAAATTTTATCCTTAAACAGTTGGACTGTTAGAATTATGCTCTCAATATTATTAACTACGATTAAAATTTATGTTCAAAATATTTATGACTAAGTGACCAACTCTAGAATTCTTCTGGAATTCTTCTGACATACGTCACAGTGCTGTAGGTGGTTATCTCATCTAAACTTGTAAATGGAGCAATTTTAAGGGAAGATTGAGGTTAGATAATGCACATAGAGGATTGCCAAGTGAATCTTTGACCTGTCTTCTAAATCAGAAGTAAGCAAATATTTTGCTGAATAAATATCATATCAATCATATCAAGATCACATCATAAATGTTATATCAATGGATCTGCAACTGCCAAGAAGGTACATTTCCAAGTAAAACACAAAATGAACTTCTGGTTTTTTATGGTTATTAAAAACGATGGGGTGTATGGACATCCTACTAACCTGACCAAACTCTGTTAAAGGAATTATTTTTCTGCTTATGTTCCTTTCATTTAAACATGACTGTTCTCTTTGTTCTTTTTCTAAGCCAGAGACTCACAAGTTTTTTGGATTGGTGAGTCACTTTTAGGCCTTTGCATGCCTTCAGAGTTTACCTGTAATAAACATATTTATCAGGTTTAGAATACCCCTGGGGCAGCTGTGGGTCTGTACAACACCTATTCGGACTTTCAGAATCAGTGTTAGAAAGTTATTGCACTGCTGGGACTATTAAGAAACGATCACTTTCTTTTGCAAGACACCTATAATTTTTGGTCAGTTTCAGTAGTCAGTGGTGTAACATACTTAATTTTACTGCATTTTGGTGCAAGGATAAATATCATCTTTTTTGTCAATTTTCTTATTTTTATAGAAGTGATAATTTGACATTATTAGTATGTATTATTGTTGCTGCTGTTATTACACTATACGGTTAGGGGCCATCTTTGGGAGGATTCACAAAAATGATCTGCTTCATCCGTGGTCTTTCTTACCTTGGTAATCAGGGCCATTTTTTGTGGATGGTTCTGTTTGTATCCTCCAGCAGACTGAACATAACTGCATAAAGAGGTGTAAGGCCCAGTTTGGTCCTCCAATCTTAGATGAGCTAAAAAAGAAGGTGTGTGGGAAGTTTTGGGCATTAGTGCTGCAGTTCTGTGAGGGTAGGTAATAGTTAGTACCTATTTTTAAATCATCCTTTCCTGCCTGCTTGAATCAGAATTTTCCAAACTCATCACTGCTAGAAGTATTAGGCTATTGTTACACCAGAGGCTGCGGTTGGGTGTAAAATGAATTTTCTCTTAACACATTCAGACAAAGTAATTTCTTTTGATGCATTACTGTATTTCTGCTGCCACAAAGGATAAGACCCCGTCCTTGTCTGGAGTATTTAATTGCCTCAATTAACTCCTGATACTTCAGACTGCCACATGTGTTTAATAGATTTCCTCATCTTTTCTTATTTTGCACAGAACTTGTTGCAAAATGCTGAAGTATGCACAGGAACCCACTGGGGAAGTTTGTTCTTGGAGATGAGTCTATGCCTGGCCAGGCTCTGAGTAACATGAACATCCCTCAGGATGAGAAATGCTGTATAAATGCCAGGTATTAATGCAGTAAAAACATTTCTCAAATTAACAGATCAACAGTTTGTCAAATAACAGTATCAGGTAACAATTGTCAAGTTCTAAGAGAGCAGTGATAGTAGTTTGAAAATGAAAGTAAATGTTATTTAATAAGCCTAACTCTTACTTCCTGACCTGACCAGCATTGAAAGTTGCATTGATTTGAAGGATGCATATTCCTCAACATTTTTTTTTTTTATAAAAGAGAAAACAATGCTGCCTGAGAACATCCTGGTTCTAGAAAGATGGTCATGAACCACCCTGTCATAGCTTTTAGAAGGATGGTAAATTAGTATTATTATATTTAAACTATGATTCTCCGTTGCCTTTGCCAAAGTCTTTTATGGAAAGGGCAGTGTTACAAGTAAAAATGCAGTCAGTAGAAAAAACCACACTACCCATATGGCACATTGCAGTATAGCAAATATGTAATTTTTACAGAAAAAAGAAAACCCAGACCGCAGAAGCTGAATGATAAAAAGGGCAAAGCTTATTCTTCTGTAATGATATATAGTAAGAAACAGCTATCCAAACAGTGATGCTGCTGCAGATGCTTCTGAGGTAATTGGCAGTCATGATGCACAAATGTTGCTTAAAGGGTGTTACAGAGTAAGGATGGACATGGCCTTTTAAACTTACTGAGCACTGGAGCAGGGAAGCAGGCAGTGCAGTAGAAAAGATGAGATTTCTTACTCCTACCTTGCATTTAAATCAGTGGCTTTTCTGGTGGAATTTTATGAGATTCCCTGCTGCAATAATGCTGAGAAAGAATATGACGGTATTTTTTATTTTTGTTTTGAGATTATTTGGAGGGGGGGGTCTTTGCTTATTTATAAATGAAAGTTCCCTGTATTTATAAATACTCATTCTTCGCAATTTGTCCTCAGTGGGCTGAGCTTCTCTGAACCTGGTTTGCAGACCCTCCCAATCCCATCAAGTATCCAGCACTTTTCTCTGAAGCTGCTTTATTCCTAGAATCATAACATGATAGAATGATAGAAGAGACCTTGAAGATCACCGCTTTCCACTCCTCCCCACCATGGGCAGGGACAATTTCCGCTAGACCAGGTTGCTCCAACACCATCCAACCTGGCCTTGACCACTTCCAGGGGTGGGACATCCACAGCATCTCTGGGTAACCTGTGTCAGGGCCTCACCACCCTCACAAGGAAGAATTTTTAACCTAAATTTCCCCTCTTTCAGTTTGAACCCATTAGTACTTCTCCTGTCAATACAGTTCTGAAGAAAATTCCCGATTGCTTTGTATTTTAATTGTTCTCACATATCAACAACTGGTCAAGCTTATTCAAAACACTTAAATTTGAGGTGGAAACATTTCCTGAAAAAATGTCCTGAACCTCTTTCACACATTTAAGTGCAGCTATGAATAGCATCCCAGCTATGAAAGGTCCACTGTCACAAGAGCTGGGACTGCTCTACCAGTAAAACCTGTAGGCACCTGTATCCAACTTCTCATAAAATACCAATCATGGAGCCTTATCCAGAAATGTTGCAAGGCACACTTCCCAAAAAGCCTCAACGCCAAAAGAAAGAGTCATAATGCAAGCCAAAAAACCTCAACCCCCCAAATGAAAGTGCACCCTTCAGTCACCATCTGGTTTGAAATATTCATTACAGAGAATATGGGCAGAACATGCCCCTTGCTGCAATAGCCACCACCATGATTTTATTACTACTCTGTGCAGAGTGAAAGAAACGAAAGGAAAAAATAGAAAGAAAAAAAAATCCACAGCAACAAACTTAGAGAACGTAGGAATCAGTCTCATTATGGAAGAAAGGGGAACTTTATGAAATATATTTACAGAAAAAGAAGGCAAGAGAAGGATAAAAAGAGTACCGTACCAACTCCACTAGGGAAATAAAAGAGACTACCACCCTTATACCAACAGAAAGAGGCCTAGAATTACTAGAAAAACAACTATAAAGACATCGTAAATCAAACAGCATAGAGTTTAGAACATCAAAAAAGCAGAAATTTTCATCTATTATTAATTATGATAAAAAATTCTATCTCAGAATATTTTACACAGCAGCTGTTGCCAAGAAAATCTACATTTCCTTGAGCTGAGAAACTTTAAAATCAGAAGCAAATCTTTGTGTAGTCAGTGGAGATAGCATAGATATTAACACAGTATTTCAATGTCTTATTTCCATTTTTCAGTCAAATAAAAATACAAATATGAAATACAAAAACTATTTTTATTTTGACCTTATTTAAATATTTAACTGAGCCCAAATATCCTGATGTCTCTTTCGTATGTGTCTGCATGTTATGAAAATCCAGTTGTCTGTCTAAAATGGAGTTATGGCTGTTAATCCATGTGGACTAGTAGTTCTAAAAAGTACAGTGATTTCACAACTATAAGGCCCACTCTTTTGACTAAAATTTTGATCAAAACCTGGAAGTGCGCCTTATAATCCGGTGCACCCTATATATGGACAAAGCTCAGAAATTTGCCAACCTGGAAGTGCAAGCCATGAGCCGAGCCACAAGGGGTGGCAGCTCCCCGCGATCGCTGGGCCACGAGCCGTGGCAACCGGCGCTGGTTGCGGGCAGGAGTGCTGGGGCCCGTGGCACAGGGAGGGCGCCTGGGGCTGCGTTTAAAGGCTACACCAATCTGTGAAAAATGTTTGCAAATTGAGCACCTGCCAGTAAACTCTACGATCGTGCGATTCTGTTGCTAATTCATTACTTTGTTGCACACAACGCAGCTCCTCACTGCAAAAAAAAAGTGCTCCTTATAGTCCAGTGTGCCTTATATATGGACAAAGTTCAGAAATTTGCTGACACCCGGAAGTGCGCCTTATAATCCGGTGTGCCTTATAGTAGTGAAATTACTGTAATTTATTTGTTTTTTTAATTCTTTTACTTGTAGTAATTTTGATTCAGTGGCTGAGAACCACTTTTGGACATGGAGTCAGAGTCAGGATTCACCAGATTTGCTGCCTTTCGAAGCCTGTTAGCACTAACTGCGGCAGCTAAACCACAGTGACCAAATTGCTACCATTATATTTTTATTAATCTGTGTTTTTTAAGGAGTTGGTTCAAGACTTGGGTCCATAAGTATAGATGCATTTCCCACAGCAAGTGTTTGACCAGGGGGAATGGGCAGAATCGCATTTGGTACAGTTTGAGATTTTTGTCTCTGTAATCCGGAGTATCTCTTCACATGTTTTCTCATGTGTTAATTTAGATTGCAAATTCCTCAGGCTGGGAACTACATGTCTCTTTGTGGGCTATAGCTGTTAGCAGTGCTTAAGGAAGTAAGTAGAATGGACTATTTCAGCTGGAAGGGACCTACAGGGATTACCTATTTTAACTGCCTGACTACTTCAGGGCTGATCAAGTTAAAGCACATTAATGGCATTGTCCAAACACTGTGTCTCTTAAACACTGACATGCTTGGGGAATCAAAAGCATTCTCTATTTCTTCTCTGAAGTTAAGGTATGTAGAGTTATAGCTGAAATGTCGATGTTACCCTGTCCATGTGTTTCAGTGTGCTTGATTGGTAGGTGATATACTGGTCTCCACAGGCACTCAGTGCCTGAACTTTCATCAGGGAATAATTTATTGCCGTTTAAATCACAAACTATGGTTCTTGCAAACAAATTAGTTATTATTTGCCTAGATAAAAGATAATGCATACAAAAAATAGTTATTAAACCCTAACTTGTTAAAACAGAATGCTCTATTTGATGGGGGATTGGGGTGGCAGGGGTGTGGAGGTGGGGTGGGAGGCAGAGAGAATTTTCAGGGGAAATACCAGTTACAGCAAACAGCTATAGCCAAGTCATCTCTCATGGTTAGTATTTCTCAACAGTGTAACACATTTGCATCAGTCAGGAAAGTCATCGAAGCTGTTCACTTGGAAGAATTGCAGTCTCTTGTTCTTGAAGCAGCAGTGAAATGACAACGTATAAAATGCTTGCAAGGATTTGAAATGAAATATTTCAGGCACTGCCTGGAAAATGTGTGACTAAGGCTGTGAGAATAATTGTGATTTTTTTCATCTAGAGTGCCGAAACTAAAAAAGAGGGAGGAAAAAAAAAAGTTAGAGGCAAACCAAATGGAACTTCGTTTTTTGTTTTTCTTGCCAAAATGGAAATCTGAAAACATTTATTTAGTGTAAAATGCAAACATACATTCCATTCCATCCAAAACAAAAATGTTCATTTTAAAGCATGAGGAGGAAAAGTAAAGGAAATAAAGGACTGGGATTTGCCAGGTTTTCAGAGGTGACAGCTTTCACCTAGCAGCTGATATGAAGAATTATATATTACACACACACATATATATACACACATATACATGACTAGTACTTGAGATGTGACCCTGTGACCCACCCCCCCCCCAGCTTATTTTGTACCCTTAGCAGAGGGACAGAAAAGCAGGGTTTTGCAGAGGCAAAAGACTCTTCTGAAGGGCATCTTTGTGCCCACAACACAGTTGGCAGAAGTCAGGTTTCCTTCCATAACTGTTGTGAATCCCCTGTATCCTGCAAGTGCTCCCACTTCACCTAGGTATCAGCTCTATGTGTGTGGCTCCTCTTTTTCCCTTAGAGGTTGTGTGGAGCAGGCTGTGGGATGGAGCTTCCTCAGCCACCAGGCTAAAAAGCCTTTTTCTCCATAGTTTGCTCCTTTTCTTTGACACAGTGATTATTAAAGCACCTTGCAATACTTAAGCTTCTTCATAACACAGAACAGCTCTCAGGAGGGATTTGGAGCTACTTCCCTGAAGATCTTGTAGAGGGGTAGAGAGGGCACTGGGGTACATGACAGAGCAAAGTCTCTCAACTCTGCCCTGGTGAGGGTGGTTTCTCAAGTGTGTTGTCACCTGCTCACATATTCAATGTGTGTGCAATGAAAAGAGCTGAATGAGACTTAGTTTGCAGGTATATAGCATCTTTGCTGTCTGTCCAACATGACATTAATAAAGTTATTAAACAGTCCAGGTCCCATTGCAGTCACTCAGTCAGAGTAAGACTCACAGCTCATAATCTTCTGAGTCTTGAACATCCAATGAATTTTTTAGTCAACAAGTTGTCCACGCTTTCTACCTGTGGGATTTCAACTTGTATACAAGCATACTGTAGGGGATAGTACTTAAAGTCTTCCTAAAGTAAAGGGAAATGTCACCTACTACTCTGTACTTTTCCAGAGTTCGTCATTTTTTTGTAGGAAGCAGTCAAGTTGGTCAGACTTGACTTACTTCACTGAAGACCCTTTATTCAACTAGGCACAAGGCAGCAAAAGCAGAGCAAAATAAACCAGACAAAGAAAAGGTGTCTTGTCTTAGACCACACAAGATCTCAGTTGTGCAACCATGAACAAAACTCCAGTCTTCTTAATCTCAGTCCAGTCCCTGACCTAAATTACGTGTCTCTATTTTTTAATTGAAAGTTAACTTTTAGTGAAGTATTTCATAGCTGAAAGAAAAAACCTCACAACATGGACCACATGGCAGATCCCCAGAGAGCACTAGCAGCCAATAGAACATATTTTGCAACTGTTATATTGGACTAAATTCAACTAGGAATTGATTATCTGCTCTCTTTAGAAATAAATGGCTGACACAATTTGACCTTTACATTTCCTAGACCATAAATGGCTTAGGAGCTTGGAAAATTACACTTGGGTTAGGATAACAATAAAGAATAGAAGGATCTCTTTTTGTGGTAGTAGGAGGAACAAACTCTGTGTCACGCCTAAGTGCCTACACATATCTGACACAGAACTTGATAAGTGTAAGTAAATGTTAAATTTAGTTCTTTAAAGTTCAAGATTATGGTCTTTCCTAGTGAGGCTGTAGGCTGATAGATGGATAAGACAAAAGAGGGGATATTCTTAATGCACTGGAGTGCCAGACTGTCTAGGGTTGATGCCCACAAGTAGACCCATAATTTTCATCAGAACTCATTTGTCTCCAGCTCTTGTGAGACTTTTGCCTTATTTGTGAGAAAACTTTGCACTGTTTTCTTGGATGTGTTGAAAACCTGATAATTTTTTTTAGTTGATTTGTGGATGGGTGCTCTCAAAAATCCATTCTAAGGGGGCAACTGACTCTAACTCCTGACTAATGTCAGGAGGATAAAACATATTTTATACAGAAATACAGTTTGCACTGGAGAGCAATTTTGCTGAATTACAGCACAGAAACAACCCTTCCTTAGTGGGTCTGAGCTCCTGTCTGAATGCAGCCTTTAAGGAGGAATTTCAGAGCTGTTGAGTTTCAGGCATGAGCTGTAAGGGCTGGCTCATTTAACCTCTGGTCCTGTTCTGAAACCACAGCCTGGGAGTCAGAGGAATTGCAGTTGGACTTTTTAAGTGAGCTGTATCACTTAAATGATGGATGTACTGAAGTCCAGGAAGAATTTCTATTCCATTTAGAATATTAAGAAATCTGTCCATCCTGTTATCCTGTCCCTCCCATCTGTCTTTTGAACATCTTCTTTCCACCCCCCTCCAGCTCAGTTCACAGGTAGCTCAGAAAATAACTACGTATTTTGTCAGAGAAGTGGGATCATGGTTTTGTCCTATTATTCAGTGATCATGGGAACCTCCATTAGGTAAAAATATTTCCTGAAACTCCTATAGAAACAGCCTTCCTGTACCTGTCTTGGTAGCAATATACTGCCTCAGACCATGATGTACCTCATTGTTTCACAAATTGTTGAAAACCTAGCTCTGCTGGATTAAGAAAAAAGTTTTTCTTCTCCTGCTAAATTACCACATTGTGGAATATACACCCATTGTGAAGCAGTCATCTTCTGTGACCTGTTTTTATGCCCCACAAGGGGATATGTCTCAGACTTTACGAAACAATGATCTGTTGTGACTCATCTGCTTAAACCTTTTTTCATTATTTTCCATCTTACACTTAATCACTTTCTATATATTTTTTCTTGGCATGAAACATAATTGAATAAATAGTAATTTTTGATTGGTTAATTAATTTAAACTTCAGTGGTTTGAGTGGCTTTCAGGAGGCATCTGAAGCCTACTGGTATAGGAAAGACTGGAAAATGGGTTCTGCTGATTTTGTGTATAAAACTAGAACAGTCCTGATTGCAGTAGGAATGGAAATTTTAAAAACTGATTGCTAATTCCTCCCACCTACACAGCAATGCAAGTTTCTCCATCTTTCTTTCTTACCTTCTTAGGAATGAGGCAGAGGGTGAATATATGGAAAAAGAAGGTAAGAAAATCTGAAGAGGGGGAAAATTTGAAATAGAAATACAAAAATACTACCAAAAAGGCTTTGGTATTTCAAATCTGGCCTAACCAACAATCATTAGAAATGGCAAGCATCATGTTCATGCGAAAATTTCCCACTCAGTCTGAAAAGGAAGAAGCTTCAAGATTGAAGAGCACTGGAACAGGTCCTGTCCCTCTTCACTGTCTGTGAAATTTGATCACTACTGATGCTGAGGAAGGTAGAGCTCAACCCAGAACTTGGTCCACTTTCTTGATGGTAAACCAAGCTTTTTATTACCTTATTGTTGTCCAAAAAGGAAAGTTTGGTGTGGATTTCACACCACCCATGCAAAGTTTCAGTAAAATATACGAGGGTCTAGTTAAATGACGAGCACAACAGCATTTCTACTGTTCAAAACAGCGTGCTGAACCGAAGTCTGCATCTTTCTGCTAGTGGTTCTAATTTTATTCATCAGCACTGGCTTTGTTCTTAATATTTAACACTGTTTTCAGTAATGTCTGAAGACTAGTAAGGGCAGAGAGGAAATCCACACAGTGAAGTTACGTGGTAAATTATCGAACTTCCTGCATGCAGATCCACACTGCAGTTTGGAGTGGAAGGGGCCTCCAGAGTTCACCTAGTCCAATGTCCTGCTTCAAAGACTTCTGTTTAGAGGAGGGTGCTCAGGGGTGTGCCCTAAAAAGTTTTTAATATCTCAGAAAATAGAGGCCCCACAGTTTACCTGGCCAGTTGCTCCAGTGCCTGTTTGTTTTCATCTTGAAAAAGTTCTTCCTCCAATCTGTCTGAAATTTCCTATGTTCTACCTTGTGACCAGTGACTCTCTTCCTATCAAAGCTGGGAAAAGTCTGGGTAATCTTTTAAATTTCTGGAATGATGAAATTTGTTGTAGCAAAAATAAGACAAGTACCTCTTACCTGATGAATCCTGCATATAAAATAAAGTGAAAATCTTTGAGATCAGCAGCAAAACTTCTGTTGGACTCAGGAAGGCAGAATGTTTTGCTCATTTGTGGCAAACGTCAGTTTTTTTTCAGATTGTGTAATTTTTGAAGTATCATAGTTGTGATGAAAAATGCTTAATTCTAACTTTATCTTTTGACCCTATTTCTTCATTGGTGCATGTATGAAAATAAGTGCAGAAAATAAGAAAGAAGATGTTGTGAAGTTCAATGTCCTAAGCAAATGTGAACTGCTAGCAAATGATAGACGTCTAGAAAGAAGGATTTATGTTATGAAGTCTGTGCTGAGAATGAATGTGTCTCTGTTGCCTTCACAAAGAAACATTTCCTTCACTGTAACCCCTTCTAGAGTAACTCTTGTTTCATTATCATAAATGCCCTAACTGTGCAGGAATAGTTTCATGCACCAGGTAGGAATCCCTAAATATTCGTTTGTGCTGTGGAAAATTGCTAAGAGAAAATTGGATTTGGTCAGATTGCTATTTTATCTATCAAAGAAATTAAATGTAGAAAAGACTTGCTGGATCATGGAGCCATTCCCATTGCAAATGGATACAATCTCCAGCAGAGAATGGCTCTAATTTTGAGACAAAAATGGCTTTGCAGGGATGAGCACTGTGGGTCTCTCTCTCTCTCTTGCAAGGCCTGGCAGGTCACAGGTTTGTAGGAGAGGGTTCTGTGATGGGAAGATGGGAGAGGAGATTGGCAGCCACCAGGAAGCCCTTTGGCAGTTTAGTGAGGAGTGTGCAAATATTTCCACATCTTTCTTCGAGTTCTCCAGCACCCCCCTCAAGCAAGAAAAAGCAATCCTGTCTTTGCACTGGAGCCCATATAATTTTCATCTTCACCTTCTTCCCATGCTCATGCAGATATTACTGAGTCTTTTTTCAGTTTTAATCCCTTTTTATTTTAACCTTCTGCTATGCAGCCGTAGTCTCACTTGCTCCTCAAAACAAACCTACCCCCTCTTTGCCTGGTCCTAGTCACAAAAGCAAAGGAAGATGGGAGAAGCAGGCTTACTGCTAAACCCACTCTCCTGTTGCAGGGGTCTGATGTCTGAGGTGTTAATCTTCATGTTCTTTTGATCTGAGTAAGGATAATAGGTTGTTTTTCAATATTGTTTCTGGTTCATTAATATGTATGTTGTCTGCTCGTTTTTTTTATCTGCCAGAAAACCCTTTGAAGATACCTTTGTAGCCTCTCTTCTGCTGCAGGCCTAACTTTGACTTTTCCGCTATTCATTGTTTTCCTGCTTGTTTCATGTTCCCACTCTATTACAGCCACTCGACTGCTGCAGCCAGAACTGAGGCATCCTCCTCCTACTTTCTTTCCAAGGACCTGTTCAGTGTGATGCTTAAGCTCCCCTGGCTTTTTCATGTGGCCCTGGCAAAGAAGGTGTCACAGAGTACATTCAAATAGGGCATCATCACTGATTGGCATTGGTGGCCTCTAGGCAAGCATGTTTCTTCCACTGGACAAACCCCCACACATTAACTGGGATAAAGCCTGATTGGCGTTGTTTCCAGACACTTTTAAGTAATTGTCACACTGCACTGCACCCATGAAAGGATGAGACAACCACTATCTAGTTTTAAAGGCTTCTTTGTGATGAAAAGAGCATTAGATCATTTGATTGCTGTTTTTCTTTGGAATGCATCCTCCTACTCACCACCCTGTGGGCATCCATACTCTCTTGTTGGACTTGTTTCTGTTCATATGATTTCATGTGCTTTGGGGCATTTCAGTGTACCTGCTGTTCTTTTTTTTCCCCCTGCCTTTTCTTCCTCTCTACCTCTCCATATTTTTTTGGTGTATTTGGCAAAGCTGTGGGTTACACCCATGTTTCCTCTTGTTGTTTTTGTCATTTATTCACCAGCTGAGCTCAGAGGACAATTTGTTTTTCAGTAAAATCTGGGGACTTTATGCTTTTGGTTTTTTGTCTTTTAATAATTTTATAGTTTTGTTGACTAAAGCATAAGAAAATTGAATGATTTGTCCATAGTCGCACAGTGAGTCATTGCCTCTGTCAAAATAAGAATCTGCCTAGAGCTGCCATAGCTTGTACCTCCTCATTCCAGCCATTAGAGAAGCTCAGGTCTTGTGTGAATTTGTCACAGATCTAAATGAAAGCTATTTTTTACATCACTTGGTCCTATGGCACCAGATTGATTTCCTGGGCACATCTATTGACCACTGTGTAGTAGACAACAGCAATATTGAGCTCTGAGATAAAGCAGATGTTAGCTCCTGGACTCTAATAAGTGGGTTGATAAAGACCTGGAAATCTTGGCCCTCTAGGCCCAGCTGTGTTCCAGTCCTAGATTCACTTGGGAGAAGAGTCTGGGACAATGAAGAAAGGGGCTCTGAGTGACTCGGTTTTGCATTTATTTTAAATTGTTGCATCTTATCACACCCTTAGCGCAGAGTTCCCACACGTGGTGTAGGCCAGAACTGCTCTCCCTACTTAGACCCTTGGATTATGCTTTGGAGAGCTGAGCCCTGAAGGGAGAAGGAGCTCACCAGTGATCACTGTCTCAGTGCTCCTCATAACAGCAGATAAAAGAGCAACATTGCCTGCAGAGACAGAAGAAACTCTGTAGAAAGGATCTGTGAGCTTATTGGTTTATGCAATAAACAGAGAAGACAAGGTGGGAAACATTCCCAGCATTCCCACTACACTATTCTGGCTGGGAATTCAGACCCAGAAAAAATAAGACAAATTAAGAAAAAAACTTGACAGTATATTTGTCTTTCTCTGAGCCTCAGGGGTCCACAAATCCCAGCTTGGTGCTGCCTATTTCTGAGGGGTTAGGCCCCAGGGAGAGTAGCCACCTTCACTCAGTCTGATTTCCTTTCTTCTGCCACCTGAGACTGTAACAGATCTCAGAACTGAACCCACTATCCCTGACTGCCATTTCCAAGGGTTAACCTTAAAATACTTACAACATTTAACCATGAAAGCTAGGAACAATAATTTAAAAAACCAAAATCATCCAACCAACCAAACCAAACCAAAACCCCCCCAAAAAAACTCCCAAAAAGCCAAAAAAAAAACAAGTGGAGAAGAGTACCAATGCACTTCATCTTTTATAATAGACTGAAACACATTCCAGGTTTCCTCCAGTAGTGAAAACCACATTTCTTGGGAGTGGAGAGCCACAGAAAGGTGAGACAAAGACATTAGAATATGGCAGGATATATAATAGAATTATCAATGGGCCAAATAAAAGAATAATTTAAGTCTTATTTGTAGACTATGGGTAACATTCAAATTCCACTTCATCTTCTTTAAGCTTTTCACTCACTAATTATTTGGGAGGAAGAATAATTAAGAAAAGGATCCACTTGGCAACTCATTAGTTTAAAATCTTTTTTCTTTAGAGATTTGGTCAACACTGCTTCATAGTCTTTTGGAAAATTTTCTTCAGTTTATTGAAGAGACTTCAGTTGCCTCAAACCTTTTAATTTTAGCTCATTTAAATATATCAGCCAGCTTCAAGACTTGATAAAGATGAATGCAATTAATCTTAGAGGCCTCATAAATGTTAGGGAAAGAGCTTTTATTTTGAAAAGACAGTAGAGCCAAATTAAAATCCTATCTGGTAACTCTCTGAAAATACGAATGTGGGAATTTCTGACTGTAATTAATTTTGTATGGGGATTATAATGACTTACATTTACATGCAACAAGGATTGCTAAAGAACTGGTGCGACAGAACTTGTGTGTGAGTGTATATTTGTGTGTGTACATATTATACATATGAAATACAGTAATATAATGTGGTAGTTATGTTAATGGTTGTAGGTACTGAGTTTCCATTTTTGCTGTCCATCCATCCAATAACACAAAAGAAATTAATAATTCATCCCATAATTGATCACTTGGTGTGATTCTTGAGGTTGTCCTGTCCAGGGCCAGGAGCTTGTGAGTCCCTTCTGGCTCAGAATTATCTGTGACCACTACCAGCAAAATCTGTGGGCAATCTAGCCCTAGTGTGTACTCTTCCAGAAGAATGTGAGCTTGGATGGAATGGCAGATCCAAAAAAGGAACTATCTATCATTTGATTGAGATCTCAAATTTCTTTTTTATTCTTTTTATTTTAAATAAATAATGTCTAAAGCCATTTGGTTAGCTCAAAAGAGAATGACAGGGGTTTTGTATTTTGGTTTCTTTTAGAAATAAAGGATAGTCTTCTCAAGAAAATATACTTTTCATTCAACAACATGTGATATGAATTCACAATATAAAGTAATGATTAGGATGACTCTGCCCCATTACAAGCCATAACAAGATCAGGAAATCCCACCAGTCTTAGGTGGGAACATCATTTCCCTTGACAAGCCCAAAAAGGATCATGGATACTTCTGAAAAGTTTATTTTTTTACCTCTTAGTTGTTTCAAGTGGCAGATGATACAGCCTTAGATTGAAAAGTAAAATTACTTCTTATCCCATCCTATGTGAGCTCTGGGGCTGAGGGAGGGCATTGGCCCCCTTTGCTAGCCACTCTTTCTGGTCCGTGCATGTAGGGTGCTATTAAGTGAACTTGTCAGAGAAACACAACAGTAGGACAAAGTATTAGGGTTTGTTTCTATTTTCTTACTTGCTTTAGCCCAGATTCCCATTTTAGCAAATTGGTTTGCAACTAAAATATGAAAACCTGGCAAGGGAGGGTTACTTGACCAGATTGTGGAACAGAGCTGACCTTGAATAAGACATGCCAGCTCTGCTGAAAGCATACAAATGTGTTACACTTTATAATATGCAGAAAGGTCTTGAGGTCTCTCTCCTCTCTTTAAACATCAAAGATCAGATAATGTGTTTTCATCCTTCAACATTAAACATTCCATTGCAACCATGGCAAAGGCGGAGAATTGTCTCTGAGACCCGCTGCCATGGGAGGGCATGGAGTCAAACAGAGTGGCTGAATTTGAAAATGGAGAGGAATAACTTTGTGACCAGTAATAAAATGTGTAGCTATAGATACTAAAATAATGATAGGGCCATAACCTGAATGTGGAGGGAGCCAGGGAGGAATTCCCCTCTACACCACATGGAAGCACTACACATGGAAAGTTGTGGATTTGTGGGGTGAAGAGGTGAGATCACCTTGTCTTGAGGGAGCAGATGAATCAGAATTGATGAACAAGACCAATTAGTTTCTGACAATATTTTTTCTCAAAGTACAAAAGTGCAAAGGAAGTTAAGAGACCCTGATAAAGATTTGTTATGCAGATGTTTCAGGGGACACAAATAATTTTTGCAAAAGCAGGAGCATATTTCAGGGGGTAGTTTGAAGGCTGGATTCCTATTTTGTGGACCTATAACAACTTTGAAATGCTTGCTATTGTTTCTGGATATTTCTTAGAAATCAGGAGGTGGAAGTGTAATCTTGACTTTGCAACTTCTATGAGAGAGTTTTTCTGACACAGACCATAACCAAGAAAGACACACAGAAGTGTGGATTTTCGGCAGATAATGGAAAGGAGATGGAGATATGGTAAAACAGGAATGTGGATGGGATGCTTTAGGAAAGAGGAGAATCAGCAAAAACATTCACTGCTCAGTTTGTAGAGCTGTGTAGCTACATACTAAATAACAGTGATGACTCCATCAAGCACTTTGCTGAATATGGGCAGGAGGGCTTTTTGCTGCTCCTGGTGGGTTGGTGGCTCTGGGACAGGGCACAGTCTGTGCAGATCTCTTGTTCCAAACCACACCCCAAATGAAACTTTTCTATTGTTTTCCTTCCAGACCCATTGGCAGCAACTATGACTGCTTCATGCCATGACATAATAGTGATCACATCTTCTCCTTGTGCTCCACTCAGGTTTTCTCCTGTCCAGTTGGATTTGGTAGTAGAAATTTTATCAATGTGATAGTGTTGCCATACATTTTCAGACCTAATTTCTTGGACAGCTGCCTCCAAGAGCTGTAACATTCTGTAATTGTTTGGCACACCTGTTTCCAAATACCTCAGTGTAAAACTATCTGTTTTTTCCTGTGAGAAGACTATAGTACAAGTTCTGTTAAGTGTTTGACATCTAGCCAGAAACTACACCATTTATTTAACCTCACGCATTAAAGGCTCTATTCACACACATAAAAAAAGATATTTCACAATTTTCCAGTGGGGTTTTAAAAGGAAATGAGAATGCATGAAAATAACACCTAGTCTAGCATTAGTATATGTATACTAAATAGTATAGGATGATGTGTTGAAACTGAATGTACTGAAGATGGAAGTAAATTAATAATTATCTATATATATATAATATTCATTCTTTATATCTTTAGAAAAATTGACAAGATGCTTATACTCAGGAAGAACAAAGGACAATAAAATACCTTTTCAACTCTGGTGACAACCAGTGACTTATAAGCTGGGGAAGATCATAGTATCACCTTCCCATCACAGCATATGTCCTGATGTGTAGGTTATAGAATAGCACTAAGGATTGTCACTGAGTGCTGGGCCAGCTGTGTGTCTGATGCACTCTTCCTTTCATGCACTAGGGCTGCCTCAGAGAAGTTCAGTGATAAGTGAAATTATCCTTATATATGCATACTGGGAAGTTTTTAGATCCTCCCAGGCAAAGATTTCACTTAAACATAAGGTAGCTATTAGTAGTAGCAATACCCATAAAGTTTCCCAGCCTTTTCAATATTCAATCATGTTGCTTCATTTTGTCATCTCCTAGTATGAAGAAGAAAAACTGTATCTGTGAGGATTTACAGTCTCCCACATGCTAGGCATGCTGACGGCCCAAGGGCATAAAAGGGGTTAAATACCTACCTATGTTTGCTACTTCAATATGAAAAAAAAAGTGAGTTAATTAGCCACCAGCATAGCTTAATTGCAGGAATTGTTAGTGCAGCAGAAGCTAAACCAGGTTGCATATGAAATGTGCTTGTTAAACACAAGCATTTCTTCTGGTTGGGAGGATGACTACATGTATATATTGCGTATTTATATGTGCCCTGAAGCTCGTCCTCTTCCATACAGGAGGTTCTTGTAAGCCATCCTAAAACCAGTTACTTCACCCTGGGCAAAGTACTTTTTCCTCTGTGTTCAGTAAACATTGATATTTCAGTCACTTCTTGAAAACATCAAAGGTAAAAGAAATGAGGGGGCTGCAGATCTTCTGTCTTCTTAGAGCGTAGACACTCTCATGCTAGGTGCATAAAGTGCAAAATACATGCATATAGCTTGACCTTTGCCTGAAGAAACATTTCCTTCAGGCTGAAGACAGCAAAAACAACAGGGAAGGGAATTTCTGGGAAGTGAAGTTCCGGGAAGGGAAGGAAAAGGAAGGGAAGGGAAGGGAAAATGTTTGTGGAAGAGTATTGATTATACTCCTATTGCAGTCCATATTGAGCATTGCGAATAAAATGTCTTCCTGACTGATCAGAAATACAGGGCATAATACACAAGCCAGAATATGTCACGATCTGACAACTACATTCTTCTGCATAACCTACTCAAATCATGATCCTGAAAGGCAATTGAATAACTCACCCTGAATTATAATTTATAGTGATCCAATTTTTAGAATTAACCCAAAAAATATATAACCTGGCAGACAAATTTCATTCTCAGGTGTTAGTAAAGTCAGTACACCCTCAAATATTGTAGCATAACCTCTCAAGAATTTTTCTGCTCTACAAAATTGTATTTTGTGCATCTCCAGAAGTAGTGTAGTTGGCTCTGGCTGTAAAAGAAAACCACATGGAATTTGCATTGAGTGCAACCAGCGTGGAGTTAGGCTTTAAGAGAGATAAGAATTCATTTCTCATTTCTGCCCATGAGGTTTTAACTCAGATGATCAGTACTTTAAAAATATCTTCATTGATAACAAGGTCATATCTTTTATAAGAAATTAGAGGGATGATCACAGACTTGCATAACATATTGCGCCTGGAGTTATTTTATGATACAAGATGCTGGGGGAAGTGCGGGTTTCAGACATCCTGCAATTATTTTCTTAACTAACCAAGAAGGAGTCAAGCTACATGGAAAATGCACAAGACAACTAAATTCAGAACTTAGGGCAAAGTTTGCAAGCAAACCCAGCAGTACTAACTGCACAACCTATTGTGAATGGGTTCATTGCACATGGCCAAGGGATGCAGCTTATTTTTCATAACTATCTCTTTCTTTTTCTACTTTTCTACACAGGAGAGACTCAGATACAGACAGAAAGTGCAAACTTATTAGGCTGAGTGCACATATTCACCCTGTTCTGTCATATTTTTTAACCTGTTCTATAATATTGCTAAGTTAGAAAATATAAAGTCATACAAATAAAATGCACTTCACATACAAATCACAGTAATTTCACAACTTTAAGGCACACCCTTTTGACTAAAATTTTGATCAAAACCCGGAAGTGTGCCTTATAATCCGGTGCGCCTTATATATGGACAAGTTGGGAAATTTGCCAACCAGGAAGTGTGAGCCGCGAGCTGAGCGAGGGGAAGGTGACCCCGCATGGCAGCGTTGAACTGTGAGGGGGAATGGCCCAGTGACAGCGCCGAGCTGTGGGGGTGGTGGCCTCACGGGAGCCATGAGCCGCAGCTGTGCCGCAGGAGCCAAACCCCGCCAACCAGCGCCAGGGGCGGGCAGGAGTGCCGGGGCCCGCGGCACAGGGAGGGCACCTGGGGCTGCGTTTAAAGGCTACACCAATCCGTGAAAAATGTTTGCAAATTGAGCACCTGCCAGTAAACCCCGCGATCGCGCGATTCCGTTACTAATTCGTGACTTTGTTCCGTGCAGATCGTCGCTGCAAAAAAAAGAGTGCGCCTTATAATCCGGTGTGCCTTATGGTCGTGAAATTCCTGTACTTCCAAATAATATGCATTTCACAGCAGTGTTTTTCAGGACCAGTCCTTCTCAAACAAGTAGAATGGAAGCCATCTAATACTATTAAAGCCAGATTGCATTCTGTCAAAAAGGTCTTTTGGATCTCTCTACAGAGTCAGAGATAAAGTAAGGGAAAAGCAGGAATTTTTGAGATGCATCATGGCTTCAAGCTCCAAATGCTGCTGGAGATATTTTCTGATCCTTTGTACACCTTTGTTTTCCAAATAAATGCAAAATTACAATTGGAAAGTTTTCTTAACAAACAAGCAAAACTTTAGGTTGTTTATCCAATGAAAAAGAAAAAGGGAGAATAAGAAAAGGAAAAAGTAAGACTTTAAAAGTTTTGGTCTGAAGGTGGTGAAAGCTGAAGTAATTTGTTTAGCCCCAGAGCAGGTATAGGACTGCTCCAAGAAAGTATCTCACTCCTGAGCTCCAGGACCACCTGTAGGGATGAAAGGGCGCTTCAGGACGCAGGTCCATTCAGGGCTTGGCTTCCCCACTGAGAGCTTCTACATGGGTGCCAGTGAGTGCCAGTCAAGCTGGCAGCTCTTATGATGTGGACAGGTATCCAGCAGGGACCTGGCTGAGTTAATATTGGTTTAATAAAATTTTTTTGGTATATAAAACTCTGCTAAAAACTCACAGTGCTATGGAGTCAGCACTTTGAATCCTGGTGTGTATGTGGAGAAACTGGTGTTAGCACAATGGGAAAAAAGGCTGAAAATCTACCCAGTTTGAGATGAAATATTTTGCAATATACTTTTATCAGATAAATCTTATGTAAATGTGATATAAATTTACACTAAAGCAGAGGATTTCTTGTATGAGAAAGGTAATTGAGTCATACTGCCAGTAGCAGATGGCAATACTTTATAATGCAGTAGAAGACAGGGCAAAAGGATGAAATAGAGGAATTGAGAAGAAAAAGATGTTCTTTCCAAACCCTAAAACAATCAACATGTTCCCTATGGCATGGACTTCACTTGACTTCCATAAAAATATAGAAGTTTGTTATCAGACAATGTCTTCCTCCCCTGTAATACAAATTCAAAACCAGCATTCTTCTCAGTTAGATCAGCTTCTAGTAATCATAAATAATGATACTCAGCATATTTCACCTTCAAGTTATTTAGTAAACAATTATTCCTTCTTCCAGATGTAATGTGTGTATTGTTATATCCTGTAGGGAAACTGAGGCATAACAGTTATTATTCCAGAGGAGAAAAAAACCACAGACTAGAGTCAGAATTTAATGCTAATCCTTCTTGCCTAATTCTCGCTGAAAAGCAGCAATTAAAGCAACACAACAAGATTTAAGTATTTTACTGTGATGACACTGAATTGATTTAAATTCCATTGTTCCAACAGGATGCCTGTACGACTTCAGTCAGATCACCAAATTTAGCCCTGCTGTGAGCTTATACAACTCCCACATAAGTCACTGGGAGTTATGGCTGGGTTACACCAGGCCTAGACTTGGCACTGAGCAAACAGCCCTCATGATAATGAAGCAAACTGATTTCAAGTGAATGCTAAAAATTCCTGGCAAAGTAACGTTTCTCTCCTCCTGCCAAGTGTCATCAACATTATTTTTTTGGGTGGATTCAGATCCCTGAGAGCAGAGTTTTCCATTACGTGTTCCTAATTGTTAAAGATTGGGCCTGCTATACTACTTGAGAAGTAGTGTGTTTAGTTATTCTTGTTACCATAACACCAGGGTGAAACAGTGCTTTTCTCTCAGCTGGTTAAGCCACAGAATACAGTAGCAGCCTTCCTAGCAATGTCAAGGCATTAGACAGAGGCAAAGCAATCCACAGTCAACAGAATGAATGGAACAATTCACACTGTTGTACATAGATATAGAGGTTAAACCCAAACACACGAAAAAGTGATGCTGGAAGCACTTGGGAACAGCTGGGCCAGATGAATAACTCAATTGGATGCCATGAGGAACAAATTAAACAACTGACTGGAGACCAGGCTGCTCGTGTGACAGATACTTTAATCAGGAAGTCAAAAGCTGATTGACAAGATGAAAAGCTGGATGACATGAAAAATGGAAACAGAAGGAACAACACAAGAAAAGGGCACCCTGGGTCAGCATGCTGACAAAAATAATCAAGTACGACAGGGCATAACAGGCCATAATCCAATCTTCAAATGTTTGGCATGATGCTAGTAATAAAAGTCTGCAGTCATGAGGAAAGAAAACTATTATTATGTGAAGAAAATTATCTGCCTCTCTAGAACTCACTGCTATGTGTTCATCAGAGATTCTCTTTCTACACACAATGCATTATAGATATATACTAGAAATAGCTCATGTTGAATAATATGAAATAAATTAAAATAAATTATGTATGTAGAAATAAAGTACTTCCACAGCAATGTTAGAGTAAGTCATTGCTTTTTCAAAAACCTACAGCTAAACAGGTGTTGACATTGAGTAGGTGTGAAAAGTGAACTCTATCACAGTACTTGGGCTTTTTTTTTCCCCACAGCTGACTGTAAATCTATTGCTTTCTAGTTTTCCATAGGAACCTGTTCTACCTAAACTTAGAGACTGGCTGCACCTGGAGTTAGCTGCAAAATATAAGACAATTTGAAATTCCCTAGCAGTGCACATTTAAGATACTCTGCAGTTAAATACCTCCACAAGACCAATGGGCTGCACTGTGACTATTGACGGATGAATTCAGCATTTCACTGACTCAAGGTCCAGAAGAAAGGTTCAGACCTTAGTGTCTGAAATTCAGAATTTGATACCTAAAAATGGAACTTATTTTTTTTAAGTTCTGAAGAGATTGTCACAAAGACTGATTTTAAGCTGGTACTCTTGGAAATCAGGTTACTTGGGAACCTTGTTATGCACATACCCCTCCCACCCCAAGCAATAAACGGTTTGTGTTAATTGCTTCAAGGCATAAATGAAGTACTGCAAGTACAGTAGATTTCAGTGAGTTTACACAGCCCTGAGAGGAGTATTTGGTGACAATTTCAGCACGACTTTTTCCAAGCTTGGGATGGAGAGATCTTACATGAAGGAATGTTGGAACTTGATCTATAATCTTGAAAATGGGTAACCTGATGTAAGATTAGGTGACCTTTTAGAGAGTTTCTGTATATCATGTATATCACAGCACACAAAGGTTTGTGTTATTGGTAACCAAAGAATTAGCCACAGCAGGGCATGCCTCTGTTTCAACTTCTTGTCCTTTAGTCGAAAGGGTGTGATATATTGTCTCCTGATATAATGAGTTTTTGTTACTGAAGTACTTTTCTCTATTTTAGAGAGCAATATAAAAATAACACTCTGAATGTCAGGCTTAATGTGGAGCACTCTCTGCTGTAAGAAAGCTTCCAGTAAATAAGCACCACCAAAAATTGGTAGAAGAGGAAGATTCTGAATTTGGGATTAATTCATTTCTGAGACTTTTTCTCCTGTCTGTTTCTCCTTTTATTGACAGTGCCTTTGGGATTATTGTTACAGTTTTGTTTATTTTTGTGCTTCAGTGTTTTCTTTTATTTTCCTTCATTCCACAGTGGTCTTCTGTTTTAGTGACAGCACAAACCCAGGACCTGTTTCATCTCTTCCATGTTAGTTTTCCTAAACAATAGCAACAATCACTGGAACAACAAACCCTCTACTTGTACTAAGGTGTGCCCAGGTTCATGTTTCCCACAAACAATGGCATTAAACTTCCTGGAAATCCCCAAACTACTGTTGAGTAAGGAAACGTGTT
Source organism: Catharus ustulatus (assembly GCF_009819885.2). NCBI lineage: Eukaryota > Metazoa > Chordata > Aves > Passeriformes > Turdidae > Catharus > Catharus ustulatus. Next base: position 66,274,396 of record NC_046224.1, read on the forward strand.
TCAGACTATGTGGTAGGTTGAATGATTATATTTTCTTCTTTTAACTTTATCTGCTTTTGCCCTGGCATCTGCCTTTCTGATGTCTTTCTTTAAGGCTTTTAAAGAGAACCTTAAAGCCTTGCTTGTTCTATAATGCGTTGTAGAAGCAGCACATGCCGTGTTCTCCTCTAGGAACTTTGTATTTGTTCTTTTCTTGTTTTGCTGCACTCTTACTTGAACATAAAGGTCATCATGACAGGAAACATGGTATATACTTGCTGCTGGTGGTGGTAAAACTTAAAATAAATGAGCTTTGTTCTTGATTTAAATTGTGGTAGACAGATGTTTCTGCATTCAAGAATCTTGCTGTGCTTGAGACAAGTTTTTTCCTTTCTGCATGAAGAAATTAAAGACTATTCATACATGGCCACAGTGTAGGAGGAGGGGTTGTGAGATGTTGCCCTATGTGAGCCCTGACTTTCAGATGAGTGAGAATAAAGAAGACAATAAAATTATAATGGCTGAGTTTGCGATTGGGGGGCAGAATGTAAAACTCCCATTTCCTAGGGTTTTAGGGTTATGAATCCTGTAGCCTGAAATCTGTATCAAACTGAGCACCAAATATTTATTTAAAAAATTGAAATGGGGGTATATGTGTGTGTGTATGTATGTGTGCATGCACATGTGTCTGAGAGTAAGGAGGGAGGGCAATTGTAAAATTTTTCGCAAGATTCATCCAGGGTGCACTCACTAATTAAAAAAGGCTCCTGGCTACAATCAGTTCAGGTGAGGTCTGTTTCTATCCAAATAAAAAGAGCTACTTTATATAGGTGCTGCATTCTAGAATTTTTAGCTTACTAATAGATTGATTAGATGAAAGTGCATAACTTCTTAGTGAATTATATTCAAAAGTAATTTTCAAAGCAGAGAAGTCTTTCATTCATAATACACTTTTTAAAATATATCTTTCCCATAGTATTAGAAAAAAACAGTATAAAGGGATGCAGATCCAAGGACAATCCACGCTCAGCCCAGAAACGGAAACCCGCAGTGTGGCCTGAGTTCAGGATCAGGACTGGAGGAGTGACCCAAAACCAGGAGACCAAACACTGCTGAAAGGAGGCAGGATCTGTGCCTGGCTCAGATTAGCGCCAAGCTTGAGCCCAGCTGTGTTTGCAGCACCCAGCTGGTGTTCACACAATGGGCAGGTGAAAATGTGACAGAGATGAGGTGTCAGAGCAGCAGAGCTGTGCACATCTTTCCTTTGATTTACAGGTGTCGAGGGCAGCCTCACCAAGTCTAACTCAACCAATATGAATGAAAAATGTTCTATTATCAACATTTTCTTGAGTGAAAAAGAGTATTATTATCTAAGCACGGAGATAGTTTGATATTTCAAGATGTTTTTTACATTTTGGAAGATAAGCAAGATGCAGCACTCCATGATGAGTAATAGATGGAGATCTTTTTGCAGTGGATTTGTGAAGTTGAAGTTTTACGTAAAAAATTAGTTTTTTTCCATCTTTTTCCAAAGATGTCTCTGTATATCTACGTGTCTCTCTATGTATAGATTTTTATTGGCATTATGCAGTTTTGTTAACATTAACCATGAGTGATGTAGGAAGACATATGTTTCCCCCCCTAATAAAACACAGACACCTCTTTGTAGTCATAGCAGGGCTGATTCATACTCTTACAAAGCCAAGAAAAGAAATAGAAAAATGTGTGTATCAAAGCTGAGGGAAGCACAAGTAGCCCATGCCTTACTCCAGTTCATTCAAGATCTCATTTCCACAGTTTTAAAAGGAAGTTACACTGCCTGTTTGAAGAATCCTAGTGGGCAGACCTACAAAAGTTTTAAGTTTACAGAGTGGCCAATATTCAGTCCCTCCTTCTGGCTTTGGCTCTCTGGGATAGATCCTAAAGCAGAAGCATACTCTACCTCCAAAAGGCATGAGCCTGCTGTGGTAGACTCCCTGAACCAAAACAAAGAAGGAGTAAGGAAGCAAAACCTGCAGATTTTGCAGAGCAGTCATGTGCATCAGTTAACTCTTTTCAGTAATACAAAGAAATTACACTCATGCTTGTGCTCAAGAAATACTCCCTCGCTTGTGCATCACTACCTCTCTCCTGTAACACAATAACAGCATATTTTTTAGGCTGAAGTTAGCACTGCTGGTGTGCCTTAATTTCTTGTGGCAGTGCCTTATTCACTAATAGAAGGACCTTGCCTTTAGTCTTGCATTCTTGGCTTGAAGGTCTGGTTTTATTCTGTTAACTTTTATGTCCATGGCCTTTGTCCTGTGATTTATTTTAAAGACACGCTCACTACTTGATATCTTTGTTCTGCTTTTAGTAACATCCACTGTCTAAAGGCCTCTCCCTGTTGATATCCAGTTGTTTCTGGCTTACCCATCTATAAATGTGCATGCTAGGGCAAAGACTGGACAGTGGTCAGCCTGAAAACCTCGTAATCTCAATCATGAATCATAAGCTGCATGATTACAAATACCCCTCCCTAAAGCACTGCAACGACTATGCAATAATTTAGAAACTCCTAGCAACATTATCACTTCAGTTTTCCTCTGAACTCATCCATCTGCTTGTATTGGGAAATCATAGAAAAAGAGGGAAGTCTGGTCCAGAATTTAGGACTCTGCTTGGCTGAATAGACTGACCTATAGCAGGTAACTTTGAGTTGAATGCAGAAAAGGGCTCAGTCAACATAAAACCCAGCACTTATTCAATATAATGGCATCTGTAAGTCTGTTCTAGGTTCCCTGATGGCCTGTGAAGTGCTGTCCACACGCCATGGTAGGAGAGGAGTTGTTTGAGGATGGGAACTGCCAAGGTCAGCTCACAGAGCAGCAGACACTGCTGAGGAGCCAGAGGAGCGAAAACACCTTGACCTGGAGGCACCCAACCCATGGAACTCACCGCCAGGTTATAGCTGAACCTGAAGTCCTTCTAGTAAAAATGTTTCATGTAGGCTGCAATAATTAAATGCTAATTGTCCAGAGAAAGCAAAAGAATAAGTATGACTTCATAGGCCAGGCACCCTGTGTGCTTATGGCACCCTGTGAGAAGGATGTTAGAGGAAGAAATCAGCATCTCAGTCCCCACTTATTTTATTTGAATACATATGTGAATATGTAATATAAAGAATATTGATATAGTATGATATGATCTAATGATAGAACATTAAATAACCATTAGAGTAGGAACAAAACTTAGGTTTCCTCCCTTTGGGAATGCCCTAATCATGAGGCAGTGGAGTCATGCTTATTCTCCCACTTGTACTCTCTCTGGCCCAATGAATGCTTCATTAATCCAAGCACACTGGAAGTGCTTCAAAAGAAGTTTGCAGCAGCCCTCCTTGTGCATACATCATTGTCCCCTGGTTAGAGAATTCACACACAGTGGAAGGTGTGGGTTCAAAATTTCCCAGAGGGGAGAAAGAAATCTGAGCTTACTAAAGCCTCAGTGGATACCTCTTACCACAGAGTTATGGGGTATTTGGGTAAAAGTCAGAGTTCTCGTCTCAGCTTTTCTGAGGATTGTTTGAGAAAGCTTAATCCAAGAGAAATGCTCCAAAATGCCATCTGAGTTCAAATTCCCATCTGCAGGGTGAGGAGGTCTCCTTCAGAACTTGATCCCGTAGAAGGCTTGGCTGTTTGTTGCTGTGAAAGCAGACTTTCAAGTATGGAGCAGATTTTCTGGGAAAAACACAGTCAACCTGTGTGCCTTTAAACTTCAAGAACTAGTAGCCAACAGGAGAGTTTGTGGATAGAGACTCCATCGTTCACAGAGGGAATGAGGCAAGACAGAAGTAGCTAAATCCTATCAAAAGTCTGCCATTATGCCATGGACAGATATTAATTTAGGGAACAACTGTGCACTGTAACAGATTGCCATCATTAGCCTGTTTGCTCTTTCTCTTTTCTGGTATTACTGCCCTCATTAATTTCTGTGAACACTTAACTTGGAATAGGCAAATTTCAGCTTCAGTTAATGTGACTGAACTTCTATGCTGCAAGAAGTGTGAACAACTGGTCAGCCAGTGGTAAGTTCTGAGTTTGGTGTGTTCGAGAGCACCCAAGGTATGCTGTTAAAACACATCTGAATCAGGAAAAAACTGTTTGTCTAGAGCCTTACTATATCTCTAAGTTCTTGGTTTGCATAACAGGATAACAGATCTTCCTGATTTCTTTGACTTTTGATAGGTGTTGGAATAAATACACTAAGATTCTTTTAGTAACACGAATGATTTGGGGGATAAAAATGAGCCATATAATTCAAGCTGCTGTGGGAGGAGACTTTTTAAAATTTGGAATGACCTTGTGTTTTGTGGAGATTTGTGTTCTCTGTGTAGAAAAGGTGCAATACAGGCATAACTAGGACAAGCCTTCTCCACCTAAATTGCCACTGTGGTTCAAAAGTTTAGTCTGAGAATCCCTCTTGAGGTGCTAAAAATAATTGAATGTATGCCTGATTGCTGCCAGCTGAGCTGCACACAAGTGTCCAGTGAGACAGGGAACAAAGGAGCTGCTTGTTTCCAACAAGTTCCCAAGAACCACCAAAGAACTGAGACTTTCAGTCCCTTGGAGCAACTACCAGGGAATGTGGAAGAGTTGCCTGGCAGAGTTGTCCAGGAAGAGCTTACCCTGCAAATGGGCAGGGTGAAATAGGCCTGACTTTCTTCCAGACTTTATTTGATGAGCTAAATATAGCAGAATAGATGGGTATTGTCTCAACTCTGTAGAGGTCCTAAATGAGAAAAAAAAAATTAAATCACCCTCTCTGGATATACTTTAAAAATCGTCATCTCATTAAAAGCTGGAAGCATGTGGCCATTGATTTCAATGAAGGATCTGGTGGTTTGCCTGTATTAAGAATTAACATCAGCCAGAATTCTGGCTGATACAGAATGGTTACAGGAAGTGTAACTGGCTGTAACATGAAGTCCTGCATTATTTTAAACATTTGCTGCGATTATTTTTTAGTCTTTCAATCTTAACAGCGACTGGCTGAAACATATGAGGGTGAGATAAGGAATATTCTATAGGGGGTAGGAATGCTGGCTTAGTGCCCTGCCTAGGTTACTATTGCTGCAAATTCTCAGTACAAAAGGATGCCTCATTTGTGTTGTGCTTACAAAGCTTACTTGGGAAACTGGTGTTTGTTTCAGTAAAAGCTGCAGAAATTATTTCTGCTTTTTGAACACCAACTTGAGGTACTTTGGGCCTGAGTTTGAAAGGTGCTGAGACACCATCAGTCACTGCTAGTGCACATAAGGAGTGTGTGCTGAGATTCTCAAGAGGTAATGGTTGTGTAAGCTCATACCTCTCCTGAAAGTTTTCCAGTTATAGGATGGCCTAAAAATTGTAGAGTTCAAGAACCTTTCATAACTTCAGCAACTATACAGGACCTACCTAGTTTTCTTCTTTTTAGCACAGATTTGGCAGTTGATTTGTTCATCTGTTAATATGGTCTCATATAGGTGTTCTTAAATATTTTCTTAGTGCGAGCCACCCCACCAGACAAAAATGTGCAAGCCACTTCCTCCCACAGAAGTTGTTTATGTGAAAAAGGAACATTAGGAAAGTATTGAAGGTATTTTTAGCTGCCTTTTAGTACAGTTTAGGGGCTGGAAACAAGGAGCACTGTGGTCTAGCTATATGATGCTGGGAGCTGCTGTACAGCCCTGCAGCTGCAAGTAGGCAGAGATGGCAAAGATCCTTGGCCAAGTCTCATCTTCAATAACTCCCTGGCCAAGCATTTTCCAAGCGGTGAGGCAGCTCAGCAGGGAAGTGTGAGCACACTGCAGCGGGGGCGAGGGGCAGGACCCCAGCCTGCTCCAGCTCCCCAGGGCAATGGGGTGCTGGCTCATCCCAGCCTCTCTGAGGGTGTCACCACAGAGGGTGGGTGCGTTGGGGCTGTCTCAGCTCCGCATCTGCCAGAGCAGACCACAGATCTGGCAGGAGTGCACAGGATGTGACAGCTATCCTGGGAGGAAGGGAAGAGGCGGCAGCAGTGGCATCATCAGACCATCTGAGAAAGGGCAGAGGGTTGAAGCAAGCAAGCCAGGCATTTTTTTTCCAGCTGAGGCCTAGCTACAGATCACTCATCTATACCCAATTTGCCTTGCTGAAGTTTAGATGCAACAAAATCATGGGGATTTCTCAGTGAACATAAGGGATCTGTATACATACACGGAGAAGAAAGGTAGACAAAAAAATCCTTAAATACTTTCCAAAGGTAAGAAACTGATTTATGCAATTATGTGAATGCAATTGTCCACCTCCACATCTTCCCCAATGCTATAACCCCTCCATACTAAAGCACTGGAAGGAAAAATGGCACAACAGGAAATGAAAATGGGTATTACATTGACAAATGCAATTATCCATCCTGGAACTGACTTGTAAGATTCATAAGGTGGTTTTCCCAGTTCTCCCCAGAGACATCCCCTTTAGAAGGTGGCAAGCCCTGGCTGCATTGTTTCATATCTCAACACATTGTTGAAGGCAGAGGAAGTTTTTACGTTAGTTTTTGATGACTGGGAGAAAAGTGCAAAGTGTTGGTGTAGTAATCCCAATAGCTCTTCCAACATATGTTATGGCTTTTTATTGTTATTAACTCTTATGAACTTTTAGATCAACTGTTAGAACTGGGGAAGGCTAAACTTGTCCTTTTTTCCGTACATGACAATGCTTATAGAAGACCTAAGTGCATTTAGAAGTGCCACTGTGAAAAAAATGTCTTCTATGAGAAATGGAAAGTTAATCCATCCAGAATATGCATCTGTGGACTCTTTTCACAGAAGTCTTCTGTTGTTTTCAAAGTAAAAGCTTTGTTTTTGAAGGAAACAAGTTTCTCTTTCAAAGTGAGATGAAAGCTGAGAGCTCTTGAAGGACCTGCTACAAGGTACATATAAAGAGACATAATCCTTGTAAAAGGGAAGCAGCGTCTAGCAACAAAACAACTGTCTTGTTATTATAAACTCTGGGGAGAAGTTACAGGAGTTGATGGACCAACAGCTTTTATCAAGCTGCAACAAATCCTTCCATGGTGATCTGAAAATGCAATCAACATAATTTGGACAGGGAGGGTGGGATCACATATTCCAACAAGTCAAATTCGTCAGCCTGTAAAGCACATAAATTACATAAAATATAATTGCTTTTGAATTCAGGCCCCTTCACGTTTCATGTTGATTGCAGAAAAAGGAACCAGATGTTTCTTCAGCAGGAATCACAGAGGCAAGATAAATAGTCTCTGGTCCATAACGTTTTATAGAGTTTCCAAAAGAAACCAATTAATTATTTAATTATTGGGTGTGTTGATCATGTAAAATATAATTGGCTAGGGCAAATGGCAATGCAAACCTGGGAGCTGGCTGACTGAGCTTATGTAACTCTTTTTTCTGCTATGAAAACATTGTAATATGAATTAATGCTACTTCATCTTTCTTCCATTCTCTTTCATAAATAAAAGAGTCTCAAAACATAGACTTTCCTCTTTTTTTGATCACCACCTTTCACTAGCAAGTAACTTGGAGAGAGAAGAGCCAGTAGCAAGTATAAATATTGTGATAGGAAAAGATAGCTTTGTTTAACTAACATCAATTTGAAGAAAAGGCAATCTGTTTGAAAGAGCCACTTTTAATCCTCATCTCTGTGAGGAATTACTCATGGCAAGGACAGCAAAGAACCATTTCTTCCCATGGCAGCACCAGTGGGGTGGGTGTGGAAAAAGGAATGTGGTGTGGGATTTACTGGGGCACCATGCAAATCTAGGTAATTGAACTGATTTGATTTAGCAAGCTGACATAGAATTTTTCTTTATGATGTTTATAAGCAAATGCACAAGAAATAATATGTAATTTCTTTAAATCAGCAGATACTTCTTCAATAATATTTGTGGTCTTCCAAGCTGTCTCTCTCTTCATGGATGTTTCTGCATTTACTCTGCAGTAGCTATTTTCCTGTTAGGGGACAGGAAGTAATTGAAAGAAGGACTGAAAGAAATTAGTGACTCATGTCCTCATGACTCTTCCATCATAGCTTTCTTTTGGGCTTGTTCAGCAACATCTGGCATCTGGGAATGACATGCTACCCACTATGTTTGCTACGATCGAATCTTCAGGCAGACTGTGGGGTGGAAGTCCATTTGTCCAGTCATTGAGAAAACAGAGAATACATAAACTGTGGTCCATGCAGAAAGCGTTTTCAGGTTCTTGAGATCTTTTTTTCCTTGCCATTTCTGCCAGAAACATCCTGTAATATTTCTTTTCCTGGTCTGAGGTCAAATCATTCCTCCACTTTTCTTCCAGTGTCCTCTGCAGATCCAGTGGTTCGTACTGGATTAGATTTGTTTCATAGTCAAGAAATGTACAGAGCCACAAACACATGAAATTGTGACAGCAGGCCCTGCTAAGGAAAGGATTGGTTTCTGAGCTTTCCCAAAGGAAGACAGAATGTGTTATCTGCCTGATTTTGTCCACTTTGTGTCCATTCTTAAAATAACTTTGTGACGGAGTTCAGCAGTCCTAAGCTAAACAAACTTCCAGAAAGTCAGATCTACTTATTCATCTGTACCCACAGCAGATGTGGCAGCTTTTTTCAGAGGACTTCAGCCAGGAGAAAGTTGAAGACAAGGGATTTTTAGCCCAGCCATGAGCTTACATGACCAACCATAGGCTGAGAACTATAACTGAGACCCTCAAAACTAGCCTTGGATACTGGAATATACACCAATACTTTTTCCCCAACACCCAGAGTCATTGCAGAGATGGCAGAAGCTTAAGGCCACATTTTTTTACTGGCTGATTTAGATCTGTTTGTTGAGTAAATCTCTGTGAAGACACATTGCTTCCCTCAGCACTGCCATCAAGGTGCTGAATCCCTCCAGGATCAGGGCACTCACAAGTCAGAGGGACTAATACCAAGTTTGAATCCGCTTTGTGAAGTGATCCCAGGTACCTGGTCTTACTCACATATGCTGTTTCTATCCTTGTCTTTATAGCAGAGAAGCCCCTTGATTATGAATACACAGGTAAAATTTTCAGTCTATGATCTCGTTCAGGATGCATTAAAAAATGAAACTCTGCCTTCTACAAGACTTAAATACATCCAAAATAGCTTTCATTGGCCATGCACATAAAATGTTTCAATTCAGGAGGTATAAACAAGGTGGAAGCTGCCTTCTAGGTAGCTGAATTTTATTTTCCACCTAAAAGGCCTATCACTGACCACATCATATGCAGCTCTATTGAGGAAGGAACTGCTCTCCATTTCACCCTATATATCATCTTACAGTGACATTTTCTTAGCTGGGAATTGCTTGGTGATTTGCCAGCAGGCAAATCAGTGCAGGAAAGGGATAAATTGATCACATTAATCAAGCTCTGAATTAAAACCTGTATCCCAGCCAGAGTCCTGCTCCCATTACAAACCTGCCTGTCCACCTGGTAAAAAGGTGTCTGAGGAGCAAAGGATATTAGTGGGGTGGAGACAAAATATTGCTGTAACTAACCTTCCTCTTTAAATTATAGGTCCTGGTAAAATATTATTTATGAGGTTTGAGCAGTACTTAATGGCACTGGGACATTTTTCTTCTTTTCTACATACCCTTCTTGAGAAACCTCAAAGAAATGTCAATGAGTTTACTAGCTAAATTTCTCTCTGTACAAGGGGACAGTAGGCATAGAGCCAGGTAGAAATGCAGTTTCTAGAAATACAGTTTCTATTTCAGAAATACAATTTCTGGAGTAATTATACTGAAAATGCAAGTTAGTCAAACAGTCATGGAGAAGAGAGAAGTATCAGGCTGAAAAACCATAGGTGGTTTTACCATTTACAAGTAGTAGTTTTTCAGGCAGGTGTGGGTCACTAAAATTCATTTAAGTTGAGAAAATTGGCAGTAATTTGAATGAGAATTGGTACCTCGAATTTTAGCTGCACGTGGTCAACTTTCTGGCTCTTTGTGGTGATTTGGATCATCACTTTCAGTGCTTAATATCTCAGAAAGTCTTTAAAAAAGTAATTTGTTATTACTAGTTGTCTGCACAGTGGGTCAAATGTATATGTCCAGCTGGCAGGAGATTGCACTGAGGCCAGCAAAGTTCATTGACCTGCACACAGACATCCGGTGATCCAACAGCAGAGAGATTTCTAGAATGCATTGGTTCCACCCCTGTTGCTAAAATTTGCTCCTATTAGTAAATCTCCAACCATTTTACATAGTTACAACATCTCCAGTGTCTGAGTGGGGAAACCGAGGCACCATGCTGGGAAAAGAGAGGTCTGGAATTGCTGAGGTCCAGCGATAGAGCGAGGCCAGGAACTGAATGTGAGAGTCCCAAATCTCCGTTCAGCACCTTGTCACCATTCCTTTTTGGAGCTCCTTTAGCTGACAGACTAATATGCTTTTCTGGGAAAGTTCAGCATACAATATTTGTATGGTCTTAGCAAAACTTTAAATCTTGTACTTTCACAGTGGTCAGAGGCACAGTGATTTTCCAGTAGTTAAAATGTTTATTGCCAAAACAGCCTGTTGGGAATAATGGTTCTGGTTCTTTAGCTTGCTGATGTGCAGGCTCCCTGTAACCTTCCTGGAGCCATGGAATTCTGCTGGTGTAGACTCACAGTAAGACAGCCTGGGATCAGGCCCTGGTGTATTCAGTAAGACAAACCCGTAACAGCCACCAAATCGGCATGGTTTCACTTGAACAAATGAAGCAAGGAATCTATTTGAACTGGGAATTAAAAGGAGCTATTAAAACATTCCCCCTAGTATTTTTATTTTGTTTACTCATGAGACCTGGCTCATGCCCCTCTCACTCGCATAGAGTCCATATTTGGAAAACTCTGAACTTGTTTGCATACTTACACTCAGGCAAATTTTAGAGATTTTTTTTTTTGTATACACAGTGCACTTTTCTTAGTATTTCTCTTTTTTCTTAAACAATTTAAATCAGGAGGCTGCCTCTTTCATTTCGCTTTCAAAACATGACCAAAGAGGGATCTAAGTGCTTTCTTCAATTTCTTAAAGCTAACATTTCTTCCACAGTTGTTGCCGCTCGCTGGCCACTCTGTCCCATCCTGCATCTCCTTTTGGAAGAAGGAAGAAGCCCACATTGCTCTCAAGCTGCAGCAGGATGGGTAAATCTCAAAAATTAAATGTGGGTCAGTTCAGAGGAGCAGCCTCTGCCTGGTTACTCCAATGAGATGCAGTCCTATGGGGCTGAGCAGCAAGTGCTGGGAATCTCTTCACATTTCCAGGGCTTTCTGTTAAGGCCTGGAGGACTTTCTGATGGCTGTCCCCCAAGCCACTGCTCTTACCCACCAACATGCCCCTGCCTGTGGGAGAAAGAAAAACTAACAGTCCTGAGGGATTTTTAGCTCAGGTGTGATCTGTAAACTCACTTTTGGCTGTTCACGCCTCATGCAAGCCATTTCACCTATTAACATAACACAGTTGTATTGAAACTGAAGAAACTGAGACTATAAATCAACAGGATTCCTTAAGTAGTAGTCAAACCACTAAATGGGGGTGTGCTTAGGGATCTCATGACTACCATGACACTGACCTGCAGGAAGGCTGGGAAGTGACAGACCCCATCCTCTGCCATCTACACAGACATATGTCCAAGCAAAAAAGAGAATTTGGAGATGCAAGTGGCTGACAGAAGAGGCCTGCAAGTCTCCAGACAGGAGGATAAGAAGCAGCCCCAGCCATACAGGTGCAAAATCCTGCCTATCTCCAGTTCCCACGTCTCTGGAGGAGGGGTCTCTGCTGGGAACCTGGCAGAGGGACTTAGATGGATCTGCAGGCAGCAAAATTCTGCAGCCAGGTGCCACCTGCATGAGAGAAAAGGGAAGGAGGAGGCACTAGTTGATAACCTCTCCAGTAAGTCTTGTTACAGCACAGGATGCAGGCACATCTCACTGGCACAGCTGTTCACAGGAACTGCCTGGGGACTAAAAACCCCTCAATAAGAGTTAAACATTTACCAAGCCCTCACTTAGGCACCAGGGAGTCCTGGAGGCACTTCCCTTCTCACCACTGAGCTTGGTATCTCCAAATCCAGCTTTTGCTCAGGCACAGGGGCTCCTGAGGTTGTACTGAGATGACCTGCTCTGTATCTTGGATATGTCATTCCCAAATTCAGATCAGAGAGTGTGCGGGATGCATGTTCAGGCAGCTATTCCCAGTAACTGGCTGGAGAGGAAGAAAACTGGTTGAAGGGCTCCATGAATACTGTATGTTCAGTAAAGGAGATGCTTTCCCCCTTCCCTCATCCACCCCCTGGGTCAGGAATAAGAGCGTTCAGTCATGGGTATGAGAAACTGATTTTCATTTTTGTTCTTATTCTTAAGGGATTTGAGCCCGTACTCCCACTTCTGAGGAGAGGTCCTGCCTATTTATAAGGGGCACATTTGTGAGCAGTTTAAGGCTAGTGAGGGAAAAATAAAAATAATTGGGAAACAGAATCTCTCTCAATATATGTGTTTTTATATATCTATCAAAGAGAATAGGAGTATATGTGAGACTACAGCCCAAATGTTAGTATGTTTGACTGGAAAGTCCTTTTCCCCCTTACCCAATCTAAGTGCTAAGGAGGAAGAACCCCTCCTCCTCCTTCACTGTGCCAGCCTCCCCTAGGCTCTTCCTTTGGAAGAGGAGGGCCAGTTGTGCCTGTTTCACTGCGGGGATGTGAGGTGGAAAGGTGCATTGCTGCCTCTGCGTGGCCTGCCACAAAACAATCCCTGCTGTAGCTGGTCTGGGATACTGGGAAAAGAGAAAGAAAGAGGGGTGTTGTAAACAGCAATGTTCTCCTGCTGTGTTTGTGGACAGCCTGGCCTCTCATCTCCTTTGAAATTCTTGTCTCAAGTGTCCCAGATATTGCTCAAAGCAGAACTTCACCTCCAGAGTTTTCACTATTGTTCAGCTTAACTTTTTTTGTCTGTAAGGAAGAAGAGGACGCACAACTGTAAGAAGAAAATAATTTAGAAGAATAATTTATATATTGAGGAAAATTAAGCTGTGGGGTGCAGGGGAGCGTTTCACTGAATCATGTGTTCAATTACATGTGGATATACATACAAGAAGTCGCTCCATCCATATTTTAAGGATAAAGCAGCATTGCATTTAGTCCAAGCCAAGGCTGTGCATATTGTATTCTCAAATATGCTTTAACAGACTTCAGAGGTAAGACTGTTACGGTCCAGACTAGCAATTTAATTTGGTACTTTTATGTCTTCATTGCAGTAATTTCCTATTGCCTCACAATTCTGGGTACATTTTTTATCATTGTGCTCTTTTTGTCCTGCGGAAAGTGTTTATGGTTTCTTATAAGGCTCATAAGGTTTCCCTTAACCCAGCCCACTGCAATCAAGAAGGGAAATGTTCATAGTGTTAGTATCCTGCTGTCTGGGAGCAGAAATGGAGAGAGGCTATAGTCTATCCAATGTCATAAACGAAGTTTCTGACAGAGCAGGGCTTGAATTCAGCTCCTTTGAGTTTATACTTGTCTGCAAGGGGGAACCGAGTGATTTTCTTTTTTCCCTTACAGCTTTTTTACTGGGATTTATAGAAAATCTGATTATTATTCCTTAATAGAAAGTTCTAAAGAGCTTGGTAATTACTGTTTCTACAGAATCTAAAATAATGCAAATTACTTGGAAGAAAGGGAATGCCAAAAGAGCATGAAAATACAGATGTAGATCCAAAACATGCCACTCTGGCTGTATCTGGAGTGCATGAAAAACTGGGAACAGGAAGATGTTGGGGTTTTTTTTACAGCCTGGCATCAGAATTTTATCCAAGGAGAAAAGTAAGAAAGTAGAGACAGAGATAAGTTCTCATTGCCACATTCATCCTTTTTGTTTTCTTCTTGTAGGAAGCAAGTTTTCTTCTTGTTGGATGTAAGTGAAAAGATCATTATGAAGGTGGAAAAATATTTAAAACCACCAGCAAACTGTCTCCTTCTCTGTTCACTCTGTCTGCCTCCACCTTCCTCCTGTTTTCTCTCTAGTGCAGTGCAGACCTTTAGCATAGAATCATTAGAGTAGGAGAAAGAAAAGTTTATTATATCATCATACTGAATCAATACAGGATTTTTTGTTTATTGCCTCATGCTTTTACCAGAGAAATTTGAATTTACTTGTGTCATGGAGGCTTCCCCTCCTCCTCTGATACTGTATTTTGGATGAACTAAGTTATTATTCTTAGTTGTTCTTGCCATTACAGCCATATTTCATTTAGGTTTTGGCTGCTATTGTCCTAACCGAGTAACTCAGTCAAATCCCTACATGGCTTTAAAATTGAAAGCAGAGAGTAATACAAGTAAGTCTGACCCAAAAGAGATGAAAATTATTCCCTGTAGGAAGTGGAATGTGCAACATTTTACTGATAAGCAGTGGTGCAGAAAGGCTGTTTGGACTTGGCTGCGCCGTCCTTACGGCATCAGGCTGCCAAATGTTCATCACACTGTGTGTGGTGAGATGCTGGTGTAGCACACGTGTTACTGGGAGGCTGATTGTGCTGTGGGATGCTCACAACACTCCACAGAGATTATGAATGGCTAAGGTGGGTGCTCAAACCCCTTTCTCTGCTTCCCTTTCCCTGCTTCCCTTTCCTTCATCTTTTTGCAAAGCTGCTTAAAGCCAGGTTTCATGAAGTTCTTAGAGGTGTTAAGATGAAATAGATGTCTTATGGAAACGAGACTGAACACCAGTTCCCATTATTTCCTGTGGAACTTAGGCATCCTCTGGACTGGTTCTTTCCACAAACCCAACTAGACTGTAATTTGCACTTTTAGATAAACATGATATGTAAATTCTTTTTAATATAAATTAGTGAGAAAGTGATAGGGGAAAAATCACATCCCTAATAAGATCATTTACAGAGCTTCAGCAGAGGAGAAAACAGTGATTTCCAAACAAAGCCTCAATTAAGGATAAAAATAATGCTGCAAATAATACTTTATTTGCATGGGAAATATGCAAAATATCATAATGCAATTCTTAATCAACTAGAGAGCTGTCAGACATACAAAAATAAGTTACTTCTGCTGTTAATATTGCTGCATGTTATAAATATTAATTGAATTCTATTCAACATTAGTTTCGTTATTGTTTAGCAACTGTTTTAACTCCCCCCACATTTAAGTTGTCAAATAATTGGCTTTCTTCTGCTCATGCCTGTTCTCCTAGTGAAAAGAAGGAAAATCTAATTTAGACCAATTTAAAGCACCAAAAAATGATGTTTCCAAAGACTCTGTGAGTTTGTCCTTTTTACCTAAGTTTAATGAACTGTGAAGCAAAGTTTTGTTCTGGTGGCCAGCCTTGGTCTGGCTCTAGGCATCCTTCTGTGCCAAGGAGAGGATCTGCCATTCTGTGCACCTCCTGTGTATCATGGGTGCTCTTACCAAAATTCATGAAATGCCTGAGGAAAGCTAACAGACTGCCTGTGGGAGAAACTGTCTGGTTTTCTCATTAGCAAGAGCTAAAGGGTCTGTATAAGGGCCTTTCATGTGGTAAAAAGAACTCATTAATTGCTTAATTCCGTGGTTGCTATTTATGTCATTATTTATGAATATTCTAGAATCTGACACTGGGGCAAATTCTAGTCTTAGTTGAATTAGTAAGTTAATAGTAAATTTAAAAAGTGGCTTGATTCACTATTGTTCTTTTGGATTTCTTCTAATTAAAATAAAACCCTAACCCATTAAAGGGTTATTCCCAATTATCACAAGTGCATGTATTGCATTACATTGCTGTTCTGCAAATTCCTTCACAGATATTAAAGGTTTTGCATTGAAACAGGATGTGAGGTGGATAAATACAAATACATTTTACAGACATGAAAGTGAACGTACCTAGGCATGCCAGAGGGCACGCTAGCGAGTCCATGAAAAACCTAGGAAAGAAACCAGAATACCAACCCTTGCTGTAACCACCAATACATTTTCTTCATCAGTTCCTCAGCAGATAAATTCACATCAACCAGCCTTATGCAGCCATAAATTTGGCACTTATTTCAAACACAGAAAATGTCGTGTTCCAGGTCGTATACATTTTTATATCATGGAGAAATCCAGTCATCACTATAAAGAATGGGTTACTTTGGCACAACAGTTTGATCTGTAGAGGTCTTAGATCTGTAGACTAAGCCATAGTGCTGGAAAAGTCTGGGAAAGAACAACCTCATGCCAGCCAATCAGTGTGAGATGGTGCAAGAGCTGGTCTCCTTCATCCCAGGTAATAGGCAGATTTAGCCAAGCATGTTATTGAGCACATGAATAGTTAGAGAAAAACATGACAAAAAAGCTCTTAGTGCTTCTTCCACCCCTCAAAACTGTGATATGATTTTGTCTTTGTTTTATGAATCTGAGAAAGAAGAATAATCCAGATTCACAGATTTAAAAGTTCTTTTGTCTTATTTTTTTCATCTCGCTTCTCTCACCATTATAATAAAATATATACATAACAGAGGGACAAAGGCTGAGGATCCTCAGGCTCCATTTTCTGGCTTGTCTAAAAGAGCAGGCAATCAGTTTCCACGAATGGTTTCAAGAATATGCCCAGAGTCTCACTGCTCTGAGAGTTCATAATCTCTTCTCATTTTCAGCCCAAAATTATTTCATCCCAAAATTATTCAGCAACTTTTCACTGTATGTTTTATCATTTGCCTAATGAACTCTTCTACCTCCTAGTGTTTATCCTCAGATACAGGCAGAAAGGAGTCATCACTCTCAGAGAATCATTTTGCAATGCAGAAAGAATTAAGATCTTAGTCTTTGTTCATATGATGTGCTCTTCATTTCCTTCATCTTCTTGGTGATCTTTCTTTCCTGTACATCAGTTGAACTTTGCAGGCTTTGATGGCCAAAATATGTGTGCTGTGTTCCTGATGGAGCCTCTCCAATGTTTCTCTCTCCCCTGATACATCCAGTGGCTATGTTCAATGCCAGGGAATATGGGTGTGCCCCCCTGTATGCACTTGGAGGCCTCTTCTTGAGGATTCATGGATTTGGGAGACATGTAGGGATGAGGTTGGAGAGAGGATATCTGACAACTGCGGCAAGCAGCACTTGGATGTATCGGAGCAATACGGGAGGAAATTTAGGAAACCTGCCAACAATGCAGAGAGCCCACAAAGTGTAGATTTCAGCACTATAAAAAGTCCTCTCTTGAGGTTCTTAATTTTCTTTTGGCTTCTGTACTTACACAATTGAGGCATAGATGCAATTTGCTCCTTCTTACTTTGCAGAAGAATATATCAAGTAGATATTAAAGACATAGAAAATCCCAGATAATCAGGAAAATATAAATTAAAAATGAAATACAGTTAGTTGCCTATTCAAGCCTCGTGTGCCAATTATTGTGGAATCAGATTTTTCGCAGATTTGGGGTACTGTGGCTTTGGTTTGCTTGTGTTGGCTTACAGTGATGTGCAGCAACAAATGAAAAACCTGTTGATGTACTGGAAAACTCTTCTTTCAGCTCCCAGTTAAGGACAATAAAATTTTATTTTGCTTTCTCTGTCTTTATTTCTTCACATCACATACTTTTTAGCCATATTTGCAAAAACTTTGAGGCAATATTGCTACAAATACATATTTAAGATTTGATTACTCATTCTCATCCACTATCATGTGCCAGACATGCAGCCTACTCTAACAGATTACTGTTCTTAAAGTTGTTACAGGAAGGTTAAATAAAATGTTGCTTTTATGACACTGAATATCTTTATGATGTTTTAGCTAAATTACAGGCTGTTTGGGGATGCCACAGATGTGCCAGGTATTAAAATCAAACTGGCAAAATGTCACCAGTCCTTTGCCCAAGTTATCGTGTTCCTGATTCTCAAGCATCTACCATTTGTTGTCCAACACCTCAGGAACCCGTCCCTGCCATGCTTCCTTCTGCACATTTAAGGACACAAAGCAAAATCAAAACATGCCAAAACTGCTCCAATAGTAAAATCGAATTCTGAACTGAAGCCACCAAAAATCCTGATTTTCCGAATTTCTGTCTGTTCCAGTGATAACCATCCTCCTTTAGGAGTGCCCTGTGTTATTTTATTTTGATCTCGGAGTCTTGGGAAAAGAATGAACTTATTTTAAATATTCTTATATCTTTATTTTTTTAGTGTTGCAATCTATTTTTCAGCATGTTTGAAATATTTCAAGAGATGAAAGCATCTAATTTTTAAATCATTCACATTCTTCTACCAACCTCTATTTTTTTGTTTTTGGCTTTTAGGACTTTAAGGAAAACCTGTGCTGGGTAGCTTTTAAAAAAGCTGTGTTATGAAGGTACTGACAATGAAAAGTAAGATATATATAGATATGCATTATTTTGAGGGTATGAAAACAAATAAATATTATCAATGGGTGCATAGACTGAAAAGTTCTCTGCACCCACTTTCAAACCTTTACCTTGTTGTATTGCTGTAAATTGGTCCCAGGATGGGCTAAAAACATGTCAAAAATATTTATTTGCCAGAATTGACTTAGGTATTGTGCTGCCTTCAAATATTCGTGATTGACTTAGAGTATGTACCTCCCTTAGCCAAATAATACAGAAATGTTCTTGAATTTAGAAACCGAAACAAGCTTTTTTGCTCACTGAAGTCACACCCAGACCTCTCATGAATGTTGATGCCAGTTGTGCAGCTTCACACGGCAAATCTGTCTCAAGGTAGCAGAAAAGATAGAGGATGCCTCCCTTTTTATAGAACACCTGCCAAATTTAGAGCTTGGAAGTACAACAAGGATAATCACGCTTCATGTTTCAGAGCAGAAGAAAATTGGTTTATGGCCTGGAGATGATGGTTTTTTTTTTTTTTGGTTGTCACACTTTTGGGCTATGATGTTACAAATTCGTCTCTCTGAAGTTCTAAGGACTTGAACACTGGACACCATGCAAACTGCAATGGGGCGTTGACAGACCAAGGGGAAAAACACATCTTCGGAATGTTTGATGGTTGTTTTTTCCTTTGGTCTGCATGGAGAAGTAACACAAAAAATGTTTGACTAGCTCTCCTGAGTCATCCCACATCTGTGTAATTTATGGGAGGTGAAGAACTTCTGAGGGTTGAACTCCCTATCCATCCCTATCCATCTATAAAACTAAAAAAAACCTTTGTAGGGAATATTTCATTTTGCTTCTATAAAGAGGCTGGACTCCTCTCTCTCTCGTAAAACAGGAAAAAGTCTTTCAGCTGAGTACAGTCAAAGGTTAAGTGAGTGCTGAGAGCTGTGTAATTTTTAGAAGTTTACCTGAATGAATTCTGAGAGCTGTATAATTTTTAGAAACTTTACCTGAATGAATTCTACCTGCCGTGTGATGACTATTTCTGCTGGACAATGGGTGATCTATTTCCCCATTATGTAATCAAATCAGTGCTCGAGTTGCTCGTAGCTGCAAGGAAATCAGACACTTGTTTACACGGAGAATATTTACTTTTAAATAAAATTAAGGGGGGGGGGTGGGAATCCACCAACAAAGTGTTAACATCCAGCTGGAAACAGTAGATTTAACAAACTTGTGAATTTTAAGATGCACAGGAGATTCTATCTGAGCATTAGGAATGTGGTTTGCCTGAGGACAGGAACAGTTTGTCCAGAGGAGTAATAGAATCTTTATCCTTAAGCATCTTCCATCTAGATATGGTTGTGGGGAGCTGGATTTTGGTTGTTGGGATGTTGGAGCAGATGACCTCTTGAAGTTCATTCCAGCCCCCCTTCTGCGATTCTGTATGTGTCCCAGCACTGCTTTGAAATTATTTTTGAAATTGTACTACCTTGCAACTAGCAGATCACTGTATATGGAGTAGGCTTTACTGGTTTGATCTCCTCTTTACTATTTGCCATTTTAAATATATTTTGCTTTTACTTTGCTGCAGAAATCTCTGTTTAAAACAACTAAAATGTAGGAACATCATTGGGAGGTTCCAGTTCATGGGAGAGAGCTTCTGTCTTCTCTGGTTTTATTTGTAGTGCTCCCCCTTTGAATTTCATGTCCTCAGACCCTGCAACTTTATATTCAATCTCACAGCTTTCCCAAACTAATTTTTAAAAAGAAAAACGCAAAGGGGAAAACACATGACATCTTCAGTTAACTTTGAAGACTAATGTATTGCTTTTTTGGAAAGGGCAAATAGCTCTTGCTCTAATGCAACAAAGATGCATATTCATACCTACTGTTAGAACGACAAACAAGAAGATGAGGAGGGGTAAGGCTGCTGAAGCAAACATCCTTTATTACTTGCAAGCAAATTTTCTCAATTTCCAGCAGCTCACTCTTCATTGTTAGCTAGCAAAGACTTAGGAAACCACAACTATAATAGATAATATTCTGCTTAAGATTCTTTCATCCGAGACTATCAAAACCCTTCAGAAAGGTAGGCTTTGTTACTAGCAGAGCCCAGAGGAGGAAAGTGGGGCGCACAGTTTAGGTGGCTTAATCTCAAGTGTAATGTAAACTCAAGCACAAATCGAAGAAACTTTGGGGTTTTTGGCTGCCAGTCCCCTCAACTTATGTTGGTGGTGTAACTGTATTCACACTATGCAGGTTTTTATGCTTGCTGGATGTCTGTCATAGCTCATAATGAATAGGAAATTATCTGTGGAATTACTAACAGTAGGTACAATAATAAATGATAGTTAATTATGTGTAATAGATCTGATCATTTATTGCTACAGGATGCCAGTGATAAAATTAATTTTTAAAAAGCTGATCAACTTAATAATCTTACAAAACAAAATATATTAGCTACCTATTACCTTCCTTTCATGACTTATTAATTTCCTTTTGTTATCCAAATGCAGGACACAACATAACACACAAACCACTCTTTTCTGATCAGGAAAGGTCCTTCTGTTTCAAGTAGGTACGGGATAGAAGGAAACACTGAAATAAGGAAAAAGGGAGGTAGGGAGAAAAGCAAGGAAAAAAAAGCAAAAATCCCCAGTAAGTAAATAAAAATAAGCAGATAACAATGTGATATTCAGTATTTCATTGCCTTCCAAAGACCCTTTCATGCTACAAGTCCAGCAGTTAGATTTGCATTTTTATTTTAACCCTTTAAACTTTTTTGATCAAAATTATGCTTAGTTGAGGACAACCTTACACAGTCAGGCCAATAGAAACACATATTTTTAAAGTGAGAAATCATGTCTTAAAATTCTGCAGTTTCTTCAGGTCTCTAAGCAGTAGACATATTTTATTAAATTCAATGACATTAATCTAAGAGAGTTTTTTCTCCTCTTTTTTTTTTTTTTTAACTAATATCTGACAACTTTTGTGGTAAAGTTTTTCAAACAGGACTTCAAATTAGCTGTAATTTATAGTTAACATGAATAACAAAGTATTTACACAAATTTACACTGCCATTTCATGTCGAACATCTCTGCTTGTCCATAAACACTTGGAAATTAATTTAAGGAAGACTTATGAATGAGACACCTAATAGTACAGACTGGCCTAATTTGTTTTAGTTACCTGATTAAGCATCTTTTTACTTTGGAGTTTTCAAGTGAAAAATGTCTTGGTAACAAAAACTGTTTTCCTATTTATGGTGGAAATCCTATTAAAATTAATCAACCTTCTAATTTGAAATGGCTGATAAAAATTTAAATAATGAAAATACTATTGTACATTTAAACCATTGTTCACTTAACTTGTTAATGAGATCAAAAGTAACTGCTTTTTGTGACACTTGATCATTTGAAAGCATGTCAAGAACTTCAATCAAAGACCTTTCAAATTCAGTATATTTCTATGAAAATAGTTATATCTGAGCCAAATTTAATACCTTTTCTCTCAAACTGTTGCAATTGTCCAGAAAATAAAGTCCTGAATGGAACAAGAACTAGTTCTTCACCCCAAAACTTCTCAGTGCAGCGCGTGTCTGACCTGAAGATTATACACAGCTGAACACAAACATGCCTGGAATACAATTCCTAATCAGATCTGGTTTAATAAAGAGGCTCAAGTCCTCTTTCTCTTACACAGCACATTTACTATGACTATCACAATACTCCTGTGTAGTGGTCATCATTATGGGGGTGTTATATGTCTTCACTATGCATAAGGAGCAAATAGAGGTAGGTAATAAAATCTTCCTTATCAAGTGTTAATAACTTTATATTTAATTGTCAAATACTTGATTTCTCTTATCAGTCTTCTATTTTGTCATATCTCTTTAAGTTTCACCCCATTTCCTATTTCAAATGCATTCAGCACTGTGGAGACATTTCTGCTCCGCTTGAAAAAGTTCTCTATTTATTGATTAAGCAGCAGTTAATATGTGTCACTTGAAACATGCATTCAAACTGTGATCCAGATGAATATTAGTGTTGCACTGTTGTGAGTGCATTTTAATGAAGGACAAAACCAGAGATTGTTCCTTTGTTTGGGTGTCTTGGTTTGCAGGTTATTTGCTTATCTAAGAACAGTGTAATTATAGTTTGGTTCCTATGTAACACGTAATATTCTGGGGCAAAAGCAGGTTTCCTGGCAGCCAGGGTCCCCCACACCTGAGTAATGCTTCTCAAGAGGTATTGTTTGCTCAGATGATCCATCAGCCTGGTCTCCAAATTCCCTCTATAACAAGAGGCAGAAGAGCCCCAAAAAGTAGGAAACAGGAACCCATGGGAAAACTGAGGGGCTGTGAAACCCGGGGGATATCAGCCCATAGCAGGGAGGAGGAAGGGCCTACAGAGGACACAGTGACTTGGAGGGCAGCTCCCTTGGTGGGCAGACTGAGCATCTACTCACCACCTGTATGAAAACCTGTCTCTTGTCCCTGTCCCTTTGGTGACAGTGTGGTGACAAGCCATCTTCCTGAGATCCACCATCAGTACGACCAGGATTTCAGAGAAAAGCAGTCTCTGGGGAGAGTCCACAGGCCAAAAAGCACATCACTGAGCTACTGGGGTAAAAAGAGGGACACATGAAAACCAATATCATGGACCAAAGTCTGGGATTTTCAATCTGTAGATAAATCTGTACTGTTTTCTGCCGTAGATTTGCAGTCACAAATTATTTATTCATTGTCTGCAGGGTATCCTGGGATTCTTCAAAGTAATGCAAAATGCCATTTCTGGGAAGAATCACAGTGGTGCATGACTGGAAAAAAAACACATCTGAAGAAACAGTTCACATCCTAAAAATAAGCCTCACAAATTAAAAAATGTGCCATAATTTTGATAAGAATTCACTAAAACCTTGTATTTGCCTCCGTTTCCCTCTGAAACACCTAACAGAAGACTGACAGCTTGCTCCAAAAATGCAGGCACATACCAAAGCCATTTTGTTGAGTAGATTTGTTTATTTTAGGTTCAGTTGATTTGTTGCAGAAATACTCTAGACCCTTAATCCCAGTAGGAAATTGAAACTGTGAGAAAGGCAAAGTCTGGTCGACCCCCTGCAAGAACAAGCAGCAAATCCTGCCTGAGAAATATCAGGAGCCAAAAACAGAGGGAATTACCAGAGAGTTTTGTCTTGGAGATGACAACTGTTCAAAAAATGCAATGACTGAAGGAGTAATTCTTTTACACTCTCCCACTTTGTCTGTGTTAAGCGTACAACAAATGGTGAATTGAAATCTATACTGGTGACGGTGTCAATGAGGTATCAGGATTATACATGATACTTCCTCAATTTGTTATGCCTCATTAGCATTGTGGCTTATTGCAGGGAACAACACAGTTCTCAGGCAATTCCCTTCATGGCCTGTCCTGATGGATAATGGAAATACAGCAAGGCAAGGTACGGGTGACACGCTGCTCTCACAACATTTATCAGGGGGGATAGTTTAGCTACGCTAGAGAGCTTCCCATTCTCTATCAGAGTGCCATATTGATTGGAATAATAGTCATCTCACTTGGTACTTTTCCTAGGAGCACCCCATGTGGAAGGGGCCCTGATGGTTTATACTCTGAAAATATATTTATGGTGCTATGAGAAAAGGAGCAAGCATGGTTCTTTCCATCAAACTCCCCTCTGTTTAAGCTGTTCCACTAACCTAGTTTCACTAGAGGCAAAATTCTGCTGGCATGTGAATTAAATGGATGTAATCTGTCTTATCTGAGCTCAAACTTTAAAAATGGCTAGATAATTGTTTTAAAAGATGGGGGGTTTTCGGATCATGTGTAATACAGATTTCATTTCTATGGCTTGTCTTTGCCACACCTTGGCACATGAGCTATAAAAACACCCTCAGAACACGGTCAGGCCATTCTAAGTAACGTATTTTCTTTCCTAACTTATCCTGTGCTCTACACTATATTAACAATAAGTTAGAAAGCAAAGGATTGAGATTTAGGAGAGAGAGATTTTTGTCTTCATTCTCAAGAGTTTTGGGAGAACCAGACCTTGAAGCTGGTAAGTGTTAAAATGAGTCAGAGGAGAAAAGAGACCTAGAAGAACAGATGCATGATTAAGGCTAGTGGTAGGCATCTTGTAAGAGAAAGAAAGTGGTAAACATTTTTTCATCTTACCTGTTGAGAAGGCAAAGAGCAAGACTGGTATGAAACCCACTCTGGAGCAATAAAAACTAACAAAAAAAAAAACAACCAACCAAACAAACAAACAAACAAACAAAAAAGGAATCCCCTTTCACTGGCATGGAACCCACAAGCAAAAGAGTGGGGGAAAAAGATGAATATATACGATCAGTGATACACAAAAAAATCTGTGCTCAGATGAATCCACAGGATGGTTGAAGGATATATAAAAACATCTTTCATCTGATTTTCAATGCTCATAACTTTGCTTCCGCTTTTTGTCACAACCAACACAATTTTGGTCCTATTTGCAGCTGGTCTATGCTTTTAAAATAAAAACTGCAAAGTTTCAAAAAAAGGTAATTAAAAGCCCTCTAACTACAATCAGAAATGCAGAAAAATCTTTATGGTGCTAGAATCATCATTCAAAGCCAGTTCTCAAAGTAGTAAGAATAGCATTAAATGTATATCTATATAGCTTTTAACCTTTATACAGCAGCAGGAGCACTGCAAGCTAAATTGCATTTCATAGCAGGAAACAAAACCATCCCACAAAGATATGATAGATCATCAGAGGAACAACGGAAGTGCCCCTCACACATGCATATGTTTTTCTAAAATCACAGAGAATGAAGATCAGAGACACACAACCCAATCTCCATCTCAAAGGTTGATTAACTATACCCAAGCCTGATTATCTCAAGAGCAGTATAACTGAAATTTGAAATATGGATTTTTTCCAACAGTTCTTCATCTCTTTCTTTTTTTATTATTATTTTTGGACAATTGACTGACCTAGTTTTCAAATCATAAGAATTTTTAAGATAATCTTGCTATAGACGTATAGTAGGGATGCAGATTTACTTCCAGTGATATTTTGATTACAGGGAGGAAGGAAAGTCTGTCATTCCTGCAAAGCATATAGTATGTCATGATTGTTCATTTAGGTTCAATTTTGTTGAGTTCAGTGAAGGTATAGCAGATACAAGTTTGGAAAAATCTGGTTTTGTTAAGTGAAATCAAATAAATATCTATAAAAAACCTTATTTTGACAGAAGAACCAATTTTTACAAGAGACATATACACCAAAAAAAAATCCATATTAAAATTTTAGTTCTAATTTTAAAAGTCTATTTTTTCTTATCTAAAACCAAAATAAAGCATTTCTTTTTTTTCTTATTATAATTTTACTTTGTTTTAGCAAGATTAAAAGTATTGGGAGGAAAATGGGTTTGAAAACCAAGCCAGATTGTTTTGAATCAACTGACTTGGCATAAAACTGCATTTCTTACCAATGCATTTCCTTTGCCAATCATAATTTCAGTCCCCCATTTCTTTTGGGCCAGCCTTCCTCAAAGACCACATACAGTAATAAATGGATTTTACTGGCACATGGCTTGTCTACAAGATAATTAATTCTCAGTGAGCGAGGAACTGAATTTACAGTGTACTAGCTATGACTCTCCATATGGACATCCTAATTGCATTGTGGCTTGCTCTATCTAAAGCACATTAAGGATATAACTACACAGACTTGTTACCAGGAAGAAAGTGAGGATGTGGGTTTACTGCTCTCCTATGACATTGGCTGCTACTCTTGAATTGCCTTGAGCTCTCTGTTCTTGCAGTGATGTGAAGATCAGAGTGTTCAAGCTGAACTCACTGCATGCTGTCTAACAGGACACAAACCCACACCTTGACTCACTCTTTCTCTACTGGCCTTCCAAGGAGTGCTGCTCTGTGTGAGGCAGCACACTCCAAATCTTCAAATCGCTTGCTCTCTGTGCACTTTGAATTTCTGCCTGCACAGCAGCATGTGGAAGAGAGACATCCCTTGTCACATCCCTTGTCAATGTGCAATTTTGTGTTTGCATTTTATCAGCGTGTACCACACAAAGGCCGTGCTCACCACTAACGCCTTCCATCCCTGCTGTGTTTTTGTCCTGGGTAGAACGCATTAATGCCAAAACTGTTCTAAGCAAACCTCAGAAGAGAGTTGGTTGGGCATTTCAGCCTGGATACCTCGCAGTGACTGATCTGCTCTAGGCTCTGTGGGTGCCTCTGTTTCCAGTTGTGTTGGTGTGGGGAGGTGGTAGTTGCCAGAAGGTTTCGTGGGACACACATCCCCTTTGAGGTCAGGGTTTTCTCTGTGCAGGCACAGCTGTAGAAGCTCAGGTTCCAGTGTCAGGCAATAATGGGCTCTCCCCTTTCTCTAACAACTTTGCCGGTCTGTACTGCTGAACACCTTACTCTGAGGAGGGGCTACAAGGCATCCCACAGGTGAATCCAGCTTACCTGTACAGGTCAGACCATTTACGTTGCTGAATTGTTTTACGTTTTTTCATATATACTGTGTATTGGAAGGGTTCCTTCAAGGCTTACACAAGTGCTGGTTCCAGCCAGTACTAAACTATCCTGAAAGAGACTTCCTTCCCACTGAAGCCTGGAGCTACTATAGCTAGAGTTAAGAGGTGTTAAAAAGGGGCAGCCTCTCTCCTCCTGTCAGGCGAATATTGTGAGCGAAGTAACAGCAAACTCAGTTTTATAAACGTCTGTGTACCATCTCCTGCATTCCTCACAAAAACCTGGAGTTTTCCCTTCTCTCCAGAAACTACCCCTCTTATCCAGATGCCTCCAGGCTTCCTAGAAGCCTTTTTGCTCTGCTCTTCAGGGATCTTTTTACTCTCCCAAACCATGCAAATATTCTCCCTTTTTGTCCCTGGGCATGCATAATGTCCACAGTTACCTACAGGTCTCATACCTCTGTTTTTCCCTGTCACTCAAAAGGACACTGGGTGTTGGATCAAGTTTGATGCTCACTTGGCCTGTATTTGTACTACCCTTTGTCTCCCCAGCTCTGCCATACCATTCACAGCTTGGAAAAGAGAAGTTTTCACTGCATCTGACAGTGATGGTTTCTTTGTTGCTGATTTTCTCTATCTTTAAAACTTCTAACAGATCAGGCTGAGAGTAGGTAATATGTTCAAAACTTATTGGGGAAAGCCACAGGGGGTGGTGATGGACAAACAACAGAACAGATTCATATATGGGACAATGAGATAAGCCCATTTTCTTAGAAAATAAGACTGAAAGTTCCCAAGATTTTGCTCATAATATGTGAGTTTCTTTGTACATGCTAGGGACTTTCTGAAGTTTGGGATTATGTTCATGGTATTTATTTTTATATTTTCAACTAGAATTGATGGATACCTTCAGTGCAAAGAAAATTAACAAATTCCACAACAAAGCATGTTTACAGTGATTGACCATCCTACACATGCAGTTAGACCCAAACAATTATGAATTTGTAAGGTGCTTCCAATAGAAAATTAAATCTCAAGTTTATATGTCCATAAATGTCTGTATGTGCATATCCACCTATGTAAGATCTACTGTGAGTTTATGATAGTGTAAACTAGCATTTCCATACTTTCAGACAGTAGCCTGTAATTGCTAAAAAACCAACCAACTAAAAAAAAACTCCCCAAAACCCCCCAAAAAACAAATAAAACCACCCAACCCCAAAAACCAAAAGAAACACAACCGATAAACAACACTACCACTACAACCTAAAAAAAAAAAAAAAAGGCAGTCAAATTCCTTAGCATAATTTTTTTTTCTCAGATGTAGAGCAGCAAAAGCACAGCACTGGGGAAACTGGATCAGATGGAGTGATTTGATACACAAAAAAATGCTATCAAATGTGAGTTTTTTTACTATAAATAGATCTTTTTTGTTGAAATAGATTACAATGTTATGTTGGGTTTTTTAATAATCTACATAGTGAATATTGCAGTTAGAAATTAGGGTTTGAAGCAGAGATTACCAGATAAATCAAAATACCTTTTTTCCCCCCATTACAAAATTTGGGTATTCAGCTTTTCAGCCTGAGGAGAAAAAAAAAGAGTCTCCAGGAATTAATTTCTAATGCACTTGAAGAAATTTCAGTTCATGATTCATTCATAGAGAAAGAAACAGTGAAAACCTTTTTCCACATCAACTTGCAACTCCATTCATATTTATCAACCGGTTCTTAATCCATTTAATCCAGCCAGAGTGCCTGTGAAAAGGAGAGAGGTATGGTGTGAAATGTGACAGCCACCAGAGCAGCAGGAGGAATCTGTTATTCCATAGCCATCCCTCTATGTCGCAGTAGTTTGCAGCAATTCCCAGGCAGTCTGTCTGTCTGTCTGTCTGCCTGCCTGCCTGTCTGTCTGCAGCTGTACCTCAGCACTAGTTCCTCCATGGTACTGCCAAGCGATTTCTGCCTCAGTTTCCAAGTGGTGTCAGGCATGGGGCAGGTGGAAGGGGTGCTTGGAAGTGGGAAACCTTTGCTTTCAATATATATATATATATATATTTATTTATTTTAACTCAGTGTTGCTGTTTCCCTTAGCTTTGGACTTTGAAGGTCTAGTG